>NC_092415.1:94324911-94949911 GCF_040894005.1 Engystomops pustulosus | reverse complement strand
CTTGTTGGGCACAACTTCAATCACTGACATATAAATGCATAATGAATTGTTCATCTAGATTAGTTTGTCATTTAGCTGTATAATTATATTATATTGTATCATACTGTTAAATAGGATTTTCATATGTGTACCCACTTGAACACTAATTTTTCAATTGCAATCCAAGAGTTCAGGATACACCAATACATAACATCCATGTATCCTTTCCCTGACTCCAGACTGCTTGATGCATTCTAGAGTCTGCATGCACGATGTCACTTTACCCCATATACCATCGTGATTTGGGATTACTGCCCACACGATGTTAGTTCACATATTCACCGGCCACTATTGTGCAATACCGTTGGGGAACAGCAGGGGACATGATCGGGAGTGTGCGCCAGTTCGTGGCGCATGCGCAGCTGCGTGCGCCAAATTCTGGCGCACGCGCGATCACTTATACTTCTGAGACCGCGCTAACACGCACATGACAGAGACATACTAGACTTCCGGTCAGGACCGGAAGTCATCAGCTGCGTCTCGTTTTGCCCCATGAGAGACACCAGCACATAAATAGGACAACAGCCAACACCACGACACCCCTGAGGAAGCCAGTTGGATGGCGATACGCGTGGGGCTGTATGCTCCAGCTTCCCCTCACCTCCCCTTTGCGTTCATCCCGGTTGCAGCAGGTAGATATGTGTATCCATCTTGTACATATACCTCATTGCACTTGCTTATAGATTGTTCTGTTGGAGGATTGCTGGTTTACTTTTTGTTGATTCTCCCGGGATTATGAGCTTTGACCACATACATGGATATTTCATCCACTATAAGATACATTTCTGGATTTTGTGCGGCTAGGGGGGTGTTATCTCAGGAGGGGGAGCTGGTGGTTTGTAGGGGTGACCAGCACTATCACATGCTAGGTCCCCTTGCTGGATTGTTTGTTTGTGTGTTGTTCAGACTTTTAAATGTTTTTATGTTTTTTTTTGTGCTGTGGTGTAATTCATATCAATAAAAGTTGTTTATACTTTATTTTTTTGGTCTTGTGGCATACTTCTGTTTTTTTGTGAGTTCCATAGTTTATATGTATAGCCTTGACCCTCATTATACTTATCTTAGGTGTGCTAGTCCCGCTTTTTTCGTTTCTGTGTATTGATGCCCCCCAATATATAGCAGCCAGTGCCTGCCCTCCAGTATATAGCAGCCATTGCCTGCCCCCAAGTATATAGCAGCCATCAGCCCCACCCAGTATATAGAAGCCCCTCCAGTATATAGCAGCCAGTGTCTGCCCCCCAGCTTATAGCAAGCAGTGCCTGCTCCCCCCAATATATAGCAGCCAGTGCCTGCCCCCCAAATATATAACAGCCATCGGCCCCACCCAGTATATAGCAGCCCCCTCAATTTATAGCAGCCAGCAGCCCCATGCCCCATATTACACCCAGCAGCCCCCCTGTATATAGCAGTCATCTGCCCCCCTATTATATAGCAGCCCCTACGTGTATAGCAGCCAGCAACCCCCACAGTATATAGCAGCCAGCAGGCCAGTTTGCTCAATTCAGAAGACCTGTGGGGAGTGCTGGAAAGGTGAGATCTCCCTTTTTTTTACTTCAGTATAAGACGAGTTTGAGTTTTTCAGCACATTCTTTGTGCTGAAAAACTCCGCTTATATTCAAGTATATACGTTAGGGCCTTAGGATTTAAAATTTATTTTAATATAAAAATTTATTGCAATACAATGTCACAATCGGTGGCAGCATTGACTTTGATAGTTACTGGCAGGTCAGCTGAGTAAAAATATGGAGAGGGCATAGTCTGATAGCCCTCTCTGTACACCACTTCACAATCGGCCAATGTATATTTTTTATTGGCTGGTCTTAAAAGCATTAATATTCTGGTATATTATTTAGCTATATTTTGTGTACCTTTACTTCTGTGAAGATAGATCTGAGGAGTAGTTTCAGTGTTATAATACAGTTAATGGATGATAACTAGAGATGAGCGAACATACTCGTCCGAGCTTGATGCTCGTTCGAGCATTAGCGTACTCGAAACTGCTCGTTGCTCGGACGAATACTTTGCCCGCTCGAGAAAATGGCATCTCCCGCCGTTTTGCTTTTTGGCGGCCAGAAACAGAGCCAATCACAAGCCAGGAGACTCTGCACTCCACCCAGCATGACGTGGTACCCTTACACGTCGATAGCAGTGGTTGGCTGGCCAGATCAGGTGACCCTGGAATAGACTAGCCCCTGCCCGCGCTGCTCGCGTCGTTCTCTGTCTGGATGCCGCTAGGGAGAGAGCTGCTGCTGGTCAGGGAAAGCGTTAGGGTGTTCTATTAGAATAGTGTTAGGCAGGAGTAATTCTACAAGAACCCAACAGTCCCTCTTAGGGCTACAATAACGTTTTATTTTCCTTTTTTTGGTTTGCTTGTTTTTTTTTTTACGTTTATTTCTTTTTAGAACTCACAGTAATCTGCCAAAGCAGTATGCTTTGAGTGTGGGCTAGAAAATAGCCATAGGAGAACCCCAACGGCTTATTTAGGCCTACAATAGCGTTATATTCTCCTTTTTTTTTGGTTTGCTTGTGGCTGGGCTTTCTGGCATTAGTAGTGCAGCTAGTACCATATTGTGAGTAATTTGCAGGGAGACTTGTGTTTAGCTCTTAGTGACACACATATCCACCTCAAACACCGAAGTGGGACAATTTATTAGGGGTTTGATTTGAATTACGCCGAGTCTACTGATTTATTTTTTTTTTTACGTTTATTTCTTTTTAGAACTCACAGTAATCTGCCAAAGCAGTGTGCTTTGAGTGTGGGCTAGAAAATAGCCATAGGAGAACCCCAACGGCTTACTTAGGCCTACAATAGCGTTATATTTTCCTTTTTTTTCTTTGCTTGTGGCTGGGCTTGCTGGCATTACTAGTGCAGCTAGTACCATATTGTGAGTAATTTGCAGGGAGACTTGCGTCCGTTGTGTTTAGCTCTTAGTGACACACATATCCACCTCAAACACCGAAGTGGGACAATTTATTAGGGGTTTGATTTGAATTACGCCGAGTCTGCTGATTTATTTTTTTTTACGTTTATTTCTTTTTAGAACTCACAGTAATCTGCCAAAGCAGTGTGCTTTGAGTGTGGGCTAGAAAATAGCCATAGGAGAACCCCAACGGCTTACTTAGGCCTACAATAGCGTTATATTTTCCTTTTTTTTTTTGTTTGCTTGTGGCTGGGCTTGCTGGCATTAGTAGTGCAACAAGTACCATATTTTGAGTAATTTGCAGGGAGACTTGTGTTTAGCTCTTAGTGACACACATATCCACCTCAAACACCGAAGTGGGATAATTTATTAGGGGTTTGATTTGAATTACGCCAAGTCTGCTGATTTATTTATTTTTTTTTACGTTTATTTCTTTTTATAACTTAAAGTTATCTGGCAAAGCAGTGTGCTTTGAGTGTAGGCTAGAAAATAGCCATAGGAGAACCCCAACGTCTTACTTAGGCCTACAATAGCGTTATATTTTCCTTTTTTTTGTTTGCTTGTGGCTGGGCTTGCTGGCATTACTAGTGCAGCTAGTACCATATTGTGAGGAATTTGCTGGGAGACTTGCGTCCGTTGTGTTTAGCTCTTAGTGACACACATATCCACCTCAAACACCGAAGTGGGACAATTTATTAGGGGTTTGATTTGAATTAGGCACAGTCTGCTGATTTATTTATTTTTTACATTTATTTATCTTATAACTCAAAGTCATCTGGCACAGCACAAAATCCAGTTGTGTGCTGTCAGTGTAGGTTAGAAACTAGCCATAGCAATAGGATAGCATCGTTTTTAGAGATGAGCGAACACTAAAATGCTCGGGTACTCGTTATTCGAGACGAACTTTTCCCGATGCTCGAGTGCTCGTCTCGAATAACGAACCCCATTGAAGTCAATGGGAGACTCGAGCATTTTTCAAGGGGACCAAGGCTCTGCACAGGGAAGCTTGGCCAAACACCTGGGAACCTCAGAAAAGGATGGAAACACCACGGAAATGGACAGGAAACAGCAGGGGCAGCATGCATGGATGCCTCTGAGGCTGCATAATCGCACCATTATGCCAAAATTATGGGCAACAGCATGGCCATGACAGAGTGACAGAATGAAGCTAGATAGCATCTAAAACATCCAATAATTGACCCTGACACTATAGGGGACGGCATGCAGAGGCAGCGGCAGCAGGCTAGAGAGTGTCATGGCGACATACCCTAAATGGACTCAGGCTTCAAACCAATGGGTGGCAGAGAGGAACCAAAGGAGGTGAGCAAGAAGCGCTCAAATAATATCGGTACATGATAAAAGTTTGCCAGTATATTTTGTGGATTACACAGCAGGGTGGCGACAAAGTTAACATGGAAGCCATGAAAACAACCCAAAATTCTGCCTGACACAGCTCGTTTGATAAGGGGACCATGTATGGAGGCAGTGAACTAGTAGTAGATTAAAGGTGCTGCAGTTAAAACTATGTTAGTTGGATCTTGGCATGGAGCTGGCGCTCCGCTGCCAGGCGAGCTTTCGCCAATCCAAGCCCCTGTCTATAGGCTACTCCCCAAACAGCACTTCTAAGAACCTTTTGTATAAGATCAAGTGTAGTAGCGTTCTTATAAGTTTAATATATGGCGGGTGAGGGGAATGTAAACAGATGCGCAAGAAGCGCTGAAATAATATCCCTAAATGGTAAAAGTTTGCAAGTATATTTTGGGGATTACACAGCAGGGTGGCGACAAAGTTAACAACTTTGATGTGGAATGCCCTGTAATAGCTCTTGGGCGGTGTGCCTTTTATCGCCTAGGCTCAGCAGTTTCAGCACCGCCTGCTGTCGCTTAGCGACGGCACTGCTGCTGTGCCTAGAGCTACCGACTGATGGCGCCATGCCCACGGATGGTAATTCGGAGGAGGAGGAGGTGGAGGAGGGGTGGGAGGAGGTATAGTAGGCCTTTGAGACCTGGACCGAGGTAGGCCCCGCAATTCTCTGCGTCGGCAGTATATGACCAGCCCCAGGGTCAGACTCGGTCCCAGCCTGCACCAAGTTAAGTGTAGTAGCGTTCTTATAAGTTTGGGATATGGCGGGTGAGGGGAATGTAAACAGATGCGCAAGAAGCGCATGATGCGCATGGAGCTGGCGTTCCGCTGCCAGGCGAGCTTTCGCCAATCCAAGCCCCTGTCTCTAGGCTACTCCCCAAACAGCACTTCTAAGAACCTTTTGTATAAGATCAAGTGTAGTAGCGTTCTTATAAGTTTAGGATATGCCGGGTGAGGGGAATGTAAACAGATGCGCAAGAAGCGCTGAAATAATATCCCTAAATGGTAAAAGTTTGCCAGTATATTTTGTGGATAACACAGCAGGGTGGCGACAAAGTTAACAACTTTGATGTGGAATCCATGAAAACAACCCAAATTTCTGCCTGACACACCTCGTTTGATAAAGGGACGATGTATGGAGGCAGCTATATGGACGACTTTTGGAGGTAGCAATGGAGACAACGTGTGGAGGCTGCTATGGAGACAATTTAATTTGGATAGTGCCTGTATGTGGCAGTCCCAAACATTTTTCAAACCAGAGGAGCAGGTAGGTGGCCCTCCAGTAAAATGGGATAGATTGAGTGCCTGTATGTGGCAGTCCCAAAAATGTTTCAAACCAGAGGAGCAGGTAGGTGGCCCTCCAGTAAAATGGAATAGATTGAGTGCCTGTATGTGGCAGTCCCAAAAATTGTTCAAACCAGAGGAGCAGGTAGGTGGCCCTGCAGTAAAATGGAATAGATTGAGTGCCTGTATGTGGCAGTCCCAAAAATTGTTCAAACCAGAGGAGCAGGTAGGTGGCCCTGCAGTAAAATGGAATAGATTGAGTGCCTGTATGTGGCAGTCCCAAAAATGTTTCAAACCAGAGGAGCAGGTAGGTGGCCCTCCAGTAAAATGGAATAGATTGAGTGCCTGTATGTGGCAGTCCCAAAAATTGTTCAAACCAGAGGAGCAGGTAGGTGGCCCTGCAGTAAAATGGAATAGATTGAGTGCCTGTATGTGGCAGTCCCAAAAATTTTTTAAAACAGAGGACCGGGTAGGTGGCCCTCCAGAAAAATGGAATAGATTGAGTGCCTGTATGTGGCACTCACAAAAATTGTTTCAAACAGAGGACCGGGTAGGTGGCCCTCCAGAAAAATTAAATGCATGAAGTACTATAGCAAGAGCCAGTGGGCCCTGTCAAAAAATAGCCATTTTCCTCTGCTTTACTGTACAAAGAGGAGGAGAAGGAGGAAAATGAGGAGGAGGAGGAGGAGTGGATCAATTATTCAGGTTGAGCTTCCTTCACCTGGTGGAGATTGGAAATTCTGAGAAATCCAGCCTTTATTCATTTTAATAAGCGTCAGCCTGTCAGCGCTGTCAGTCGACAGGCGTGTACGCTTATCGGTGATGATGCCACCAGCTGCACTGAAAACCCGCTCGGACAAGACGCTAGCGGCAGGGCAGGCAAGAACCTCCAAGGCGTACAGCGCCAGTTCGTGCCACATGTCCAGCTTTGAAACCCAGTAGTTGTAGGGAGCTGTGTGATCATTTAGGACGATGGTATGGTCAGCTACGTACTCCCTCACCATCTTTCTGTAAAGATCAGCCCTACTCTGCCGAGACTGGGGACAGGTGACAGTGTCTTGCTGGGGTGACATAAAGCTGGCAAAAGCCTTGTAAAGCGTACCCTTGCCAGTGCTGGACAAGCTGCCTGCTCGCCTACTCTCCCTCGCTACTTGTCCCGCAGAACTACGCACTCTGCCGCTAGCGCTGTCAGAAGGGAAATACTGTTTCAGCTTGTGCACCAGGGCCTGCTGGTATTCATGCATTCTCACACTCCTTTCCTCTCCAGGGATGAGAGTGGGAAGATTTTGCTTGTACCGTGGGTCCAGGAGAGTGAACACCCAGTAATCGGTGCTGGAATAAATTCTTTGAACGCGAGGGTCACGGGATAGGCAGCCTAGCATGAAATCTGCCATATGCGCCAGAGTACCAACGCGTAAGAATTCACTCCCCTCACTGGCCTGACTGTCCATTTCCTCCTCCTCCAACTCCTCCAACTCCTCTTCTTCTGCCCATACACGCTGAACAGTGAAGGACTCAACAATGGTCCCCTCTTGTGTCTCGCCAACATTCTCCTCCTCTTCCTCCTCATCCTCCTCCACCTCCACCTCCTCCGATATGCGCTGAGAAACAGACCTCAGGGTGCTTTGGCTATCAACAAGGGAATATTCTTCCCCCGTCTCTTGTGACGAGCGCAAAGCTTCCGACTTCATGCTGACCAGAGAGTTTTTCAACAGGCCAAGCAGCGGGATGGTGAGGCTGATGATGGCGGCATCGCCACTGACCATCTGTGTTGACTCCTCAAAGTTACTCAGCACCTGACAGATATCAGACATCCACGTCCACTCCTCATTGTAGACTTGAGGAAGCTGACTGACCTGACTACCAGTTCTGGTGGAAGTTGACATCTGGCAGTCTACAATCGCTCTGCGCTGCTGGTAAACTCTGGATAACATGGTCAGTGTTGAATTCCACCTCGTGGGCACGTCGCACAACAGTCGGTGAGCGGGCAGTTGGAGGCGGCGCTGCGCTGCCCTGAGAGTGGCAGCATCTGGGCTGGACTTCCTGAAATGCGCACAGATGCGGCGCACCTTCGTGAGCAAATCAGACAGATTGGGGTATGTCTTGAGGAAACGCTGCACTATCAGATTTAACACATGGGCCAGGCATGGCACATGTGTCAGTCTGCCGAGTTGCAGAGCCGCCACCCGGTTACGGCCGTTGTCACACACAACCATTCCCGGCTTGAGGTTCAGCGGTGCCAGCCACAGATCAGTCTGCGCCGTGATGCCCTGTAATAGCTCTTGGGAGGTGTGCCTTTTGTCGCCTAGGCTCAGCAGTTTGAGCACCGCCTGCTGTCGCTTAGCGACGGCACTGCTGCTGTGCCTAGAGCTACCGACTGATGGCGCCGTGCCCACGGATGGTAGTTCGGAGGAGGAGGTGGAGGAGGGGTGGGAGGAGGAGGAGGCATAGTAGGCCTGAAACACCTGGACCGAGGTAGGCCCCGCAATCCTCGGCGTCGGCAGTATATGAGCAGCCCCAGGGTCAGACTCGGTCCCAGCCTCCACCAAGTTAACCCAATGTGCCGTCAGCGATATATAGTGGCCCTGCCCGGCAGCACTCGTCCACGTGTCCGTGGTCAGGTGGACCTTGTCAGAAACGGCGTTGGTCAGGGCACGGATGATGTTGTCTGACACGTGCTGGTGCAGGGCTGGGACGGCACATCGGGAAAAGTAGTGGCGGCTGGGGACCGAATACCGAGGGGCGGCCGCCGCCATGAGGTTGCGAAAGGCCTCGGTCTCTACTAGCCTATAGGGCAGCATCTCCAGGCTAAGCAATCTGGAGATGTGCACATTAAGGGCTTGGGCGTGTGGGTGGGTTGCACTATATTTGCGTTTCCGCTCCAGCGTCTGGGGTATGGAGAGCTGAACGCTGGTGGATGCTGTGGAGGATCGTGGAGGCGACGATGGGGTTTTTGTGCCAGGGTCCTGGGCAGGGGGCTGACTAGCAGCTGACACAGGGGAAGGAGCAGTGGTGTGCACGGCCGGAGGTGAACGGGCTTGTTGCCACTGAGTGGGGTGCTTAGCATTCATATGCCTGCGCATACTGGTGGTAGTTAAGCTAGTAGTGGTGGAACCCCTGCTGAGCCTGGTTTGGCAAATGTTGCACACCACAGTCCGTCGGTCATCCGGTGTTTCCTTAAAGAACCTCCACACTTCTGAAGATCTAGCCCTCGCCGCAAGAGCCCTCACCACGGGAGCTTCACTAGTTGACAGTGGCGCTGATGCACCAGCTCTGGCCCTGCCTCTCCGTCTGGCCCCACCACTGCCTCTTCCAACCTGTTCAGGTCGAGGACTCTCCTCCGTCTCAGAAGCACTGTGTTCACCCGGCCTCTCAACCCAGCTTGGGTCTGTCACCTCATCATCCTCCGATCCCTCAGTCTGCTCCCCCCTCGGACTTCCTGCCCTGACAACAACTTCCCCACTGTCTGACAACCGTGTCTCCTCATCGTCGGACACCTCTTTACACACTTCCACTACGTCAAGAAGGTCATCATCACCCACAGACTGTGACTGGTGGAAAACCTGGGCATCGGAAAATTGCTCAGCAGCAACCGGACAAGTGGTTTGTGACTGTGGGAAGGGTCCAGAAAACAGTTCCTCAGAGTATGCCGGTTCAAATGCCAAATTTTCCTGGGAGGGGGCAGACTGGGGGGGAGGAGGCTGAGGTGCAGGAGCTGGAGGAGTGGGGATTTCGGTGACATGGGTGGACTGCGTGGAAGACTGACTGGTGGTGGACAAATTGCTCGAAGCATTGTCAGCAATCCACGACATCACCTGTTCGCACTGTTCTGGCCTCAACAGTGCTCTACCACGAGTCCCAGTAACTTCAGACATGAACCTAGGGAGTGTAGCTCTGCGGCGTTCCCCTGCTCCCTCATCAGCAGGTGGTGTCTCACCCCGCCCAGGACCACGGCCTCTGACCCCTGCAGTAGTTGGACGCCCACGTCCCCGCCCTCGTCCTCTACCCCTAGCCCTCGGGTTAAACATTTTTAAAATGAGAGTTATAACTTTTTTTTTTTTTTTACTTCTTTTTGTTTTTTTTGGTGTTTTTTGTGTTTTTTTTTTTTTTTTGTGTTTTTTTTTTTTTTTTGAGTTTTTAAAACCAAACAATCCTATCCTATTGCTATGGCTATTTTCTAGCCAAGTATCAAAGGAAGCACACTACTATGCCAGATGAGATGACACTGAGTTATTGCCTAATAGAAATCCAACCCCTACTGAATTTTGCCACTTCGGCCTTTGCTATGGATATGTGCGCCACTAAGCGCAGAACACAGCGGTCGCAAGTCTCACTACAAATTGCTCAGAATTGGCAAGTACATGCACTGCAGAAACTACAGCCACCAGCAGATCAACCAGAAATCAAATATATAGAACGCTACTGTAGGCTTCAAGAAGCTGTTTGTATTCTCCTATGGCTATTTTCTAGCCAAGTATCAAAGGAAGCACACTACTATGCCAGATGAGATGACACTGAGTTATTGCCTAATAGAAATCCAACCCCTACTGAATTTTGCCACTTCGGCCTTTGCTATGGATATGTGCGCCACTAAGCGCAGAACACAGCGGTCGCAAGTCTCACTACAAATTGCTCAGAATTGGCAAGTACATGCACTGCAGAAACTACAGCCACCAGCAGATCAACCAGAAATCAAATATATAGAACGCTACTGTAGGCTTCAAGAAGCTGTTTGTATTCTCCTATGGCTATTTTCTAGCCAAGTATCAAAGGAAGCACACTACTATGCCAGATGAGATGACACTGAGTTATTGCCTAATAGAAATCCAACCCCTACTGAATTTTGCCACTTCGGCCTTTGCTATGGATATGTGCGCCACTAAGCGCAGAACACAGCGGTCGCAAGTCTCACTACAAATTGCTCAGAATTGGCAAGTACATGCACTGCAGAAACTACAGCCACCAGCAGATCAACCAGAAATCAAATATATAGAACGCTACTGTAGGCTTCAAGAAGCTGTTTGTATTCTCCTATGGCTATTTTCTAGCCAAGTATCAAAGGAAGCACACTACTATGCCAGATGAGATGACACTGAGTTATTGCCTAATAGAAATCCAACCCCTACTGAATTTTGCCACTTCGGCCTTTGCTATGGATATGTGCGCCACTAAGCGCAGAACACAGCGGTCGCAAGTCTCACTACAAATTGCTCAGAATTGGCAAGTACATGCACTGCAGAAACTACAGCCACCAGCAGATCAACCAGAAATCAAATATATAGAACGCTACTGTAGGCTTCAAGAAGCTGTTTGTATTCTCCTATGGCTATTTTCTAGCCAAGTATCAAAGGAAGCACACTACTATGCCAGATGAGATGACACTGAGTTATTGCCTAATAGAAATCCAACCCCTACTGAATTTTGCCACTTCGGCCTTTGCTATGGATATGTGCGCCACTAAGCGCAGAACACAGCGGTCGCAAGTCTCACTACAAATTGCTCAGAATTGGCAAGTACATGCACTGCAGAAACTACAGCCACCAGCAGATCAACCAGAAATCAAATATATAGAACGCTACTGTAGGCTTCAAGAAGCTGTTTGTATTCTCCTATGGCTATTTTCTAGCCAAGTATCAAAGGAAGCACACTACTATGCCAGATGAGATGACACTGAGTTATTGCCTAATAGAAATCCAACCCCTACTGAATTTTGCCACTTCGGCCTTTGCTATGGATATGTGCGCCACTAAGCGCAGAACACAGCGGTCGCAAGTCTCACTACAAATTGCTCAGAATTGGCAAGTACATGCACTGCAGAAACTACAGCCACCAGCAGATCAACCAGAAATCAAATATATAGAACGCTACTGTAGGCTTCAAGAAGCTGTTTGTATTCTCCTATGGCTATTTTCTAGCCAAGTATCAAAGGAAGCACACTACTATGCCAGATGAGATGACACTGAGTTATTGCCTAATAGAAATCCAACCCCTACTGAATTTTGCCACTTCGGCCTTTGCTATGGATATGTGCGCCACTAAGCGCAGAACACAGCGGTCGCAAGTCTCACTACAAATTGCTCAGAATTGGCAAGTACATGCACTGCAGAAACTACAGCCACCAGCAGATCAACCAGAAATCAAATATATAGAACGCTACTGTAGGCTTCAAGAAGCTGTTTGTATTCTCCTATGGCTATTTTCTAGCCAAGTATCAAAGGAAGCACACTACTATGCCAGATGAGATGACACTGAGTTATTGCCTAATAGAAATCCAACCCCTACTGAATTTTGCCACTTCGGCCTTTGCTATGGATATGTGCGCCACTAAGCGCAGAACACAGCGGTCGCAAGTCTCACTACAAATTGCTCATTATTGGCAAGTACATGCACTGCAGAAACTACAGCCACCAGCAGATCAACCAGAAATCAAATATATAGAACGCTACTGTAGGCTTCAAGAAGCTGTTTGTATTCTCCTATGGCTATTTTCTAGCCAAGTATCAAAGGAAGCACACTACTATGCCAGATGAGATGACACTGAGTTATTGCCTAATAGAAATCCAACCCCTACTGAATTTTGCCACTTCGGCCTTTGCTATGGATATGTGCGCCACTAAGCGCAGAACACAGCGGTCGCAAGTCTCACTACAAATTGCTCAGAATTGGCAAGTACATGCACTGCAGAAACTACAGCCACCAGCAGATCAACCAGAAATCAAATATATAGAACGCTACTGTAGGCTTCAAGAAGCTGTTTGTATTCTCCTATGGCTATTTTCTAGCCAAGTATCAAAGGAAGCACACTACTATGCCAGATGAGATGACACTGAGTTATTGCCTAATAGAAATCCAACCCCTACTGAATTTTGCCACTTCGGCCTTTGCTATGGATATGTGCGCCACTAAGCGCAGAACACAGCGGTCGCAAGTCTCACTACAAATTGCTCAGAATTGGCAAGTACATGCACTGCAGAAACTACAGCCACCAGCAGATCAACCAGAAATCAAATATATAGAACGCTACTGTAGGCTTCAAGAAGCTGTTTGTATTCTCCTATGGCTATTTTCTAGCCAAGTATCAAAGGAAGCACACTACTATGCCAGATGAGATGACACTGAGTTATTGCCTAATAGAAATCCAACCCCTACTGAATTTTGCCACTTCGGCCTTTGCTATGGATATGTGCGCCACTAAGCGCAGAACACAGCGGTCGCAAGTCTCACTACAAATTGCTCAGAATTGGCAAGTACATGCACTGCAGAAACTACAGCCACCAGCAGATCAACCAGAAATCAAATATATAGAACGCTACTGTAGGCTTCAAGAAGCTGTTTGTATTCTCCTATGGCTATTTTCTAGCCAAGTATCAAAGGAAGCACACTACTATGCCAGATGAGATGACACTGAGTTATTGCCTAATAGAAATCCAACCCCTACTGAATTTTGCCACTTCGGCCTTTGCTATGGATATGTGCGCCACTAAGCGCAGAACACAGCGGTCGCAAGTCTCACTACAAATTGCTCAGAATTGGCAAGTACATGCACTGCAGAAACTACAGCCACCAGCAGATCAACCAGAAATCAAATATATAGAACGCTACTGTAGGCTTCAAGAAGCTGTTTGTATTCTCCTATGGCTATTTTCTAGCCAAGTATCAAAGGAAGCACACTACTATGCCAGATGAGATGACACTGAGTTATTGCCTAATAGAAATCCAACCCCTACTGAATTTTGCCACTTCGGCCTTTGCTATGGATATGTGCGCCACTAAGCGCAGAACACAGCGGTCGCAAGTCTCACTACAAATTGCTCAGAATTGGCAAGTACATGCACTGCAGAAACTACAGCCACCAGCAGATCAACCAGAAATCAAATATATAGAACGCTACTGTAGGCTTCAAGAAGCTGTTTGTATTCTCCTATGGCTATTTTCTAGCCAAGTATCAAAGGAAGCACACTACTATGCCAGATGAGATGACACTGAGTTATTGCCTAATAGAAATCCAACCCCTACTGAATTTTGCCACTTCGGCCTTTGCTATGGATATGTGCGCCACTAAGCGCAGAACACAGCGGTCGCAAGTCTCACTACAAATTGCTCAGAATTGGCAAGTACATGCACTGCAGAAACTACAGCCACCAGCAGATCAACCAGAAATCAAATATATAGAACGCTACTGTAGGCTTCAAGAAGCTGTTTGTATTCTCCTATGGCTATTTTCTAGCCAAGTATCAAAGGAAGCACACTACTATGCCAGATGAGATGACACTGAGTTATTGCCTAATAGAAATCCAACCCCTACTGAATTTTGCCACTTCGGCCTTTGCTATGGATATGTGCGCCACTAAGCGCAGAACACAGCGGTCGCAAGTCTCACTACAAATTGCTCAGAATTGGCAAGTACATGCACTGCAGAAACTACAGCCACCAGCAGATCAACCAGAAATCAAATATATAGAACGCTACTGTAGGCTTCAAGAAGCTGTTTGTATTCTCCTATGGCTATTTTCTAGCCAAGTATCAAAGGAAGCACACTACTATGCCAGATGAGATGACACTGAGTTATTGCCTAATAGAAATCCAACCCCTACTGAATTTTGCCACTTCGGCCTTTGCTATGGATATGTGCGCCACTAAGCGCAGAACACAGCGGTCGCAAGTCTCACTACAAATTGCTCAGAATTGGCAAGTACATGCACTGCAGAAACTACAGCCACCAGCAGATCAACCAGAAATCAAATATATAGAACGCTACTGTAGGCTTCAAGAAGCTGTTTGTATTCTCCTATGGCTATTTTCTAGCCAAGTATCAAAGGAAGCACACTACTATGCCAGATGAGATGACACTGAGTTATTGCCTAATAGAAATCCAACCCCTACTGAATTTTGCCACTTCGGCCTTTGCTATGGATATGTGCGCCACTAAGCGCAGAACACAGCGGTCGCAAGTCTCACTACAAATTGCTCAGAATTGGCAAGTACATGCACTGCAGAAACTACAGCCACCAGCAGATCAACCAGAAATCAAATATATAGAACGCTACTGTAGGCTTCAAGAAGCTGTTTGTATTCTCCTATGGCTATTTTCTAGCCAAGTATCAAAGGAAGCACACTACTATGCCAGATGAGATGACACTGAGTTATTGCCTAATAGAAATCCAACCCCTACTGAATTTTGCCACTTCGGCCTTTGCTATGGATATGTGCGCCACTAAGCGCAGAACACAGCGGTCGCAAGTCTCACTACAAATTGCTCAGAATTGGCAAGTACATGCACTGCAGAAACTACAGCCACCAGCAGATCAACCAGAAATCAAATATATAGAACGCTACTGTAGGCTTCAAGAAGCTGTTTGTATTCTCCTATGGCTATTTTCTAGCCAAGTATCAAAGGAAGCACACTACTATGCCAGATGAGATGACACTGAGTTATTGCCTAATAGAAATCCAACCCCTACTGAATTTTGCCACTTCGGCCTTTGCTATGGATATGTGCGCCACTAAGCGCAGAACACAGCGGTCGCAAGTCTCACTACAAATTGCTCAGAATTGGCAAGTACATGCACTGCAGAAACTACAGCCACCAGCAGATCAACCAGAAATCAAATATATAGAACGCTACTGTAGGCTTCAAGAAGCTGTTTGTATTCTCCTATGGCTATTTTCTAGCCAAGTATCAAAGGAAGCACACTACTATGCCAGATGAGATGACACTGAGTTATTGCCTAATAGAAATCCAACCCCTACTGAATTTTGCCACTTCGGCCTTTGCTATGGATATGTGCGCCACTAAGCGCAGAACACAGCGGTCGCAAGTCTCACTACAAATTGCTCAGAATTGGCAAGTACATGCACTGCAGAAACTACAGCCACCAGCAGATCAACCAGAAATCAAATATATAGAACGCTACTGTAGGCTTCAAGAAGCTGTTTGTATTCTCCTATGGCTATTTTCTAGCCAAGTATCAAAGGAAGCACACTACTATGCCAGATGAGATGACACTGAGTTATTGCCTAATAGAAATCCAACCCCTACTGAATTTTGCCACTTCGGCCTTTGCTATGGATATGTGCGCCACTAAGCGCAGAACACAGCGGTCGCAAGTCTCACTACAAATTGCTCAGAATTGGCAAGTACATGCACTGCAGAAACTACAGCCACCAGCAGATCAACCAGAAATCAAATATATAGAACGCTACTGTAGGCTTCAAGAAGCTGTTTGTATTCTCCTATGGCTATTTTCTAGCCAAGTATCAAAGGAAGCACACTACTATGCCAGATGAGATGACACTGAGTTATTGCCTAATAGAAATCCAACCCCTACTGAATTTTGCCACTTCGGCCTTTGCTATGGATATGTGCGCCACTAAGCGCAGAACACAGCGGTCGCAAGTCTCACTACAAATTGCTCAGAATTGGCAAGTACATGCACTGCAGAAACTACAGCCACCAGCAGATCAACCAGAAATCAAATATATAGAACGCTACTGTAGGCTTCAAGAAGCTGTTTGTATTCTCCTATGGCTATTTTCTAGCCAAGTATCAAAGGAAGCACACTACTATGCCAGATGAGATGACACTGAGTTATTGCCTAATAGAAATCCAACCCCTACTGAATTTTGCCACTTCGGCCTTTGCTATGGATATGTGCGCCACTAAGCGCAGAACACAGCGGTCGCAAGTCTCACTACAAATTGCTCAGAATTGGCAAGTACATGCACTGCAGAAACTACAGCCACCAGCAGATCAACCAGAAATCAAATATATAGAACGCTACTGTAGGCTTCAAGAAGCTGTTTGTATTCTCCTATGGCTATTTTCTAGCCAAGTATCAAAGGAAGCACACTACTATGCCAGATGAGATGACACTGAGTTATTGCCTAATAGAAATCCAACCCCTACTGAATTTTGCCACTTCGGCCTTTGCTATGGATATGTGCGCCACTAAGCGCAGAACACAGCGGTCGCAAGTCTCACTACAAATTGCTCAGAATTGGCAAGTACATGCACTGCAGAAACTACAGCCACCAGCAGATCAACCAGAAATCAAATATATAGAACGCTACTGTAGGCTTCAAGAAGCTGTTTGTATTCTCCTATGGCTATTTTCTAGCCAAGTATCAAAGGAAGCACACTACTATGCCAGATGAGATGACACTGAGTTATTGCCTAATAGAAATCCAACCCCTACTGAATTTTGCCACTTCGGCCTTTGCTATGGATATGTGCGCCACTAAGCGCAGAACACAGCGGTCGCAAGTCTCACTACAAATTGCTCAGAATTGGCAAGTACATGCACTGCAGAAACTACAGCCACCAGCAGATCAACCAGAAATCAAATATATAGAACGCTACTGTAGGCTTCAAGAAGCTGTTTGTATTCTCCTATGGCTATTTTCTAGCCAAGTATCAAAGGAAGCACACTACTATGCCAGATGAGATGACACTGAGTTATTGCCTAATAGAAATCCAACCCCTACTGAATTTTGCCACTTCGGCCTTTGCTATGGATATGTGCGCCACTAAGCGCAGAACACAGCGGTCGCAAGTCTCACTACAAATTGCTCAGAATTGGCAAGTACATGCACTGCAGAAACTACAGCCACCAGCAGATCAACCAGAAATCAAATATATAGAACGCTACTGTAGGCTTCAAGAAGCTGTTTGTATTCTCCTATGGCTATTTTCTAGCCAAGTATCAAAGGAAGCACACTACTATGCCAGATGAGATGACACTGAGTTATTGCCTAATAGAAATCCAACCCCTACTGAATTTTGCCACTTCGGCCTTTGCTATGGATATGTGCGCCACTAAGCGCAGAACACAGCGGTCGCAAGTCTCACTACAAATTGCTCAGAATTGGCAAGTACATGCACTGCAGAAACTACAGCCACCAGCAGATCAACCAGAAATCAAATATATAGAACGCTACTGTAGGCTTCAAGAAGCTGTTTGTATTCTCCTATGGCTATTTTCTAGCCAAGTATCAAAGGAAGCACACTACTATGCCAGATGAGATGACACTGAGTTATTGCCTAATAGAAATCCAACCCCTACTGAATTTTGCCACTTCGGCCTTTGCTATGGATATGTGCGCCACTAAGCGCAGAACACAGCGGTCGCAAGTCTCACTACAAATTGCTCAGAATTGGCAAGTACATGCACTGCAGAAACTACAGCCACCAGCAGATCAACCAGAAATCAAATATATAGAACGCTACTGTAGGCTTCAAGAAGCTGTTTGTATTCTCCTATGGCTATTTTCTAGCCAAGTATCAAAGGAAGCACACTACTATGCCAGATGAGATGACACTGAGTTATTGCCTAATAGAAATCCAACCCCTACTGAATTTTGCCACTTCGGCCTTTGCTATGGATATGTGCGCCACTAAGCGCAGAACACAGCGGTCGCAAGTCTCACTACAAATTGCTCAGAATTGGCAAGTACATGCACTGCAGAAACTACAGCCACCAGCAGATCAACCAGAAATCAAATATATAGAACGCTACTGTAGGCTTCAAGAAGCTGTTTGTATTCTCCTATGGCTATTTTCTAGCCAAGTATCAAAGGAAGCACACTACTATGCCAGATGAGATGACACTGAGTTATTGCCTAATAGAAATCCAACCCCTACTGAATTTTGCCACTTCGGCCTTTGCTATGGATATGTGCGCCACTAAGCGCAGAACACAGCGGTCGCAAGTCTCACTACAAATTGCTCAGAATTGGCAAGTACATGCACTGCAGAAACTACAGCCACCAGCAGATCAACCAGAAATCAAATATATAGAACGCTACTGTAGGCTTCAAGAAGCTGTTTGTATTCTCCTATGGCTATTTTCTAGCCAAGTATCAAAGGAAGCACACTACTATGCCAGATGAGATGACACTGAGTTATTGCCTAATAGAAATCCAACCCCTACTGAATTTTCCCACTTCGGTCTTTGCTATGGATATGTGTGCCACTAAGCGCAGAACACAGCGGTCGCAAGTCTCACTACAAATTGCTCAGAATTGGCAAGTACATGCACTGCAGAAACTACAGCCACCAGCAGATCAACCAGAAATCAAATATATAGAACGCTACTGTAGGCTTCAAGAAGCTGTTTGTATTCTCCTATGGCTATTTTCTAGCCAAGTATCAAAGGAAGCACACTACTATGCCAGATGAGATGACACTGAGTTATTGCCTAATAGAAATCCAACCCCTACTGAATTTTCCCACTTCGGTCTTTGCTATGGATATGTGTGCCACTAAGAGCTAAACACAACGGTAGCAAGTCCCCCTGCTAATTCCTCACAAAATGGTAAAAGATGCAAATTAAAATAAAAAAAGTAGAACGTTATTGTAGCCCTAAGAAGGGCTGTTGGGTTCTTTGAGAATCACTCCTGCCTAACAGTAAGCTAATAGAACACCCTAACGCTTTCCCTGACCAGCAGCAGCTCTCTCCCTAGCGGCATCCAGAGACAGAATGATCCGAGCAGCGCGGCCAGCGGCTAGTCTATCCCAGGGTCACCTGATCTGGCCAGCCAACCACTGCTATCGACGTGTAAGGGTACCACGTCATGCTGGGTGGAGTGCAGAGTCTCCTGGCTTGTGATTGGCTCTGTTTCTGGCCGCCAAAAAGCAAAACGGCGGGAGCTGCCATTTTCTCGAGCGGGCGAAGTATTCGTCCGAGTAACGAGCAGTTTCGAGTACCCTAATGCTCGACCGAGCATCAAGCTCGGACGAGCATGTTCGCTCATCTCTAATCGTTTTGTTTAAAAAAAAAAACACAAAAAAAAAAAATTTTAAGTTTACACTTTAATTTTGAAAATGTTTAACCAGAGGGCTAGGGGTAGAGGACGAGGGCGTGGACGTGGACGTCCAACTACTGCAGGAGTCAGAGGCCGTGGTCCTGGGTGGGGTGAGACACCACCTGCTGATGAAGGAGCAGGGGAACGCCGCAGAGCTGCACTCCCTAGGTTCAGCATGTCTCAAGTTACTGGGACTCGTGGTAGAGCACTGTTGAGGCCAGAACAGTGCGAACAGGTGATGTCGTGGATTGCGGACATCGCTTCTAGCCATTTGTCCACCAGTTAGTCGTCCACGCAGTCCACCCATGTCACCGAAATCGGCACTCCTCCAGCTCCTCCACCTCAGCCTCCTTCCCCCCAGTCTGCCCCCTCCCAGCAAAATTTGGCATTTGAACCAGCATACTCTGAGGAACTGTTTTCTGGACCCTTCCCACAGTCACAAACCACTTGTCCGGTTGCTGCTGAGCAATTTTCCGATGCCCAGGTTTTCCACCGGTCGCAGTCTGTGGGTGATGATGACATTGTTGAGGTAGTGGAAGAAGTGTGTAAAGAGGTGTCGGACGATGAGGAGACACGGTTGTCAGACAGTGGTGAAGTTGTTGTCAGGGCAGGAAGTCAGAGGGGGGAGCAGACTAAGGGATCAGAGGATGATGAGGTGACAGACCCAAGCTGGGTTGATAGGCCGGGTGAACACAGTGCTTCTAAGACGGAGGCGAGTCCTATAGCAGAACAGGTTGGAAGAGGCAGTGGTGGGGCCAGACGGAGAGGCAGGGCCAGAGCTGGTGCATCAGCGCCAAATGTTGCCCGTAGTCAAGCTCCCGTGGTGAGGGTTAGATTTTCAGAAGTCTGGAGGATCTTTAAAAAAACACGGGATGACCGACGGACTGTGGTGTGCAACCTTTGCCAAACCAGGATCAGCAGGGGTTCCACCACTACTAGCTTAACTACCACCAGTATGCGCAGGCATATGAATGCTAAACACCCCACTCAATGGCACCAAGCCC
Source organism: Engystomops pustulosus (assembly GCF_040894005.1). Taxonomy (NCBI): domain Eukaryota; kingdom Metazoa; phylum Chordata; class Amphibia; order Anura; family Leptodactylidae; genus Engystomops; species Engystomops pustulosus. The sequence continues at coordinate 94,929,498 of NC_092415.1, read as the reverse complement.
GTTCACCTCCGGCCGGGCACACCACTGCTCCTTCCCCTGTGTCATCTGCTAGTCAGCCCCCTGCCCAGGACCACGGCCCAAACACCTCCCGTGCAAAAACCCCATCTTCGCCTCCACGATCCTCCACAGCATCCACCAGCGTTCAGCTCTCCATACCCCAGACGCTGGAGCACAAAAGGAAGTATAGCGCAACCCACCCACACGCCCAAGCCCTCAACATACACATCTCCAAGTTGCTTAGCCTGGAGATGCTGCCCTATAGGCTGGTAGAGACCGAGGCCTTTCGAAACCTCATGGCAGCGGCCGCCCCTCGGTATTCGGTCCCCAGCCGCCACTACTTTTCCCGATGTGCCGTCCCAGCCCTGCACAAGCACGTGTCAGAGAACATCATCCGTGCCCTGACCAACGCCGTTTCTGACTAGGTCCACCTGACCAAGGACACGTGGACGAGTGCTGCCGGGCAGGGCCACTATATATCGCTGACGGCACATTGGGTTAACTTGGTGGAGGCTGGGACCGAGTCTGACCCTGGGGCTGCTCATTTACTGCCGACGCCGAGGATTGCGGGCCTACCTCGGTCCAGGTCTCAAAGGCCTACTATGCCTCCTCCTCCTCCCACCCCTCCTCCACCTCCTCCTCTGAATTACCATCCGTGGGCATGGCGCCATCAGTAGGTAGCTCTAGGCACAGCAGCAGTGCCGTCGCTAACCGCCCAAGAGCTATTACAGGGCATCACGGCGCAGACTGATCTGTGGCTGGCACCGCTGAACCTGAAGCCAGACATGGTTGTGTGTGACAACGGCCGTAACCTGGTGGCGGCTCTGCAACTCGGCAGACTGACACATGTGCCATGCCTGGCCCATGTGTTAAATCTCATAGTTCAGCGTTTCCTCAAGACATACCCCAATCTGTCTGATTTGCTCACGAAGGTGCGCCGCATCTGTGCGCATTTCAGGAAGTCCAGCACAGATGCTGCCACTCTCAGGGCAGCGCAGCGCCGCCTCCAACTGCCCGCTCACCGACTGTTGTGCGACGTGCCCACGAGGTGGAATTCAACATAAACCATGTTATCCAGAGTTTACCAGCAGCGCAGAGCGATTGTAGACTGCCAGATGTCAACTTCCACCAGAACTGGTAGTCAGGTCAGTCAGCTTCCTCAGGTCTACAATGAGGAGTGGACGTAGATGTCTGATATCTGTCAGGTGCTGAGTAACTTTGAGGAGTCAACACAGATGGTCAGTGGCGATGCCGCCATCATCAGCCTCACCATCCCGCTGCTTGGCCTGTTGAAAAACTCTCAGGTCAGCATGAAGTCGGAAGCTTTGCGGGAAGAAGATTCCCTTGTTGATAGCCAAAGCACCCTTAGGTCTGTTTCTCAGCGCATATCGGAGGAGGTGGAGGAGGATGAGGAGGAAGAGGAGGAGAATGTTGGCGAGACAGAAGAGGGGACCATTGTTTAGTCCTTCACTGTTCAGCATGTATGGGCAGAAGAAGAGGAGTTGGAGGAGTGGGAGGAGGAGGAAATGGGCAGTCAGGCCAGTGAGGGGAGTGAATTCTTGCGCGTTGGGACTCTGGCACATATGGCAGATTTCATGCTAGGCTGCCTATACCGTGACCCTCGTGTTCAAAGAATTTATTCCAGCACCGATTACTGGGTATTCACTCTCCTGGACCCACGGTACAAGCAAAATCTTTCCACTCTCATCCCTGGAGAGGAAAGGAGTGTGAGAATGCATGAATACCAGCAGGCCCTGGTGCACAAGCTGAAACAGTATTTCCCTTCTGACAGCACTAGCGGCAGAGGGCGTACTTCTGCGTCACAAGTAGTGTGGGAGAGTAGGCGAGCAGGCAGCTTTTCCAGCACTGGCAGGGGTACGCTTTACAAGGCCTTTGCCAGTTTTATGTCACCCCAGCAAGACACTGTCACCTGTCCCCAGTCTCGGCAGAGTAGGGCTGATCTTTACAGAAAGATGGTGAGGGAGTACGTAGCTGACCATACCATCGTCCTAAATGATCACACAGCTCCCTACAACTACTGCATTTCAAAGCTGGACATGTGGCACGAACTGGCGCTGTACACCTTGGAGGTTCTTGCCTGCCCTGCCGCTAGCGTGTTGTCCGAGCAGGTTTTCAGTGCAGCTGGTGGCATCATCACCGATAAGCGTACACGCCTGTCGACTGACAGCGCTGACAGGCTAGCGCTTATCAAGATGAATAAAGCCTGGATTTCTCCGGATTTTAATTCTCCACCAGGTGAAAGAAGCTCAACCTGAATAATGTATGCACTCCTCCTCCTCATTGTCCTCCTTCTCCTCCTCTTTGTACACTAAAGCATAGGAAAACTGGCTATTTTTTGCCAGGGCCAACTGGCTCTAGCTATAGTACTCTATGAATTTAATTTTTCTGGAGGGCCACCTACCCGGTCCTCTGTTTTAAGCAATTTTTGGGAGTGCCACATACAGGCACTCAATTTATTTAATTTTTTCTGGAGGACCACCTACCTGCTCCTCTGGTTTGAAAATTTTTTTGGACTGCCACATACAGGCACTATCCAAATTAAATTGTCTCCATAGCAGCCTCCACATGTCGTCTTTTTAGCTGGCTCCACACGTTGTCTCCATTGCTACCTCCACATGTCATCGCCATAGCTGCCTCCAAAAGTCGTCCATATAGCTGCCTCTATACATGGTCTCCTTATCAAAGGAACTATGTCAGGCAGAATTTTGGGTTGTTTTCATGGCTTCCACATCAAACTTGTTAACTTTGTCGCCACCCTGCTGTGTAATCCACAAAATATACTGGCAAACTTTTATCATTTACCGATATTATTTCAGCGCTTCTTGCGCATCTGTTTACATTCCCCTCACCCGCCATATCCTAAACTTATAAGAACGCTACTACACTTGATCTTATACAAAAGGTTCTTAGAAGTGCTGTTTGGGGAGTAGCCTAGAGACAGGGGCTTGGATTGGCAAAAGCTCGTCTGGCAGCGGAGTGCCAGCTCCATCTCAAGATCCAGCTAACATAGTTTTAACTACAGCACCTTTAATCTACTACTAGTTCACTGCCTCCATACATCGTCCCCTTATCAAACGAGCTGTGTCAGGCAGAATTTTCAGGTGTTTCACCAGATACATAGTGGAACTCGGCCCATCTGTCGCCATCTGCCGCCATGCTGGAGACCTGAAGTTGCAATCATAGCAGCACAATATGAATGCCCCATACTGTCGCTCTTAATCATGGAAGTCATCTCCATGGCTGCCTCCACATGTCGTCCCCTTATCAAAAGACCTGTGTCAGGCTCATTTTTCGGGTGTTTCACCAGATACGTTATGGATAGAGATGAGCGAACACTAAAATGCTCGGGTACTCGTTATTCGAGACGAACTTTTCCCGATGCTCGAGTGCTCGTCTCGAATAACGAACCCCATTGAAGTCAATGGGAGACTCGAGCATTTTTCAAGGGGACCAAGGCTCTGCACAGGGAAGCTTGGCCAAACACCTGGGAACCTCAGAAAAGGATGGAAACACCACGGAAATGGACAGGAAACAGCAGGGGCAGCATGCATGGATGCCTCTGAGGCTGCATAATCGCACCATTATGCCAAAATTATGGGCAACAGCATGGCCATGACAGAGTGACAGAATGAAGCTAGATAGCATCTAAAACATCCAATAATTGACCCTGACACTATAGGGGACGGCATGCAGAGGCAGCGGCAGCAGGCTAGAGAGTGTCATGGCGACATACCCTAAATGGACTCAGGCTTCAAACCAATGGGTGGCAGAGAGGAACCAAAGGAGGTGAGCAAGAAGCGCTCAAATAATATCGGTACATGATAAAAGTTTGCCAGTATATTTTGTGGATTACACAGCAGGGTGGCGACAAAGTTAACATGGAAGCCATGAAAACAACCCAAAATTCTGCCTGACACAGCTCGTTTGATAAGGGGACGATGTATGGAGGCAGTGAACTAGTAGTAGATTAAAGGTGCTGCAGTTAAAACTATGTTAGTTGGATCTTGGCATGGAGCTGGCGCTCCGCTGCCAGGCGAGCTTTCGCCAATCCAAGCCCCTGTCTATAGGCTACTCCCCAAACAGCACTTCTAAGAACCTTTTGTATAAGATCAAGTGTAGTAGCGTTCTTATAAGTTTAGGATATGGCGGGTGAGGGGAATGTAAACAGATGCGCAAGAAGCGCTGAAATAATATCCCTAAATGGTAAAAGTTTGCAAGTATATTTTGGGGATTACACAGCAGGGTGGCGACAAAGTTAACAACTTTGATGTGGAATGCCCTGTAATAGCTCTTGGGCGGTGTGCCTTTTATCGCCTAGGCTCAGCAGTTTCAGCACCGCCTGCTGTCGCTTAGCGACGGCACTGCTGCTGTGCCTAGAGCTACCGACTGATGGCGCCATGCCCACGGATGGTAATTCGGAGGAGGAGGAGGTGGAGGAGGGGTGGGAGGAGGTATAGTAGGCCTTTGAGACCTGGACCGAGGTAGGCCCCGCAATTCTCTGCGTCGGCAGTATATGACCAGCCCCAGGGTCAGACTCGGTCCCAGCCTGCACCAAGTTAAGTGTAGTAGCGTTCTCATAAGTTTGGGATATGGCGGGTGAGGGGAATGTAAACAGATGCGCAAGAAGCGCATGATGCGCATGGAGCTGGCGTTCCGCTGCCAGGCGAGCTTTCGCCAATCCAAGCCCCTGTCTCTAGGCTACTCCCCAAACAGCACTTCTAAGAACCTTTTGTATAAGATCAAGTGTAGTAGCGTTCTTATAAGTTTAGGATATGCCGGGTGAGGGGAATGTAAACAGATGCGCAAGAAGCGCTGAAATAATATCCCTAAATGGTAAAAGTTTGCCAGTATATTTTGTGGATAACACAGCAGGGTGGCGACAAAGTTAACAACTTTGATGTGGAATCCATGAAAACAACCCAAATTTCTGCCTGACACACCTCGTTTGATAAAGGGACGATGTATGGAGGCAGCTATATGGACGACTTTTGGAGGTAGCAATGGAGACAACGTGTGGAGGCTGCTATGGAGACAATTTAATTTGGATAGTGCCTGTATGTGGCAGTCCCAAACATTTTTCAAACCAGAGGAGCAGGTAGGTGGCCCTCCAGTAAAATGGGATAGATTGAGTGCCTGTATGTGGCAGTCCCAAAAATGTTTCAAACCAGAGGAGCAGGTAGGTGGCCCTCCAGTAAAATGGAATAGATTGAGTGCCTGTATGTGGCAGTCCCAAAAATTGTTCAAACCAGAGGAGCAGGTAGGTGGCCCTGCAGTAAAATGGAATAGATTGAGTGCCTGTATGTGGCAGTCCCAAAAATTGTTCAAACCAGAGGAGCAGGTAGGTGGCCCTGCAGTAAAATGGAATAGATTGAGTGCCTGTATGTGGCAGTCCCAAAAATGTTTCAAACCAGAGGAGCAGGTAGGTGGCCCTCCAGTAAAATGGGATAGATTGAGTGCCTGTATGTGGCAGTCCCAAAAATGTTTCAAACCAGAGGAGCAGGTAGGTGGCCCTCCAGTAAAATGGAATAGATTGAGTGCCTGTATGTGGCAGTCCCAAAAATTGTTCAAACCAGAGGAGCAGGTAGGTGGCCCTGCAGTAAAATGGAATAGATTGAGTGCCTGTATGTGGCAGTCCCAAAAATTGTTCAAACCAGAGGAGCAGGTAGGTGGCCCTGCAGTAAAATGGAATAGATTGAGTGCCTGTATGTGGCAGTCCCAAAAATGTTTCAAACCAGAGGAGCAGGTAGGTGGCCCTGCAGTAAAATGGAATAGATTGAGTGCCTGTATGTGGCAGTCCCAAAAATGTTTCAAACCAGAGGAGCAGGTAGGTGGCCCTGCAGTAAAATGGAATAGATTGAGTGCCTGTATGTGGCACTCACAAAAATTGTTTCAAACAGAGGACCGGGTAGGTGGCCCTCCAGAAAAATTAAATGCATGAAGTACTATAGCAAGAGCCAGTGGGCCCTGTCAAAAAATATCCAGTTTCCTCTGCTTTACTGTACAAAGAGGAGGAGAAGGAGGAAAATGAGGAGGAGGAGGAGGAGTGGATCAATTATTCAGGTTGAGCTTCCTTCACCTGGTGGAGATTGGAAATTCTGAGAAATCCAGCCTTTATTCATTTTAATAAGCGTCAGCCTGTCAGCGCTGTCAGTCGACAGGCGTGTACGCTTATCGGTGATGATGCCACCAGCTGCACTGAAAACCCGCTCGGACAAGACGCTAGCGGCAGGGCAGGCAAGAACCTCCAAGGCGTAGAGCGCCAGTTCGTGCCACATGTCCAGCTTTGAAACCCAGTAGTTGTAGGGAGCTGTGTGATCATTTAGGACGATGGTATGGTCAGCTACGTACTCCCTCACCATCTTTCTGTAAAGATCAGCCCTACTCTGCCGAGACTGGGGACAGGTGACAGTGTCTTGCTGGGGTGACATAAAGCTGGCAAAAGCCTTGTAAAGCGTACCCTTGCCAGTGCTGGACAAGCTGCCTGCTCGCCTACTCTCCCTCGCTACTTGTCCCGCAGAACTACGCACTCTGCCGCTAGCGCTGTCAGAAGGGAAATACTGTTTCAGCTTGTGCACCAGGGCCTGCTGGTATTCATGCATTCTCACACTCCTTTCCTCTCCAGGGATGAGAGTGGGAAGATTTTGCTTGTACCGTGGGTCCAGGAGAGTGAACACCCAGTAATCGGTGCTGGAATAAATTCTTTGAACGCGAGGGTCACGGGATAGGCAGCCTAGCATGAAATCTGCCATATGCGCCAGAGTACCAACGCGTAAGAATTCACTCCCCTCACTGGCCTGACTGTCCATTTCCTCCTCCTCCAACTCCTCCAACTCCTCTTCTTCTGCCCATACACGCTGAACAGTGAAGGACTCAACAATGGTCCCCTCTTGTGTCTCGCCAACATTCTCCTCCTCTTCCTCCTCATCCTCCTCCACCTCCACCTCCTCCGATATGCGCTGAGAAACAGACCTCAGGGTGCTTTGGCTATCAACAAGGGAATATTCTTCCCCCGTCTCTTGTGACGAGCGCAAAGCTTCCGACTTCATGCTGACCAGAGAGTTTTTCAACAGGCCAAGCAGCGGGATGGTGAGGCTGATGATGGCGGCATCGCCACTGACCATCTGTGTTGACTCCTCAAAGTTACTCAGCACCTGACAGATATCAGACATCCACGTCCACTCCTCATTGTAGACTTGAGGAAGCTGACTGACCTGACTACCAGTTCTGGTGGAAGTTGACATCTGGCAGTCTACAATCGCTCTGCGCTGCTGGTAAACTCTGGATAACATGGTCAGTGTTGAATTCCACCTCGTGGGCACGTCGCACAACAGTCGGTGAGCGGGCAGTTGGAGGCGGCGCTGCGCTGCCCTGAGAGTGGCAGCATCTGGGCTGGACTTCCTGAAATGCGCACAGATGCGGCGCACCTTCGTGAGCAAATCAGACAGATTGGGGTATGTCTTGAGGAAACGCTGCACTATCAGATTTAACACATGGGCCAGGCATGGCACATGTGTCAGTCTGCCGAGTTGCAGAGCCGCCACCCGGTTACGGCCGTTGTCACACACAACCATTCCCGGCTTGAGGTTCAGCGGTGCCAGCCACAGATCAGTCTGCGCCGTGATGCCCTGTAATAGCTCTTGGGAGGTGTGCCTTTTGTCGCCTAGGCTCAGCAGTTTGAGCACCGCCTGCTGTCGCTTAGCGACGGCACTGCTGCTGTGCCTAGAGCTACCGACTGATGGCGCCGTGCCCACGGATGGTAGTTCGGAGGAGGAGGTGGAGGAGGGGTGGGAGGAGGAGGAGGCATAGTAGGCCTGAAACACCTGGACCGAGGTAGGCCCCGCAATCCTCGGCGTCGGCAGTATATGAGCAGCCCCAGGGTCAGACTCGGTCCCAGCCTCCACCAAGTTAACCCAATGTGCCGTCAGCGATATATAGTGGCCCTGCCCGGCAGCACTCGTCCACGTGTCCGTGGTCAGGTGGACCTTGTCAGAAACGGCGTTGGTCAGGGCACGGATGATGTTGTCTGACACGTGCTGGTGCAGGGCTGGGACGGCACATCGGGAAAAGTAGTGGCGGCTGGGGACCGAATACCGAGGGGCGGCCGCCGCCATGAGGTTGCGAAAGGCCTCGGTCTCTACTAGCCTATAGGGCAGCATCTCCAGGCTAAGCAATCTGGAGATGTGCACATTAAGGGCTTGGGCGTGCGGGTGGGTTGCACTATATTTGCGTTTCCGCTCCAGCGTCTGGGGTATGGAGAGCTGAACGCTGGTGGATGCTGTGGAGGATCGTGGAGGCGACGATGGGGTTTTTGTGCCAGGGTCCTGGGCAGGGGGCTGACTAGCAGCTGACACAGGGGAAGGAGCAGTGGTGTGCACGGCCGGAGGTGAACGGGCTTGTTGCCACTGAGTGGGGTGCTTAGCATTCATATGCCTGCGCATACTGGTGGTAGTTAAGCTAGTAGTGGTGGAACCCCTGCTGAGCCTGGTTTGGCAAATGTTGCACACCACAGTCCGTCGGTCATCCGGTGTTTCCTTAAAGAACCTCCACACTTCTGAAGATCTAGCCCTCGCCGCAAGAGCCCTCACCACGGGAGCTTCACTAGTTGACAGTGGCGCTGATGCACCAGCTCTGGCCCTGCCTCTCCGTCTGGCCCCACCACTGCCTCTTCCAACCTGTTCAGGTCGAGGACTCTCCTCCGTCTCAGAAGCACTGTGTTCACCCGGCCTCTCAACCCAGCTTGGGTCTGTCACCTCATCATCCTCCGATCCCTCAGTCTGCTCCCCCCTCGGACTTCCTGCCCTGACAACAACTTCCCCACTGTCTGACAACCGTGTCTCCTCATCGTCGGACACCTCTTTACACACTTCCACTACGTCAAGAAGGTCATCATCACCCACAGACTGTGACTGGTGGAAAACCTGGGCATCGGAAAATTGCTCAGCAGCAACCGGACAAGTGGTTTGTGACTGTGGGAAGGGTCCAGAAAACAGTTCCTCAGAGTATGCCGGTTCAAATGCCAAATTTTCCTGGGAGGGGGCAGACTGGGGGGGAGGAGGCTGAGGTGCAGGAGCTGGAGGAGTGGCGATTTCGGTGACATGGGTGGACTGCGTGGAAGACTGACTGGTGGTGGACAAATTGCTCGAAGCATTGTCAGCAATCCACGACATCACCTGTTCGCACTGTTCTGGCCTCAACAGTGCTCTACCACGAGTCCCAGTAACTTCAGACATGAACCTAGGGAGTGTAGCTCTGCGGCGTTCCCCTGCTCCCTCATCAGCAGGTGGTGTCTCACCCCGCCCAGGACCACGGCCTCTGACCCCTGCAGTAGTTGGAAGCCCACGTCCCCGCCCTCGTCCTCTACCCCTAGCCCTCGGGTTAAACATTTTTAAAATGAGAGTTATAACTTTATTTTTTTTTTTTTACTTTTTTTTGTTTTTTTTTGTGTTTTTTTTTTTTTTTTGTGTTTTTTGTTTTTTTTTGAGTTTTTAAAACCAAACAATGCTATCCTATTGCTATGGCTATTTTCTAGCCAAGTATCAAAGCACACTACTATGCCAGATGAGATGACACTGAGTTATTGGCTAATAGAAATCCAACCCCTACTGAATTTTGCCACTTCGGCCTTTGCTATGGATATGTGCGCCACTAAGCGCAGAACACAGCGGTCGCAAGTCTCACTACAAATTGCTCAGAATTGGCAAGTACATGCACTGCAGAAACTACAGCCACCAGCAGATCAACCAGAAATCAAATATATAGAACGCTACTGTAGGCTTCAAGAAGCTGTTTGTATTCTCCTATGGCTATTTTCTAGCCAAGTATCAAAGGAAGCACAGTACTATGCCAGATGAGATGACACTGAGTTATTGCCTAATAGAAATCCAACCCCTACTGAATTTTGCCACTTTGGCCTTTGCTATGGATATGTGCGCCACTAAGCGCAGAACACAGCGGTCGCAAGTCTCACTACAAATTGCTCAGAATTGGCAAGTACATGCACTGCAGAAACTACAGCCACCAGCAGATCAACCAGAAATCAAATATATAGAACGCTACTGTAGGCTTCAAGAAGCTGTTTGTATTCTCCTATGGCTATTTTCTAGCCAAGTATCAAAGGAAGCACAGTACTATGCCAGATGAGATGACACTGAGTTATTGCCTAATAGAAATCCAACCCCTACTGAATTTTGCCACTTCGGCCTTTGCTATGGATATGTGCGCCACTAAGCGCAGAACACAGCGGTCGCAAGTCTCACTACAAATTGCTCAGAATTGGCAAGTACATGCACTGCAGAAACTACAGCCACCAGCAGATCAACCAGAAATCAAATATATAGAACGCTACTGTAGGCTTCAAGAAGCTGTTTGTATTCTCCTATGGCTATTTTCTAGCCAAGTATCAAAGGAAGCACAGTACTATGCCAGATGAGATGACACTGAGTTATTGCCTAATAAAAATCCAACCCCTACTGAATTTTGCCACTTCGGCCTTTGCTATGGATATGTGCGCCACTAAGCGCAGAACACAGCGGTCGCAAGTCTCACTACAAATTGCTCAGAATTGGCAAGTACATGCACTGCAGAAACTACAGCCACCAGCAGATCAACCAGAAATCAAATATATAGAACGCTACTGTAGGCTTCAAGAAGCTGTTTGTATTCTCCTATGGCTATTTTCTAGCCAAGTATCAAAGGAAGCACAGTACTATGCCAGATGAGATGACACTGAGTTATTGGCTAATAGAAATCCAACCCCTACTGAATTTTGCCACTTCGGCCTTTGCTATGGATATGTGCGCCACTAAGCGCAGAACACAGCGGTCGCAAGTCTCACTACAAATTGCTCAGAATTGGCAAGTACATGCACTGCAGAAACTACAGCCACCAGCAGATCAACCAGAAATCAAATATATAGAACGCTACTGTAGGCTTCAAGAAGCTGTTTGTATTCTCCTATGGCTATTTTCTAGCCAAGTATCAAAGGAAGCACAGTACTATGCCAGATGAGATGACACTGAGTTATTGCCTAATAGAAATCCAACCCCTACTGAATTTTGCCACTTCGGCCTTTGCTATGGATATGTGCGCCACTAAGCGCAGAACACAGCGGTCGCAAGTCTCACTACAAATTGCTCAGAATTGGCAAGTACATGCACTGCAGAAACTACAGCCACCAGCAGATCAACCAGAAATCAAATATATAGAACGCTACTGTAGGCTTCAAGAAGCTGTTTGTATTCTCCTATGGCTATTTTCTAGCCAAGTATCAAAGGAAGCACAGTACTATGCCAGATGAGATGACACTGAGTTATTGCCTAATAGAAATCCAACCCCTACTGAATTTTGCCACTTCGGCCTTTGCTATGGATATGTGCGCCACTAAGCGCAGAACACAGCGGTCGCAAGTCTCACTACAAATTGCTCAGAATTGGCAAGTACATGCACTGCAGAAACTACAGCCACCAGCAGATCAACCAGAAATCAAATATATAGAACGCTACTGTAGGCTTCAAGAAGCTGTTTGTATTCTCCTATGGCTATTTTCTAGCCAAGTATCAAAGGAAGCACACTACTATGCCAGATGAGATGACACTGAGTTATTGCCTAATAGAAATCCAACCCCTACTGAATTTTCCCACTTCGGTCTTTGCTATGGATATGTGTGCCACTAAGAGCTAAACACAACGGTAGCAAGTCCCCCTGCTAATTCCTCACAAAATGGTAAAAGATGCAAATTAAAATAAAAAAAGTAGAACGTTATTGTAGCCCTAAGAAGGGCTGTTGGGTTCTTTGAGAATCACTCCTGCCTAACAGTAAGCTAATAGAACACCCTAACGCTTTCCCTGACCAGCAGCAGCTCTCTCCCTAGCGGCATCCAGAGACAGAATGATCCGAGCAGCGCGGCCAGCGGCTAGTCTATCCCAGGGTCACCTGATCTGGCCAGCCAACCACTGCTATCGACGTGTAAGGGTACCACGTCATGCTGGGTGGAGTGCAGAGTCTCCTGGCTTGTGATTGGCTCTGTTTCTGGCCGCCAAAAAGCAAAACGGCGGGAGCTGCCATTTTCTCGAGCGGGCGAAGTATTCGTCCGAGTAACGAGCAGTTTCGAGTACCCTAATGCTCGACCGAGCATCAAGCTCATGTTCGCTCATCTCTAGTTATGGAACTTGGTCACTATGTCGCCACCATGCTGTGTTATCGACTAAATATACCGTCAACCTTTTGTTCACATAGGAAATCTTTTCACCTCCTTTGATGAAACCTGAGTCCATTTAGGGTATGTCGCATTGAGACTCTCTAGCCTGCCACTGCTGCCGCTGCCTCTGCATGCCGTCCCCTATAGTGTCAGGGTCAATTATTGGATGTTTTACATGCTATCTAGCCTCATTCGGTCACTCTGTCATGGCCATGCTGTTGCCCATAATTTTGGCATAATGGTGCGATTAAGCAGCCTCAGAGGCATCCATGCATGCTGCCCCTGCTGTTTCCTGTCCATTTCCGTGGTGTTTCCATCCTTTTCTGAGGTTCCCAGGTGTTTGGCCAAGCTTCCCTGTGCAGAGCCTTGGTCCCCTTGAAAAATGCTTGAGTCTCCCATTGACTTCAAAGGGGCTCGTTATCGGGAAAAGTTCGTCTCGAATAACGAGTACCTGAGCATTTTAGTGCTCGCTCATCTCTAATGATAACGCTTATGAACACGTGAATACAAAACATAAACAATTATTTATTTGTTTTTTGTATTAAGATTTTCCTTTGTTCATTTGTAGGTTAGGACCTACATTTGTTATGTTGAAATAAACCCAATACATTTAACAGATTATACTCAATATAATCTAAGATTGCACTCTTTTTCTGCTATATTCAAAAGCTAAATACAGTGTGCTTATGCAGTAAATTCTGAATATTCCCTGGAATATAAGTCTTATCATTGTTATTGGTGCACACATTATGCAGGCTGATCAATGTATTTAGAGGATATTGTAATTTTTGCAGATGATAGATGCAGTGTCTTTTGATATGTTAAATGTTATTTGATCCACCACAGCACCCTAAACAACAGCAGATCAATAGACCTTACCCAAGATGATACGGTGCTATAATTCAATGTACATCTGAATACATTTTAATCAAAGTAGACAGAGCATTCAGTGAAGCATTCATTGATGAAGGGCTAGTTCAATCTTCCAAGACATTTAAAATATTAGAAAATTGTACAATGTAAGTACATAGTGTGAAAAAACCTCAAATCCCTCTAGAGCAGTCTAGTCTCATATCCCTTCTTGCCTGATCAAATCAGACTGCATGTTAACTCATGTTAACATGAGTGCAACTACCTGGATAGCAGACAAAGCAGCCTCTATGGGGTCCATAAACCACCTTGGCCATTTCAACATCTAGGCAGAAAAAGGTAATTCTTTTTTGCATTATTTCTGCTGTACCATTTCTGTGTTGATTTTACTGTGTCATCACTGTGTATGTTATTGCAGTGAAGAGCGTAACTAGAATTGACGAGGCCTCATATAAAACTTTGACCTCCCTGCGACTATAGATTGTTGTGTGCTAATTGAGAAGCTTCGTACAGTTAACCCTCTCTTAAAACCGACCCCTTAATGTGAACACAAATTTTAATACCCACAATTTGTTGCCTTTATTTTTTTTTATTTTTGAAGAATAAGCTTTTTGCTTTTATGCTTTTACGCTGAGGATTTTGTGGAATGTCTGGGATCGATTGTATTACCCTCGTTTACATGCTATCTGTCATATTTTTATCTATCAAAGCGTTTCCATCCAGTATGGGCCAGGCCAAATATAGTGGAATTACTCACCTTACTAGTGTAACACTTTAATGAATCAACTAGGAATAGAAGTATATGGCAACATTTTTTTTCAGCAGAAGCAAGATGTTTTACAGTAGCTTGTATTCTGCTGTTGTATTCACTGTACTGAAAGACAACATTTCAATTTTCCGCAAATCAATATCTTTATATGATCTCTCCTTCTTGTAAGAGCATTGAATCCCATAATAATACATTAACACATTGCTGTACATTCAGTTTTTTCGTCATTTAATATAGGGTCATTAAGGGTCAGCGTACTGTGGCAGTAAAGTCATCTCATACTCATTTATTTCAGTTTGGCTGCAAAAACAGACACTATCTGCTCTCAGCAGTATTTTTAGAATACCTTTAAAAACATTTATGCAAAGTAGGTGCAGAGCATAACAAAAAGCAACTTCATTTTGCATTTGCAATATTTCTATATATAAATAAGCCTCAACGACTCTTTAAAGAATTTGGCAGGCACATGTTCCCCATCCAAGTTGTAAATGCTGATGATATAATTACATCTTGCACATCACTGAAAGATTTAAATATATGAAAGTGCATTACACAATAAATACTAAACATGTAAATTGCAGAGGGTCAAAATGATAAATTCTTACAAATCATGTTCACAATATGCTGTGCCATGTGACTGCAGCCAATAATATGAACAGGAAATAATATACTGAAGGATGTGCCATAAAAGACAGCTAGATAGCTATCCAAAATGCCTTTTCGATCCTGTCACATTCCTTCACTTTTTAGCGTATGTCCTATAAAATGACAAAAAATACAGCAGCTTTAAAAGATAGCATCCATTTGGTAAAGGAGCAATTATGTGCTTCTGACAGAGCTGTCTCTGTACAATTTCCCACACTGTACATCACGGTGTTGGATTTATCCTGCTTTCTCATTGATAGCTATAAATCAGCACCTGCTAAGGATTATCAATTGTCTGATACAATCAGCACCACAACATTTCAATTTTGAATGCTCAGCAAAGTTATGGGAATGGCAGCACCTATAATTCACTTCTAAAAGTAACACATTATTAATTAAGCCAAAAAAGTTCTTATAACATATGACTTCTCTACATCTGACACTTAGATCCAGAATAGGATTCTCACTGGTGTAGAAGAACCTGTCACTATAGACTTCTACCTATAGTAATAAATGTACTGCAGATTGCACAAAACATTTTCTCCTTTGAGGTTTGTGCTCAAAATATTCTAACATTTAGGATACGCAAAGCTACAGTAATTTTTGTATTTATTTTGGTGCAGTTATGTAATAAATTATAGCTTGTTAGATGTTTACATTCAATTCCCTGTATAGGACAGAATACACTCGATGCATACTGAATGCATTTAACTATTGCTATGAAACTTACCCAAAAAAGAAATTCTATGGTTTTATATGGTAGAACACAATAATAAAAATCAAGTCTTTAGACTTTAGCCTGACAATTAAGTAAATGCATCAGTGCCTATGTCATCCTCTGTCTGTAAGGTAGTCGGTACATGCTGATTTTTCGGTTTGTGTGAACACTTATTTTCACTGACAGCCTTTATTAAGCCTGAAATTGAATTTATCTGGTTAGGGTTACATCTGTGTTGCATAGCATTAAACTGCAGTAACCTGTGTTGTACGGGAGATGTGTCACCCCGAGATTCCGTGTCCTGAT
This sequence comes from Engystomops pustulosus, assembly GCF_040894005.1. Classification (NCBI taxonomy): domain Eukaryota; kingdom Metazoa; phylum Chordata; class Amphibia; order Anura; family Leptodactylidae; genus Engystomops; species Engystomops pustulosus. The sequence goes on along the minus strand of NC_092415.1, from coordinate 94,913,976 downwards.
TGGCTGGGTTGCTAGTAATAGTGTATGAAAGGAGAGCTCAGCATTATGGGAAGTGAGAAAAGCATCAGGTCCCTTAGCTGATGTCACAACCAGAAAGTGCCCGTCAGCTTCAGGAGAAGCTGGGGATGATTTTATAAGAAGGGCTAATTCATTTACCAGCCTGGATCTCCGGCTAGGAAGAAGCCAAACAAATAATATAGGTATCATTGGAGTTATTATCAAAGACTCTCTCCAACTGTGCTAAAGCTATTTTTGGCCGGGAAGCTTTGGTAACGTCAGGTAACTGAGTAATTGTTGTTTGATTTCATATTCTCCTTTAAATACACTTAATAATTATTTGATAGCAACACTTTTTTAAATTTTCTTTACAGATTTCTGCACATAAAGGGGCATTCCTGCGCACAATCGAACCATGTGCCACATTTATTACTGCAACTCTACAGAATTGTGTCACACACTCTATGTTAAAGGTGCAGCAAAAAAGTTGTTGAACTCTGCAGAAGCAGTGCAGGGAGCGACAGATTAATGAAAAACGGGCACTGCAAATCCTGAATCAGCCGCATCCTGCACACTTCATAGGCAAACTTCACATAAATGTGGACCACTGTGATGAAATCCTGAGGTTTAGTGTACCCATTCATCCCCAATCATCACCTTATGTTAGAGCATGATTATGCATTGCTCATGTTGCAAATATGTGTAAACAATCCACAATCAACAACAAGATCAACTCTATGTGAAGGAAACATGTTATACTCTTTGAGACAAATGATGGTCCCACCAGATAATGATTAGAGAATAAATTTACCACACATTTAATATGGACAGCCTTAGGCCCCTTCCACACTTGCGTTGCAGATCACGTCAGAGTTTGATCAGGGTGCGATCAGGGTTTGGTCAGTGAAAAACGCACATTTTGCATCAGAGTGCAATCAGTTTTCAGTCAGAGTTTGTTCAGTGTCTCAGTTTTTCACACGCGTTTTCAATGCAATTTCAATGCGTTTTTCATGCGCAGAAAATGTGCGTGAATTGGACTCAGGACTGAGCTCTATCTTTTCTATGGCAATTGATGCGTGAAAAACGCATTGCACTTGCATTGCACTTGCATGTGTCTCAGAGTGCAATGCATTTGTGATGCGTCTCCATAGACTTGTATGGTGCGTTTTTCACGCGCGTGACTTGCAAAAGTAGAGCATGTCGAGATTTAAACGGACGTTAAAAAAACGCGCGTGTGTGCGTGAAAAAAAAAATGCAAGTCTGAAAAGACCCATTGGTTACAATGGGTCAGAGTGCAATGCAAGTTCTGCGCGTCAAAAGCACTCACAGAAAACGCGCGTGAAAAACGCAAGTGTGAAAGGGGCCTAAGGCACGGCTGTACAAAAATCATGCTGTTCAATCAACATGTTGATAGGCTAGGCCTGCGAGGTATATGGATCTTGAAAATACAGAATAGCTCATTAAAACAGATTTAGCCAAATTTGTAAAGAATATCCAGAGAAATTCCTGAAAAATGGGAGCAAAAACAAAAGTGTTGCATTTTTATTTTGTTAAGGAGAAAATCAGGTTACATTGAAGTCAGCTGTTGGTCCATCACTTTGATGAAAACCCTTTATGTTTCTCATTAACTAATTCAAGAACTTTTTTCTTTTCTTAAAAAAACCCAGACAAAGCCCAATTTTTCATATCTGTTAGGAGGCTTACAAATTGATCAGCAATTTTCCAGATTTTTACTAAAATTTTAGATTTCACTATTTTAGAAGCCTATTCATATTCATAGGGGTTTTTTCAGTTCTATGTATTAGACACATCCAACAGAGCACCATATTTTTAAATTTCAACCATCAAACTATTCTAAACAGACCTTTTGATAATAAAATGTCTATTAAGCACTAATATTTACATGTTCATGTAGGATAAACAGAGAAAACACATCTCAGATTTGGTTGTGCAGTTTCTCTTGAGTAGGACAATACCACACCATGTGGATGTAAACCACTTTATAGGCCCATAATAGAGAGCAGAAAAGAAGAAGCGCAATTGGACATTGTTTAGGTGACATTATGCACTTTAAAGAAAAGAAGTGCCAGAAATGTGGAAACCGCTCACAAATTACCATGCTTTAGAAATAACACCATATAGAAAGTAATAATGTTGGCTCATATGAGTGAAGTTTGTTTTTATAAATAACATTGCTTTGGCACCTACATTTTTGTTTTTAGAAGGGGAAAGGAAGAAAATTTTACCTATAGTATGTTACCCAGTTTATGTAGAATGCAGTAATATCCACCTCATAGTCACAAACTGCTATAAGGGCACACAATGCAGCTCAGAATGGCAGAAGCGTAAATTGGCTTTTGGAGGGTAGATTTTGCTGGAACAAATTTCACTTGCTTTAAGGTTGCGTTCACATGTGATGTTAATGCATGCGTTTTCAGACACATCACAAGAGCTGAGAAGAGATTTAAGTGATTACATTGCTGTCACTTTGGGACACATTCACTTACCTGGCTGCTGGAGGTCACCGAAAGTGCATTGGGCCGCGATTTACCAAGATTGTGCGCCTGATATCCTACTTGTGTCGCTTCCCTGCTCATGTTCGACAGAGTTTACCATCTTTTAAGTGGTGCATGTAAGTTCATTAGCTTGCAAAACAATATGAAAGTTAAATCCCATGCTCAGTCTGAATCAGTTGGATCGTCCGACGGCCCGCATCCAATTTGTGTCGTATGGAAGCCAGCGCTGCTGCGCCAAAACATGATTGTGTACACCAAAATCCCAGTGCTGACACCTGTTAAATACCTGTCCAAGCTGTGCAATCCCCAAAAAAGGTGCAAAGTCGGAGGAAAGTGAGCAGTGCGACCCTTGGTAAATGAGCCGCATCGTGTTAACCTATGGGTTTGCTAATACTTTCTTAACATATCATTAACATTATGTTAACACGTGGGTTTTTTAAACACAATGTTGACAGCAATTTAATCAGGCAAATCTCCTTTTTGCAGCTGTTTTAATGCGGTTCAAAATGCATGTGTTAACTTTAAATTGTTTAACGCATGCGTTTCTTAATGCTATGTCCAGTTAACACTTGCCTTTAATAAACGCAATGTTGACAACAATGTAATTAGAAAAATTTCAGGTGTTGTGATGCATTTGAAAATGCATGCATTAACGCAAATGGTTAGCTAGCTTTATACTGGGTGGATGCTGTGACCAATGCATTTGCCACCCTTGGTTTATACTTAAGTGAATAGGTTTTCCCAGTTTTTTGTGTTCAATCATCTTATCGCTTGTTTAACGATTACACTGAAATACTTCTTCGCGTCAGAAGAAGTACCCTTAATGACCACCGTAGAATCCTGATAGGGCGGTCATTAAGGGGTTACGAATAGTCAGCCTATGCAGATGCACAGTGATAAATGCTGTCAAAGATGGGATCTGTCAGGCAGCTATTGAAGACAACCCTGGGCTCATTGCCATGAATATAATGGCCAAATGCTTGGTGCCCCCTGTGTATGCAATCAGGAAGGGGGGCAGGTTAGGAAGCACTATAGACACAGCATCTAAAGGGTTCAAACATGACCACAGCACCTAAAGGGTTAAACAGCCGAGAACAATATTTCAGCTGAGAAATACAGCCAGCCTCCTTAATGGATCAGACAGGCTGTCTGCTCTCCATGACATTGGGGAACGTCACAGTGTTGCAAATACCAATTTGTTTTATGGAGTTAAAAGTTAATTATGTACTACGCTGGAGGTCACTGTGATAGGAGGATCAGGGGACACAGCTCCAATCTACTCAAAAACTCTGACTAAAATGAAGAGATCAAAGCTGTGTTCCTGCCTTCTTCACGGTATACAGGTATGATTGGTCATAGTGACATCACTGACCAATCATAGTGATAACTGGACCATGACCAATCACAATGGTGGTCCTAGAGGGGGAATTAACAGCCAACTTGAATGTGCATTTTTGTCCTGGGTCGATAAAGGGTTAAATATATTTTGTTGTCACAAATCCTTTATTGACACTGAAACAATTGTAATTTATTGCATTTAGCTACAAGATGCTTTCAGAGACATAGAAACCCTTATTTGTCATTTTAGAATCATTAAGAAACTGTGTTCAGTGACAAATTAGGAAGCTCATATAGTGATAATGCCAGCACCAGTGGAGGCAAAGAAGCTACAATTTATGCAATTCGTTGACTTATTTACTTTTCAATCTACTCCTGTCCTGGTCCTTTCTACTCATGTAGCTGTAAGTATGAAGACGGTGCATATATTGAACAGTGATAGCCGCAGGCCCCTGTTCCCTGTGGGCCTGGTCGCGCTCCTGGGACCACTGTCGTTACGCCCCTGATCATAGTAATATGCAGAAATCATAAAATTCTAGATAAAATTAAAATGATTATGTTTTTTGAACAGGAAGACCTTTTTTCTGGTCATAAATTCACTAAAGTTAATTATACTTTAACCCTACAAGGACTATTTAGGAGCTGATATACGTTTGTAAAGTACAGTACCACTGTATAGGTAATTTATTACTACTAACAAATACTTCACAGATTAAAGCATATTTTAATCTATAACAATAGCAGTGAAATTTTAACATAGTAAACACAGTAAAAAAGAATGTTCCCGCTTTCATTTTAACCGCAAAATCCATTTATTGTACCCTGAGTCTTCAACATCTTGTACTGAAGATCTTGTGCTAGGAGCTTAACTTGTAGTTTATGTAATAAAAGCAGCTTTGAGAAGAAGTGGTTCATCAAACTGTATCTTGTTACAGTTTCCTTCTAAACTACTTTGGCTCTTCAATCCTAGAGCCATTCCTAAACCTCTTAAAGTATCTGTTGTGAGTTACTTTTTATGGCTTTTATTAGAACCAACCGGCTCTGTGACCAGCAATGGCCAGTGGACATAATTACAGACCCAGATCCCCTTCACTTTGCTGGCCACTTCAGAGACACAAGGGTTGTTTATTGTTAGCAGGTTCCCCTGCATCACCATATAATAAAGTGGAAGTTTGTGACCCAGTCGGCCTCCTCTTCATGCCCCTCCACACCTCCATAGTGTGGAGCTGGAGTAAAGGGGGAAATAATTGTGGTGGATTGCAAGCATTTGCTATAGTTTATTTCTGACATAGAAGCCCTGATAAATAACCCCCACAGAGCTAATTTATTAGGCTCCATACATTAAACAGATGTGCATCTGAACAGAAATTTTAACACTTTTCATTTCTTCTTGCAATAACCAGAACTTTAAAATAGTCATAATCTAAGTTGAGATTTATTACAGGTCTATTCTGTTCCTCATTACTTTTCTGGTTCGTCTCAGTTAATTTTGGATGCGATTCTTAATTTTTTTTAATCTTCATTTAATGTGCAATTACATTTATGTATCCTCTATTGACTTTTGTTCCATAGTTTTGATTTACAGTGGCATCTTGTATTTGGAACATATCCATAGTCATCCAATTTTAAGTTGAAAAAAATCCAAAAGTACAAAATGGTTTCTTATACGACATGTCATTTGATAAAGAAAACTCCTGCTAGAGCAGTGGTTCTCAACCTTTCTAATGCCGGGGCTCCCGCAATACAGTTCCTCATGCTGTGGTGACCCCAAACGATGCAACTCGCAGTAAAAACACAGTAAAATTGCGGTTCCGACGGCTTTAGGCGACCCCCGGTTTCGGTCGTTCGACCCACGCCGGGGTCCCGACCCACAGGTTGAGAACCACTGTGCTAGAGATTAAATAGCATGTATATTTCTCCTTGCTGTTAAGTCAGCATTTTCTCTTATATATATAATAAATATAATATACACCATTACAACTCCTTTTTGGGATACTCAGTCCCCTTTTAAGAGTTAATGTTATTATTTGTCTACAACTTTAAATAATCTACTGGAAGTAAACAATTGAAGTATCTCATGGGAACTCCTGTTTATGTTGTGCCAAAAAAGTAACATTTTGCCTAATACAATTTATATACTGATTTCGATAAGTCTGGCTGAGAGGCTCAAGGGAAGTGCACCTGAGATGTCACTATCTTTGGCTCCATAATATCTGGAACCATGTTTCTGCAGTCATTTTAAGACTAGAATTGTACCTGGTTTACACCTGTGCATTAAATAACCAGACAACAAAAGTGTGCTAACAAAAGTGTGCTCGTCACATACGCGAAACCACAGGTGGTCCGTTTTTGATAGCCCATGTGTCATTGGCATTGACAGTTGAAGAGGACTTCCCAAGGTGTAAACGAGGGCAGGAATAGAACTTGTTCAAAAATTGGACAGTCGGTTCACACAAGTGGCCTTGGAAAACACGGTCATACATGTAAGCCGAATTAAATATATGTGGCCATGTATTTGCTATCGATAAAATGACCAAAATGCTAACTGGATTTGTATGTGTTTAGCTTTGCATACATTATGTTTTACGCACTATAAAACAAGCAAGACGGGTGGATCTGAAGTTACCATTTCTGATTGAGCCTCTTAGTGTGATTTATCTCCTCAATGAACTGGCACAATCTCTGGGCAAATCTCTTTGCATAAAAGTTGATTTAAGAAGGAAGGACACCATGAATAACAATTATTAGAGGATTACCACAATCCATGTGCCTAGATCTATGAGTAAGTGTCCCTGATTTATCATGCTGGTTTACCATGCTGGTTTATCATGCTTTATACTATATTTTACTATGATCTGCAGTATAAGGCAATCTGTCTCACTATGCTTGCTTCTGGTCCTGTATCTATGTAGTAAACTTAGTACTGTTTCTATATTTATGTATGGTTCTGGTGCCATTTTTGTGTAATATGCATGCTTGGTTCTCGTTACATATTTATTTAGTAACCTTGATTCTGGTAACATGTCTAATTAGTAATCATTGTTCTATTACCATTTACATGTAGTTATCTTGGAACTGGAGCTGTATCTATTAAGTAATCTGAATTCATGTGCTGTATCTTTGTAATAATCTTTGTTCTGGCAATATATCTATGAAATAAGCTTGGTTTTGGTAATGTATCTATGCAGAAATCTTGGTGCTGTGAAACAAATTTTGTTATTACTGTTTTTATGGAATAAACATAAAATCACTCATTCTGTGGACCATCGGGGAGGCCACAATCTCTTTAAATACTAGGGCCCAACTACACCACATAGCAAACATAAGATTGGAAACTAAAGTGCTTTGGGGGGTATATTTGTCAATCAGGAGCCTTGAAATTCCTAGATCTGCATCAACCAGTTTGCTGCAGCAACCGCTGCATCGTAACTCAATCAGTCAGCTTATTACATGCTGTTTAGAATAATTTAAGGGGTGAAGTTCTAAGAATGAGGTGATATGCGGGGTGTTTCTATTAACAGAACTTCCAAAAACCCTATAGAGATGAAATGGTCCCAAAAGAATTGATTTAAAATTTAAGAGAATGCTATTTGATTTGTGATCATTCTAGTGTCGAAATAAAATAAAAGGACAATTTAGAAAATAGCAAATTGTTTCAAAATGTTTACCAAATTCACCTTTTTTCATAAATAAATGCTAAATATATCAACCAAAATTTCCCAATAACTTGAAGTACAAAATATCATGAAAAACTGATTAAAAAAAACATGGTAAGTTAAAGCGTTCCAAAGTTCATCAAGGTGCAGATGAGCTTGGTCACTAATGGGTTAACTATTCGCTCGGAACTACACAGAATCAAACAAGCACTGGAAGATATAAAGTAAATTGATAGGCAGCGGTTAAATCCATCATGTTATATTTACACCCCTACAATAGATAATAAAGAGGTGGCTTGAACACAAAGCAATTATTATATGATTTATTTTAGCTCATGTTTCTTTCAAAAGTTATCTGTTTTGCTTCTCTTGTCAATAGATAACATTGTGCCTTTGGCTCTCTGCTAGACTAGATAACATCTTGAAATGCACTAGATCATCTTATGAATTGGAGTCCAAAAAGCTTGGGGAAATGAGGTCAATTTGTCTGTTTTAAATCTGCTGACATCATGTTAGAGGTAGCATATTGGCAGTGATGTTTCAATTATTTTTTTTCACTTAAGATTCTTTGCAGTTAAACGCATTTTTCAATTCAATTTTCATGTAACTGTGGGAAATATTATTTATTTGGCTTGTTTCTTTCTTACTAAAATGAAAGCTATCATCTGTTTTATTATAGGGTACAACTAGACTGAAAGACAGGTGTGCAATAACACTTTGTAGATAATATAACTGCGGATTCAAAGGATGGATTCACACATGGCCATAACTCAAAGTACCTCAAAGGCCAAGTGAAAGGTTATTGGTGGGCAAAGATCTTTTCTGAAGGCTTATATCAAGGTTTAGTCAATGTATTGGTAGAATTGCTTCTATGCACTGCAATCTGGTGCTGTGTGTAAAACATATAATTAATATGTATCATTTTGTGACATTTTGTTTAATTTTTGCTACTTACATGGTTACACCCTTCTTAAATAATGCCGGAGTTGATATTATCTAAATTTCCTCTCCTGCTCTTTGTTTAGATTTTTACTTATACCAACAAGTCTTTTAAATCTATGGGTCCAGCACTGTAAAAATTCTGCATATTAAAGGGGTATTCCAGGAATAAGGGGAGTTCATATTCAATGGGTCATTAAAACATAAGCTAATGTGTAGTTAGTTGTTATTTAAAATGTATAATGGAGAATTAAAATGCTACTGGCCCTTTAATAAATCCATTGATTTTGTCCCTGTTGGTGTGACACAGGACTTAGGATGGCTGCTGGTCACAAGTCCACATCACATGTTCTGCACCTGCCTGGGCAGGTCACGTGGTCACCACTACGTTTGGCTGTAGTCGGTTGCTTGCAGTGCATCCAGTATGCCCAGTGATGTGGTGAGATGCTATTTCAATTGGGCAATGTGCAGTGACAGCAGTTACACATCATCATTACTATGGTAACAGTGCAGGACAGTCTGTTAGATCATCACAGGGGGCAGAGCATTGGAGGGAGGAGCTGTTACTGAGAACTGAAGGATCATGGGAGTTGCTGATGTAGATGACGGCCATCTTGGAGATAACTCTACCTAGTTTAGAAAGCCCATAAAAATTTGTGAATTATGAAAGCAAAATATTTATGCTCTGTTCTGTGATTAATGACATTGAGTTTTGTTGTGTCCATTTATTTATAGCATTATGGGTTTTTGTATCAGACGTTCATATTCTAGGAATACCCCTTTAAGTAGTTATGCTGTTCATGCGTGAGTGAATCAAAAGCTTGCTTATTACTCATTATAACAGGCAATCTTGTGAGCATTAGTTAACTACAATCACACCTTGAAGCATAATAATAATAATTCTTTATTTATATAGCGCACACAGATTACACAGCGCTTGCCAAATCGGTCATTTTGTAAAAACCATTAAAAATAAATCTGTATCCAAAAATCTCTTGCAAAGCTGTTGGTGACCACGTACATCTTTTTTAGAATTACAACTCCTAGTGCCTGCGTCCTAGTGAGAGCACTTGAAGTGCATACACAACACAAATAGTGTCCCCTTTTCACTCTTTATTTCATTGCAGCTAATTGGTAAGATGATTTGCTCATTAACCCCTTACCAACGCGCCGGGTCCCGGTGCGTGGGGAGGGCTCACAGGCTGAGGGCTCTCCATAACCGGTAAGTCTATGCTGCATATTGCAGCAAAGACATACCAGTAACACCCACGATCGGTGCTAGCAACTTCTACGGGGAAGAGCGATATGTCGCCACGACAGCCTTGGGTCTTCCGAAAACCTGAGGCTGACTTGTGTCAGTATATGGCAATATATGATAGGATCGATCAGACAACCTAGGGTTAAAGTATCCTAGGGAGTATCCTACACTTATATGTCGAGAAGTGGTTGGCTGGCCTGATCGGGTGACCCTGGAATATACTAGCCACTGCCCGCGGTGCTTGGATCATTCTCTGTCTGGATGCCGTTTGGGATAGAGCTGCTGCTGGTCAGGGATAGCGTTAGGGTGTTCTATTAGATTAGTGTTAGGCAGGAGTGATTCTACAAGAACCCAACAGCCCTTCTTAGGGCTACAATACCGTTATTTTATTTTATTTTTTATTTGCTTGTGGCTGGGCTTGCTGGAACTTGTAGTGCAGCTTCTAGCATATTGTGACGAATTTGCAGGGAGACTTGCGAATGTTATTTTTGGCTCTTAGTGACACACATATCCATTTCAAACAGCTAAGTGGAACAATTTATTGGGGTCTGATTGGATTAGACACAGTCTGTCGATTTTTTTTTTTTTTTTTTTTTTTTCATCTAGATTAGTCTGCCTGCTACTGTTTAGCAAGCCAGTCTCCAGAAATCCAGAATATTGTCTGTGTTGGTTAGCAACTAGCCATAGCAATCATCTTCTGAGGTTGCTGTCTGATTTCTTCTGCACGTTTTGTTCTTCTATAATTCCTAAAAAAGACAAACCTAAAAAAAAATTACCCCCAAAAATTTACAGTTTACATTTCTCTTTAGATAGATAAATAGACATTTATTTGGAAAATGTTGAACCCGAGGGCTAAGGGTAGAGGACGAGGGCTTGGGCATCCAATTACTGCAGATATCAGAGGCTGTGGTCCTGGGCGGGGTGAGACACTACCTGCTGATGAGGGAGCAGGGGAATGCTGCAGAGATACACTGCCTAGCTTCATGTCTCAACTTACTGGGACTCTTGGTAGAGCAGAACAGTGCGAACAGGAGATGTTGTGGATTGCGGACAATGCTTCAACTCAGTAGTCCACAAGTCAGTCTTCCACGCAGTCCACCCATGTTAGACAGTGGTGAAGTTTTTGTCAGGGCAGGAAGTCCGAGGGGGGAGCAGACTGAGGGATCGGAGGATGATGAGGTGAAAGACCCAAGCTGGGTTGGTAGGCCGGGTGAAGACAGTGCTTCTGAGATGCAGGTGAGTCCTATACAAGAACAGGTTGGAAGAGGCAGTGGTGGGGCCCGAGGGAGAGGCAGGGCCAGAGCTTGTGCATCAGCCCCAAATGTTTCACGTAGTGAAGCTCCCGTGGCGAGGGCTAGATGTTATCAAGTCTGGAGGTTCTTTAAAGAAACACCAGATGACCGACGGACTGTGGTGTGCAACCTTGTGCCACACCAGGATCAGCAGGGGTTCCACCACTACCAGCTTAACCACCACCAGTATGCGCAGGCATATGAATGATAACACCCCACTCAATGGAACCAAGGCCGATCACCTCCAGCCGGGCCCACCACTGCTCCTTCCCCTGTGTCATTTGCTGCCTCTGCTAGTCAGCCCCCTGCCTAGGACCCCGGTACAAACACCTCCCACTCGAAAACCACACCTTCGCCTCCACAATCCTCCACAGCGTCCACCAATGTTTCTGTTGAGGGGTGAATGGTAAAATGTTTGTCTTCTCTGTGTGTTTGTAACTTTTCTTCTTTTTCTCCTCCTGCTGGCCAGCAAACCTTTGTCTCTGTCCACTATTGTTTCACCAGACAAACCAGTTCAGCAGTCACCACTCAGCATTACCTGATCTTACCTATGTGTGCAAAACCTGAGCAGAGGGTGAGCTGGGGTTATATAGCTGCACCTGATTACTGCTAGGTGATGCTGAGCTGAAGCCATGTGGTTTATGTTTGCATTCCTAACTTTGGTTACTTTGTGTATATTGTAAACTCCCCTTTATTTTTATATTCTGTATTATATTGTATTGTGGCATTATGTATATTATGTAGGAAATATATCTTTGTGTGATGTTTGTTGTTAAAGGTGTAACCCAGGGGTGTATCCCTTTAAGACTCAAGGGAAATAGTTGGGTATTTAATGACACCTGTGTGTACATGGATTGTCTTTAGGTCAGAGTGTCTGATCTGACCACAGGGGAGCTGCTTGTTCCAAGGTAGCTGCAATCTATCCCCTGAATTATCAGCATTTTTGTTCTGTACATTTTATTTTTGTGCAAATAAATGCAAGCCTTTTCTTTGGACGTGAAGCCTGAGTAAAGATTTTTTTTTTTTAACGGCCAGAAGACCCCACATCTGAACAGTCTCCATGCGCAACTTCAGCTGTCCATATCCCAGACGCTGGAGCACAAGAGGAAATACAGTTCCACCCACCCACACGCCCAAGCCCTAAATGTCACATCTCCAAATTACTGAGCCTGGAGATTCTGCCCTATAGGCTGGTAGAGACCGAGGCCTTTCGCAACCTCGGTATTCAGTCCTCAGCCGCCATTACTTTACCCAATGTGCCGTCCCAGCCCTGCACCAGAACGTGTCAGACAACATCATCTGTGCCCTGACCAATGCCGTTTCTGACAAGGTCCACCTTACCATGGACATGTAGATGAGTGCTGCCGGGCAGGGCCACTATATATCGCTGACGGCACATTGGGTTAACATGGTGGAGGCTGGGACCGAGTCTGACCCTGGGGCCGCTCATATACTGCTGACTCCGAGGATTGCGGCCTTTGCCAGTTTTATGTCACCCCAGCAAGACACTGTCACCTATCCCCAGTCTCAGCAGAGTAGGGGTGGGTTTCAAAGCTGGACATCTGGCCCGAACTGGCGCTGTACGCCTTGGAGGTTCTTGCCTGCCCTGCCGCTAGCGTGTTGTCAGAGCGGGTTTTCAGTGCAGCTGGTGGCATCATCACCGATAAGCGTACACGCCTGTCAACTGACAGGCTGACGCTTATCAAGAGGAATCAAGCATGGATTTCTCATGTTTTCCAGTCTCCACCAGGTGAAAGCAGCTCAACCTGAATAATTCTCATGTATGCACTCCTCCCCCTCATTTTCCTCCTTCTCCTCCTCTTTGTACACTAAAGCAGAGGCAACTGGCTATTTTTTGCCAGGGCCAACTGGAGGCCACCTACCCGGTCCTCTGTTTTAAAACATTTTTGGGAGTTCCACATACAGGCACTCTATCTATTTAATTTTTCTGGAGGGCCACCTACCCACTCCTCTGTTTTGAAAACTTTTTTGGACTGCCACATATAGGCACTATCCAAATTTAATTGTCTCCATAGCAGCCTCCACACGTCGTCTTTATAGCAGCCTCCACACGTTGTCTTTATAGCTGCCTCCACATGTCGTCTTTATAGCTGCCTCCACACGTTGTCTCTATTGCTGCCTCCACATGTTGTCTCCATTGTTACCTCCACACGTCGTCTCCATAGCTGCCTCCACATGTTGTCTCCATTGCTACCTCCATACGTCATCTCCAAAGCTGCCTCCACATGTTGTCTCCATTGCTGCCTCCACACGTTGTCTCCATTGTTACCTCCACAAGTCATTTCCATAGCTGCCTCCAAAAGTCATCCCCTTAGTAAACGAGCTGTGTCAGGCTCATTTTTCGGGTGTTTCACCAGATACGTTATGGAACTTGGTCACTCTGTCGCCGCCATGCTGTGTTATCGCCTAAATATACCATCAACCTTTTGTTCACATAGGAAATCAATTCAGCGCTTCTTGCTCACCTACTTTGGTTCCTCTCTGCCCCCATAACCAGGCCAAATACTGATACATACAGTGCTTCACGTTATCCTTGCCAAAAGGAATTTTTAAAATTGGTTTGAAGTCCATTTTTGGGTATGTCGCCATGCCACGCTGCTGCCGCTGCCTCCACATGCCGTCCCCTATAGTTTCAGGGTCAATTATTGGGTGTTTTAGATGCTATCTCACCTCACTCGGTCACTCTGTCATCGCCATGCTGTTGCCCATAATTTTGGCATAATGGTGCAATTAGGCAGCCTCAGAGGCATCCATGCATGCTGCCCCTGCTGTTTCCTGTCCATTTCCGTGGTGTTTCCATCATTTTCTGAGGTTTCCAGGTTTTTGGCTACGCTTCCCTGTGCAGAGTCTTGGTCCCCTTGAAAAATGCTTGAGTCTCCCATTGACATTAATTTGGTTCGCTACTCGAAACGAGCACTCGAGCATCGGAAAAAGTTCGACTCGAATAAAGAGCACTCAAGAATTTTAGTGCTCGCTCACTAATAGTAAATGAGAGAATGCGTTATTTTGTTATCCCGAGTATATTTAAGAAACTTGTATTCATGGGAAAACCCCTTTAACATATATATATATATATATATATATATATATATATATATATATATATATACATACTGTGATTTGGATGTTAAGGAAACATTTAGACACATATGATGAGTGGTTTTCTTGGTGAGAAGTTACGCCATATTTTTCAAAGTTTTATAATACTTACAATGATCATCACCCATTACTTTTATGGCTACAGTTGCTTGTGGCCTGTTTATTTTGCAAATGTATTGAGAAAAATGCATGTACATTTTGACCAAAAGGCTTGTGTTTTATAAGTAGAAACCTTTATTTTGCATGGTTAATTAGTATTAATGTTAAAAGGCACAAAAATCTAGACATGCACGTAGAGTTTTGTTCTTATCATTGTGTCTACAAAATGCAATGTAAACACATCATGAACAAAACCTGCAGGTATGTTTACATGGGTAGGAAGTTCAAATGGGAAAATTTTGATATTTCCAGTCCCTAATTTGTGACAATAATCATTGGGTGTTCACACCATGGGTATGTTTACATGGGCAGGATTTTCCTTGTGAACTAGATTCACCGAAGTTCAGAGCGGTCTAATCTGTCTTTATATTTCCAGGCCCTAATTTGTGACAATAATCACTGGCGAATTTGGTATTTCTGCAACCCAAAGAAAAGGTATGTATGACTACCCACCTAATGAAGATCAGCTCTAAATTGAGTAAGGTGGGAAGAGCTCCCTGTTTTGCTTAAAACTCCATCCTGTGGAGTTTAATATGGGCCATCTGGATATCTTGTTCCCCAGTCAAATGCATGGGATGCATTATGTATAAATACAATCCTGATAATAAATAATAATTTTCAGGATTTAATATCTCGGTTAATTGTTTAAATGTGGTCATTACTTTAAATATATTTTTTCCTGAGTCATGTGAATCAGCCATACTGAATGGTTGGGGATTTTATCTGGATTCAGGTGTAGAATTACAATGGAATTCACAATCTGTAACTCTGTAATTTTAGGAAGTTGCTATATCCTCTTATAAATACTGAATTACACTGCAGATAAGGATTTAGCATGCATTTACTAAATATGCCAGCATTACAAGGAAATGTAAATATTTGCACAATGTTACTGGCATTCCAGTAAGAGACATTTCAAGTGTCAAGTACTGTAAGCATCCGTGACAAGATTTGTCAAGTAAGAAGAACATTCTTCAGCCAGAAGATTCTCACAGCCAAATATAGTGCATTATAAATTGTATAGAAAGAGCTAATGACTCATAAACAGTAGATAAAGTTATTCTAAAATGTTTGTGATGTCTTTGGATTTTTTTATGATCAGATTCTACTACCGTATTTAGATTATAACTGGGGCAATCTGGTTTTGATAATCTCATTTACCTTGTATATAAACAATATTTACATAGCCAGATCTTTATTTAGATGAACAGTTATGCTGTGGGAGGTGTGTCTGGGAGCTCCTTTATATACCTGCCCAGTCTCATCAAACCTTGCTGGTAATAGGTTATACCTTAGCTCTGTATCTCTCTGTTTTTGTGCTATTGCTTATCTATCGTTTATTCTGGTTATTGATCTCGGCTATTGTACCCCCAACTATCCCTTTCGACTCTGACTCTGTACCATACCTGCTTGTGATTCTTTTGTGTTATTTGTTTGTTTGTCTTGTTTTGTGTCTGCACAGTGGCTTAGGGAGGGACCATTCTCCTGGTTTTCCAGTGCCACCTTTAAGTTATGAGAGGCAGTTAGGCAGGTGACAGCTTTGGGGGGGGGGGGGGCTTAGCATAAGATTCAATCTCCTGTCCTGCACCCTTTGCCACCCTCCTTACAAGAAATCTGTGGCATTGACAAAAATACTGTTGAGCCATTTTCTAATGTGCAAATTATATATCACTTTTATTCTTTGTATCATTGAGATACCTAATTTATTTAGTTTGTGTCATAATTTTAGACATTTTAAAATATGAATCCTTTCACAAAATGATTTTTTTGTATTGTGATATTCTAACTAGTGATGAGCAGAACTGAACCACAATGTTCAAGTATGTGCCGAACATTGCAGGTTCAGGTGCCTTGAACCCGTACTTAAGTCAGAGGTTCGGGACTGGGTTCAGTTCTGTTCACCCCCTCTACTGTGAATGCCTACGATTAATGCTGGGCACTGATCCTGTGTGTTAGCTGCTTAATTGCCATCTGCAAAGCAATTAAGTTAAATAAATGTGGTACATGTGTGCCAGCACTTACATGTCACCCTGATTTTAATGCCACCTGAAGTCTTTACAGCGGCATTTACAAATTTATTACCCTTGATCGTGTCAGCCCCAATCATGGATGTTACTGGGTAGTTTGGTCCATATTTGGTATCCAAACAGATTTTTCATGTTCAGGTTCAGCTGAACTCGGCCAACAACTGCAATAGCATAGAACTGTTACAAGTATCCTGCTTAGTCCGATATGGCTTTGGAACTCTTCAAAAGTTATGCTAAAGTTTATGCTACTATGCTATTAACCTGTTTAAACACACGGCTGTTACGGGGAACCAGTCCTACAGTTCTAGATCAGTAGTGCACTAATACCAGGCTGTATGCACCAGCTGAATCAGAATCTCCAAAAAATAGGTGCAGCTTGAATGGAATAAAAGATAACTTTTACTCAATATGCATTAAAATAGTGAATTAAATTAGTAGAAAAACCCTAAAGAGCCAACATACCGGATTGACTGGTCCATTCACAGCCATGTCCCCACAAAATTCACATTAGATAAATACCATACCAAGAATTTTAAACACCCAAAACATATTGGTTGTTCAGCATATGATGCATGGCTGGAGGGTAGTCATAAGATGGTGCAACATCTAGTCCTATTGTACCCTAAAGTAATGAACTAAACCCTTTCTTATTCCATGGGCTCCCACCCTGAAAAGGTAGTAGCAGATACTATCGCTGGTGGAGAGGCTGGTATGCTCTGCAAATTCCTAATAATGGCATCCCCAATGCGTTTCTACAATCCTATATAAGTGATTCTGCCTAAGGGATATACGCCAACTTTACAACCTGCAGATGACTGCAATATAAAACATAAAACTTGTGGCGGTGGTCACTGATTTTTGGTACTCTAGTGCAGTGGCATTAAAGGATATATCCTAGACAGCAGCCAGACTGTCCCGATACACCACCATCTATGACTACCCTTTAAAGGGAGCTGCAAACCATGTTAAAGGTCCACCGAAAAAAGAGATGTGTCAGAGATGTGCAGGGGGCGACATATTCATGAAGAACGTGCACAGGGAATCCTGAATCTGGCAGACTTGGCACACTAGACAGTTGTTACACTGCTGTTAGTAAATGTGCCCTAATGTTCTTTTTCACATATAAATATGGTTCTTGTGAATGAACATCTGATTGTATAGCAAAAAAAGAGGCATGATTATAGAACAGTTTCTGACCATTTAACTGTTACAATAGAGAATAATGTTAGAGAAGTAAGCTCAAGAACATGTTTGAGATAGCAATAAGGGGGTTATTTATCATTCTGTTGTTCCTTGGGACAGTTCTATGCATATTTTTGGAGCTCCACTGCCCATTATATTTATTAACCCCTTAATGCTGCAGCCCTTTTACATTTTTGCGTTTTCATTTTTTACTCCCCACCTCCAAAAATCTATTACTTTTTAAATTTTCCTTGTAAAGAGCTCTGTGATTGCTTATTTTCTGCGTAAGAAATGACACTTCAAAATGATGGTATTTAATATTCCATGCCGTGTACTGGGAAGTGGGAAAAAAATTCCAAATGCAGTGAAATTGGTAAAAAAACAGAGCCGCCACCAGAAGCTGCAGGTGTCAGCTATATATTAAAGCCGTCACCCGCCTTCTGGCAGGACCCGGCTGTGACACACAGAGCATGCGCAATATGCTCAGTGTGTCACATAATACAGTGTAATACATCTGTATTACACTGTATTAGGTGAAGAATAGCTTGAACAAGCGATCAGAGGAGCTCAAAAGTAATTGGACAAATAAACATAACCCAAACAAAATATTTTTATTTTCAATATTTTGTTGCGAATTCTTTGGAGGCAATCACTGCCTTAAGTCTGGAACCCATGGACATTACCAAACGCTGGGTTTCCTCCTTCTTAAAGCCTTCACGTCTTGCTTGTTTGTGGGTCTTTCCGTCTTAAGTCTGGATTTGAGCAAGTGAAATGCATGCTCAATTGGGTTAAGATCTGGTGATTGACTTGGCCATTACAGAATGTTCCACTTTTTTGCACTCATGAACTCCTGGTAGCTTTGGCTGTATACTTGGGGTCATTGTCCATCTGTACTATGAAGCGCCGTCCGATCAACTTTGCAGCATTTGGCTGAATCTGGGATGAAAGTATATCCCAGTACACTTCAGAATTCATCCAGCTACTCTTGTCTGCTGTTATGTCATCAATAAACACAAGTGACCCAGTGCCATTGAAAGCCATGCATGCCCATGCCATCACGTTGCCTCCACCATATTTTACAGAGGATGTGGTGTGCCTTGGATCATGTGCCGTTCCCTTTCTTCTCCAAACTTTTTTCTTCCCATCATTCTGGTACAGGTTGATCTTTGTCTCATCTGTCCATAGAATAAATTTCCAAAACTGAGCTGGCTTCTTGAGGTGTTTTTCGGCAAATTTAACTCTGGCCTGTCTATTTTTGGAATTGATGAATGGTTTGCATCTAGATGTGAACCCTTTGTATTTACTTTCATGGAGTCTTCTCTTTACTGTTGACTTAGAGACAGATACACCTACTTCACTGAGAGTGTTCTGGACTTCAGTTGATGTTGTGAACGGGTTCTTCTTCACCAAAGAAAGTATGCGGCGATCATCCACCACTGTTGTCATCCGTGGACGCCCAGGCCTTTTTGAGTTCCCAAGCTCACCAGTCAATTCCTTTTTTCTTAGAATGTACCCGACTGTTGATTTTGATCTCTCTGATGGATTTTTTCTTTTTTTTCAGCCTCAGGATGTTCTGCTTCACCTCAATTGAGAGTTCCTTTGACCGCATGTTGTCTGGTCACAGCAACAGCTTCCAAATGCAAAACCACACACCTGGAATCAACCCCAGACCTTTTAACTACTTCATTGATTACAGGTTAACGAGGGAGATGCCTTCAGAGTTAATTGCAGCCCTTGTGTTCTCTCTCAAAGTAATTTAGCATTAAATCCATGTAGTTTCCCACAAGTAAATGCACTGAACACTGCACAGTGCACATACAGGATGTATAAGGTGACAGCCTGGCAGCTTCCCTCACATGGAGGAGCAGGGAACATACATAGAGCACATACAGGATGTATATGGAGACAGCCTGGCAGCTTCCATCACATGGAGGAGCAGGGAACATGCACAGCATATACAGGATGTATATGGTGACAGCCTGGCAGCTTCCATCATATGGAGGAGCAGGGGACATGTACAGTCCACATACAGGATGTATATAGTGACAGTCTGGCAGCCTCTATCATATGGAGGAGCAGGGGACATGTAAAGTCCACATACAGGATGTATATGGTGACAGCCTGGCAGCTTCCATCATATGGAGGAGCAGGGGACATGTAATAAGTGAGAGAAATCATAAGTAAAGAAGTGTATAGCCTGTGCTGTGTGAGCATTAAGGGTTAGCTTATCTTCACAGTTCACAAATTGTCAATGACAAGGTGGGGGACAGGAGCAGTCTAAAGTGCAGAGAGAGACAAAACTTTCCCAACCTCCTTTTGTAGAAGTTCTACTACAATGAGAAGCAATGCTTCCATAGAAAATGAACACTGTCCTCTAAGAGATCATTTAAAAAATGAAATAAAACTTCGTAGATGTCGCCCATATTACAGTATGTCATTGTTCTCATGACCAACCTTTCACACAATATTTCTGCCAGAGCTTGTAAGAACCACACCAGTCACACTTCATACATGGGACAAACTTCACAAGTTAAAAGATCTGAACAAATTGTGCTTTCAAGTGATGTGTTTCTTACATATTCCCATGATAGCAGAACTTGGGATGTAATTATTCTGCACGATGTGCTGCCACTGTTACTATGTTACATATCTGAGGACCATGTTGAAACATTTAACAAATTCCACAGATTAATTAAAAGCAAAATATTAATAGAAGTTAATTTTACTCAATGTAAGATGTCAATGTAACTGTCTACATTAGGCAGATCATTATGGAAATAAATGCTTCGTGTGAAAAGTTTGTTGGACTGAAATATTATGTGATAGAAGATATTAACAAAGACATAAATGACTGGTGTCTTACATTATCTGCTTTATTTCATAAATGTATTGACTGTGTATTTAAACAGCCCTTACTGGTGCGATGGTACATTACTATACAGCTTTTATAATAAATATATTCCTGTCCATAGAATGTGTCTTGGATTGTATCTCAGTTCTACTCACTTCACTGGGGATTAGCAGCAATACTAGTCTTAGCCTATGGACAAAAGCAACACTGCACCTGGGGAAGAGGAAACATTCATGTTTTACCTTTTACCGCTTGTTGTTTTACCACACATAGCTGCAACTATTTAGGCAGTAGGACAACCATTACTATACATGTCAAGTGAGATGTTTTTGTTTGATGGGATGAAATATATTGTAATACTGTTGAGTATTTATATTAAACAAAAACATTGGCAATATAGTATTTTGGAGCCTATTAGTTTTTGTAACTACTAGTTGAACAGCTGTTGCTGTATTTATCAATTTCAATAATGAATCCAGCAAATGCAGAATTTAACAATTTTAATTGTAAATCCAGCAAATTATTGGAGAAATTTTGCCAATTTCAGATAATCTTGCACTATGTGATTCATAGTCTGCCTCCTGATAATATGTGCTATATCCGTTGGTGGTGCAGGTTGAGGTGAATTGAACCTGGCATTTCTAATTGTGGCCATGCTCACTCTCCCCCCTGAGGTGGTGCTGGTACAACTATTGTGTCGGCCTCTTCCGCCTCTATATGCTGCCACTGAGCTCTCAATGTCGGATGGGAACCAAAGTGTGCTTGTACATCATTATTATACTCTCACTGGTAGATTGACAAATGCTACACTATCCCAGTAGCATGGATCCAGCAGGATGGGGCAGCATGGTGGCTGAGTGGGTAGCACTTCTGCCTTGCATTGCTGGAGTCCTGGGTTCAAGTCCCAACCAGGTCAACATCTGCAAAGAGTTTGTATGTTCTCTCCGGGTTCTCCAGTTCCCTCCCATACTCCAAAACATAGTGGTAGGTTGTTTAGATTGTGAACCCCATGGGTACAGGGACCAATTTGGTATGCTTTGAGCAGTGCTGCATAATCTGTAGGCGCTATATAAATAAAGCAATATTATTATTATAGCCCCCCAGTGTTAGCCACTGTTGACTATTCAAGCAACTCTGCATCATATATTGACACATGTGAGAGAAACTGCCCAGAGTTAAAGACAAGCTGTCCTCCGCATCCCCGCAGCCATGCTCTAGTGACACAAGTGAGCTGCTCTGTGTGTCACCCTGCATGGTAGGAAAACTCTGTCTGCTCCTTCTCCTCCTTGTCTTTCAAAACTGTCCCCTGGCTGAGCAGTGCAGTACCTGACCACTTGTCCAGCAACCCACCCTGCAACTCTTGTGTCGACTAGCCGGACAGATGGCCCTCCTTCTCTTCCTCTTACATCATCCTTCATGGCCTGAATAGCTTTTTGAGCAGGCAGAGGGTGAGAATGGTGACGTTAATGATGATGTCATGGAGGCCAAGTAATTGGGGATTAGTGCTTGGGTAACTACTTCAATTCACCCAGGTATTCTGGTGCTGGAATTAAATGATTAACTGCTGTTGCTCACAACCCTTTCCAATATATGCAAAGTTAAATTCCACCAAGTATGTACATAATATATGAGGCAGTGGGTGGGAAGGTAAAAGTTCCTTTGCGGTGCAGATAGGCAAACAGCAGCAGGGTGTGAAAATGTGCACATCACTACCTTAACCCACTTGGCAGTTACGAAAATGAAACATCCCTGCCCATGTTTAAAGCTGTTTACATATTTAAAACTGTCTCCACTAGCCTGACTGGTAGCATTTAAGACACCAGCAATTTGGATATGCTCTTATTCAGGACCAGAGCTTATGTATGACATGGCCCAAACTTGGCCATGGCCCTCAATTATTTTGGGGTATAAAAAGCTGAATGGATGGTGTGAACAGGCTTAGTCACAGTGTTGATGCTGGTGGTAGTGGTGGTATTGAGACTTTGGCTGTGCTTTATAGACAAGTTCCACAGTGTGCAAATGACATGTATTCTTTCTTTGTTACCACCACCTCTTCATCTAAGCTATCACTGCCTTCGATCCATGTAACATCTTCAACTACTGAGCCCCCACCACTTCCCTTATTCTCTGTACATCACAAAAAGCCTTTGCAGTTGGCAGTTTGGTTTCATCATTGTCGTTGAACTCTTGTGATGGTCCACCACCCACACCATTATCTGCCAACACATCTTCTTGGGAATCTTTCAACTCTATGTCTGCAAATGAGGCAGTGGTAGGATTCTAGAATCCTAGCTAGAAGACTCATCAAACAGCATAAGTGATTCCTTCATAATTTTTGATTATGATGGCTTTGATGTTTTGAAGGGGGGTGAGGTGAGAAAGAGCAAAAGAGAGAAGAGCAGGGATGCCCAATGTGTGAAATCATAATATACCTGGATGGCATAGTAGAGGTGGTTGTGCTCGGCATGATTGTTACAGTAATTTAAAACTTTATGGTGATAAGAGTATTGACTGATACTGTAAGGTAACACTAGATATAAGATTGGTATTGTACGATAGTACTGTGTAATGGAAATAGTGCTAAGATTGGTTCGGTAACAGTACACTGTATGATGCAAATAATACTAATACTGTAACATATAACTGTGTGATGCAAATAGTACTAAGACTAGTACTGTAAGTAACACTGTTTGATGCAAATAGTACTAAGACTGGTATGGTAGTAGTGCATGTAAATACAAATAGTGGTGAAAATGGCACTGCAATGTAACATTGTATGATGCAAATAGTACTTTCACTGGTACTGTAATGCAAAATTGTTCAAAGCAAGTATTACTAAGACTGTATGATGCATTTGGTACTAAGACAGTACTTTAACCCCTTAAGGACGCAGGGTTTTTTCCGCTCATTTCTCGCTCTCCACCTTCAAAAATCCATAACTTTTTCATTTTTACGTTTACAGACCTGTGTGAGGTCTTATTTTGTGCGTAGCAAATTTTACATTCCAGTAATGTTATTTATTTTAACATGCCATGTATTGCGAAGCTGAAAAAAAATTCCAAATGTGGAAAAATTGAAAAAATTTTAAACACGTTCGTGTGGGCTCAGTTTTTATGACTTTGACTCTGCGTTCCAAATAACACCTCAGCTTTATTCTTTTTTTACATTTTCTGAAGCTAATAACTTTTTCATACTTTGGCACATGGAGCTGTGTCAGGTGTCATTTTTTGCAAAATGAGCCGACCTTTACATTGCTACCATTTTTAGGTCTGTGCGACATTTTGATAATTTTTTATTCCATTTTTTATGTGATGTAAAAAGGTGTAAAAGTTGCATTTCGGACATTTGGGCGCCATTTCCCGTCTCGGAGGTCACCGCCGGCCGTAACCGATTTTATATTTTGATATATCGGGCATTTTGGGATGCGGCGATACCTAATATGTCTGTGATTTTTACTGTTTATTATGTTTTATATCAGTTCTAGCGAAAGGGGGGTGATTTGAATTTTTAATATTTTATCATTTTTTTTCTTTTTTAAACTTTTTTTTTTCTTTTTTTTCCCACTATTTCTTAGACCATCTAGGGTACATTAACCCTAGATGGTCAGATCGCTCCTACAATATATGGCATTTTTGCAGCTCATTCATTACAATGAGCCACTGGCTCATTGTAACGAATCTGCAGAAGCCATTAAGCCTCGGGTCAAACGAAGACCCTAGGCTACCATGGCAACTGATCGCCGCCCCCCGATGATGTACAGGGGTGCGGCGATCGCAATAAAGATGGCAGCGCCCGCGCGATTTTGCCTGCGGTAACGAAAGGGTTAATAGCCGCGATCGGTGCAAGCACCGACCCCAGTTATTAGCGGTGGGGGTTTGCTGCAATATGCAACAACCCCCACCTCTGTATGAGAGCCCGTGAGCCCTCTTCATACATTCCCTATACCTCGGCGCCGTAGAGCTACGGCGCAGAGCGTTAAGGGGTTAAGCAAAGCTGTATGATTCAAATAGTACTAAGACTGGTACTGTCATTTAACACTGTATGATGCAAATAGTACTAAAACTTGTACTGAAACGTAACACTGTATGATGCAAATAGAAATAAGACTGGTACTGAACGGCAGTAATAAATGAAGCTGTAAATTCAGGTGTAAGGTAGTACTGTATGTTCCAAATAGCACTAAGTCTGACATTGCTTTATAACACCCATTGCTTGATAACATGGAGTCCATGTCCATATTTCAGACCTCTACCTGTCCCTTAGAACAACAGCCTACTCTCCCTACCTAACTGCACTAAAAAGAGCAATCATTCGTTTTTTCAGTCCCTGGCTTCCTGACTAACCCTATTTTAATAAGCAGCCAGTCCCTAGCTCTGTCTCCTATCTGTCATGGTGCTGAGATAGGTGACCCTGCCTATTATACCCACTTGGCCAATCACAGCCATGCCTTCTTTGGTGGTTGTTATGGGTCTAAATGGTGATTGATTGGCTGATCAGAATTCAATCTCAATATCTCCCAAACTCGAAGCCTTGTTTGGTACAACAAAGTTTGGGTCAGCTTTTCACTACATTGAAAACATATAAAATAAACAGAGAAATAAAATAATAAACATGTTAGGTGTCTTTACATCCAAAAACGTCAGATGAATCAAACTCTGAAAACAATTATAACCAGAGGTGAACCCCATACCAGAAAATAGTGTCCAAATGTCCATATTGGCACTATTTTGTGGTTTGTCAGCCAATAAAACTTTGAATAAAAAGTAATTAAAAGGTCATCAAAAATGACATTATCCAGCTGCGTACCCCAAAGTATGAAAAATTTAGTCATAATATGGTTTTTCTTTTATGGTTCAATATCTTTATTGAGAAACACAACAACAGTAAAAGCATGACACCCACAGAATGGGCAAGCCCCATATTGGAGTATGAAAGAAAAGCAACCGTATTCACGTAAGCACCCGTTTAGTAAATTATTTATTAAATTATTTTATATTGTTCCCTTATAAAGAATGGCTGGACTATTATACGACCTCTTGTGTCACCCCTCATCCTCATAGTCTGTAAGCTCTTGTGAGCAGGGCCCTCACTCCTATTGTTCCATATGACTGTTTGTTCTTTGTAATGTAATATAGTTGTATTTGTCCCCTATGATTTGTAAAGTGCTACGGAATTTGATGGCGCTATATAAATAAAGATTATTATTATTATTATTAGAGACTATAAACATTAAAGAGAGCATTTAAACTACAAGGAGGTGGAGGGAGAAGAGACAAGGGAAAGTAGGAGGTAGGGGGTAAAAAAGGGGGATATGTGCACCTCAAGATAGGGGGTATATGTAGTCATAGGCATATATTATAGACACAGTAGGTGTTATGGAGCCCACTGAATCCAGTTATTGAAGGCTGGGGTTTCCCTAAATGTAACCCATTTGGACCAGGTCTTTTGGTATGCCTCTAGGGCAGTGGTGGCGAACCTATGGCACTGGTGCCAGAGGTGGCACTCAGAGCCCTTTCTGTGGGCACTCAGGCCATCACCAGAGATGATTCCAGGTATCTTCCTACAGTCCCAGACAGCCCAGGACTTGCTGTGCACAGAGGTATTTTAAAGTGAAAGCTCTACCTGGGACTATTTTCTGCTTTATTGGTGTCCTCAGGGGCTGGTATCAATGAAAGCTGTGACAGAGAAGGGAGTATAAATCACAGATTACATTTCTGTGATGGCACTTTGTGATAAATAAGCGGGTTTTTGTTGTAGTTTTGGCACTGGGCCTCTAAAAGGTTCGCCATCACTGCTCTAGGGAATTGCCATCTGAGGTCCTGAGTTCCTCTATGTGCCGGATTTGGTCAACCTCCTTCACCCCCATTAGTTTTGTGGGCGGGGACATGGACTTCCATAATCTGGGGATCACCAATCTCATTGCTACCAGGTAGTTCCATAGTAAGCTTTTCTTGACGTCTTTGAGGTGTCCTGATCGCATAGATAGTAATGTGATGGACGGGCAGTTGCACTACAAATCTCTCTGTAAAGATCCCATACAGCTGTCCAGACAGAGGCAATCACTTTACAGTAAAGATCCCATGGCTGACTGACACCTCCAACAGATATGTGAGGCAGAGGGAAACATGCTGTGCACATGAAAGGGGTACTATACCACCTAGTGAGGATCTTAAAGCTGATTTCCTGCTGATTTACCAGATACTGACATTTTATGGGTTAAGACAAGAGATTTCTCCCATAACTCCTTTGTGAAATTCTTGCCAAATTTTTCTTTTCATCTGGTACATGAAAGGCACACCATGTAATGGTACTATTTTTTGGAGACAGAGGGTCTCGATTGAAGTTGGTTTTGGCTTTTCTTTCAATGCAAGGTATTAAGACAAAACCAAACTGAATAAATGTGGTATCTCCCTTACTGTGCTGACCCATAGAATAAAGGTCCTCTGGACAGCACATTGAAAAACATACAAATAAATCCAATCAAATATACTCAGTTTTTTTCCACAGACAGCCACAAGAAAGCAGGTACCATTCCAAAGGACCCCGTGGAAGCCATTTTTATGGTAATACGCATAGGGAAACATCACCACTCTGGACCAGCAGTACAGGTTCATATTTTTCTTTCTTTAGAAATGTTGCTCTGTTAAACCTGTTGTTTAGCAAGATTAACTCTGGATAATTTACATGCATTTATGTTCTATTTATGTGAGCATTAGAGATGAGCGAACATACTCGTCCGAGCTTGATGCTCGATCGAGCATTAGCGTACTCGTAACTGCTCGTTGCTCGGACGAGTATTTCGCCCGCCCGAGAAAATGGCAGCTCCCGCCGTTTTGCTTTTTGGCGGCCAGAAACAGAGCCAATCACAAGCCAGGAGACTCTGCACTCCACCCAGCATGACGTGGTACCCTTACACGTAGATAGCAGTGGTTGGCTGGCCAGATCAGGTGACCCTGGGATAGACTAGCCGCTGCCCGCGCTGCTCGGATCATTCTCTGTCTGGATGCCGCTAGGGAGAGAGCTGCTGCTGCTCAGGGAAAGCGTTAGGGTGTTCTATTAGCTTACTGTTAGGCAGGAGTGATTCTTAAAGAACCCAACAGCCCTTCTTAGGGCTACAATAACGTTATAATTTTTTTTTTTTTTTATTTGCAGCTAGTACCATATTGTGAGGAATTAGCAGGGGGACTTGCTACCGTTGTGTTTAGCTCTTAGTGACACACATATCCACCTCAAACACCAAAGTGGGAAAATTTATTAGGGGTTTGAGTAGAATTAGGCACAGTCTGCCAGTTTCTTTTTATTTTACGTTTATTTTTTTCATAACTCAGCGTCATCTCATCTGGCATAGTAGTGTGCTGTAATACTTGGCTAGAAAATAGCCATAGGAGAATACAAACGTCTTAATTACGCCTGCAGTAGCGTTATATATATTTGATTTCTGGTTGATCTGCTGGTGGCTGTACTTGCTGCAGTGCATCTACTATCAAATTGGGAGCAATTTGGAGTCAGACTTGCGACCACTGTGTTTTAGTGACGCACATATCCATCGCAAAGACCGAAGTGGGAAAATTTATTAGGGCCCGGGGTTGTATTTCAATTAGGCACAGTCTGCCAGTTTCTTTTTATTTTACGTTTATTTTTTTCATAACTCAGCGTCATCTCATCTGGCATAGTAGTGTGCTGTAATACTTGGCTAGAAAATAGCCATAGGAGAATACAAACGTCTTAATTACGCCTACAGTAGCGTTATATATATTTGATTTCTGGTTGATCTGCTGGTGGCTGTACTTGCTGCAGTGCATCTACTATCAAATTGGGAGCAATTTGGAGTCAGACTTGCGACCACTGTGTTTTAGTGACGCACATATCCATCGCAAAGACCGAAGTGGGAAAATTTATTAGGGCCCGGGGTTGTATTTCAATTAGGCACAGTCTGCCAGTTTCTTTTTATTTTACGTTTATTTTTTTCATAACTCAGCGTCATCTCATCTGGCATAGTAGTGTGCTGTAATACTTGGCTAGAAAATAGCCATAGGAGAATACAAACGTCTTAATTACGCCTACAGTAGCGTTATATATATTTGATTTCTGGTTGATCTGCTGGTGGCTGTACTTGCTGCAGTGCATCTACTATCAAATTGGGAGCAATTTGGAGTCAGACTTGCGACCACTGTGTTTTAGTGACGCACATATCCATCGCAAAGTCCGAAGTGGGAAAATTTATTAGGGCCCGGGGTTGTATTTCAACTAGGCACAGTCTGCCATTTCCTTTTTTATTTTACGTTTATTTTTTTCATAACTCAGCGTCATCTCATCTGGCATAGTAGTGTGCTGTAATACTTGGCTAGAAAATAGCCATAGCAATAGGATAGCATCGTTTGGTTTTAAAAACTAAAAAACACAAAAAAAAAAAAAAAAAAAAAAAAAGTTAAAAAAAAAATACAAGTTATAACTCTCATTTTCAAAATGTTTAACCCGAGGGCTAGGGGTAGAGGACGAGGGCGGGGACGTGGGCGTCACACTACTGCAGGGGTCAGAGGCCGTGGTCCTGGGCGGGGTGAGACACCACCTGCTTATGAGGGAGCAGGGGAACGCCGCAGAGCTACACTCCCTGGGTTCATGTCTGAAGTTACTGGGACTCGTGGTAGAGCACTGTTGAGGCCAGAACAGTGCGAACAGGTGATGTCGTGGATTGCCGACAATGCTTCGAGCAATTTGTCCACCAGTCAGTCTTCCACGCAGTCCACCCATGTCACCGAAATCGGCACTCCTCCAGCTCCTGCACCTCAGCCTCCTCCCCCCCAGTCTGCCCCCTCCCAGCAAAATTTGCCATTTGAACCGGCATACTCTGAGGAACTGTTTTCTGGACCCTTCCCACAGTCACAAACCACTTGTCCGGTTGCTGATGAGCAATTTTCCGATGCCCAGGTTTTCCACCAGTCGCAGTCTGTGGGTGATGATGACCTTGTTGACGTAGTGGAAGAAGTGTGTAAAGAGGTGTCCGACGATGAGGAGACACGGTTGTCAGACAGTGGGGAAGTTGTTGTCAGGGCAGGAAGTCCGAGGGGGGAGCAGACTGAGGGATCGGAGGATGATGAGGTGACAGACCCAAGCTGGGTTGAGAGGCCGGGTGAACACAGTGCTTCTGAGACGGAGGAGAGTCCTCGACCAGAACAGGTTGGAAGAGGCAGTGGTGGGGCCAGACGGAGAGGCAGGGCCAGAGCTGGTGCATCAGCGCCAAATGTGTCAACTAGTGAAGCTCCCGTGGCGAGGGCTCCTGCGGCGAGGGCTAGATTTTCAGAAGTCTGGAGGTTCTTTAAGGAAACACCGGATGACCGACGGACTGTGGTGTGCCACATTTGCCAAACCAGGATCAGCAGGGGTTCCACCACTACTAGCTTAACTACCACCAGTATGCGCAGGCATATGAATGCTAAACACTCCACTCAGTGGCAACAAGCGCGTTCACCTCCGGCCGTGCACACCACTGCTCCTTCCCCTGTGTCAGCTGATAGTCAGCCCCCTGCCCAGGACCCTGCCACAAAAACCCCATCGTCACCTCCACGATCCTCCACAGCATCCACCAGCGTTCAGCTCTCCATACCCCAGACGCTGGAGTGGAAACGCAAATATAGTGCAACCCACCCGCACGCCCAAGCCCTTAATGTGCACATTTCCAGATTGCTAAGCCTGGAGATGCTGCCCTATAGGCTAGTAGAGACCGAGGCCTTTCGCAGCCTCATGGCGGCGGCCGCCCCTCGGTATTCGGTCCCCAGCCGCCACTACTTTTCCCGATGTGCCGTCCCAGCCCTGCACCAGCACGTGTCAGACAACATAATCCGTGCCCTGACCAACGCCGTTTCTGACAAGGTCCACCTGACCACGGACACGTGGACGAGTGCTGCCGGGCAGGGCCACTATATATCTCTGACGGCATATTGGGTTAACTTGGTGGAGGCTGGGACCGAGTGTGACCCTGCGGCTGGTCATATACTGCCGACGCCAAGGATTGCGGGGCCTACCTCGGTCCAGGTGTTTGAGGCCTACTATGCCTCCTCCTCCTCCCACCCCTCCTCCACCTCCTCCTCCGAACGACCATCCGTGGGCATGGCGCCATCAGTCGGTAGCTCTAGGCACAGCAGCAGTGCCGTCGCTAAGCGACAGCAGGCGGTGCTCAAACTGCTGAGCCTAGGCGATAAAAGGCACACCGCCCAAGAACTATTACAGGGCATCACGGCGCAGACTGATCTGTGGCTGGCACCGCTGAACCTGAAGCCAGGCATGGTTGTGTGTGACAACGGCCGTAACCTGGTGGCGGCTCTGCAACTCGGCAGACTGACACATGTGCCATGCCTGGCCCATGTGTTAAATCTGATAGTTCAGCGTTTCCTCAAGACATACCCCAATCTGTCTGATTTGCTCACGAAGGTGCGCCGCATCTGTGCGCATTTCAGGAAGTCCAGCACAGATGCTGCCACTCTCAGGGCAGCGCAGCGCCGCCTCCAACTGCCCGCTCACCGACTGTTGTGCGACGTGCCCACGAGGTGGAATTCAACACTGACCATGTTATCCAGAGTTTACCAGCAGCGCGGAGCGATTGTAGACTGCCAGATGTCAACTTCCACCAGAACTGGTAGTCAGGTCAGTCAGCTTCCTCAAGTCTACAATGAGGAGTGGACATGGATGTCTGATATCTGTCAGGTGCTGAGTAACTTTGAGGAGTCAACACAGATGGTCAGTGGCGATGCCGCCATCATCAGCCTCACCATCCCGCTGCTTGGCCTGTTGAAAAACTCTCTGGTCAGCATGAAGTCGGAAGCTTTGCGCTCCTCACAAGAGACAGGGGAAGAAGATTCCCTTGTTGATAGCCAAAGCACCCTTAGGTCTGTTTCTCAGCGCATATCGGAGGAGGTGGAGGTGGAGGAGGATGAGGAGGAAGAGGAGGAGAATGTTGGCGAGACACAAGAGGGGACCATTGTTGAGTCCTACACTGTTGAGCGTGTATGGGCAGAAGAAGAGGAGTTGGAGGAGTTGGAGGAGGAGGAAATGGACAGTCAGGCCAGTGAGGGGAGTGAATTCTTACGCGTTGGTACTCTGGCACATATGGCAGATTTCATGCTAGGCTGCCTATCCCGTGACCCTCGCGTTCAAAGAATTTATTCCAGCACCGATTACTGGGTGTTCACTCTCCTGGACCCACGGTACAAGCAAAATCTTTCCACTCTCATCCCTGGAGAGGAAAGGAGTGTGAGAATGCATGAATACCAGCAGGCCCTGGTGCACAAGCTGAAACAGTATTTCCCTTCTGACAGCGCTAGCGGCAGAGTGCGTAGTTCTGCGGGACAAGTAGCGAGGGAGAGTAGGCGAGCAGGCAGCTTGTCCAGCACTGGCAAGGGTACGCTTTACAAGGCTTTTGCCAGCTTTATGTCACCCCAGCAAGACACTGTCACCTGTCCCCAGTCTCGGCAGAGTTGGGCTGATCTTTACAGAAAGATGGTGAGGGAGTACGTAGCTGATCATACCATCGTCCTAAATGATCACACAGCTCCCTACAACTACTGGGTTTCAAAGCTGGACATGTGGCACGAACTGGCGCTCTACGCCTTGGAGGTTCTTGCCTGCCCTGCCGCTAGCGTCTTGTCAGAGCGGGTTTTCAGTGCAGCTGGTGGCATCATCACCGATAAGCGTACACGCCTGTCGACTGACAGCGCTGACAGGCTGACGCTTATCAAGATGAATAAAGCATGGATTTCTCCTAATTTCAAATCTCCAGCAGGTGAAGGAAGCTCAACCTGAATAATTTATCCACTCCTCCTCCTCCTCATTTTCCTCCTTCTCCTCCTCTTTCTACAGTAAAGCAGAGGAAACTGGCTGTTTTTTGACAGGGCCCACTGGCTCTAGGTATAGTACTTTATGCATTTAATTTTTCTGGAGGGCCACCGACACGGTCCTCTGTTTTAAACAATTTTTGGGAGTGCCACATACAGGCACTCAATCTATTCAATTTTTCTGGAGGGCCACCTTTCCGGTCCTCTGTTTTAAACAATTTTTTGGGACTGCCACATACAGGCACTCAATCTATTCCATTTTTCTGGAGGGCCACCTACCTGCTCCTCTGGTTTAAAAACTTTTTTGGACTGCCACATACAGGCACTCAATCTATTCCATTTTTCGGGAGGGCCACCTACCTGCTCCTCTGGTTTAAAAACTTTTTTGGACTGCCACATACAGGCACTCAATCTATTCCATTTTTCTGGAGGGCCACCTACCTGCTCCTCTGGTTTGAAAAATTTTTTGGACTGCCACATACAGGCACTATCCAAATTGAATTGACTCCATAGCAGCCTCCACACGTTGTCTCCATTGCTACCTCCAAAAGTCGTCCATATAGCTGCCTCCATACATCGTCCCTTTATCAAACGAGGTTTGTCAGGCCGAAATTTGGGTTGTTTTCATGGATTCCACATCAAAGTTGTTAACTTTGTCGCCACCCTGCTGTGTTATCCACAAAATACACTGGCAAACTTTTACCATTTACGGATATTATTTCAGCGCTTCTTGCGCATCTGTTTACATTCCCCTCACCCGCCATATCCTAAACTTATAAGAACGCTACTACACTTGATCTTATACAAAAGGTTCTTAGAAGTGCTGTTTGGGGAGTAGCCTAGAGACAGGGGCTTGGATTGGCGAAAGCTCGCCTGGCAGCGGAGCGCCAGCTCCATGCGCATCATGCGCTTCTTGCGCATCTGTTTACATTCCCCTCACCCGCCATATCCCAAACTTATAAGAACGCTACTACACTTAACTTGGTGCAGGCTGGGACCGAGTCTGACCCTGGGGCTGGTCATATACTGCCGACGCAGAGGATTGCGGGGCCTACCTCGGTCCAGGTCTCAAAGGCCTACTATACCTCCAAATCCTCCCACCCCTCCTCCTCCTCCTCCGAATTACCCTCCGTGGGCATGGCGCCATCAGTCGGTAGCTCTAGGCACAGCAGCAGTGCCGTTGCTAAGCGACAGCAGGCGGTGCTCAAACTGCTGAGCCTAGGTGATAAAAGGCACACCGCCCAAGAGCTATTGCAGGGCATTCCACATCAAACTTGTTAACTTTGTCGCCACCCTGCTGTGTAAGCCACAAAATATACTGGAAAACTTTTTTCATTTACGGATATTATTTCAGCGCTTCTTGCGCAGATGTTTACATTCCCCTCACCCGCCATATCCCAAACTTATAAGAACGCTACTACACTTGATCTTATCCGAAAGGTTCTTAGAAGTGCTGTTTGGGGAGTAGCCTAGAGACAGGGGCTTGGATTGGCGAAAGCTCGCCTGGCAGCGGAGCGCCAGCTCCATGCCAAGAACCAACTAACATAGTTTTAACTGCAGCACCTTTAATCTACTACTAGTTCACTGCCTCCATACATCGTCCCCTTATCAAACGAGCTGTGTCAGGCAGAATTTTGGATTGTTTTCATGGCTTCCATGTTAACTTTGTCGCCACCCTGCTGTGTAATCCACAAAATATACTGGCAAACTTTTATCATGTACCAATATTATTTGAGCGCTTCTTGCTCACCTCCTTTGGTTCCTCTCTGCTACCCATTGGTTTGAAGCCTGAGTCCATTTAGGGTATGTCGCCATGCCACTCTCTAGCCTTCCGCTCCTGCCGCTGCCTCTGCATGCCGTCCCCTATAGTGTCAGGGTCAATTATTGGATGTTTTAGATGCTATCTAGCTTCATTCTGTCACTCTGTCATGGCCATGCTGTTGGCCATAATTTTGGCATAATGGTGCATTTAAGCAGCCTCAGAGGCATCCATGCATGCTGCCCCTGCTGTTTCCTGTCCATTTCCGTGGTGTTTCCATCCTTTTCTGTGGTTCCCAGGTGTTTGGCCAAGCTTCCCTGTGCAGAGCCTTGGTCCCCTTGAAAAATGCTCGAGTCTCCCATTGACTTCAATGGGGCTCGTTACTCGAAACGAGCACTCGAGCATCGGGAAAAGTTCGTCTCGAATAACGAGTACCCGAGCATTTTAGTGCTCGCTCATCTCTAGTGAGCATGTATACATTTTGCTGTTATTCAACCCCTGCTTAGGTTTAGTATCGACTTTATATAGTTACATGGACTTTGTATGGACTTTGATATAGTTATATGCATTTCCCTTTAGCATGATAATTCAGGAACATTTGTTAGGGTGGTTGTTTTAAACTTTTTAATTGTTTTTAACCCCATGTAGTGTTTGTTTCCATTGTTCAGTAAAATATAAGGGTAAAAGGTCATTGAAGCTCTTCAGATTATTCTACATATGAAAAAATATGCCTCCAGTGCCACTATAATTAAGGCAGCTCCCTTTAAATCAATGTCTGACTTTTAGGAAGCCTCATGGCATGGCATGGGATAAATAACTGATTTAAATGACATAAGTATCAGGTGAAAGCTGCACTGCTGTTCCATTCATTTCCATGGGACTGTCAATTTAATTGCTCCATTTTTTGGTTATTATGGACCACAATTTTGGTTATTATGGTCCCAGCAGTAACCTCCAGCGCTAATAAACCATCTATTTTCCGAATACACATGAACATTCTCCATCCCATTTATACACAGTGAGAGAACTTTATAAGCACAATCTTAAATGAATTTATCACAGTGGTTCACTATTTATATTATATATTATAATATCTTGCTAGACACTTTTTGTGTGGCACATCTTTGCTGTTTTGCTTTACAGAAATATTTTGTGGCAAAAATATGGCATATGTTTATATTACCTCTGGCCTACTTTAACATTCCGCCGCAAGTGGCCTGTAATAGAAGGTCTGTGGTTGGTGTGAGAGGTATAGAGAAGAATCATGAGCTGAGCCCTTTCCATACAGCATGGGTGTTTGCTGTATATTACACCTGCAACTAACACTTGTATGCAGTGCTGGCAACTAGGGCGCATTGGGCAGATCATCACTCCCCATTATGTGTCAAAACATAAAAACAGTTATTCCTTAACCGAAAATAGCAGCCAAATATCCCAATTGGCAATTTTTTACCATTTTGCAACACAGAAAGCAATTTATAAAAAGTGATCAATAGGTTGTTCAGTCCCCAAAATGGTAGTAATGAAAATGACACCTCGTCCCGCAAAAATGCCACCTTTCATAGCTCTGTACACTGTAGCATAAAAAAATGTTATGCGAAAACATGGCGAAAAAGAAATTTGGTCAAAATGTTTAATTTTTTTAAATCTATAAAAATATAAAAAACCTACGCAAGGAATAAAGGAGATGTGTCATTTAGAGAGCATAGTGAAAGCCATAAAAGTAGAGCCCATGTCAATGGCAGAAATGCTTTTTTTTGTCAATTTAACAGCTTTTGGATTTTTTCCCTCTTACCAGTATACGGCATAGAATATTAATTACTGTCCCTAGGAAGTGCACATTTTCTGCAGAAAACAAGCACTTACAACGCTGTATAAATAAAAAAAATACAAAAATTATGGATTTTTAAAGGAGGGGAGCAAAACCTGGGAGCACAAAAACAAAAAATAGAATCGGTCTGTAGACCTGTCTCTGCCCCGACTCTCAGACGCGTGCGTCTCTGCCTCCTAGGGTGCGCACGCGCCGACTTCCAAATATTTAAAGGACCAGTGCACCATTGATTTGTGCCATATAACCATTGAGAAAGCTTGTTCTTGATGCCCTATGTTTCCTCTGCAATTTCCTGTTGTGATCCCTGTTCCATTAATGACTGATCCTTTGCTGCCTGTCTTGACCACCTGCCTGTCCCCGACCACAATCTTGCCTTATGATTCTGTAAAGTGCCTTGGCTGCCACCGCAGACAAAGTCACGGCTGTGGAGTGACCTGGTGGTACCACGCTGCAGCAAATCCAACCCGCTTTGCAGCAGGCTCTGTTGAAAACCAGGTGCCACTTAGACTCCGCTCCCAGGTGATGGCTTATGTCATCGTCCACGGTGGTCCAGTCGGTCCACTACCCTTGGTGCTGACAATTGGTAGGTAGGATAAATTGGAGGAGTAAAACATGGTTATTTTCGCTACACAGCTAGTTTGATGATTAGTCGCAAAACTGGTGCAAAAACAGTTTGCCAGTATGAAAAGGCGCAAAAACAACAGAAAAAACTAGTGATACATCTGGCCCTTAGTGCACAATATGATGGTAG
Organism: Engystomops pustulosus; assembly: GCF_040894005.1. Taxonomy (NCBI): domain Eukaryota; kingdom Metazoa; phylum Chordata; class Amphibia; order Anura; family Leptodactylidae; genus Engystomops; species Engystomops pustulosus. Next base: position 94,877,472 of record NC_092415.1, on the reverse strand, counting down.
ATTTTACACTAAAATAGAGCTGGCATTTAGACTTATTTACAATGCTAGTGCACCTTAAGTATTGTTCTTTCATTTTCTAAACATTGCTAGGGTCCATAAAAACGAATTTCTGAGAGGCTACACTGATTAGTAAATCATCCCATAAGCGTGTTAAAGGTGTGTTGCATTGCCTGTTCCATTCCAGATGCAGTTGGTGACTAGTATTACTGGCTACACAAATCAAATCTTCATTTCCAGAAAAATAAATACTGTATATACTCGAGTATAAGCCGACCCGAGTATAAGCCGAGACCCCCAATTTTACCACCAAAAACTGGGAAAACCTATTGATTAGAGTATAATGCGAGGGTGGGAAATGCATTGATCACAGACCCCCCCAGTATATTGCCAGCAAGTCCACAGTTGTATATAGCCAGCGTTCCCCCAGTAGTACACAGCCAGCCCAGCCTGCCCCCAGTAGTATACAGCCAGCCCAGCCTGCCCCCAGTAGTATACAGCTATCCCAGCCTGCCCCCAGTAGTATATAGCCAGCCCAGCCTGCCCCAAGTAGTATACAGCCTGCCCAGTCTGCCCCCAGTAGTATACAGCCAGCCCAGCCTGCCCTCAGTAGTATACAGCTAGCCCAGCCTGCGCCCAGAAGTATACAGCCAGCCCAGCCTGCCCCCTTAAGTATACAGCCAGCCTGCTCCCTTAAGTATACAGCCAGCCCAGCCTACCCCTGTAGTATATAGCCAGCCAAGCCTGTACCCACTAGTACACAGCCAGCCCAGCCTGCCCTGTGTAGTGTACAGCCTGCCTCCACTAGTATACAGCCAGCGCAGCCTGCCCCGTGTAGTATACAGCCTGCCCCCACTAGTATCCAGCCAGCTCAGCCTGCCCCATGTAGTATACAGCCTGCCCCCACTAGTATACAGCCAGCCCAGCCTACCCCGTGTAGCGTACAGCCTGCCTCCACTAGTATACAGCAAGCCCAGCACTAAAAAAAAGTGCAGCGCTGCTCCCCCGATGTCAGCGCTGCTCCCCCGATGTCAGCGTGCGTCCTCTTCTGTCTTCTATCTTCTTCTGTCTTCCGCAGGGCGCCACCATGTTCTTCCCGGCCTGCAGGCGCATAGTATGACGCAGCCGCTGCTGACGTCATACTATGCGACGGCTGGGAGAAGAACATGGCGTCGCCCTGTGGAAGACAGAAGACAGCAGAAGATAGAAGAGAGAAGAGGACCCGCAGTGACATTGGAAGAGCAGCGCGGACATCGGAGGAGCAGCGCTGCACATCGGGGCCACCGGAGGGGGTGTATATAAGTTTATTTATTTTTTGGGCTGGCTATTGAGGATGAGCCGAGTTGAGGATTTTTAGCACATTTTTTGTGCTGAAAAAACTCGGCTTATACGCGAGTATATACGGTAAGCAAATAATAATTTATGTAAAGGTAAAATATTTGTATTTTTTTTAAAGGTAACGATATATTGAAATTAATGATGTATTATCTTATATACAAACATATAAAGCCCCTTTACCAAAACTATAAATACAAAAATGTTGTGTTAACTGCATAGATCCAGACGTTAGTACACATACCACCAGAACCAAGTTAAATACAGCAACAGAGCTAAGATCATACCATAAATATAGCCCAATAACCAAGTTCTATACATATACTAGAACCAACACAGCACTAAGACCAAGTTCATACATATTTACAACACCAGAACCATGTTCAGTACATAAAATCCGCACCATAGCTGAGAATATAAGAAAAAATACAGCACTAAAATCAACATCAGTTACTAAATACAGCACCAGAACCCAACTCAGTACATAAAAACACTTGCGGTACATAAAAATTGAACCAAGCTCTGTGTAAAAAGTATTGAGTGTAGGATTGTGAGCTTATGTGTAATACCAGCACTTACTGTATATCCAATAAAGTCTGATTGGAAAAGACTTTCATTATCATCTTCATCCTATATCTGCTCCCTATTTCAGCCTCCTCCAGCCACAATTCACCTCTGCAAATTAAGAAACACAAAAATTTTAGGTTCCTTGCTTCATTATCATCTCCTCTTTCTTCTTATCACAAACTTTAAGGGGTTGTTCGAGAAACCCAAAACTTTTGAGCGGTGATGTATATATACACTATCTATGGGGGTCCTGGCTGTATATACTGTGGGGGGTTCTGCATATATATACCACTTATGGGGGTGAGCTTCCTTTATATATTAACTATGGGGTGGGGAACTGCCTGTAAGTAATATCTATGGTGGGTCCTGCCTGTATGTACTTTCTATGGGGGTCCTGCTTGTATATACTATCCATGGGAGAAGTCCTGACTGTATATACTATTTATTATGGGGGGTCCTGCCTGTATTTACTCTGTATGTGGAGGGTCCTGCCTGTATATACTCTTTATTGGGGTTCCTGCCTGTATATATACTCTATGAGGGGGCCCTAGCTGTGCATACTGTATATATATATATACACTCACCGGCCACTTTATTAGGTACACCATGCTAGTAACGGGTTGGACCCCCTTTTGCCTTCAGAACTGCCTCAATTCTTCTTGGCATAGATTCAACAAGGCGCTGGAATAATTCCTGGCAGATTTGTCGGCTGCACATCCATGATGCGAATCTCCCGTTCCACCACATCCCAAAGATGCTCTATTGGATTGAGATCTGGTGACTGTGGAGGCCATTTGAGTACAGTGACCTCATTGTCATGTTCAAGAAACCAGTCTGAGATGATTCCAGCTTTATGACATGGCGCTTTATCCTGCTGAAAGTAGCCATCAGATGTTGGGTACATTGTGGTCATAAAGGGATGGACATGGTCAGCAACAATACTCAGGTAGGCTGTGGCGTTGTAACGATGCTCAATTGGTACCAAGGGGCCCAAAGAGTGCCAAGAAAATATTCCCCACACCATGACACCACCACCACCAGCCTTTGAACCATTGATACAAGGCAGGATTGATCCATGCTTTCATGTTGTTGACGCCAAATTCTGACCCTACTATCCGAATGTCGCAGCAGAAATCGAGACTCATCAGACCAGGCAACGTTTTTCCAATCTTCTACTGTCCAATTTCGATGAGCTTGTGCAAATTGTAGCCTCAGTTTCCTGTTCTTAGCTGAAAGGAGTGGCACCCGGTGTGGTCTTCTGCTGCTGTAGCCCATCTGCCTCAAAGTTCGACGTACTGTGTGTTCAGAGATGCTCTTCTGCCTACCTTGGTTGTAACGGGTGGCGATTTGAGTCACTGTTGCCTTTCTATCAGCTCGAACCAGTCTGCCCATTCTCCTCTGACCTCTGGCATCAACAAGGCATTTCCGCCCACAGAACTGCCGCTCACTGGATGTTTTTTCTTTTTTGGACCATTCTCTGTAAACCCTAGAGATGGTTGTGTGTGAATATCCCAGTAGATCAGCAGTTTCTGAAATACTCAGACCAGCCCTTCTGGCACCAACAACCATGCCACGTTCAAAGGCAATCAAATCACCTTTCTTCCCCATACTGATGCTCGGTTTGAACTGCAGGAGATTGTCTTGACCATGTCTACATGCCTAAATGCACTGAGTTGCCGCCATGTGATTGGCTGATTAGAAATTAAGTGTTAACGAGCAGTTGGACAGGTGTACCTAATAAAGTGGCCGGTGAGTGTATATATATATATATATATATATATATTAATTAGGGGGGGTCTGATGTGTATATAATACATTGTGAGTGTTATATATATTAATTTATTTGGGGGACTATATATAGGATGTTTTACCTGTGTTGTCAGTTCTGATTTTAGGGATCTAAATGATTTAGGAGCACTGTTGTCTAGGTGACATACTGTAAGTAACTAGTATTTTTAGATGCACAGTGTGGGGATTTGAGGCACAGAGTTGAATTCATCTGGCGGTGAATTCAGCAGTAATAAGTCTTGGCTGGAAGAAATCGTAATTAAGTACTCTATCTGATGGAGCAACTTGTCACCTGTAAGGTACTAGATGCTACTAATGTCTGTGTCACTGAGTGACTACTAGTGTATGAGACAGCGTCAGACTGTGTAGTGTCAGTCACAAGGTGTTAGTGATCTGGTGATCTGCTGTGTTTGCATATGTAATATAGTCCTAGTATATTGCTACATACTATGCTACTGCCCCTGTCAATGTAAAACTGACTATTGCCATATTTTTATGCAATGCACAACCTGACTTCATGACTTTCTTGCATGTTTGTTTGTTTTATTCAAAAATCAATAAAACTTTACCTAAATAACAAAAAAAGAAGTGTTTAATCAGCAACTTATGGATATCTTATATTGGCACTATACTACATTGATACTGAAATGTTATATAACAGCAAGTGAATGACAGGGCTAGCAGTATAGCTCCATCACTTTGCAGACAGTTTAAGTAAGATCTTACATTCAGTGTTGGAGTGGCCCATCAGAGTATTAGTTAATCCTCCAGTGGGTGCAGCCTCTCAACTAATACTTGACCTCATAGATACAGCAGAAGACAACCTAATTTGGAGGCTTGTAGAGTTTATTTCCTGAGGAACGTTAAAGGTTGGACACCTCAAAAACATTTTATCTATTGTGGCATCATGCTGCAGAAAAATCAGCAGCTGAAAGCCGTTTTATGATCCGCACCATTTCAATTCTTTTTCTCTTATTGCTGTAGATCCAGATTAGAAATAAAACTTTGCAATGCAAAAGTTGCACTTCGCACTATTGTTGCAAAGCCCCTGTGGGATAAAACACAGACACCTAGCAATACTATTGATCCTCACTGTATGGTGGTAGTGTTCTTCACTGTATGGCGGTAGCATTCTGCACTGTATGGCTGTAGTATTCTGCACTGTATGGCTGTAGTATTCCTCACTGTATGGGGGTAGTATTCCTCACTGTATGGGGGTAGTATTCCTCACTGTATGTGTTAGTAGAATCCCTCACTGTATAGGAGTAGTGTTCCTCACTGTATGGCTGTAGTTTCCCTCACTGTATGGTGGTAGTGTCCATCACTGTATGGGGGTAATGTCCCTCACTGTATTGCAGTAGTGTTCCTCACTGTATGGCGGTAGTGTTCCTCACTGTATGGCGGTAGTGTTCCTCACTGTATGGGGGTAGTGTTCCTCACTGTATGGCTGTAGTTTCCCTCACTGTATGGGGTAGTGTCCCTCACTGTATGGGGGTAATGTCCCTCACTGTATGGCAGTAGTGTTCCTCACTGTATGGCGGTAGTGTTCCTTGCTGTACAGAGATATGGATGGTGTCATTTTTTAGCTAGTGTGTTTATGATTTTTACTGTTTATTTATAGGGAAAGGGGAGTGATTTGAATTTTTTGTTTTTTTATTTAATTTTTTATTTTACTTTTTTTTATTTTTACTATTTTTCAAGACTCCCTATGGTACTTTAACCCTAGGTTGTCTGATCGATCCTATCATATACAGCCATACTACAGTGAGGCAGTATATGGGGATTTCCCTCCTTATTCATTACAATGTGCTGATAGCATGTCATGACGATGGATTGTTGCTCCCCGATGACGTCACAGGGAGCGACGATCCTCGTCAAGATGGCGGCGCCCATGCCTGTGAGCCCTCTCCATGCACCCGCACCCAGCATGTAACGTACTCTTATGTCGTGATTTGTTATGATTCCATTCGGTTTGGATCAAAGGGAAATAAATGCCAGTTTGTTCTGGCTGTCAGCATACAGCTGACAGCTGGCCTGTATATTATTGGGAGGACCTAATAAAGTGTTACCTCTGGTAGGGCTGGAGTCTTCACTAGGCCCCTAGCTGCAATGGCAACACAGAGAAACACTCCTTCCTGCATTTAGAATGCCTAAGATACTGCGGTCAGTAAAGATTGCAGCATCTAAGGGGATAAACTAACCGACCATAAATGGACTGCTCATCTGTTTGGCACATTTGATTCTGACAGACTGTAACAGATGAATGAATCCCTGGGAGTTATCCTGATGGCGCCACATGGGCTTTGTCAGTGACATTTACATGTTTAACACCCACAATTTGTGACAGCATTGATCGCTGGAGTTAGTGGTGGATGTTTTCCATATTATGTAGCATACAGCAAGTATGTATAAAGATGGCTCTGGGTTGAGTCTTCTACATGCTCCTTAATTGGCACTGTGATATGACTTAGGGGCCAAATGATGCATCTAGTTTTGTTCTGTGTGAGTCAATGTCTTTGAGTAGGCAAGTTCTTTAATTCTTCTTTCCAAGTACCTTGACTGTCTCTTAGAATCAGACATGGAGCAAATTGGACAAATTGGCAGGTAGTAATGGTTTAAATAAGGTTCAGAGGATGTGACTATGTGTGACGCACTGTAAGGTATTACATGCAATCTCTTTTATCATAACATCAGAGCGTTTATTACCATCAATGTCAAATATAACATCCAGGAATTCCATTCTGTTTCATCCTTCTTATAGGTTAATCTCATCTCCTGGTAATTTTTCTGAAGGTAGATCCGGCATGAATTTGTACAAATATTGTTCCTTCCAGATCGTTATGATGTTGTCTATGTACAGTCATTGTCATAAGTTTTTGCAAAGTCTACTGCATTAGGTTTTATAATGGCAATTTGCATATACTCCAGAATGTTATAAAGAGTGATCAGCTTAACAGCAATTAATTGTAAAGTCAATATTTGCGTAAAAAATGAACTTTTTCCTCCAAAACACATTTCAACTTCATTACAGGTCTGCCTTAAAAGGAGCAGCTAACATTGTGTCAGTGATTGTTCCATTAACACATGAGTGGGTGTTGATGAGGACAGGGCTGGAGATCAATCTCTTATCATTAAGTAAGAATCACACAGTCAGGACACTTTAAAAGGAGGCTGGTGCTTGGCAACATTGTTTCTCTTCTGTTAACCATGGTTAACTCTAAAGAAACATGTACAGTCATCATTGCACTGCACAAAACTGGCCTAACAGGGAAGAGTATTGCAGCTAGAAAGATTGCATCTCAGTCAACAATCTATCACATCATCAAGGAATTCAAGGAGAGAGGTTCCATTGTTGCCAAAAAGGCTCCAGGGCGCCCAAGAAGAACTAGCAAGCTCCAGGACCATCTCTTAAAAGTTTTTAAGCTTCGAGATTGGGCTACCAGCAGTGCAGAACTTGCTCAGGAATGGCAGCAGGCAGGTATGAGTGCATCTGCACGCACTGTAAGGCGGAGACTCTTGGAGCAAGGCCTGGTTTCAAGGAAGGCAGCAGAGAAGCCACTTCTCTCCAGAATAAACATCAGGGACAGACTGATATTCTGCAAAAGGTACAAGGAGTGGACTGCTGAGGAGTGGGGTAAAATCATTTTCTCTGATGAATCCCCTTTCCGATTGTTTGGAACATCTGGAAAACAGCTTGTTCAGAGAAGACAAGGTGAGCGATACCACCAGTCTTGTCTCGTGCAAACTGTAAAGCATCCTGCAACCATTCATGTGTGGGGTTGATTTTCAGCCAAGGGATCAACAATGCCTTTTCCTGCATGATGGAGCACCTTGCCATAAAGCAAAGGTGATAACTAAATGGCTCAGGGAACAAAACATAGAGATTTTGTGGCATATTTATCAGGACCTGAAATAATCACAAATGCTAGCTTATTGCTAGCTTTTGCGATTATTTGCCCCGATCCATCACCTTCACGCCAGTGGGGCATGAAGGGGTGTGAACGGGGGGCGCGGACGGCCAAGCGGAGGGCGTTACTGTCCCCACGCCTGCGCACTTGCTGCTGCAGGCGACTTTTCATATGTGGTGTAGGATAAACGCTGCGCAGCCGGCTGGAAGCCTCTTGATGTATCGGGCTGGGAACATGCAGCGCTGGTGCTCGAGTGCCAGAGTATGATAAATATACCCCTTTGGGTCCATGGCCTGGAAACACCCCAGATTTTAATCCCATTGAGAACTTGTGGTCAATCATCAAGAAACAAAAACCAACAAATTGTGAAAAAATGCAAGCATTGATTGTGCAAGAATGGACTGCTATCAGTCAGAATTTGGTCCAGAAGTTGATTGAGAACATGCCAAAAATCTGATGTAAATACTTTTGTGTAAAAGTGCTTAAGGAATGAAACCTTTATTAGCTAACCAGAAAAATTATAGTTGGTGCAAGCTTTCAGGGCACACAGGCCCCTTCTTCAGGCATGGATACAAATGAAGCTCTGAGAGAAATACACAACATTTGAGGGATGTTACAACAAGATAATTAGTAAATATGGTGAGACTCAATTAAGATAAGCTGGGGCAATAAAAGTGGAGGTTATGTTACACAGAGAAGGGTGATGGACAGGGGGGGACTAGAATGGCAGGGGTCTGGAGTTAGTCTCTTGTGGGGATTGAAGTGAGTCCATGTAATGAGCCATAAACCCAGATGCAATATTGAGGCCTTGTGTCAGTGACTGGAAGGTCATCATCAGTTTGAACTCCCAGGTTTTCCTTTCTCTGTTGTCCTTAAAGTCACCTTTCAGTATTAGGACCTTTAAATCCTTCTCGCTGTGGCCTGGTCCAGAAAAGTGTTTTCCCACAGGTGTGTCCATCCCCTCACTTCTGTTGTGTCTGTGAGAATTCATCCTGCCCTGAAGTTTTTGTTGAGTCTCCCCAATGTATATATTATTTGTGCGACACCTCATGCACAGTATCATGTACACAACATAGGAGGATCTACAGGAGAATGTGCGCGGGATTTTATACTCCTGTTGTTTGTTAGGGATGTGGACTGTGCTTGATGATAGAACATGGGCACAAGTCTTACATCTTTTCTTATGGCAGGGAAAAGTGCCTGTCTGTGTTGGTGGTGAGAGGGCACTTCTTAGCAGGAGATTCTTCATGTTTGGTGGCTGTTTGTAGGCAAGGAGGGGTAGGTCCGGGAATATGTCCTTTAGCCTTTTGTCCTTATGAAGAATGGCTTGGAGATCTGCTGCAATTTTCTTTAAAATCTTCATTTGTGGGTTGTACATGACCACTGTTGGTATTCCAGCAGGCTGCTCCTTGGAATCCTTCAAGCTCTGTGGATCTGTCTATCTATAACCAGGGGGTGATACCCCTGTTGTAAGAATGTTCTTCTTAGTGATAGAAGGTGTTGTTCTCTATCCTCACTCTCTGAGCAGATCCGGATGTATCTCAGAGCTTGGCTGTAAACAATAGATTTGTTGATATGTTTTGGATGAAAACTGTTCCACTTTAGGTTCGCTGGACGACCTGTAGGTTTTTGATAAATTGTAGTTTGTATGCTGTAGTCCTTAATGTATATGGTTGTGTCCAGGAAATGTACCTTAGATTTTGAGTGGACTACTCAAAAAGGTATAATTCCTTAAGCACTTTTATAGTTTTTACACAAAAGTATTTACATCAGATTTTTGATTTGTCCTGGCTACAACGGTACATCAACAATTTTCTCAACATACTCAGAACATGCCAGGTAGAATTGCAGAGGTCCTGAAGAAGAAGGGAAATATTGCAAATATTGACTTGCTGCGTTAACTCATTCTAACTGTCAATAAAAGCTTTTGTTACTTGTATTTGTGTTTGATTGCGCTTGTATTTCTTATGTGATAAAAACATCTGAAATGTGAAATGTGATCATGTGAAAATATAAAATTTGTGTCATTCTCAAAACTTATGGGCAAGACTGTATTTAGCCCATAAAAGTACCTTCTCAATCTGTGGAACAGCGGCAATAACAAGAAAAATCTTCTTTCCCACAGCCTCAGAAACAAATTGTATATTGAAGAAAAAAGAGAGAACAACAGGAGGACGGTGCCTCGTGTAATACCGTCACAGATGCGGTGTAGGGAGTAAGCAATATTGCTCACCTGTTTACCACTTGGTGGTATGCAGTGTACAATCCAAAGGAATTGGTCTTCATGGGCTAACACTTTCCTGCAGCTCCACAGCTCCCGGGATAACAGGTACCATTGACGGATGGACCAGTGGTAATGTGATCAAAAAACGTAAAACATCGGGGCTAAACTTATGGGCGCTGGACCGCCTAAGATGGTGGAGTGTCTACATCAGCAGTAGGTTTTAACTGATTCAACCCACACCACTTATTTAGGCAATAGACTTTTTATTGAAGATATACTAAAAATAATAAGTAATAAATAAATGACTAAACAAATGACAGCAATAAAATCTTTAAAATATATAAATGGATAAATACTTAGTCCGGGAAAGTGACGCGTTTTGGGAAAAGATTCCCTTCTTCTGACTAAAAATGGACATATGGCAGCACTCAACAGTGCTTTACTATAGTTCCAGATTGCAATATTCAGCTGTAAGGTGTCTGTAATGAAGCTTTATTGATAATCATTGGTCCCATTACAGCAAAAAATGTTTAAACTCCAATTGTCACTGGGCCAAATTTTTTTTTGTCTGGATCTACAATTATAAAATATACAGTTTCAACTTACATACAAATTCAACTTAAGAACAAACCTCCGGACCCTATCTTGTACGTAATCCAGGGACTGCCTGTATAGGACAAAACCCATTAGGTGAACAAAGGAGTGGTAAAGAAACATCCAATCAAATTATGGGAAGTTAATTACCCAAAACGAAACATATGCAAATACAGAGGAAATAAACAATTATATTACTGCAGTCGGAAGTACGTACTTACGCTTGCAGAGAGCGCATGATGATTGATGTGTTGAAAACGCCGGCGGCTGCGCAATGAGATTATCTCACTGTGTGCGCCCGGGAAGAGTGGCACATGCGTAGATGCGAGTCGGGAGTAGATAGTGGAGGAAATGGTGCGCATGCGCATAACCGTCCTGATGGAAAGGCAGAGCGGAGTGCGCGTGCGTGGGGAGTATTAAGACATCTCCTTGTGAGGATGTAGTGTAGTATGTATATAACGAATGAATGATGAGGAATGTGAAGAGCATATATATGAGTGTGCTAGGATATCTGCCATAGGATAAATGAGAAAAATTGGATTATATAGGATGAAATAATATAAAAATAAAAATAAAAATAAAATAAAAAATTAATTTATAATACTTAAGTATATATATATATATATATATATATATATACATATATATAAAGATATCTGAAGGTACACAGTGGGGGTGTTATGATGGTGAAAATTAATACTAAATGTATATAAAAAAGGGAAGTATATATTATTTAAATTCAGTGCATATATATGAAAATCGCATATAAAAACGAAAAAACAGAATGAAAATGAAATAGATGGGTAAATAATAAAATAAATAAACAAATCACATTGGTAATAAGGGTGTAGACACAGTGGATAAGTGTATAGTACTGTATCTAGATGACATTAGCAGCAGATCAGATAAGTGTGTCCGATGGTAACCAACTAGAATATAAAAACCCCACCATTCCCTTTAAGAAAATTATGTATGAGCTTTTAGATGAAGGATTTAAACTAGGGATCCTGAATAAGAAAGAACTTAGCTATCTAAAAATTGAAGAACCCGCCCAAGCATCATTTTACTACCTACCTAAGGTGCATAAAGACCTAAATCCATCTGGCCGTCCCATAATCTCTGGGATCAAATCCCTTACTACGAACCTCTCCCATTATGTGGACATTTTCCTCCAGCCATATGTTCGAAAACTGGAGTCCTTCACACTAGACACCTCTGACCTCCTGAAACAAATCTTGAAATTTCCCTGGGAAGATGAATACCTCTTTATTACAATGGACCTATATACTAACATCCCACATGACCAGGGTATTCACGCTATCTCCCACTTTCTAAGCAATGACCCTGACATGCCGGAGACCCAATGTTGTTTCATCACCAGGACCATCACTTTCATTCTCAAGCACAATTTCTTCTTTTTTTTAGACAGCATTTACCTGCAGCAAAAAGGCACAGCTATGGGCAGTAAGTTTGCCCCCAGCTACGCCAATTTGTTTGTAGGTCTCTTTGAGGAGCTGAATATTTGTACGCATACACTCTTTAAACATTGCGCTTTATATAAACGCTACATAGATGATATATTCATTATTTGGAAGGGGAATAGGGAAGAGGCTGAAGAATTTATTAGGGATATTAACAAAATTGGTGTCTCAATTTTACTCACAATATTGTATCTAATGAAGCAGAATTTTTAGACATTGTCGTCTGTCATGATGAAAGAAAAATCTATACGAAAACACATTTTAAAGCTGTAGACAGCAACAGCTACTTAGATTTTTCAAGCAGTCACTTCAAAAAATGGAAGACCAATATTCCATATGGTCAATTTAAAAGAATATGTCGCAACTGCACCAAGACAGAGGACTACAATATACAGACCAATATTGTGGCAGAACGATTCAAAGCTAAAGGATACCCCCCACAACTTATTACATCAGCGTCCGATAGGGTGGGTGCCCTGACACAACAGGACTGCCTGGTACCATCCAATCGCTCTGATACTACCCAGGATCATGAGATCAATTTCATCACCACTTACTCTAACGATGGTGTGGCCATTAAACAGATCCTCCGAAAACACTGGAATCTCTTACATCACGACCCATATCTTAAAAATATCATCCCTCTTGATCCCAAAGTAACATTCAGGAGTTCACGTACGGGGAAAAGCATAGTGGCCCCCAGTTGACGTAGCACTCAGACTATAACCAAACCGTCCTTCTTCCCCAGAACCATTAGTAGTTTTAGGTGTAATCATAATTTGTGTAAGTGCTGCAAAACTATATCGCATAGAAAGACCAACTTTCAGTCTAACACCACCGGCAAAATTTTCGACATAAAAAGCTTTCTTAATTGCGGTACCGATTATGTTATTTATATGATAGAGTGCACGTGCAAGCTACAATATGTAGGACGTACCACACAGCCCCTAAGAGAAAGACTGAATAAGCACAGATCCAATATTACAAATGGTTTCTGTCAGCACAGTGTTTCCAGACACGCGGCGGTACGTCATAATAAAAACTACAAAGATTTCAAAGTGACACCAATAGAACATATCAGCCCTTCTCTTCCCCAGCGTTTCAATAAACTTAAACACCGTGAAATGTACTGGATATTCAAATTGCAGACTGCAATGCCCGCAGGACTTAACGAAAGTCTTGAAAGTGTATTCTAGTTGGTTACCATCGGACACACTTATCTGATCTGCTGCTAGTGTCATCTAGATACAGTACTATACACTTATCCACTGTGTCTACACCCTTATTACCAATGTAATCTGTTTATTTATTTAATTATTTACCTGTCTATTTCATTTTCATTCTGTTTTTTCGTTTTTATATGTGATTTTCATATATATGCACTGAATTTAAATAATATATACTTCCCTTTTTTATATACATTTAGTAATAATTAGTATTAATTTTCACCATCCTAACACCCCCACTGTCTATTCTGTTCATTATCTACTACCTTCATCTACTACACTACATCCTCACAGGGAGATGTCTTAATACTCCCCACGCACGCGCACTCCGCTCTGCCTTTCCATCAGGACGGTTATGCGCATGCGCACCATTTCCTCCACTATCTACTCCCGACTCGCATCTACGCATGCGCCACTCTTCCCGGGCGCACACAGTGAGATAATCTCATTGCGCAGCCGCCGGCGTTTTCAACACATCAATCATCATGCGCTCTCTGCAAGCGTAAGTACGTACTTCCGACTGCAGTAATATAATTGTTTATTTCCTCTGCATTTGCATATGTTTTGTTTTGGGTAATTAACTTCCCCTAATTTGATTGGATGTTTTACCACTCCTTTGTCCACCTAATGGGTTTTGTTGAGTGCAGCCATATGTCCATTTTTAGTCAGAAGAAGGGAATCTTTTCCCGAAACGCGTCACTTTCCTGGACTAAGTATTTATCCATTTATATATTTTAAGGATTTTATTGCTGTAATTTGTTTAGTCATTTATTTATTACTTATTATTTTTAGTATTTCTTCAATAAAAAGTCTATTGTCTAAATAAGTGGTGTGGGTTGAATCAGTTAAAACCTACTGCTGATGTAGACACTCCACCATCATAGGCCGTCCAGGGCCCATAAGTTTAGCCCCAATTTTTTACATTTTTTGATCAGAAACAAATTAACACAGAGGATACACATGACTCCCCAATTGAGGGGCCACTATAGGTGGCTTCTTTGAATAAAAAAAGTCGTGAGGGCAAACCCAATAGTTCAGCAAAATTTTGATCCAAAACTGATACAAAAGCTTTCTAAAGACTTATGGATATATGAAAGGTACAATATAAGGTACAATGTGCATATCAATCTCCAGATGTAATCCATATATCAGTGGTATCTTTTAGATATGATAAAAGGCCTCTACCATAAATCATACTTTCTTCAAGGCTTCAGAGGGGATACAGGACACCTCAGACTTAAACTGCTGAAGAGGGTTAAATGGGAGTGGAAGACAGTGTAACAGCCTGTGAAACTACAGGGAGAAGGAGGCCAAGGAAAACAAATATAAGAAGATTACCACAGTCATGATATGATGGTAGATTTCCCTTATTATCTATCAGTGAATTTTCATATTAAGGTTCTAACATCAAATACATCACAATTTGCCTTTACCGCACAAACCTATAATAAATCTGAATAAAAATAACACATCCTCAATATTTGCTAGAATGTGTGTAAAGTTCACCCGGCACCTTAAAATTGATCATTTTTTTGCAGTTGTATTATTCTGGGAACCATCCTGGCCTACAATTGAGGTGAAAATAAGTATCCTATGACATGTCAGACAGTGCAATACATGGGGCCCATATGTGCAAAATATAGTCAAAAAGCTGCTAAATCTGTGGTGATGTATTGCTGCTTGTCACTTCTTTCATAGTCTATATATATGCTAAGTCGCTTTCCTTTGTATAACATCGCTCATGTAGTGTATGTATGTACATAGAATTTCCATTTGATTTATGACTCATTTCTCTGGCTGCAAAGATGTGAACTATATTTTTGCATACAGCTTGTGAGATTTAAAACACATGTGCATTTATCATAAGATTTTTTTCACATTAAATGTTCATGTGTCACATCAGCCTATATGTAAAATATATATAGGAAAGATACACATGAAAGATGTATATACACTGTGGGACAAATATTAAAGCAAATTGCACATTTTTAGCAGCAATATTGTTCATACATTTGCTATGGAAGTAAAAACTGAGTGGCTCATCATACATTGGGGGGATTGAATATATTAAGGCTGACTTTTGAAATGCTTCTTCTCCGGCCTCTTAGTATCAGGTGTAAACTCCAGCAGTTCGGAGTTGTAGACCAGGTCTGATATAGTGGAGTTTCCTGCTGTTGTCTCTGCCAATTTTCTGGTGGAAACTATAGTAAATCTGGAGGTCAGGGTGTTCATGACCCAGAAAACTGGCGGAGGAGGCATAATGAATCTCCCCTATTGTGTTTCAAAAAGTTGCTGCAATATTGCTGATCAAAGGTTACGTCTCATAAGAACAAAATTCTCCATTGTTGTTGGAAACAAGAACAGTTTTCTATGTTTGTATTGACACTGTAGTGCTTAACCCCTTAGCGCTCTGCACCGTAGCTGTACTGCGCTGGGTCCCGCGAATAGCGCTCAGCACAGTACAGCTACTGCACAGAGACGATGCCGCTTCATCTCTGCACAGGAGCCGAACCGGCATTGGGGGTCGCGGGATCTACCGCTGACATCCCCGGCTAACACCCGCAGTCGGAGTGGGCTCTGATCGCGGGTGTTTAACCCTTGAAATGCCGCGGTCAACACGATCGCGGCATTTAACATGCCTTCCGGGGGTCTTTACCCCACGATTGCCCCCCCCATACCGTTTTCGGGGGTGCCGATCGCTGCTATGGCACCTCTGCATATGAAAGACGGTGATGCTAAAATTAACAACATTTTTGCCAAATTATTTTTTATTCAGTAAAAATGGGAAAAAATAAAAAATATATATAAATGAGGTCTTTTCATAGTTGTGGCAACCGATAGATTAAAAATAATATACTATTTTTATGGTATGGTTAACGGCCAATAAAAAAAAAAAAATTCCTAAAAATTTGATGATTTTCATTTCCTCCACCAACAAAGAGTTAATAAAATCTCACCAATTAGCTATAGATGCCCCAAAATTACATACCAGAAAAGTGCATCTCATGTGGCAAAAGAAATATTAAAAAAAGAAAAAAATTACAGCCTGTACAATTTAACATAGCAAATCTGATCTGCATGGCGCCTCCTTCCCTTCTATGCCCGGCCGTGCGCCCATAGAGCAGGTTACCACCACATATAGAGTATCGGTGTACTCGGGAGAAATTGGTGATCAAACTTTGTGGAGCATTTTTTCATTTAATCCATTGTAAATGTTTAATTTTGTGATGTAATGTTTTGTGAAAAAAATATTACAATTTGCAGACTGCACCTCCATTTTGTTTTAACCCCTATAAAACACCTAAAGGGTTAACAAACTTCTTAAAAGTGGTTTTTCATACATTGAGGGGTGTAGTTTCCATAATGGGGTAATTTATTTATTTAGGCCTCTCAGTGGCAATTAGAAGTTGAGCAGGTCCATCTAAATACGGGTTTTGGTGATTTTACAAAAAATGTGAAAAATGATACCTAAATTCTGAGCCTTATAACATTCTAGTAAAATATGTGGAATCTTAAAAAACCATCCAACATAAAGCAGACATTTGGGAAATGTAAATTATGAATTTATTTGGGTGCTATGACTATCTGCATCAAAAGTAGAGAATTTAGAACGTTGAAAATAAAGAATTTTTCCAAATTTTTGCCAAATTTTGTTTTTTTCATAACTAAAGGCAAAAGATTTCATCCAAATTTTTAAACTAATTTGAAGTACAATGTGTCACTAGAAAATTCCCCTGGATATCTCATAGCGTTCCAAAGCTATAACCACTTATAGTAACACGGGCCAGATTTGAAAATTGGGACCGCGTCCTTAAGGCCAAAAGAGGCTGCGTCCCGTAGGGGTTAAAAAAGAAGTTATTGCTAATATCTGTAGAAAACAAAAATAAAAAATAAATTTAGTATATTGTTGGTAAATCCTCATTTGAGTCAAAACCTAGTGGCTGTTGTAAGCACTATTTAATACCATAATGAGAACTGCATACGATGCAAAATCTAGTATAATCTCTGAATTGCTATAGAGTAGAACAGAATTTATGAGCTTAAAGTGTAATCTACATGATGGTCACATTCAGCCTTAGGCTTTATTATTCAGGAAGAAAGGATTACAACATACTTGCCAAAAGCATCAGTGTAGGTAACATTACTAGTGTTCCTGCCTCAGGCATTTATCTATCTTTCCAGGTCATTGCTAGCATGTTGGAAGAAAAAACGAATTCATAATCAAGTCCAAATCACAACCAGCGGAAATGCTGCCGGATACTGTGGTAAGCCTATCTAGCAGCTCATGAGATCATTTACCACAAACCAACTAATAGAAAGAATAGATTTTTAATAAAACAAATAAACAAGTAAATCTTACTCTTTTATTGATGGAAGCAAACATTAGCGATTTTATGCTCATGGCTAAAACCAATGTGATATGCTCCATTACATATAAATCCTTTCTTACATTTCATTGAAGCTCTTGGAAAGTTGGGTGGCTGGGTTCAACTTGATATGTCTACATATGAATAAGATAAACTACTTTTCAAGACAATTTTGTTGATATTCAAGGTGATATGTATCTGTGGACCAGTTTGTGACATATTTGCTGCTGGTAGGCCCAATTGTAGATGCAGTTGGCCTCTTCGATTTCTTTCTTATGATTTTTAATGGAGGAAGCCATTTAATTTTTCCCCTCAGGATCGACCCGGATTATGCTTTGTTTTTGCTACAATTTTTTTTGCAATTTACCTTGTTTGGATAGGGCCCCAAAATTCCTTTTACCATCCCTTTCTAGTTGTTTCCACTAAAGGGGGCTTCTTTAAATAAATGAAAAGTGATGGCTTATTAAAACAGGGTCCATGAAAAAAAATCCTTACTTTGCACCAGCCCTGGAGCAGGTGCCGATTTGCACCAAAAAAGTAAGCGAAAAGTAAGTAAAAAGAGAAAAGTAAGCGAAAAAAGTGAAAAGTCACACAGAACCTGGAAAATTAGGGTATATAAGGCACACTGCACAAGGTAAAGACCAAGGAGTGCTTGAAGAACAACAGGAAAAGACGCAGTGAAAAGTAGAAAAAAACGACAAAAGTCGCAAATTAAGTAGCAGAAATAAAGATACATGTCTCCATTGTGTACTGATATTTATGCTGGAAATTAAAGAAACTCTTTGTAGAATAATGCTACATATACTTCACTTATGACTGGACTAGGCTGCTGGTTCCCTTGATATTGTATACCCCATTGCAGCTACTGTGGCTGCTACATTGTAGGTAGACCATGAATAAGACTTGTTAGGTCAAGCCAAAACACGTCTGTCATCATGTTTTTACCTGGCTGTGCTTGTGGCTTTTATCTCATGTTCTAATAAAGATGAGGCTGTCTGCTACAGCCTTGCTGGAGTGCTGGAGGTTCATCAAGTATCGCCCTGCTCCATAACAATGTGTACCTGTATAGCAAACAGCAGCTAAGTGGACTCACACAGCAAGAGGGTGATATGCTGTTTTCATATTCATTTACTACATTGTAGGTACTTCCATGCTTCTATCCTATAGTCATGCAGTACATTACCTAAACTGAGGAAACACAGGTTTGCAGAATTCTTTAAAACTGTCATTGTAAAATCCTGCTGGTGATCATGTATAAACTGTAATATGTATGATCAGTTCCTTTTATTGCTTTCCTTACACTAACCATTGAGAAATGGTCAGGTTTCTCTCTGAACTATATGAACATTTGCAAGCTGCCCAGCGTAAAATTGAACTTTCCTTTCTCTCAAATTAGCACTTTTAAATAGGCCCTAAGTCTATTTCACAACATTTTATGCAGTGGTGTAAAGATGTCAGGCTTCATTACTCTGGCGACCAAACTATGCTGGAATGAGGAAAAAACTAGGCACAGGATATGTATGGAAATTCTCCTATGAATATGAAATAGGTGAATTTTCCCATTTTACAGCTAATGAATATTTCATGACTTAAAAAAGTAGCTTATAGTTGCCCAAAAATTGCTCTGAGATATTTTCTCTTTTTCCATATGTGTATCGGATTCTTCAATAACAGATGTTCTAAAGCACCAAACCGTCTGTGAGGTCATCTTTAGCAAGATTTTTTTATTGTTCCATTATTATATCATTACTAAGTGTCTTGCTTGCAACCATATATTAAATCTTCTATTATTCTGTGATAGCAAAACTCTATATAAGCTTGTAAAATGACATAGCCAGGGCTTGCCTTTAAAAACTAAAACTTTACAGGTGCTTAAGTTATTTGAATAGAAAACACTGCAGTCATTGTCTTGTGACATCTCCTGTCTTCAGCTTTCTTTATCTATAGATGTGACTCATCACTGAGTGTTGGACCCCACCAATCTAATGTTGATAGTTATTCAAGTGGATAGAAGCTGAGCTGCAGTAGGCTACTGTAGGTTGATCATTATACAATGTATCATACTTCTCTGCACCGTGTCTAATGTTATCAACTGATTGTTGGGTGTTGGATTTCAGAAGGATGACCTGTGATGATAAACCGATTCTACTGTTGCATTAAACAGTAAATGCAATAAACCTGCAATGATACTGAAAGGGGGAATATGAGAAAGGGAAAATGTAGGGAAGACATGTCAGCCCAATTGTCAATACTACCTTAGATGGTAGTTGACAAAAACTAGATGAAACAAAAGAGGGGGGAAACAAGGAGGACACTGCGAAATAGAAATAAAGGGAAACAGAAGGTAAGGAGAAGAACATAGAACAGACAAGCCAAAATAAAGAAATACAAAAAATACTAGCAAGCTGAAGTGAAGACATATAAAAAAACATTAAGTGGGCATATGAATTTCTTATGAACCCGAGCCCAGACATGATAGGATCTGCCCCCCTAACATCTAGCCCAAACAGAAAACAGACCTGCCGGGATGGATAAAGTATCTGCACATTACATCTTCTTCTGCAGTCCAGAACAAAATCAAAATCATAGTTGACAGCACATACTCTGCAGAGAAGCCACTGAAGCCTGAATGAGCACAGATGTTACAGTATCCCTTGGAAGGGTTTTGGTGATGGTATATTTTGAGGAGGCTCAGGGCATTGAGATCCTAACCTGCGACCCATGTCTACTTCTCAGGACCATAACCCTTTCAATAAACAAGATATTGGATGGCGATCTGGAATAGACAGGAACCCAAGATTTTTTTAACTTCAAATTCTAGATCACCCTTGACCAAAATTGGAGCTGGTGGGTTGGACAACGGTAACATAAGAGGAATGTAGTTTCTTAAAATGGTCTTATTAAATACAATATGATTGCAAAACATGCTAGGCAACTGTACTCTAGTACTGAATGAAACTAGATTGATTGACAAAACTTATGCTGCATGGTTCAGTTTAACATTAACGTAGCACATTTCCCAGGTAGAACCTTGTGGCGCATGTTCTTAGTAGACAGCCAATTCCCCCAGTGCTGGTGCCAGTATCAGGCACACCCAGGCAAGTGCCAGGGCCCAGAGATGCTGGGAGGCAACCCACATAGATGAATCTTAGTACACAGCAGCCTAGCACAGCCTGGTGAGAAGGGCTGTATAGTATGAATCCATGGGGGCGAGGGGGGCTGTACATAAAATACCCATGATGGGGCTGTTTAGGATAATAAACTAGGGAGTATATTAAGGAACAGTGTACTGTTTTAGTTTCTGTATTTTTAATGGTGTCACGTGAGTTTATTGCAAAGGGGCGCACTGTGGCTCTGTTGTACAGGGACCTACTAAAACCTAGAGCCGGCCTGCACTCCCTCATAACATTAACAGGGCAGGAGCATATTTTTTAATTAGGCTGACATTGTTGTTATCCAGATTTAAAAGAGCCTTGGCCCAGATTGGCAAAGTCATTGACATGTTTGTTTGGCTGTGGGGTTTCAGTCTTTAGATGTTGGCAAGAAAAGAACATGGGATTAGACCCATTGGGGCTCATTTGCTAAGGGTCGCACATGCACTTTTGTTGGACTGTGCACCGTTTTCGGGGCTAAAATGGATTGCACTGGTATTTAACAAGTGTGTGCGCTGGGATTGTGGCACACGCAACCCTTTCGTAGCGCAGCTGTGCTGGTTTCCATGCAACACAAATTAGGGGACGTGCCGCCGGACAGTCCAACTGATTCCAACTGAGCGCAGGATTTAACTTTCAAATTGTGTCACAAGCCCTAGCACTTAAATGCACCACTAAAAAGATGGTGAACTCCTGGCCTGAGCGTGGAAGCTAAACATTAATGATTTAATGCGCAAGATCTTAGTGAATCGCTGCAGGCTGCATTATAATCGGACAATGCACTTTCTGTGGACTACTCTGCTCGATTGGACACAATGTGGGTCATTTACTAAGCGCCCGAATCACGTTTTTATGGCGGGTTAGACAAATTTTTCCGATTTGCCCCGATTTTCCCTGAATTGCTCCGACAAATTCGGAAAAAACCTCCGCATTTAAAAAAGTGTCGCTTGACACGCGCTTACCTGCATCCACGATGGGACGATGAACTCCAGTGCATTCCGATGAACTTCAGCACAGCAGCGACGCCTGGTGGACGTCGGAGGAACTGCGTTAGTGAATCCCGGCAGAACCCAAATCCTTCACAGAGAACGCGCTGCTGGATCGCGAATGGACCGGGTAAGTAAATCTGCCCCAATATTTTTTAAGATACCATGGAGACAAAGATTCTGGTCTATAAAAATAGATGCCAACAATTTTATGCTTTAAATTTTTTTGTAGGTTGTCAAATGACACACCTTAGAAAACTTGTCAAATATTGCTGTTTTCCAATGAGAACAAGGCCAATAAGATATAAAATTCTTTAAGATATAATCCAGGGTTTTTCAGGAGAGGAATTGGGTGGAGGAACCTTGTGGATATTTTCGTTCTGGCACATACCATGCATGCTGACAAAAATTGGGAACATCATGTGACCACAAGGTCAACCAGTAAGACCTGGTTGTCATGGGTGGTCCCGCAACCCATATTGCCTGTGCTCCGCTGCCCCTGTCAGCGCTTCGCCTGCGCAGCTTACCCGTCCCGGCTCCCGTCGCGGTCCCATCCACCGTGCACCTGTCCCTGACTCCTAGGGCGCGTGTGCTGGCTTCTCTAAATTTAAAGGGCCAGTGTGACATTAATTGATGCTGGTCATTTTCACAAATTCTATTTAAGCCTTCCTTTCCTGCAAACCTTGCCGGATATTTGTGCCTCGCGCCCTAGAGAAAGCTGTGTTTGATGCCTTGCGCTGCCTGCCTGCCGCTGAACCTAGGCTACGGCTGTCTATGCCCTACAAATATGATGGGAAACACAAGGCTGTGCAGGGGCTCCTTGCACATTGAACTCATGCCATCTCAATTTGTTACGGAGTGGTCCAAGGTGGCATTTATCATCAGTCTCCTCTCCGGGAAGGCCCTGGCCTTGGATACCCTTTCTGGGACAGAAACGACCCGGTCACGGCTAGTCACACAGTCTTTCTGGCAGAATTCCGATCAGTATTTGAAGAACATGCACAGGCCTCCTCTGTCGAGACTGCGTTGTTAAACCTGCGCCAAGGGGATTTGTCCGTAGGAGAATATGCTGTCCAGTTCTGTACTCTGGCCTTGGAACTCTACTGGAACGACGCAGCCCTGTCCAAAACCTTCAGAAAAGGTTTCTCTGCTCAAATAAAATATGCTTTGGCCATTCGGAATCTGCTTTCTACCCTGAGTGGTCTCATATCCTTATCCATTCGGATTGATTTGCGGTTTAAGGAACGTACCAAGGAGTTACAGCACAAACAACCCCAAGTCCATTCACGACGTCTACCTTGCCTGGCTCCAGCTTATCAAAGGCTACTCCAGCCCCCGGCCAAACCATTTGCAGAAGAACCTATGCAGGAGATAGAACCAGACTCTCTTCCCAGGAGCATACGAGAAAACATCAGGGGAATCTTTGCCTGCATTGTGCCAGCCCAGAGCACTTAATTGGGATTTGTCCTATCCGTCCCCAACATCTGAGAAATGGCAGCACTTAGGGTTCATGGGAGAAGCATTCCTGGGTGTAAGCGAAGCTTCTCCACGTCTGACTAGTCAGTGACTCCTAAGCCTTTGGAGGGCATACCAACGTGTTACAGGGTCTTTGCTGACATATTTTCCAAGAAGCAGGCAGAGACATTGCCACCACATTGTCCCTTCGATTACCCCATAAATCTGCTGCCGGGTACCTCCTTTCCACAGGGTTGAGTGTACCCTCTTTCTGTTCCCGAGACTGCTGCCATGTCAGAGTACATTAAAGAGAACCTGCATAGAGGGTTTATACGTAAGTCCTCCTCTCCAGCCAGTGCAGGGTTCTTTTTGTGACCAAGAATGACGGCTCTCTGCGTCCTTGCATTGATTATCGCGGAATTAACAAGATCATGGTTAAAAACTGCTACCCTCTGCCATTCATCACAGAGCTGTTTGAATGCCTGTGTGGCTCCAAGACTTTCTCCAAACTGGACCTTCAATCTCATTCAGGTCCGCAAGGGAGACGAATAGAAGACAGAATTTAACACCCGACATGGACATTTCGACTCCCTTGTGATGTCATTTGGACTGTGTAATGCTCCAGCTGTCTTCCAGGAGTTTGTCAATGACATCTTCAGAGATCTGCTGTATATGTGTCATGGTCTACCTAGATGACATCTTGGTGTTCTCTCTAGACCTTGAGACCCACCAGTCTCAAGTACGGCATGTTCTTGGCCACCTATGGGCTAATCGTCCTTTCCTCGGTTACATAATCTCCAACAAAGGTCTCCAGATGGATCCAGCTAAACTGTATGTAGTTCTGTAGTTGCTGTGTCCAGAAGGTCTACGTACCATCCAGAGCTTCCTAGGCTTCGCAAATTATTACCGGCAGTTCATCCCACATTTCTCTACTCTGTTGTCTCCCGTCGCAGTGCTCACCAAGAAGGGCGCCAATCCCCAACTCTTGCCCTCAGTGGTTAAAGTCCGCCTTTTCTTTGGCTCCTGTTCTCGTTAGGGATGATACAGAGAACCCCTTTCATCTAGAGGTGGAAGCATCTTCAGTAGGTGTTGGGGTGGTGCACAGCCAGAAAGAGCCTAAGGGCCGAACACTCACCTGCGGCTTCTTTTTTCCCGCAGAGAAAAATTATTCTATTGGAGATAGAGAACTACTGTCCATCAAGCTTGCCCTAGAAGAATGGCAATACCTTTTGGAGGGAGCTCAACAGTCTGCGTGTATACGGACCATAAGAATCCTGCACTTCCTGTGCTCGTAATAAACCATCATGCCTCAAACCTGCTGGTCTCCTGATGCAGTTGCAGAGTTCTCCTATAACTCTCTGGACTCAGAATCTGCTGTTGCAGCCTCATTCTTTATTGTTTACAGAAGAATTCCACACCCACCGCTTCCTCTGTCCATTCCCTCGGATGTTCCTGCGGTGGAAGAATTTGTGCAGGATCTCAGTTCCGTCTAGGATTTTTGCGCACGCGATCGGATTGGGGCGCATTGGTGCTGGCATGCACGCGACGGAAATAGGGGGGCGTGGCCGAACGGACGGGTTCGGAAAAAAACGCTGCATTAAAAAAAAAAAAAAAGTGTCACCGAACTTGCACTTACCTTCACTAGGAAGTAAGTAAATCTGCCCCATTGTACTTCAAATTAGATTTAAAATTTTGATGACATCTTTTGCATTTAGTTATAAAAAAAAAAACGAAAATTTGTCAAAAAGTTTTGAAAAATTCTTCTAATTTTCAAAAGTTCTTAATTCCCTGCTTTTAGGTAGATAGTCATAGCAACGGAATAACTTCATAACTAACATTTCCCGACTGTCTTTATGTTGGCATGGTCTTTTATGCATCCCTTTGCGGCAATAGACCACATTTCCTGACATACATGTTGATTTGTTATGGTTGTGGTTGAAGTTTCTGCATAATACAGGGGCATAACTAGGAGAGGAAGGGTCCCATTGCGGAATTCTACATGCCCCCCCACTCTCTAAAGTATACACATTTATAAACTCTTACTGACATACACACACAGTTGTCCAAATATCCCCTCCTTCTTGCCGACGTTGCTTATCTGAGTGTGTGGATCAGCTGTGTACTGTGGCAGATGTGCATTGTACAAAGAGCAGCATAATATGTATATAATGGTGCAAATCCTCCAATCTTTTGTGTTTCAGTTTGGAGGTTGGGGCCCCCTGATACTGTGGTCCCCATAGCAATTGCTATAAAACCTGTATGACCCAAAGAGGTTACACATGCGTTTAAATGTGAAAGAGCTGTGCTTCTACATAAGTGCATATAGCACTTACAACTTATGATGCCAGGCATGTTGGACAGTACCGTGTCTACATATTAATAAAGAGTTTGCATCAGATCACAAGAATCTTTTAATTCATGGTGTATATCAGGGATTGTGGGTAATCCCAAACTTTAAAATTTTGTTCAGGTTGGGTTCGTACCCACATGTAGGTTGAGGCATGTAAGTACTAGGGCACATGTGCCACATCAGTTAAAATGGAGGAAGGGATCAGGTCTGCTCAACACTTCAAACACTTACCATATAAAAAAGTTTCCACTACTGTCAGACATTTGACGTCGGTAAAGTGGGTCAGTATTTTAAAATTTTTGTAGCAACTGGATGATAAATGAAGGAAACATGAGAGTGGTTTAGTATAGGGGAGGGGGGGGGCTTTTGCTTTAAATGGTTCATGATTAGTGATATATAATTAGTTCTGAAAGGACAAATAAAGTGGAAATGCCAGGAATTAAATGCATTATGTTTCAACACGCTTGACATTTTCCAGGATATTTACCACATTTTTCAAGGCTATTGGTTGAAACAGGTCCATGACATATGGCACATTGACTTCACACATTTTAAATGAAACCCTGGTGTCATGTTTGTTACTATGGTAGCATTATGTTGCTAAGTGTCATAAAATATGATTCTCCATAATGATGTTCCTTGCAGCCTCTGTCAGTGCGCTTCAGAGCACTTTTGGCATTAGGTTACTATAGCAGCACAGTATAGTACATGCCCCCAGGCAGCAAGGTAATCCATCTAGGTTTGTGTTTGTACAAGTGTCAGCTGGACGTTTGATAGCTATACTAGAAGCCTGCTGGATGTGCCTAATCATACAATGGTATGTGACAAACTGTAGAAGTAAATATGGATACATTTAATAGACATAAAATATAAATATATAACACCTGTGTTAGAAAGAGAAAAACAATGTTTACAAATAAAGTATTCACTACATTGAAGATGACAATGGCAGAGAAAATTAGATAGATCTGAAAATACCAATTTACAATGTTACTAGTGACTTATGGCTCCGAAACAAAGAGAAAGAATAATTGGGTAAATAATCTGAATTATGAGCTTTGGTATTATATGCAAATGTTGTACTGTTCCTTTGTATATTTTTACAGTAATTATTTCAGTGTTTCCATGAAATATATATTTTATACTTTACACTATAATTAATATTAATTAATACTAATTTATATTTACTGATATACAATACTATATTTTTAATTTCATTTTCCATTTACTTTAATAAATGCAAACATTACTAAATCTATGCATTTTTTTATGCTGACCCTATTTGAAGCAATGTATAGAAAATAACCTACCTGTCTGCTCTCTGCTCACAAGATTCACTTTAGCCTTTCAAACACATACATAGTTTGTTTCAGTTTAGCTGTGAGCATTAGATATGAGCACATTTTTTAAAAATTCTATAAATTCTATAGCCTCTAATTTGGTACCGAGGGGGTGGACTAGAAAGGGTTAACAAAACCAAAAACTGGTAATATCCGATTCTTGCACATACCCTCATACGGTACTCTATATGGGCCAAGTGGACCGGACGTGAGAGGCACTACCGTCAACTCCAACCTGCCAAATCAAGGCATATTACGAGTCAGGTTATTCATGCCCACGTATTTGTCCAATAGTATATACATGACACAGATCCAATGACAATTCAAAGTTAAGCATATACACACCTCCAAACTATAGAAAAACAGACCCATGCAAGTGTCCAAATGGACAAAGTGTCGTTGTGCTTGTTCATTATGATAATCCCAATCATGGAGCCGGAGATGAGTCTAATC
This sequence comes from Engystomops pustulosus, assembly GCF_040894005.1. Classification (NCBI taxonomy): domain Eukaryota; kingdom Metazoa; phylum Chordata; class Amphibia; order Anura; family Leptodactylidae; genus Engystomops; species Engystomops pustulosus. The sequence continues at coordinate 94,850,249 of NC_092415.1, read as the reverse complement.
GATAGGAGTGGGTAAGTATAAGTGCAAAGAAAAACTAGGGCCATTTGTGCATCTATCTGTGAAAAGAGTAAGAATAATAGTTAATCCATGCAGCCACTGATTTCATACAGTTAAAAACAATCAACAGAAGACAAGTGAACGGTGTCACTACATATACACACTATTAGAAAAACATATATCTAAAAACGGACAATTGATGCGTAAGTATCCCAAAAAACTACTAAGCACAAACAAAACATTTACGGACTTTTAATTTAAAAATGTATACAGTTAACCACCTCCCTTCCTTACCAGGCCATTTATTCAGTTTTATCAATAGACCTATTTAACTGCAAATAACTATAACATTTCTAACTCAACATATGTTATATATTATATTATAACATTTCTAACTCAACATGTTATATTTTTTAGGACACGTAAGACTATTATGTTATGCAATTAGATGATGCATATAATATGTTTTTTTAATATTGAACACAAGTTGAATATTAACACATTTCCATACACTACAGTACATATACGTGGAGACACCAATATGCCCATAGCAGATGGTCTGACTGTCATCACAATCAGAGAGGTTTATAAAACCCGGTAAAAAGAAGGTCCTCATTTAAGCCTTTAGATGTTTGGCTGCCAAAAATAAAAATCCAGGGACTTTCCAAGCGTGGCAGGCCAGGTGTAGTGTCATCCCTCCGGGAATTGGGAAAAAGACGATCCAGACCCACTACCTGTAAGCCTGTGGTCTTACCCTGATGGAATCTTCTAAAGTGGTTCACCACCGTGGACAAAGGCTTGTCCTGTAGGAAATTGGAAGAAGCATTCACAATAGTGGAGCGATGTTCTACGCCATTCCTGGGACGTCTGCCCAATGTGAATTTTGTCGCATGGACATACGAGGGCATAAATGACATTTCGTGTCTGGCAGTTTATGAAGTTTCTCAAGATGATAGATTCCTGGTTTACTGGAATCCCCATCTGGGTTGCATAAGGGGACAAATGGAACAGGCCCCACATGGGAAGGAACCTCTTAACCTTTCACCAGTGCCAGCACGGTATGTTGGTCGTGTAAAATGGCTGCGGGTGAGTTCGTCCTTCAAGTTCCTTGCCCGTCGGGCTGTTAAAGGAGGATTCTTGGGTACAAAGGCCCTGAGTCTTTCATCACTTTGCACTATATTCCAATTTGACTATAATAGGGAACAAACCTCAGACCACTGATTACTGAATGTGGTGACCAATCTGGGATACTCAGAACGATGTTTAGGTTTTGGTTTTAGGAGTTCACCCCGACTAGTGTCACAAGCCCTCAAAAAGCCTGTGAGATGGCTCTCTTCGGGTAGCCCATATTTTGAAACCTCTGTGTGAGATCACGGGCATGTTCCTTGAAGTCAGAATCCCTGGAGCAATTGTGTTTCACCCGCAAAAACTGCCCCATAGGAATACCACGTCGAGTGTGTAGGGGTAAGTAGACTGTTTGTGGCAGTTTCCTTGTGGAAACCAGTCGGTCGTCATTGATAGAGATTCTTATGTCCAGGAATTCCACTGCTGTTGGAGAGGTGTGGGAGGTCAATACAATGTTCAACGGGTTGTCATTGAGATCTTGGATGAAACGCTGGCATAGCTGAGAGGGGCCTGTCCAAAAAACTAAAATGTCATTAATATATCTGTACCAGCCTCCGATATATCGAACGCTACCACATTCTGGTTTTGTGACATCATCCTGTCTCACAACAGGGTGACAAATGTATGGGGCTGGTGGGGATCACAAGGCAACCAATTTTATTGGTTCTGTAATGTCGATCACTGGCATTTGCCAGTCAATACAGACTGGCCAGTGACAGTCATTCTGTCTCCCATTGTCAGTCTTCCAACCCCCTCTAAGTGCACTTATAAGTGCATTTTGAGAGTAGAAATTGGAGTAGTACATGTGGTGTGTGGAGGATGTAACAGTGCATGGCGTATGTGGAGGCTACAGAAGGGCACGCCGTATGTGGAGGTGGTAGTAGTGCATGCCGTGTGTGGAGGGTGTAGTAGTATACGTGGTGTGCAGAGTAAGTTGTAGTGCACGCAGTATGCAGAGGATATAGTACTGCACGCAGTGTGTGGAGGGGGTAGTAGTTCATGCCGTGTGTGGAGGTGGTAGTAGTGCATGTGTGTTTGGAGGAGGTGGCAGTACACGCAATTTGAGAACTTCATATCAAAACTATGAACCTTCTAACATTCGTAAAAAATAAGCAAACGAGAAAAATTATGGAAATAGAAAGATGACAAATGGCAAAAGTTTTCTACAAAAAAAGTTTGTGGTATGACTTTTTGTCTAAAAAATTGAACTTTAGAAACTTAGAAAACTGTAATTTTTTTTCAAATGTTTAAAATTAAATTGTTGAATTCTACCCCCAAAAAACCCAACCAATCAGCAAAAATATACTACTAATTACTACTACATTGTGTCAGGAGAAAACAATCTTAAAAGATAAGTTAACGTGTTAAAAGGTTATTACGACACAAAGAGACACTAGTCATATTTCATAAAAACGGGCTGAGCCTTAACATGCAAACTGGCTTAAGAGGTTAAAATGTAAACAAACATAGATATTCAATGAGGGGAAAAATGTGTGGTACTAAGACATTTCTGCTACAGATTTATTTTTGCAACATCTTTATGTAATGTCTGTCTCTATATGGTGCTGATTTGCCGAGTATCATATCTGCATCGCACAGAGAAGCTTTAAGGAATAATGTGCCGATAAGCTGTATATGTTGTTTTGCAAGCCCTTTTTTTAACAAGGTTTTTTTTATGCCAATTATAATACAATATTTTTTATTGATTAATATTTATTGATTATATTAAAGGCTTTTTTCAAAAAATGTAGTGATCTGTTGAGAGATCTCTTAGAAGATACATCTCTATTTATCAAAACATTGGGTGTATAAGGCAGTGCAACTGCAGTACAGCACTTACTTACTAAATTCTCCTATAGCCAATAGTGCAGCAAAATAGCTCATTGGTTAACATGCATGGCTGTGATAACTGGAGGGTTCAAAGCCTAGAACAAATTCATGGTTGTCTTAGTCTTCCACAACATCTCAAGTGACATCTGAGACAGGCAAACATTCAGAACTACTAGACATGCCCCAGGGAAATCCCCCATGTGGATGGTCAGCAGGCCGCCTTGTGTTTGAGAATCCCACAGACTCAATCTTTAGGGCAGAATCTATTGACAGTTACATGGGAGCAGATAATCAGGGACATTTCAACCACCAGTGAGAGTGTGATGACCAGACATTTGTGGGTGATGATGAAGGTTCATCATTGTTATTAGGGGGTGAGAGTGGCAGCATGCAGATCAGTCAGCAGGGAGGTAGTGGCGGTATGTAGAATTTGTGGCCAGAATGCGTTACTTTGACAGGATGCTAATATTGGTATTACGGCCCTGCGTCAACACAAGCTGCAATGGCATTGAATGGTTTGGGAAAACCATAGCCAACATATAATAGTAAAGGCTTAGTTAAAAAATACTGCAACTCCCAGTGGCCAGCACCTTTTCTCCAGCAGGAAGGGCTCCTCCGCCTCAGCAAGTGAAAGCTATGTTTTTGTCCCTCCACCAACTGCTCCTGATCTTCCTCTATCTGCCTTTACTACATGGGCTACAATGGTTGCTATTTCTATTACAGAAAATTAAACAATATTACAATGGTGAAGAGGTTTACCCAACTATTATTATTTCTCTTTATTGACTGGTTGCTTACCAATAGAATATCGAATACTATATAGAATATCGAATACTATAGGCAATACATTGAGGACATGGCTTATCTCCTCATCATTTTTGAAACTTCAGTTGTTTTGTATTCATATTTTTTATTAAAAGTCCAGAGGCAAATAGAAGCGATAGAGTTTATACATTCCGGTGTCTCTTTTTTTATTTAACCCTTTAAGGACCAAGTTATACTTTTTTGCATTTCCATTTTTCACTCCCAGTCGTTAAAATTCTATAGCTGTTATAACATGATGTTTTTGTTTACAGAGCTGTATTTTTTCTGCCCAACAAAATGAACTTCCTAGTGATAGCATTTCATATTTGAGTTGATGACTGGGAAGCTGGAAAAAAAATCCAAATGCAATGAAACAATTTTTACTGAACACAGTTTTTATGACTTTCACTGTACACTCCTAATGACACCTGTAATTTATTGGGGTTCATGGGAATACCAAATTTATATTGTTTTTATTTTTATTTTAGTTTCATACATTATAAAAAATTAAATCCTTTTGTCCAAAAAAAAATCTTCATTTTGCCCTATTCTGATACCAATAACTTTCTCATACTTCGGTGTACAGTGCTGTGTAAGGAGTAGTTTTTTTAACCCCTTAAGGACCACGCCCTTTTTCATTTTTGCATCTTTATTTTTCACTCCCCACATTCAAAAATCTATAACTTTTTTATTTTTCCATTTAAAGAGCTGTGTATTGGCTACTTTTCTGAGTAACAATCGCACTTCATAGTGATGGTATTAAATATTCTATGCGTTATACTGGGAAGCGGAAAAAAATTCTGAATGCAATGAAAATGATGAAAAAACGCATTTGCGCCATTTCTTGTGGGCTTGGATTTTACGGCTTTTACAGTGCACCCCAAATGACATGTTTACTTCATTCTTTGGATCAGTATGAGATCAGCCTCCTGTACAAAAAAAAATCATCATTTTCTTCTGGCGCTAATAACTTTTTTATACTTTGGTGTACAGAGCTGTAAGTGGTGTCATTTTTTGCGACTTTTGATGACCTTTTCAACGCTTCAATGCTTAGGATTGTGCAACCTTTTGATCACTTGTTATTGAATTTTATTTGAATTTTTAGGTTTTTAATATAATTAAAAAAAAAATGTAATTTTTATTTTTCAGACCCCCGAGATTACTTTAACCCTAGGTTGCCTGATAGATCCTACCATATATTGCCATACTTGAGTACTGTACATACTACAGTTCTACAGCAAATCACACATTTTAATAGATAGCCTAAAACATGACAGCCTCGACTCTTTGTTTGATCCGAGGCTGTCATGGCAATGGATCATCGCTCCCTGATGACGTCACAGGGAGTGACAACCAGAGCCAAGACGGCGGCACTCACACGCTGCTGGCTCCTTGATGCCACCGGCAGTTTTGCCGGCGGCGATCAAATGGTCAACACCTGCGATCGGAGGTAGCACTTTTTACTTTTTATTACATTATCTTTTGCTTTTTATCACTTTTTCTTACATTTTTTATGTGTTGCAAAATGCCGAAAATGTGGCATATCAGAGATTTGGGAGCTATTTCTCATTAAGGCGGGTTTACCAACGGGAATAATTGTTTTTATATTTTGATAGAACAGGACTTTTAGGATGCAACGATACCTAACATGTTTATGATTTTATTGGTTTATTAATATATCAGGTTTAGGGAAAGGGTAGTGATTTCATTTTTTTAGGTTTGTTAGACTTCTATTTTTTAACTTTTTTTAAAACTACTTTTAAGAGCCTCAAGGGTACTTTAACCCTTGGCAGTCTGTTCATTCCTACCATATACTGCAATAATACTTTATGCATATGGAGAATTTGCTATGAATCTTTAACAGTGTGCCTCTACACTGTTATAGATATTGCTGAATAACATTTCCTAGAGGTCAAGAAGTCAAGACTCCAAGCTGTCATGTGAATGGACGTCACAAAGAGAGTCAACCTAAAACAAGATGGCAGCACCCACGTACAGTCGATATTTACCTTCCGCTGGCTGCTTTGCTGGCAGCAGGTAAATGGTTAACGCCATTTACTGCATATTTCAGCCAACACCCAACATGTATGATGAGCTGTCTTCATATATCTTTAACGGCATTAGAAAGTACACATATGTGTTTATGGGTTAAAGCAAGGTTATCATTTGGACTTTGCCTGTAAGGCATAATTTTGATATTAGGTGCCCTGTAAAATCTATTGCTATTTTTTTATTAATTTGTTTGCATAACAAATATTATTTTTGAAATGGCCAGCAGCTAAGGGTCTGCATAAGGAAGTCCATGTGCAAAGTTTTTCAATACATATAGATTCTAATCTGCAGTAATATGTGTTCACCAAATCAACAGTGAAAGTAAGGTTCTTGTGCTGCTGTTGTGCTGTGAATGTCATCCTCAGCCTCCTCCATAGACACCATTCAAAGTGGTCCTTATTTCTGATGCATGTCGTTAATGTGCGAACTGGTGGGGTCGCAAGGTTTGGCTAGCCTGCTTCTAAAAGAAATAGCCTGCTTCCCACCAACTAAAGATTGGCTTTGGCCACCCCTTATAGAATGTGAAAAAATGCCACACTGCATGGACCCTCTTTGATGACCATTGTTTCCTTGGCCCCTGGGTTAGGGAAGTAGCAATGTGGCCTTCACCCCTTTTCACTTATTATGCCTGATGCCTGTGGGCTTCCTGGCCACCACTTCTTCGTCCAAAGTATCTTCTACCTCCTACCAATGTTGAGTCTAGGAACTCATTATCCCCCCTTACTTCTTCTACCATCTGTGTGGGGGGGGGGGGGTAGAATCCATTCTCTATTGTGTTCACATACCATGTGTTTTACCATGCTTAGTACCATCCCCTGCATACACAGATCATTTTACACTGATACATCCTGTTAAAGGCTATTGGAATGTGGACATGCTCAGTAGGTTCCTTTGTCCCAAGACCTATAAAAAGTGTCTGCTACCTAAATAAATCCGAATACTCTCAAACAACATGTGAAGGTCTGAGTGGTTCACCGAGCTGCTCATACTATACAATGATATGGACCAACATCACATCTAAGTAAGGAGATTTTTCTCCAACAACCTGGTGCCGAGAAACCTGGAATGAGACTGGACCACTGCGTGAAGCTTACCGGACAATTTGGAGATCATCCTTTCAGGACAGACAGACCATGTAGCTGCACAAAAAGGTAAGTAAGTCTTACAATTTGCTCCGTCTCTCCTTGTTTGGATTGTCCCACGTCTGGTGAGTGGCATGCCTATATTGCCCAGTCCATAGAATCTTGTTATTATTATTTGAAAACTCCATGTGATGTGTGGTAGGGTTTATGGGTATTGTGTGAGTTTGAACATGTGTGTTTGATAGCGCTTTGTTGTGATACTGTTCTGTACTGGTTTTAAGAAAGTAACATCCTAGAATAGCCCCTACCTAAAGAGTCAGCCTTGAAAAGTAGACCAAGGAGACTGAGTGTGGACAGTCAGACTTTATAAATTTTTTTGTGTGGTAGGATCCCAGTCTGCTTGAAGGAAGGGGACTAGAGCAGTGATCCTTGATGGGCATAGGTTTAGGAAAAAATAAAAATAAAATAAAAGTGGTTAAAACTGCCCTAAGGAGGAGAGACTGTGTGCCGGCACTAGAGATAGATAGAAAATTATGGAAAAATTGCTAGGTAGGTGAGATGCAAAGAGAGAGAGGCTGTAAGAGGATGTCAGAGAATGTTGGAAAAGGATGCCAAAAGATGGTTGTTTGTATGTTAGTAAATGGAAAGGTTCTTAAAAGAACAAAGTGAATAGAAGAAAGTTACAGAGGAAGTAACCAGAGGAGGTTATAAAGAAACAGCCATAGCAAAGTGTGTGTTGTATGAGTGTTATGACGATGATGGACAAAAACGTTGGACAGACAAAAGACAAAGACAACATTCAGGAAAAGTTCTACCTCCACCCTAAAATGGTGGATGAAATTCAGAATGTATGGAAACAAAGACCCAGACTGGCGGGAGACATGTGCAGTGTGGCTCCTAGACCCAACCCCCACACTGGAATATATCCGGTCATGACTACATTAGAAAAAGTGCGGGCTCCAACAAAGAACAAAGAAATAGTCTTCAGATGTTTCTCCTGTAGGGGGCATCTCACTTTGATATACTTTAGTAGACGAGTGGTATTATGCATTGCCCAAAGATCTTTGGATTTGCACCCACAGTCCGCTCAGCTGTATTTAGCTGTATTTGGCAATTGCTATAACTTTAAAGGACAACTAAGATATAGTACAAAGGGAATAAATGTGGGAGACTGTGCCTGCTTATCTAAGAGTCACCTTTCAGAACTTCAAAGTCCAAAAACCCGGGTAGTAACATATTTGTTATGGATCTTGGACTTCTGTGGGGAGAGGTCCTGGACGGTTGTGCAGTCCCAATTGGATTCCCTGAGCTGACCCTTGCCAGATACTGTAGATGTTCTATGAGTTTATTCCTTTATACAGTCCTGCAAATTATGGCAAAGATATAAATATGTGTTTTTTCTATTTCATGTATAGTGCTAATGGTATTTTATCAGAGTTACTAGATGTGAGGAAAGTCCAGCACACAATTGTGGACATTGTTCATTGCAGGCTTGTACCTGAGACACCTTGTGATGTATGTTTAATAAAATCAGAAATGTAGTGTAAAACATTATAAATACACCTAATGTTTGAAAGGTGTGGTCAAAAGTTTTAGCAATGTGTGTAGGATGATGGAGTGAACTTAGATGTTACAATGGTGTGTTAAATTCCTTCTTTGTTATCCTGGTATGCTGGGACACATAGTACTACATACACCACAGGGAGAAGGAGGAGGCTGCCTCCCCCCCTTGTCTAAGACCCAGTGAACACAGGAGGGGGAGGAGGACATGATGGAATGTTAAGAGATAAAAGGAACAATGAGAATGTGTGTTCATTACTGAGGATTGATAACCCTGATGGCCCTAAGCTTATTTTGGTTTGATTCGCTGCAACTTCTGTAATTTTAATGTTTTAACCAGGAGTAAAACCTCCCTATGATCCCATACTATTAGTCCTATTCAGCAGCTATGACGGTGATTATTATTAGGAGCTTTTTAGGCAGAAGTTATAACACCCCAGTATGTGCCCTCAGCATATGCCCCCAGCATGAGCCCCCAGTATGACTGTATAGGTTATAATAAGATCTAAGGTATTTGTATGCTGTATGTCTCCTATTATACAGCATTGATATATCGGCATTGGTCCCAATACTGTGTTTTTCTGGAATATATTGCTCATTTTTTATTGGTCTCATTTAAGTTTAAGCCAAGCACCTCAGAGGAGAGGAAACAGGCCAAAAGCTGTGCTGATCGTGTGTAACATGACAACCTGGACCCTTATTGGTTTTGTATCCTACTGTTGCCTGTGTATATAAAGCTTCTGTAGTAGTTTTGGACTATCCTGTTACTATTTCACCTTTTCATAAATAGAAACCTTGGTTACAATGTGCCCTCTTTATGATGTGTTACATTGAATCCAGCTCCACTATTTTCGCTAGATACAAAGGGGGGGGGGAGATATATGGTAGACAGTTTGTATTAACTTAATGATTAATGAACCTTTAATATGTCAAAACTGAATATATCATTAATCTGCATTTTCAGTTTCTTCAAACTAATTGTACATCCCTTCGTGGAAGGGTTGAGAAAAACACCAATAAAGATTGTTGAATAATACAAACAAAAATTAATGTAGTCAGAAAAATACTTTATTAACCCCTACGGGACTCAGCCTCTTTTGGCCTTAAGGACGCGGCCCCATTCTTCAAATCTGACCTGTGTCACTATAAGTGGTTATAATTTTGGAACGCTATGAGATATCCAGGGGATTTTGAGATTGTTTTCTCGTGACACATTGTACTTCAAATTAGTTTAAAAATTTGGATGAAATCTTTATTTTTTTTTTTTCAACATTCTAAATTCTCTACTTTTGATGCAGATAGTCATAGCTCCCAAATAAATTCATAACTTACATTTCCCAAATGTCTGCTTTATGTTGGCATGGTTTTTTAAGATTCCACATATTTTACTAGAATGTTATGAGGCTCAGAATTTAGGTATCATTTTTCACATTTTTTGTAAAATCACCAAAACCTGTATTAGATGAACCTGCTCAACTTCTAATTGACACTGAGAGGCCTAAATAATAATGAGACTCGTAAATCACCCCATTGTGGAAACTACACACCTCAACGTATGAAAAACTACTTTTAAGAAGTTTGTTAACGCTTTACATGTTTTATAGCGGTTAAAACAAAATGGAGGTGCAGTCTGCAAATTGTAATATTTTTTCACAATACACCAATTTTGGGTGGAAAATTAAACATTTACAATGGATTAAATGAATAAAGGCTCCACAAAGTTTGTTACCCAATCTCTCCCGAGTACCCGGATACCCCATATGTGGTGGTAACCTGGTGTATGGGCGCACGGCCGGGCATAGAAGGGAAGGAGGCGCCATCCAGATCAGATTTGCTATGTCACATTGTACAGGCTATAATTTTTTTCTTTTTTTTAATGTGGACCTATAGGGGCTTATTTCTTTTGCCACATGAGATACACTTTTCTGGTACGTAATTTGGGGGAATCTATAGGCTAATTGGTGAGATTTTATTAACTCTTTGTTGGTGGAGGAAATGAAAATCATCACTTTTCAGGAAGATTTTTATGGGGTTTTTTTTGGCTGTTTACCATACCATAAAAATAGTATATTATTTTTATTCTATGGGTCGCCACGATTACAAAAAGACCTCATTTATATAGATTTTTTATTTTTTTCCCATTTTTACTGAATAAAAAGTAATTTGGCAAAAATGTTGTTAATTTTAGCATCACTGTCTTTCATATGCATAACTTTTTTATTTTTCGCCTCACAAATCTGTTTAAGGGCTTATTTTTTGCGAGAAGGATTGTTCTTTTTAGTGGTCTTATTTTAGAGTGCATAACATTTTTTAAATCCCTTTTTAGAGCATTTTTATAGGGTATTAATTGAAAATGATCTTTTTTCTGGAGCTTTTTTTTGTTTTGTTTTTTACGGGGCTCACTTTGCGGATCTAATAACGATTCTGTTTTATTATGCAGATTGTAACGGACGCAGGGATACCAAATATGTGGGGGTTTTGTGTATTTTATTCAATTGTACTGAATAGATACCAATTTGGAGAAAATCTTGTTCATTTTAGCATCACCATCTTTTCACATGCATAACTTTTTTATTTTTCGGCTGACAAATCTGATTAGGGGCTTATTTTTTGCGAAAAGAGTTGTTCTTTTTAGTGGGCTTATTTTGGAGTGCATAACATTTTTTAAATTACTTTTTAGAGCATTTTTTTATAGGGTATTAATTAAAAATGATCTTTTTTCGGAAAGTTTTTGCGTTTTTTTTTCTACGGCGTGTACCGTGCGGGTCCAGTAATGATTCTGTTTTATTATACAGATTGTTACGGACGCGGCAATACCAAATATGCGGGGGGGTTTTGTGTTTTTGTGTTTTTTATACTTTATTAAGTGTTTTTATAGGAAAGTGACATTTTAGGGGCTTATATTTTAATGCATTTATTATTTATTTATTCTAATGTATTAACTTTAGTGGTTTTAACTTTTTTTGAATTATACATACTTGAACTTGAACCAGTGATGCTCTGATCACTGGTTTAAGTTCAATACACTGCTCTACAATACTATTTTATTGTAGAGCAGTGTAAACTGTCTGAGCAAGCTTGCACATGCTCAGACAGTTTACAGTCAGACCCGGAAGGGGTCTGACTGCCATGGAGACCGGGCAGCTCCGGGGCACATGCCAGTCCTCGGAGCTGCCCAGAAGTGGATCGGATCCCCCGGTAAGCGGCACGGGGGATCCGATCCACAGCGCAAACACCCTTACACGCCGCGGTCATGTTTGACCGCGGCGTGTAAGGGGTTAACACCCGCGATCGGAGCCGGCTCCGATCGCGGGTGTTAGCGCAGGCTGTCAGCTGTACTAGACAGCTGACAGCCGCTGCTTCTGGTACCGGCTCCGTTCGTGAGCCGGTGCCAGAAGCAGGACGTTATAGAACGTCCCCGTGCACTAAGCATCTAGCCAAGGGGACGTACTATAACGTCCTGATGCGCCTAGGGGTTAATAAAAGAAAATACATTAGTTTTCTAAAAGTTGTCCTAGATGGGACACAAAGAGGGTTGTATACCAGGCAGCAGGTGGTGAAAACACTTATATCAAGAAAAAGTCATAGTATAATTGCCAACTGTGGCCATAAAAATCCATTGGTATAAATGGGGAAAGCTCAATAGTGTTTATGAGTATAAACTACATAAGAATACCAGAAGAAGTTCCTATCAAAGAAGGAAGTAATCAAGTAAAGATGGCTTACCCATGTGGACAACACCGCTGCACTGGGATGACAACCGCACCGACGTACGTTTCGGCTGGTTTGCAGCCTTCGTCTGTGGGTGGAGTCATCAGGGCAAGCGAGCTACTAAATAAGTGTATGAATGGCCAATGAATGCATGATTAATGTGTCATGTGATAAATGACGCGCCAGAGAGTGGTAATCTTATGTAGTTTATACTCATACACACTATTGGGCTTTTCCCATTTATACCAATGGATTTTTTATGGCCACAGTTGGCAATTATACTATGACTTTTTCTTGATATAAGTGTTTTCACAATTAGTTTGATTTTCATGTTTCCCAATGATTGTTTTTTCTGGTAATATACTTCATAGGGTACATCAATATACCATATGTCACAAGGTCAGTACCATAGAACCCCTTATTTTTGGCACATTGTTACCCTATGTTGGTTTTGTTCAACTGTATATTGATTTTGAGTTTCTTGTAGATGGCTTTAGAAACCAGGAATGAGGTTAATTCTACATCAGATGTGCAGTGGTCACACAACATGAGGTAACAGCAGCAGAACCACTCCTAACCTACCTGTTTGTACAGGAGGCGAAGGTGAAGGCACTGATGGAGGTGGGTAAAGTGGCAGAGGGTAAGAATGTGAGTCTTTTGGGATTCCTTGTGATTTCTGACCTGTCTAGTAAGTATATCAACAACTATGAGACTTTGAAATAGCTGATAGAGGCCTTAGTGTTACAATAAAGGTCCATAATAGAAGGTAAAACCTATAAAGCTATAACACATGAAGTGACCATACTGGTTACTAGAAATCCTAGGGGAAAGGAGGCTGGATCACTACAGTCCGTGACCCTCGCTGTCCTAGTAGGTTAACTATACTCCTATCTTTATAGAAACCGGCTTCACAGGTGAGGAAGCAAGACTGGAGTAAAACTGGGACCCCATGGATGGAGGGTGGACTATGGCAAAGAGGGGACAAGCAAAGTCTGCCAAGGGCCCTTTACCCTATGATGGTTCAGTGCACCCACAGGGTGAGACATCTGTCTAAGACTATATGCTCCGTGGTGGATAAGTATTGTATCAGTTAGATTCACTTTTTCTACTGTCCATTTACACAAGTATGTTTATATGTGCTAAGTACAATGTAGGGAGAGTAGTGAAAACCCTCATATATACACTCCGAAGCCGCTTTACCCCTTCCAGAGGTTGCAGATTGGCTAAGTACAGCTACCAAAAGTTAAGTAGCTACGAACATGTACTTATGTGTGTGGACCTCTTTTCTGGGTAATCTGAACCCTGTCCTGTAACTAAAGCAACTGTAAAGATCACAGCCAGGGATCGAGGAATATGTTAGTCCACTTATTCTAGAGACTAAAGTAAAAATCCCTATGGGGTAGTAATATAGTTGACAAGAGCTCTAGGGATTAAAAGGCTTTTTACCTACTGAGGTTGTTTTATAGAATTGCCCCATGGATGAACAAATATTTCCCTAAGGTTGTTTAGAGGTGTCATAGAGAATTGGTAGGATGTCCAAAAACCTGCAGAAACATTTTTTCTTAGGTGCATAACCAAGTATCTGTTTTAGTTCCTGAACCTGATAAAGTATCTAGAGTACAGGACCTGCACCCAGGTGATGAGATGGTCCTGATGTGACTCACCAGAAGAGTCTTTTGAAGGGTCATCCCAAGTACCTGTGACACATCAACGTGTAGAAACTACAACGAGATTGCGACAGTTGAAGAAGAAGAGCGCAGGACCCAAAGACTGTTGAACATGAATCTGTGTATCTTGATGCTGCTATGGACATTGTTACTCCTACCACTTGCAGCATCACTGGGGAAAGATTGTGATCATAATGTCTTTCATGGGCTATGCAAAAGAAAGCTGTGACAGTGTGTGCGCTGTATACTATTTCTAATAGTACTCAGGGTTTGGTGGGGTGACATGTATAAGGATATACACCAATAGGATGTAGAGATTCTGCCCTTTACAATGGATTTACATGAATTGTGTTGTCAAGAGGGAAGCAGGTGAAGTGGCCAGATAAGTCCTGGATGTGTGATTAGCATATGTCGCCTGAGCAATATCTGAAATTATTCACAAAAGGGAGGATTGTGAGGGAATAGAATCCATTTTCTATTGTGTTCACATACCATGTGTTTTACCATGCTTAGTACCATCCCCCGCGTACACAGATGATTTTACACTGATACATCCTGTTAAAGGCTATTGGAATGTGGAAATGCTCAGTAGGTTCCTTTGTCCCAAAAACCTATAAAAACTGTCTGCTACCTAAATAAATTGCAATCCTCTCAAACAACATGTGAAGGTCTGAGTGGTTCACCGAGCAGCTCGTACTATACAATCATTTGGACCAACATCACATCTGAGTAAGGAGATTTTTCTCCAACACATCCAGCACTCCTTCTCTGTCTACACATCCCAGAAAGCCACAGCCATTGGCAGTTGTGTTTCATCCTCATGGGTCTCTTCTGTTGGCCCATTGCCCACACCCTCAACCTCCAATAAAAGTTCAGTAAAAGACAGCAGCACATATACACTCAAGGTATTACTAGATGCTATCCACTGACAACAACACTTTTATGATCTATCTATTAGTGTGCGCTAGTAATTGAGAAATGAACTTTTATGATCCATGTTTTAGCGTGCTCTATTCAATATCAACAACACTTTTTTTTACAATCAACATACTGCTGCAGGCTATCCACTGACAACACTATTATAATCCAGTGATCGCTATTAACTGAGAAAAGCACGTCACATATTATTGTGTGCTTTTCACTGACAACAACACATTTATGATCCACATATTACTGCACGCTATTCAATGACAACCACACTTTTATGATCTACTGTATATATGCATGTGCACTATTCACTGAGAATAATACTTTTTTATCCAGGCATTAGGGCAAGTGATTCACTGACAACAACCCTTTTATCATCCAAATTGGTCCCTGTTCCCAATGGGGCTTACAATATAATCAATCTACGACTATGTTTTGGTGTGTGGGAGGAAACCGGAGGACCGGAAGAAACCCATGCAAACATGGAGAGAACATGCAAACTCTTTGCAGATAATGACCCTGGGACTTGAACCCAGGTCCCTGCTACAAGGCTGGAATGCTAACTACTGAGCCACCATGCTGCTCACAACTATTCACTGATTACAACTCTTATGATCTAGTGCATGCTATTCAATGAATTTTATGATTCAAGTGTTACTGCGTTCTATTTACTGACGACAACACTAGGAGCCAGTGCACGCTATTCACTGAGAAAACCACTTTTATGATACACATGTTCCTGCATACTATTCAGCAACACGTTTATTGGGCAATTCCTGGTTTTTAAGACATCCCTGCCTATTTGACTAACCCTATGATAAGCAGCTACCTCTTTCTAGATTTTCTTGTGTGCTGCTTTTAAGATGCAAAGTCACCCTGTCCAGCTGGCATACAGAGGAAATGCCTATAGGTCAGTGATGGCGAACGTTTTATAGATTGAGTGCCCAAACTAGAACCAGACCTAATTATTCAAATGCAAAGTGCCAACATAGCAATTTAAGTGGTAACATCTCTCTTCCTGTTTTGTCAAGGCTATTTAATTGTATCAGCGTCCTGATGACACCAAAACAGTTGCAAGAAAGAGGAGAAATTCAGATTATCATTGTAGCTTCCTTCCAGGGTCCCCTGAACAGCATGAATTGAGCGGCCCAGAGCAGGAGCTACAATAATAACACAGCCTTGTCTGCACCTCCTTGCTTCTCCTGTAGTCCCAGGCTGCTTTAGGATGTGTAGCTTTAAAATAGACCTCATCACAGCATGTCCTGGGTGGCAAGGGACTGCAGGAGGAGGTTTTGAGTCCTGTCTGGGGTGATGGCCTGGGTGCCCACAGAGAGTGCTCCAAGTGCCACCTCTGGCACCCGTGCCATAGGTACGCCACCACTGCTATAGGTGCTAAGGGACTGAAAGCTGCTTGATTAACTGCTTCTGCAGTCAAACCGCTTTCCAATCCCAAGTCTTAGCAGCCCATGTCCAGTCTGTGGGTCCTGAACCTTCCAAATTTGGTATGGACCAGTATACTCTTAATGAACAATTGTAACCAAGCCAATAATGGAGTGTGTTTCACAATAACTAAAGGCCCAGTTGATCTCACAGAATATTTTTAATAAGCAGTCAAATAATTAAGTATATTTACACTAACTTGAGGGTGAAGCCCTCAAGATATTGTTCAAATGTGAATTGTATCCAATGAGATACCGCAGTGGATTTCACAGTATCTAATGAGAAAGTTGACCACAAAAGATATTCAAAATTAAATTGCACAAAGGAAGTACAGGCAGTCCCCGGGTTACATACAAGATAGGGTCTGTAGGTTTGTTCTTAAGTTGAGTTTGTATGTAAGTCAGAACTGTATATTTTATCATTGTAATCCCAGCCAGAACTTTTTTGGTCTCTGTGACAATTGGATTTTAAAAATGTTGGGTAGTCATAAGAATCAATATTAACACTAAATCTTCATTAGACACCTGTGATAACTGTTTCAGCTGATCTTTGCAGCCTAGGACTAAAGCACAATAATTACCAATATCCAGAGGTCAGTTTGTAACTATGGGTTGTATGTAAGTCGAGTGTTCTTAAGTAGGGGACCGCCTGTAACCACATTGGATATTCAAATGTCAATTGAACCCACTAAGATACGGTGGGTCATTTTAAAGTAACCAAAGGTGAGGTTACCCTCTCAATATATTATTCAAACATCAATTGCACCCAATTAGATACAGCAGTGGATTTCACACTAACTAATGGAGAAGGTGATCCTAAAAGATATTCCACAATCAATTGTGACCAGAATAATATTGCAGTACATTTCAAACTAAGTAAAGGGGAGAGATACACCAAAATAATAGTATTTCACAAGCAGTTTTACGCAAGCAGACAATGCAGTATCTAAATAACTAAAGAGAAAGCTGACCCCAAAATTAGATTATTTCACAACGATTATAAGCAGGCAAATAGTGCAGAGTGATTCACACTAACTAAAATGAAAGAATAGCCCAATGTATTAGTATGCAATGAGCAACTGCACCCATCCAGATAATGCAGTGTATGTTCCTCTAACAGGTAACATTTCAGCCCTCAATTCAAACAATGACAATGAGTTTCAGAAATATAACAGTGAAAGTACTGAAGGGGTCTGTAATTCTTCCAAAAGAAAAACATGTAGAATAAAGATGTTAGTAGTACGGTAGCTATTTCACAATTTTATACATCAATTCATGCAACAATATTGGAAATCAACAAACACAGTTGAAGTCATAGATTGACGTGGGTATATTTATAGCATATTGTTGGGGTATATCAAAACAATTGTTAATAGAGCTCCATTATCCCCCAAACTATTCTTCTACTTATATACTGAATAGATTCTTCTCCAAATGGGTGTGATTACTTCCTAAAGATGAATAAGGTACAGTAACATTTTGAGGGCCCCATATGTAATGAGGCCTGCTTTTCAAGTACTGTGCACTATTAGAATGATACTCAAGCAACAATAATCCATTACAGTTGTTAGATTGTGCTGATGTTTTATGTGGGCTACTGTATGTCTGAGAGGTTATTATATGACAAACAGACTATAGAGTGCCTTACTAAAATACATTTAGTGTATTCAGCCTATTGATTCTTTCACCAGTAAATGATATTGGAAGGATATTTTATGTAATAAAGATGTAATCATCCACTTGAGACGAAATATTAATGTGAACTTCCCTTGAAGACCACACAATCATATGAAAATAGAATATTGAGAATAGATGAATTCATATTTTATATATAAGGCATTTTACAATGGGAATAAAAATGTAGCAAATGTCCTGTGAGAGCAGTAACCTTTAAACCTTACTAAAAGAATTCAATGGAGTCAGAGATTTCATGGAGCCTTGGCTAAATAAGCTGAACAGCAGAACATTATACTATTTGGCATCTCCATGTGCCCCAATTTTATCCTTGTTTTCTGTTTAAAAGCAAGGAAAATGACTTCTTATTACAGAAACATTCATCCTGTGGACTAGGTGTTGTTTTTGTAAAAGGTTCTTCCAGTGCAGATAGCAGTCCACACGGTGGGGCTAAACATATGGGGGCAATTATTTGAAATACAGCAGTTATTTGAAGTGAGTAGTTTCATTCTGCAGCCAGGTAATTCTGTTTCTGGCAACTAAAAGGCCACACAAACACTGGTTTCTGACAACGGTTTACTATTATGACATATATTATATTATCTTTAGATCTGTTAAATAAAGACTGGATGATGTCCTCAAACTTGGTGGTCAACTTATGTTTGTAATCTCTCTTAAAGGAGTTTGCTCCTGCAGCTCCTCCTTTCATCAGTGCTCACACATGTAAACAAAGGATCATGCAGGTAGCACTAAAGTAAGAAGCAGGAATGCTGAATCACTTGATGAGCATTCATGGATTATTATTAATTCAGTAAAGGCACATGGGTAACATATGTAAAAGAGTGGCCAACCCCTTGAAAGGTGTTCTGAAGGTGTTCTAGCTACTGCGGCGCTGTATTTTAATGGCATGGGCACCACAAATAAACAAAAAATAGAAAAATGAACACAGTAAAATGAAGCACAACAAGTATGATACATTAGTTACAACTAGAGTTAAGCGAGTATACTTGTCCAAGCTTGATGCTTGTTCGAGTATTAGCGTACTCGAAACGGTTCGTTGCTCGGACGAGTATTCCGCCTGCTCGATAACGAGCTTTCACTTAACGAAACACAGTGAAGAACACAGTGAAAACAGTGAACACAGTGAACACAGGATCATTTAAGTGACGAACAAAGTGATTTTCGTACATCTGCTAACTTTTCAGAAGACATTAGTGCCGAACGGTGGTCTTCACAATAGTATGTGAAGAACAATATGTGTGAAGATTCTTCACACATATTGTTCTTTACATACTATTGTGAAGAACACTGTTCTGCACTCGTGTCTTCGGATAAGTTAGCAGATTGACGGAAACATCTGCAATGTGTTTTTCAGTGAAGAACACATTGCAGATGTTTACATACATCTGCTAACTTATCAGAAGACATTAGTACAGAAAGGTGTTCTTCACAATAGTATGTGAAGAACAATATGTGTGAAGAACACATTGCAGATGTTTAACACGGGTCATTCTCCTTTTTGAAGTGCCACAAATATTCCATTGAATAAAAAAAACAAAGAAACATTTATTTCTCAATAAAATGAGAATTTTATTGCAGAGCCTTGGTCCCCTTGAAAAATGCTCGAGTCTCCCATTGACTTCAATGAGGTTCGTTATTCGAAACGAGCACTCGAGCATCGGGAAAAGTTTGACTCGAGTAACGAGCACTCGAGCATTTTAGTGCTCGCTCATCTCTAGTTACAACACAAAAAATAACAAAATATATAGAAAAATATGAATACCGGGTTGAAATTTAATTCTAACCACATTCTTAAGTTTTAATCCTTCTCCTTATACCTGAAAATGTCTGTATGGCACTTGTGTGTGTAAACTAACAAATTGTAATGTGAACTTTGTGAGCATACGATTTTCAGCTGCTTTACTGTCGGTTCTTACCCAGTGAAACTGATCTCACATTACTCTCGTTAAGGAAATATGAAATATATTTTAAATTTGGGCTGTTTTTTTCTGAAAATAGATGACATGAACAGACAAGAAGTTTAAGAATAGAATAAACAAAGTTTCCAAAATAATCCCTTGAGTGTATGCTGCCAATGGAAGCTTTCCAAGTTAGCCAGCAGGGGAAAACTAAAAGGCCACTGATTTCAAGACATAAAATACATTTCATGTGACAGAATGACTGTAAACCATTGAAAAGGGGTTTCAGGTTAAAAATATTGATTCATCGATTGTTTGGGATCCAACATTTTGGACATCCACTGATCAGATAATTCTGTCTCCTGTGTGTAGCTGCTCAGCTTCTATTTAAATTAATGGAAGTTGGGATAAAGTCACCGAGGCATTATGTGCCATCATCAAGGCACCCTACAGTGAAAGGAAAAAGTTATAACTTCAGAACACACTCCGTCTTCTAGGTAGTTAAGGTGTTTTGAAAATATCATTCATCTACTATCTCTTTTTTCTCCCTAGGAACACTGTTTTCTTTTCTTATGAAATCATTAACCTGGCATATGGTTGTTTCTCAACCCCTGTTGAATTTCAGCGGTGCAATTGCCATCTGTCAATGAAAATTACTTGAATTGTGGATTGAATCAATGTAATTTTTCCTGGGGAATACAAATCTGAATAAAAATGGGTGTTTACATTTAAGATTTTAAAGATTCCCTTGCCCCACCCCCAGTGGAAGAGGTTAGGAGGCCGAATTTGATATCATTGAATTGGTGCCTCCAGCAAGGCACCCTACAGGGAAGTGTTATAACTTCAGAACACACTTAGTCTTCTAGCCAGTTAACGGGTTTCGGTACTATCATTCCTCTATTATCTCTTTTTCATCCCTAGGAACATTATTGTCGTTTTCTTTTCTTATGAAATCATTACCTCGACATATAGTTTTTTATTATCCTTCTGAAGAATCCTAAAAAGCATGCAACCCACAATGGTATACTCTATGTACCATAGGGAACTAGGGAATATCTATGGCAAACCCACTGGTACTGCTTTTTCTGTCAAGATTTATTTTTACTAAATCCTTTCCTATACAATACTATAAGTTCCAGTTGAATATCATTAAAATGATTAAATGATTAAAATTTAATGGTATAATGGCCCATCTCTTGTATTTCTAGCTTACTATGCATTTTGACATTAAAGAATCAGAATAATTGACCTCTGATCTCTAAAACCGCAGGCGGGCATCAGTTTTTTTTCATTGCTCTGGCGACTTTATTGAATACACACTTCTGGTATTCTGTTGTTTACTAGGCATATGTATTTGTGCAATTCAAAATAAATACATCAATGTATGTAAGTCATAGTAGAATAAACTCTAGATTTACATATTTAACATATATATTTTTAGTTTTTTGATCTGAAGTATATTTCACAAGATATTCCACCGCCCAACCTTTTTGTTACACTCAGTATAATATGTACATCTTTCGTAAGTTGAAGGTCGGGATTGAGTTAAATTAGATGGTTCCTGCTTGATATTGATGGACATGTGTCTTTTTCCCAGCATGAACAATGAACTGTGAAATTTCTTGTATAAAAGTATGTTTGTACTGTACTTCCCCAGGTAGGAGCTATCTCCCTAAATGATTTCTTTGTCCGATGTAAAATAACAAATTGCAAACCAGAGGCGCAGCAGACAGCTGAGAGCATGAGTTCTTATTAGGAAGTAGCAAACATCTTACATCAATCCTCCTGTGGCCCTAGAAAGAACTATTTCATTATAGCACATCCAGCATGCAGTTAGTTTTCCCACTGATAAAAAGCCTGTTCTCTGAACACCAATGGGACAGTCTTTACTAGACGTAGTAGGTTGTTTATGGCATATACTTCTGCTTCTGACTCCCCAGAGAAATTTGGGGACAGCATGTGTACATGTGTATGTAAAATTGGCTCAGACACTAACATCTTCCCGACATACTGCATTACAAACAAAGAAGAAGCAGACTCATTTGTATTGTGTAAGTGCCTTGTCACAATATTAAGTAACAGCGTTTATAATATTTATCTCTCGTTAGTGACTTTTCTGATCCATTAATAATAAATTGAATGAATGCAGCGCCTAGTTACATCCCATTTAAAGTGCAATCCACGTGTGACATGCTTTAGCTGTGTGTTTTTTTACCTGCATCATTTTTGTGACATTACTGTGCAAATGGGCATTTAGAGCTAGTGTTCAATTTTATGTGTATTAAAGGCAGCAAGTAATGTTACTGCTTAATAATAGAGCAATTATTGTCCTCTAAGCTGTGATGCAAATGGGTAGTAAAACTGCAAAACAAAATGGTCTGTTATTACGATTATTTTATAACCTACACAAATTCTCTTTAGAAACTATTTTAAAAGGGAAAAATACCTGAAATGTAAAATAATTCTACATTATTTCATTGCTCTATGGACTGTTTGTAGTAGCATAAAATGACAGCCTGATGTTTCTGACAATGTTGGAATGATTGGAATGACATTGGAGTACAATATAAAAAGCATTTAGCTATGGGTTGAGGCTCCAGAGTAAAGCTAGGAGTCCCAGCTTATCATTGCAAAATGTAGTCAGCATGCTGGAACAGCGTGATCCAGCTAGAGACATACCTGGCACTTTGCACCAGTATCATTTTGGAGTACATATGTTTTTGTGATCACTTTTTATAGCATTTTTTGTGGGATTGAATAGGTAAAATTCATAATTTTTGAAGAGTTTATAACAGTTTTTTTAATGGCGTTCATCGTGCGGGTTCAATAATTATTTACTGTTATTCTACAGGTTGTTACAGACGCGGTGATACTATATATGTGAGGTTTGTGTTAAGATTTAGACTTTTTTGCATTATATGTCTCTTTATATGTTATGGGGCTATTGGGCATTTTTATTGATTTATTACTTTATTTTCTATTGAAAAACTTTTTTTTACTTTTTCACTATTTCCACCATGGGACATGAACAAGCAAACCTATCTGATTGCTTCTTCATGATAATATCCTGCAATACTGATGTATTTAAGATGACATCACAGACACCATCTATCAGGCAGTGCCTACAGGCATCTCTTGGGTCCTGATCCATTAGCCCCATGAGGTGACTAGGGAGGAAGCCAGCAGCAGGATTCTGGATATCTGTATGTCCATCATGCTTTGAGGTTGCACAGAACATAACTTTGAGAGAAATACCTGCAGTGTATGATAGTTCTCGATAACTTTTACCCAAAGTGCTACGGAAGCTGCCCCACGAGCGCTTGTCCCTTGTTTTATTTTTTTCAGTCTTTATTCAAATGTTTATTCACTTTGATGGTATAACTATCTTTCATTAAAGCAGAGAATTTTTTTTCTAAGGTCAATTGTCAGTTTGCAAGTTTTTTCTGACCAGCTCACTCCATGTGTGTGCAGAACTCTTTCACTGAACTGCAGTAAATGCAAGAGACACACTTAAGCCTCATGCATACCAATGCAAAGGGTTCTTTGATCTGGTCACAAATTACGGCCCCCTTAAATCACCCAACCACAGTAAGGTGAGTACATGCTCTGTCACCGTGAGCATGGAAAAATGTAGGGCATGTGCTATATTTACTGTATTACGGTGCTGTACTTTCAATGGAGAGGGGAGGGTTGAGGAGCACACACTCTCTCCTGCTCCTGGCGGGGCGAACATCCGTACGTGTAAATGAGGCCTTAGTGAACAATCATGCCCAAGTATGACCGGCCTTACAAAACTATTAACAAAAGTTTGCTATATTAACCCTCCAGCACCAGTTCCATTATTCACTGCACTGAAATATAACATTGGAAAATTTATAGGCAGTGTGACATAGTTGGGGAGGAGGAGAGGTTGGCTGGTTTGTGGGTTGTTAGTAGTGATTGGCGGACCTGAACTGCAAACGTGTGTGGTTCAACACCCACGATGCTGGAGCTAATCAGAGGGTTCCTTTTTTTGAAAAGTAGTTAAATTATTGTCCTTTGATTTGCAAAGATCTGAATGTTTGTTAATTTAGCTAATCAACCTAATTTCCAAAAGAGCTAAAATAATTATAATTGTTGCTGCCTATTACAAATGTAGAAATCACTGTAAGGAACTTTTTATATAGAATCCTTGTACCAAATGACACCAGGTTATGTGTGTGTCTAGTACTTGACATGAAAACCGTGAATGACAATCCTGTTCCATTTGTGGATATGATAATGCAGTGGTTTCCAAGAGGAATACTTGTCCTTGATCTCTGCGCTATAAATTGTTAGAATTTCACAAAGTAGGTTACCCATATACGATTCTGGATACAGCCAAGTATTCTTCATACATATTTTCAGCTTTTTTCACACTTTTGGAGGCAAATCAAAAAAGAAAACTGTGTTAATTTATCTTTAACATCTGCAGCTTTAATTGTATGTAGAACACAGATTGAGGCTGTTTAAATTGAGGGATTGCAATAATTTTGAGGAAAATAAATTGGCTATTCTGAAGCATTTATAATAGGCATGATAGCCAATTAGAGAAATACCTTGAGTATATCTCTAATTCACCTTCCTAGCTCACATCTAAGACTCCCTAATCAATCTGAAGCAAGCACACAATGTTGCTGAAAAAAAATAAGCAAGATCACAGCTTCTACTAATGAGTCTCAAAAATAGATGTCACAGCACAAAAATATTCATTGTCTGTAAAGAATCACTGTGCCTGCAATCTTAAGGGTCATTGTCATTTGCATTTGATTGGACAAAAAGTCTTCTCTGTTCCTTCTCCGTTGTCATAATTCTTCCCCTTTTCTCCCTCTTTATTGATCTTATTCCATTATATCAAATTTACTCAGTGTTAAAAATATGAGCCTTGAACACGAACCTTTTGTGCTGAAGCAGTCTGTATCCAATTCAGTTATGATTTAATTTCACTGCTTCAGTTTTCTGTGTTCAGTTTTTTAGACGTCTGATTTTCAGGAACATTTTTGATATATGGCTTAGTTATTCTGGTATTAGAAAGCTCAGCAGGAGATGCCAGGTACTATTGAAACAATACTATTTAGACATTTTTCGATTTAGAACTTGAAAAACCTATTTGTGCTTGTTATAAACGCAGTGGTGAATCATGTTCCTATTGTCATTTAATGTACATCTAAAGAAAGTTTAATATGTAGGGCCACATCTATTATTCTGGCTGTGCCAGATTTCTGTCTAAATTTGCACTGAAAGAACTTCTTTGAAGCTTGAAGATATATTTACGAAATGTGTGCGCCGGTTTTGTATCGAGGCTGCACTTTGTCAAGGCAGAAAAAATGTGCATCTAAAGGAGCATGTTAGTGCCAACTCAGAATTTGCAACACATTTAATGCAGCAACTCGACAGATTTGTGTCTTGTGCTGTATGTTAATGGTTAACCTAAAATAAGATGGTGCACACTTCCAGAGCAGTACAGGGTGCACCAGATAATTGAAGCCTGAACATTCTTGAGGCAAATTGCACTCCAGATCATTCACAAAGTTTGGGTTAGATTTAGAAATTTGGGTTTAGTTCATCCTCAAACCCCTTTCCCCCACGGTGCCATTAATGCCCATGAATGGTGCTGGCAATGATTACTGGCATTCACTCGGATAAATTCACAAGCACCATTTAAATTACTGCAGCCAAGCCGCATCATGCTAGTGCAGGCACCAACATTTTAAGGAATATTGTCACTCCCCAATGACATCATTGGAGCAATAATCCTCCCCAAAATGGCAGTAAATTAAATGCCACTGGCGACTTTGCAATTGGTGGAGGTTCAGGTCTGGGTTTGGTAACCGGATCTGCTAACCGGAACCGATATTTCAAATACAGGTTAAGCAAAATTCAGATGAACCTGAATGGGTCCGGTCATAATTAATGGACATCAAAAACATGAAAATGCAGTAGAATGGCTCTCATCACCATTTCTCCTTCCAGCTGTTTCACACTTCCAGCTGTTTCGCGCTTATGGCGCTTCATCTCACGTGAGCGTGAAACAGCTGTCTGCACCTTGTCCTTGTGTGAGTCCCTGAGTCTTTCTCTCCCTGTGAGGTGTCACTCGTACACGATCTCTTTGTAAATATGTATCAATAAACATTTGAAGGAGAAATGGTGGTAAGTGCCATTCTACTGCATCTTCATGTTTTTGGGACTTGTTCATTCCTTTAATAATTAGAGCACCGCTTGCATCTCATGCATTCTGGCTCACAATCAACACAAGCCTGACAGAAAAAACATCCTGGAGTAATAAATATACAGAGCACATAATTTTTCTTGTTTTATGCCTATTAATTGACATCATCTTGTATTCTTTACATTGTCTAATACTTGTTCCAACAGATGTTGCCTTCTCAACAAATTGCTTTCCTATTGGCCTCTAGCCCACCCCAGCCTTGTGCAGGTCTACAATTTTCTCCATGGAGTCCATAGACAGCTCTGTGGTGTTCGCAGCTGTCTTTTATACAGGCAACAAGTTCAAAAAGTGCACTAAATACAGGTAATGAGCCCAGAGTAAGAGAAATTTATGAAAGAAAAACCAACAAGGCTGAGAGAGACAGAATTCCCATCAGTTGTTAGGTTATCAAAATATTTATATAATGCAGTAAAATGCAAATTAATCTAATATACAATGCTGAGTGTATGTGTGTGTGTGCATGCGTGCGTGTGTATGTATGTCCACCTAATTTTGCACAGCCGCTCTGTGTGACTCAGGGAACGTCATAGACTAGATTTTGAAATGAAATTTTAACCCTGTGCTTTCCAAAATACAATTATTAACCACCATATACAGGAGCCTCTGTCTGCTGCTGTGGCAGTTAGAAGCTGAGCCGTGATTGGTTGCTATTTTGCTACAGGTCATTAATTTGAGCTCTAAGCTTTGATTGGTTACTATGGGCAATGAGTATATGACAGCTTATGTGTGAGTTAATATCAGGATGCAGAGAGAGGGGAAGATTTATCAGAAATATCTGAGGTAAAACTGTTCTAGTTGCCCACGGAAACCAATCCGAGATCAGCTATAATTTTATAAATGGCTGTAGGAAAATGAAAGGTGAGCTTTGATTAGTTGCCATGAGCAACTAGAAGAGTTCTGCTCTCAAACACTTTTGATAAATACCCCCATAGACAACCAGAGACAGATACAGAGATGGTCAGAGACAGTCACAGTCAGACAGACAGAGAAATCCAGAGACAGACAGGGATAGTCAAAAGTCTAAGAAAGTCTGAGAAAGTCAGAGACGAACAGAGACAGTCTGAGAAAGTCAGAGTCAGAGAAAGTCAGAGACAGTCAGAAAGGAAACAGAGACAGTTTGAGACGGAGACAGACAGACACAGTCAGGGACACTTGGAGTCAAAAACAGTAAGAGACAGTCAGAGAAATAACACAGTCAGAGACAGTTAGAGACAAAGACAGTGAGAGACAGACAGAGACAATCAGAGACAGAGGCAGTCAGACAGTTGGAGACAAAGATGATCAGAGACAGTCAGAGACAGTCAGAGACAGATAGACACATAGACAGTTAAAGAAACGCAGAGACAGAAACAGTCAAAGACAGAGAGAGAAAGAGAGGTAGATACAAATAAAAAAATTTTTGTTAACCCATTCCCCATTCAACCTATTTTGTTATTGCTAAGAGCTGTTGTTTACTATACCAGGCAATGACAGGAAATACAGCTAGTTATTAAATAATCCCGCAACAATATTTTCTGGATCTTTTTTTAGATTCTGTCTCTCACAGATAAAGTGTACAATAGAAATTATATAGTTCTTCATTATTTTAAATTGTAAAAAATATCAACTTATGAAATACTTATTTTCCCCACATAATATTCTGTGTACTGCATTATGTAGTGCTTCTTTAAAAGAATACCAAATGTTTTCCATACTAGGCCACGTGTCTGATGGAGCATATTGTTGCAAAAATATTATTTATTTAACATATGTAATGCATTTTAAAAAACATCTTAGGCTCTGAGTTATCACTTTTTTAGCATATACAATATACTAGAGTTTATACCAGGAAAACAATAAAGAATTAGACTCTTGGTAGAATATTTATCATTAGGCAGGTCCTTGTATGTTTTTGGAGCTCCACTGCCCATCAGAAGCTGCAAGTGACAGCTATATATTATAGCCGACACCTGCCTATAACACCCGTGATCTGATTTCTCCAATTGCGGGTGTTAACCCCTAACATAATTAGGGGCATTTAAAGTGCCAGTGCCCAGGGCTGCGCGATCCTCTTCCTGGAGCCTTCTGGCAAGACCCGGCTGTAACACACTGAGCATGCGCACTTCACCTTACACTGTGTAAGGTGAAGAAGAGCGTGAACAAGCTAACCTGTAAAAGTAAATAAAAAAGTTAAAAACATTAAATAAAAACATTTTTTAATAAAAATAATTAATTAAATAAAGTTTAAGTCCCCTAAACACAAATATTCCCTATACACATGCAATAAAGTGAAAAAAAACACAAGATCGCAAAAAAAAACCCCCACATATTTGGTATCAAAGCGTCCGTAACAATCCGTACAATAACTCAGAAACTTTATTGGATCCGCTTGGTGAACGCCATAAAACAAAACCCAAAATACTCGCCAAAAATTTACATTTTTCATAAAAATGTTCTAAAAAGTGATCAAGCCCTAAACTAGCTCTGTCAACCAAAAAATTATTAAAGTTATGTCTCTGAAAAGATGGCGGTGCAAAAGCAAATGAGATTTCCTCTCTATTAGTTTTTATCCAGTAAAATTGTAAAAATAAATGAAAAACTATATAAATGAGGTATCACCATAATCGTAGTGACCTATAGAATAAAGATAATATAGTATTTTTAGCGTACGGTGCCCCAAAAGATACGAAAATAAAGTAAACCAAAATTGACAATTTTCTTTTCACCCATACATTCAAGAGTAATAAAATCTCATCAATAAGCTAATGACCCACTAAAATGAAATATTTGTAAAGTGCATCTCATATCGCAAAAAATAAGCCCTTATATGTCCAAATTGCCAAAAAAATAAAGATTGTATAACCAGTAAAATGTGACAATGCATAATCTGCTCTGAATGGCGCATCTCCCCTTCGATGCCCTGGCGTGTGCACATACAGCAGGTTACCACCACATATGGGGTATTATTATACTCGGGAGGGATTGTGTATTACATTTTGTGGAGCGCTTCGGTATTTTATCCACTGAGAATTTGTACATTTTTTGAAAAACACATTAATTTAGCCAAAAAAATTTTACTTTCAAAATTGCATCCGATTTTGTTTTAACCTCTGTAAAACAATTAAAGGGTTAACAAACTTCATAAAAGTTGTTTTACGTACGTTGAGGGGTGTAGTTTCTATAATGGGGCAATTTATGGGGTTTTACTTTTTTTTAGGTCTCTCAAAGTGATTTGAAACCTGAGCAGGTCCCTCAATAGCAGGATTTTGCTTTTTTTTATGAAAATGTGAAAAATCGCACCTAACGTTCAAAGCCCCATAACCTCCTATAAAAATAAGAGAATGCATAAAACACCATGTCCACATAAAGAAGACATTTAGTGAATGTTATTTATTAAGTATTTTTGTGGTTATGACTATGTATGGAAAAGGTAGAACATTTTGAAGTTCGAAAATCAAGAATTTTTCCAAATTTTCACCAAATATCTGATTTTCTCATAAATAAATGCAAAACATACCACCAAAATTTTTCAAATAACATGAAGTACAAAGTGTCACAGGAAAACGATTTTAAAATCACTTGGATAAGTTAAAGCGTTTCCAAGTTATAACCATTTAAAGTGACACAGGGCAGATTTGAAAAAATGGGCCGTGTCAGGAAGGTGAAAGTGGCTTCGGCATTAAGGGGTTAATGAATGTCCTTATGGTCTACTTTCTGTCTGTGATTTTTTTCAAAAAGTCTCAAAATGCATAAAAAGTCCCAGCTCACACGCCACTGGACTGGAGTGACTGTAAGACTTTTTATGGTACTTTTTGCAAAATTTCCAAGTCATAAATCTGGCTTTGCACAGTGTTGTACTAGCAGTAGTTCTATGTTTATGCCAAATTATTGAAGAGGTGGAAATAGCCCGGTGAGACTTTTTAGCAGTGCAAAGTCCCAAAAAACTTCACTGTGACTTTTTTACGCCAAAAGAAAAAAAAACAATGATAAATGACCCCCTTGAAGTTGCTTGAAACAAAAGGTTGTATTTTTGCCTTTTAAAGGAAACCTACCATTTAGAATGGCAGGGGTAAGCTGTAAGTACCGAGCACCAGCTCAGGGTGAGCTGGTGCCGGTACTTACTTTCGTTAGTGTTATAAACCGCGGTATTGCGGTTTTAACACTTTTTAAACTTTAGAGCAGAAGGGGCTTCGGCGCTGCGTGTGCACGATCGTGTGCACGCCTACATTGGAAATAGCGGAGATGTTGCGCACGCACGGTCGCGCGCAGCGCCGAAGCCCCTTCTGCTCTAAAGTTTAAAAAGTGTTAAAACCGCAATACCGCGGTTTATAACACTAACGATAGTAAGTACCGGCACCAGCTCACCCTGAGCTGGTGCTCGGTACTTACAGCTTACCCCTGCCATTCTAAATGGTAGGTTTACTTTAAAATAGAACATTTCACCACTTTTACTCTTTTTTTTGGGACACAGTTATCTTATCAGTTATTTTCCTATTCCACTGTAGCTAAGCAATCAATGATGTTTATTTAAGAATCTAATATGTAAATGTGGGTCTTTGCATATTACAGTTTAAGACTGTCTGTACCAGTCTTTGTGCAGCCTCAAAAGATAATAGAAAGCCTAATATTGGGTGCTGAAATCAATTACACTTAATGGGCCTATTTTCTACAGGAAAAAATGGGGCTACTCCATGCCCCAGTAGCCTCGTTCCTCCGCCTACCAGGTAATCTTCCGCGCGCAGCTCCTCGGAGCTGCGCACCCTCGTCCATGTACCCGGCGTTCTGCGAATACGCAGGGTATTCGCTCGAGGGCGCGCAGCTACGAGGACCTGCACGGCGAAGATTACCTGGTAGGCGTAGGAACGAGGCTACTGGGGCTTGGAGTAGCCGCGACTAGTAGCCTCATGTCCGGCTACTCCACGCCCCAGTAGCCGCTTAAAATAATTAGCATATAAAGTCATCAAAGTTTACAAAAGGATAGCCGGGACGTAAGGATTAGCCCAAGAAGGGCTATCCTTACGTCCCATTCATCCACCTACCACCCGTTCTACCTTTATAGGTAGAATCGTGGTGGTAGGTGCCCTTTAAGGAGTTGCTATTATGGCTTTCACTGTGCAATTCAAATAAAAACACTCAATTCATACTCTTGGGTCACTACATTCATAGAGATACCAAGCTTATATATTTGTTACATTGTAATAACTTTAAAAATTTAAATCTTTCAGAAAAAAAAATCACCATATTCTGACCATCTATAAATTATCTATACTTTGTTGTATGGAGCTATGTATTATTTTGCGTGTCTGGCTTACATATTCAGTGATAACATTTTGGGACCTGTATGGCCTTATTTTTTAATTTTGGAAGGCAGATTAATACAGATTACTGATTGACAGATATAATTAAAAGGTAAAAAACAGATTTGTGTTTGTCTGGATCACAGAAATAAACACTAGGTGTCTGTTGTAAAAGAGCAAGTAGGGTCTGCACAGCCAAATGCTACCTAATGTTGGTCCACAAACTAACCAGAGACAATCGCTGTAATAAAGTAAGAGAAGTGTGAATAGGCAATAAAAATAACCAGCCTTTATTCAATTTAACAATTGACAAATTCAATTGACAAAACAACATACATGGAAAATAGTGTAAATTCTTAAAGCACTTAAAAAGTATCACTGTACATATCAATATTCAAATGGGCACAAATCAAGTAATTGTGTCCATTAACAACCCCACATACAAAATGTGTTTTGTTTCCCCTGCAGTTAGAACATATCCAAGAGTAAAGAACAATCAAGATTGTTTACCACTGACGGTGACACTTGGTAGCCTGACATGAACAAAAAAAATGCCTTATTACAAAGGTAAATAATATAGCACAGGCTTGCTTAAACTGTTTGGGCATCAAATTGTACAAAAAGAAACCACAGGGGAGACCATATGTGGGGCTAGAGGCACCACGTGTGTTTCCTCACAAATACCGACTTCCTCAGGGGTCATGTAGGTGTTTATCTGTCTATCTTTCACTGTCTCCTTCTTTATCCCTGTCTAAGAAGCTCTGTTTCTCTATCTATTAAAGTTTCTCTATCAATCAATATTAATGACCGGTGGCAAAATGGAAACTGTGATTGATTGCTAACTACCACAGTAGCCTGCAGACAACGGTTCCTGTAGATGGTGGTTAATGTAACTTGGTACATGTATTTTGGAAAGTGTAGGGTGAAAATTTCAATCGTCACGTCACTGTATATGTGATGGTGCAGATTCATTCCTATACCAGACATACATATACACACACACACACACATATATACTCTCTATATAATATATATTCATATACATATGTGTATATATATATATATATATATATATATATATATATGTGCGAAAATGTCCATAGCGGCACTGCTTATAAACTAAAATAGTTTTGGGTGCCAGCCAATAAGGCCAAGTGAAGTGAAACAATAGAACAATCAATCAATCAATATTAACAATATATTTACATTATCGCTTGTGCGATCTTGTTACTTA
This sequence comes from Engystomops pustulosus, assembly GCF_040894005.1. Classification (NCBI taxonomy): domain Eukaryota; kingdom Metazoa; phylum Chordata; class Amphibia; order Anura; family Leptodactylidae; genus Engystomops; species Engystomops pustulosus. Next base: position 94,817,705 of record NC_092415.1, on the reverse strand, counting down.
GTGGAAACCTCACTGCGCATGTCAAAATAATATATGAGGGAGGTGGGGCCACTAGCCCTATGATCCACAATGCTGCCTAGGACAACCTTGCGCATGCGTGCCTCATTATGTATTTGCAAACAGCCATCTTGCAGGAGAAGACATCACTTCCGGTCTTGCGCAGCATTTACTGGTTGCCATCTTTGATCTTTATTTTGGGGGAAGGAGGTACAGCAGAACTGACTGTGTGAGTTATATAGATGAGCTAGCAGAGCTCACAGTGTTTGTTATAGTTCAGATGTAGCAGAGGTGGAGAGTGTCATTATGTGTTATATGCATCTCATGGATCTCATCATCTCTCATCTGTGATCCGTCTCATCTCTCTTTATCTGTCAGAGTGAATGTTCAGTAGCCAAATAATGTAACCATATTGTCAGAACACATCATCTCATAGCACACAGGGATTATAATGGGGCACATTTACTTACCAGTTCCTTGGAGTTCACAGAGTGCATTGTCCGACAATAATTCATTTTGCACGATTCACTTACATTGTGCGCCGGATATCCTGCATATGTAGCTTCCCAGCTCAGGCCCGTCTGAGTTCATCTTCCTCTTCCTGGCGTGTATAAGTGCTTTATCTTGTGACACAATTTGAATCTTAAGTCCCACGCTGAGTCCGAATCAGTCGGATCGATGTCGCATGAAGCCAGCGCAGCTGCACCAAAAACTAATCGCATGCAACAGAATCCCAGTGCAAACCACTGTAAAATACCTGTCAAAGCTGTTCAAATCCCAAAAACGGCAAACAGTCAGACGAAAGTGAGCAGCACAACACTTAGTAAATAAACCCCTCTGTGTCTGCTTAGAGAGTCCCCACCCACACTCTTGAATTTTACACTGACCATCACTGACTGATATAAGCTAAAACAGCAATAAAACTTCGTAAAATTGTAAAGTAAGGAGGTAAATATCACTACGTAGTTAAAATTTGAGAACTTTCTTTCATGGCCAAACTCCATCAATTCCAGCTGCAGTGTTACGCATGTATGATTACCCATGCATTTGGTGCCATACTCATCCTCTACTCTACAAAATTTAGTTTTGCTTCTTTTCCACAACTCCACTGAAGCAAAATTGGTAACTTTGGGCGCAGTTTCATTGGAATTAGATAACGAACGTTGCTATCTGTCTGTCCATGAATAGCTGTCTGTCCATGGATCCGTTACACATAATCTGAGCATAATATGCGCTGCTGCTCCATCAGATCATTTTAGATTACAGATCCTAAAATAAAATAAATATTCTATGTACCTTATATACTCGAGTATAAGCCTAGTTTTTCAGCACAAAAAAATGTGCTGAAAACCCAAACTCGGCTTATACTCAAGTAAAAAATATATAGGTTTTACAAGGTTTTGTGGTAAAATTAGGGGCCTCGGCTTATACTTGGGTCGGCTTATACTCGTGTATATACAGTAAATGGCCATGGCAATGTTTTGTAATGATCCTGCATTTTTTTTCTGCACAGCTATTGGCTGAAGTAATGAGATGTCAACAAATATTGAAGATGTGTCACATTGTTTGTTCTAAATAAAATCTGATAGATTGAGTGAAATCAGTCATGCAGATATATTTTTGTTTAGGGCAAAATCCCTAAGAGGAGCCTGAGGTAAGTAACAGATTTACGCTAATATATGTGTTAAGAACTATAGCATACACTTTCCTTTAAGCTTACTAAATGAACCTCTGGAAGAATACACTTTGCATAGGGTTGAGGAAACATCATAATTTCTCCACCTTAATTATATAAGACAAAATATAAATTTGGCCTTTGTGGTTCTTATAAAGCCATTTTGCGATTAAAACACTACAGTTTGTTCAAATACATCATGACAGGCATAAAATACATTTCCTATGGCTAAAAGGGAAAAAAATATATAATTTGAGTTTTGCAGAATGCTGAAATTCATAGGATATGTTGTCAATAATACAAAACTGTTAAAAAGTATTAGTGTTAGAGCAGATTTTCCAACTACATAAATCTTGTAAGTGAAATGTTCTGTAATATGCTTATGGTAATGTTAAGACTAAGATTACATTAATGAGCAGCCTGAATAAGTCATGTTATGTTCTGTCAACTTCTATGTATCTGTGAATTCAGCTACACGCCTAATTAATTTTACAGCAATCCTTTGATTAATAATAAGGCAGTTTATCAACTTTATATTACAGTTTTTCAGAAGGAAAAAATATTACATTTCTCACACATAAAGTCCATCATATATGACATCCTAAAATATGAATTATAATACATCTTGTACTAGTGCAAATGTATTATGACCTGCTTTAATTTCCAATATGAACATGAATATTCTCCATCATAATCAAAATTCTACCAGTTTGCGGAATGTTTTTAAAAAAATTTGACTTGATCCAAATTTATTAGTCACAAATTAAGTTTTAAAAATTGTATTTTAAGGCATAGGGAGAATATATATACAAATCCTTATCTTTTGTTCATTAAAACAGTCACAGAGCTCCGAGTAGCTAAAAGTCATGATGACCCCAATAGCCAGAGGTAAGACTGCAGACTGCAATTTCAGGAGAGCTAACATACCAACATCAAATTTATAACAATCACTACAGAAAATATATACAAGTTAGACACATTTTGCCCCTGTCTTAATATTTTAATGAGGTCTCCTTTCAGCTGTCTTTTTTCTAAACTGAATAAACCCAAGTTTTGAAATCTATGATTGTATTTTAGTCCACCCCTGTGATAAATATGACCAGGGGTAAGGAGGCCTTTTACTACTCAAATCCCTCACTTCCCCCCAGCCTAAATGTAATTAACCTAACGGAGCTAGCTAGTGTTACCTAACATGGCAGGTGTCCAGGCTTCAAAAGATCTCTATAGCCACATCGTCACTAAAGGCTTTTTCCCTCCAATTTTCAAACAGGAGACAAAGAGTCATAAAAACTCTTAAACCAATATGTTGATTAGGGACAGTTATGGAGTTATGGTCCATCTCAGCCCAAAGGCAACTACATTTTTGGATTTCTTATCATAAGGAAATCACAGTGGCCCAATCGCTGAGGCTCCAGCATTCTTGGGTCAAGATATATAAATATCTCTGTATAGGACCATAGCAGGTTTGGAATCAATGCGATCCAGGGATTCCCCCGTATTCAATGATACCAGAACCATGACCCTACGACTTCCCCTTGAGAAGCTATGACTTCCCCAGGTTTGGGACGTAATACAAGGAAGGAGGAACCCATGACCCCTCCTGGGGGTGGAAAGAGGTGTGTCTGCACCTGATATAATCAGACACCTTCAGGTGTCTAGAGATGTCTTTAGGAAGAAAATCTTAAGGGGTGCACTATCAGGTTCTATTAGGCCCACACACTGATCCCTTATAAACTCATGCAGATGCTGTGTTATAAGGTTATTGCAATGAGATACTCTAGGATAGCATCTCTCACAAACTCATCAAATTTTGAGTTAAAGGAAATCTTTCACCAGGATCGAGGATTGTAAACCAACCATACTTCCATGCTGTCCATTATTCCATTACTAGGGGCCCCAAATATAATGTAGGCAGTGGAAGGACTTCTGGTAAGTCAATTACCAGCCTCAAAACGTAGTGATGTACTCAACATGGGAGACTTCAACTACCCCAATTTAGACAGAAACTTGCAGGTCCTTCTAAAGCAGGAGTTTTTTGTCAATTACAAAAGACAATTACCTTTCACAATTGGTCCTGGAGCCACCAGAAGGGGACACCTGGGTAATAGTGTCCACAATATTATTGAGTTACAATTATCCTTCACTAAGATGTTTAGTAGAGGGGCAACAAATACTCTAAACTTCAGGAGGGCAAATGTTCAGCCAATAAGGGAGAACCTTAGTGGCATAAATCAGGACACTGTTCTCAAAAACAAAAGCACCCAACAAATATTCTATAGAGTGTTCTGTGAAAAATACATACCGTATGGCATTGGTGGTGAACCTATGGCACTGGTGCCAGAGGCGGCACTCAGAGCCCTTTTTGTGGGCACCCAGACCATCACCCCAGCATACCATACAAAACTCAAAGAATCTTCCTGCAGTTCCAAGCAACTTAAAAGATGCTGCTTTCAGTCATATTTTGATACTGACAACGCTACTTGGGACTGTAGGAAGAGGGAGAATTAGACAGGGTTGAATTATTTTTGGAGGACCTCCTGCTGGCCCCATGATTTTCTGTGTACAGAGGGAAACTGCAAAGAAGCTAAAATGATGAAAATTTTCCATCTTTCTACTGTGTTGCTGTACTCAGGAGGCCAATATGATTGAAAGTTGTTGAACAGGGAGCAATAAGTTACTGCTTGAATTTTTGGTTGGCACTTTGCGATAAATAAGCAGAATTTTGGGTTGTAGTTTGGGCACTCGGACTCTAAAAGGTTCACCATCGCTGCCTTATGGTAAAAAGCATAAGAAAAACAATAAAAAGCCAATGTGGTTAACTAAAACTAGAAAGAAAAATACATTTTGTGAAAAAGCGGATAAAGGAAAAATAGAGACTGAAAGAAATATTGCCAGGGAAAGTAAAACTAATCCAATTTTTTTTAAATATATAAAAGACAATAAACTAAAAACAGAGAGTGTGAGCCCTTTGAGGAATAATCTGGGGAGGTGAGGAAAGGGTTAACCTACCCATGGTGGAAGACATGATGAGGAACAATGTAAATTCTCTTTTGAAAATCAACAATATAACCCAGACAGAAGTGTGGCGCTGCCTCAAAACCACTAAAATAGACAAATCACTGGGCCTATATTGTTTACACCCCTGGATACTGTATGAATTATGTACTATAATAAACAAACAATTATTTTTAATATTTGAAGATACATTAAGGGCAGGTTTTGTTGCACAGGACTGGTGCGTAGTAATTGTGGTACCAATATACAAAAATGGAACAAAAAGTGATCTTGGAAACTACAAAAATTTTAGGAGGTCTATTAGAGATGCTATCCTGGAGTCTCTCATTGTGCATAACCTTAAGCATCGGCATGGGTTAATGAGAGATTGTTCCTGTCAGACTTTCATCTGATCAAATTCTAATAAGAGGTACATTCTAGATAGGACCTGGGGTAGGCTGTTGCGTATCTAGGCTTTTTCAAGGCATTTGATACAGTGCCTCACAAAAGGTCGGTAAATAAAAGGAGACTCCTGGTACTAGGGGAAAATCTGTGTATTTCAGTATGCAATTGGCTTAGTGATAGAAAACCGAGGGTTTTTTTGTATCTGTTAAATAATATGAAACACATATGTGAGCATTATAGAATTCGTTCTTCAGCTAAAAATACAGAATTAGGGCAGCATCTGCTTCCCTATATCCCTCCTTGTTCTCTACCTCCTGACAGCATCTAAAGACTACATCTGCCAGCATCCTTTGCAGCAAATCTCTTGCACTCACCAGCAGTTGGACCGTGGCTGGACTGTGGGTGTGCCTAGCTGTGGTGTCACATGACCGGCTCAAGACGGATGAAGGAGGATTGTGACGGTCACGTGATCTCCCGGTGGGCGCGTGTGCAGTCGACCGTGGCGGACGCCAGTACTTACTACACACCAGACACAGCACAGGTGAGCAATCTAGTCAGCCCCATATATAGGAGTTATATACTTTGTATTCTCATACACCCCTGAAGAAGCCACAGGGCTAGGTGGCGGAACGCGTGGGGAGCCAGCCCCCCCTCTTGTTATCCCGGTGATATCTTTTTTATTTATTTAGCCATTATACTGCATATAGAGCTTTGATTGTATTTACTCATGCTTGATATTATACCAGGAAGTTGATTATATTGTGCGGGTATACAGGGGAGAGGGTTTTCCAGCAACCACTGTTTATTTTTGCACATATCTACGTGGCTGCTATTGTAATCATTGCATCATTTTGCACAGATTTGATTGATTACATAGGAAATGAATTTGCACATGTTGGTGCTTTTAAATGTTTTTAACTTGTCTGTAGTATGAACTTAAATAAAGATATCTCATATTTTTTCTAAAACTATCGAGTCGGTACCTTTAACATGTCACGCTGTTTGTTTATACTAGAAAACCGAGGGTTGTCATTAGTGGCATATTCTCAGATTGGGTTTTAATATTTTTATTAATGACCTCATAGAGGGTATACACAGGAGAGATTCAATATTTGAGATAATACAAAGTGTCATGCGGATGACAGATACTAAGCTTGGTAAAGGCCTGTAAAGACATAATTTTGAATATAGTTTTGGGCATATTTTTTATTTTTTTTACGTGTTCATTGTACAGGTTTAGTAATGATTTTATTGTACAAGTTGTTGCTGACATAGCAATATATTATTTGTGCAGTTTATGTCATGATTTTTAAATTTTTTTACAGTGTATTACAGCAGTCAACATATGCAGATACACTAGCCATGATAGATACTGTCTCCTATTGAATGTGTAATTGTGCTGCTGTAGGCAGCTCTGGGGTCTTCATCCGGACTCATAGAGACAATAGTCACGCTTGAGGGGGGCGGGGGGTTTGATCATGACAGGGGCACAAATAGAAACCCTACACACAAATAGAAATTGATATAACCCACTATATCAGCTCCTTCCAGTAATGCATATTAAAAAAAGCTATCATCCCTCTTTACAGTTAGATTTAAGTCAAATAAAAAGTAAAATAAAAAAACACAGATGGCATAGTTATCATGTTTGATATATTTTACCTGATTTTTTTCTAGTGTGATTTCTCACAATATTACTTACCGAATAAACAGCAATATGATTCTGCTAAGGAGAACAAGCAGAATAATTATAAACTAATAGGTAAAGTGTCATTTCAATAAAAAGCAGGCATCAGATGACACAGAAATAAATATATAAATATGGATGTTGCTCAGTGACCTTTCATTAAAACACTACAAAACTTGAATAAGTGAAAACTTTTCAATTTTGAAGCTATTACCATGCTCTGGTTTTGCAGTTCAGCAATTTCTATAAATGACCTTATTGGTATCAATGAAATAGCTGCAAGTCTTGGCACATTCATTAAGTGTCATAGGTTATTGTCAACTGCATGAAAGTGCTCCAGGGACCCTTAGGGCTTCCTGTCAATAATGTGTAACCCCATTTTGTTTATCTATATGGCCCTTTATTTTTTAACCATCCACATGTCTGTAAAATGCTAAAAGGCTGAAAATGTGAAATTAAGTATTTGGACATCAAAAGATATGAAAAATATGGGTTCTAACAATGTCAGTAGTGTTCCATGAATCTTTGTAGTTCAGAAATTATTCAATAGGACTCATAGTGAGTGTCACTATACAACCCCAATGAAAGTTGTAACCAAAGCAAAACATGTTACTCCTGGGGAAGACAGCATTTTTTTTACAATACAGCTAAAGATATTTAAAATAATTGGGTGTTGTACATCTCAGCTGAAACAATATCTAAATATATATTTACCGATAAAAGGTATATGTTATGATTTAAAGATAAGAAACTATACCCATTTTGTATCCCTTACAAGAATAGCTATCATATTACCATGGTATCTAAGTAAATGTAATGAGATTTTACTATCAACACATCTTAATTGCTAATATCAGAATATTTTTGAACTTCTTAATTTGCAGTCCATAAATCTGCAAATATATTAGGCGTCACAAGTAATAATTTATATACAAAAACATCCAGCACAACGATCTTCTCAAAAACATTATTCAGGCTTTAGCTCACACATCGGATAAAAACATGCAAAAGGTTGACGCCTTTCAGCGCTAGCCTTAATATTGATTTATATGTCATTTCTCTAATGGGAGCGTCAAAATCCTGACATCATTTAAACAAACTTTAATGACACAGAAAGTGATACAATGTAGCAATACACTTGCATGGATACAGAGGATAGTTAAAGGGGTATTTCATTTATTTATATCATCATGGGTTTTTGTATCAGATGTTCATATTCGCGGAATACCCTTTTAATAATGATGAATCCTTTTTTGCCAGATTAACAATGCTCTGCATATATGCTAGATTGTGTATTGCTACATTGTAATCTTCTGTGTGTTATTAAAGTTTGTTTTAATGATGTCTGGATTTTGACATGACCATTGGGAAATTGGGTTGGTATTTTTAAATAAGATGTAATTCATTTTTTATATAGATCAAGATTAAGATTAATCTTTTGCAAGTTTTTATCTCATGTGTGAGCTAATTTACCAATAAAGCCTGAATAATGTTTTGGTGAACAACGTTGTGTTGGATGTTTTGTATTTAAGTATATTTTTGCCTCTTGTGTTCGGGCACCAATTATCCCAGTGGCTGCAAGGTGCAAGAGAGCTGGTTATTGAACTTCTCGTAATAATTTTATTTTATTTTATCTATCCACACCAGTCTCCCTACCAGAATCTTTGAATACAAAGGACAGTACTCTGAATGCTTAAAATATAACTTTTAATCCCAATGTCACTTAAAACCATAAAAGAAGAACCAAGAAAAACATAAACATATATATGTATCAAAAATTGTGGTAAGGTCAGCCAGTTCCTCATCAAAGAGGAACAGTCTTACCATCTAGGTGGCAGTCTATATATTTTCCTTTCAGGTTCATTACAAAGGTGGTGCCCAGGGGGTGTGTAAGCTGACCCTAATATATAGCTTGCACCTATGTTCCCCAAGTTAACAACTCCCACCCTTACAAGGGCAGTACCACGATATCTGACCCTTATGTAGCTCACAAGCCCTCCACTTCCAAGGGTTCCCCACATGTTTCATCACCTCTCTGTGACTTTTCAGGGGAGAATAACCGCTAAGGACCAGGGGGGAACAGGCCCAGAGCGGTATCTATGGTGAGTTCAGTGGTAAGTAATTTGCCAGACCAAGACTGACCCTCCATTCCAGGGGTATGAGTTTGTTACTGGGTGAATTTCTTGTAATAATTTGTTTTGATGAATGTTTGAATATCCTAAAATACAATGCAACATAAGAAGATTTCTAATAAATATTTGGCTCATTCCTTCTTGTTTTTAATGAAAAATGTTTGCACTTTATGAAGCAATATGGATTTTGTACTTGAATGAACTGAATCTACAAGCATTTTTATTACTTAACATCTTTATTAATGACTGAAGTTTTAAATGGGTCGGGCGTTCCAAGTTGGAACTCAAAATTCATATGGATAAAAGAAAGATAGAATTTTCAGGGACTCAGGTGTGCTTCCAGCTGAATAAGATTTGAACATAGGTATCGGGGTAAAAGTGAAACCCAAAGATTCATTGGTTTCTATCATGCTCTTGTTCACCCGGAAGTGCACATGAGACACTGAAAATTACCAAAAGAGGCATTGCAAGCCATTCCTGTAAAGAAAAAATAAAGAACAAATTAACGTTTAATAGAAACTGTTTAATAAAAGTGACTACTTGCTTAAAGAAACATTCCAGTCTCATCTTCTGACCAGTTTCTTATTTTTTCATACTGGTGATTGTGAAATCTATGCTGGAGTAAAAATTCACACACTGAGGCACAGTTACTAAAAACAGTGCCAACTGCACTATGTATTTGTCTGTGTAGTTTGCAGAGGGTGCCAGATTCATAATTTGCGGCGTCCATTCTTCATGAATCTGGGGCTAACTGCACTGCTGTGACAGAATACACCAACTTTTTTTGGTTCAATTTTAGCATGGGGTGTGTGACACATTACTGTCGGACTTTGCATGTTAAATGTGACACAAGGTCTGACTGTGCTCCACAACGCCCTTTTAGTGCAGAAATTTGTGTCACATGAAAAAAAGTGCAGCTGTGACACAAAAGGATTGTGTGCCACATATGTGGTGCAGTCACTTCTTTTATACATGTGCAAGTAGTTTGAGAACGTGCAAAGTCCAACATAAAACTGGTGCAAGGTCCTTATTAAATGTGCCCCAATGACCTTTTGGTGAGCTGGTGTATCAAAAACAGTGAAAACTGCACTATGGGCAGTTTGCCTGTGAAGTGTGCAGGGTGAGCCAGATTCGGGATTTGTGGTGCCCGTTCATCTCAAATCTGTTGCTCCCTCCACTACTCCAACTGCTCCAACTTTTTTTGGTGCACCTTTAACATGGGGCGTGCAACACATTTCTGTTGGTCTCTGCATGATAAATGTGAGCACCATGCCCACATTTGTTTTTATAATGGACATTTTAGGACATGTTGATGCTTAATATGTTTATGATTATGTTCATTTTGAGCACTCAAACAATACACTGCAATACAACTGTTTTGCAGTATATTGTGAATATACTGCCTGTGGCAGAGTGAAATAAGGATTGCCTAATGACATCAGGGCACCTAAAAGGTGCTAGAACCAACTGTGTGAGTTGACACCCACTGCATATGAAATGGGATCAGCCTGTGAGCCCTAGTCATACAGCCCTTACTGTTGAAAGATGTATATAGCCATACAACAATAAGGAACTGGTTAAAAATTATTTCACATAGTGTATTATTTTTTTGGACTTTATTGGTAAATTCCACAGTGATCTTAACAATGGCATGAAACACACAAGTCCTGTGGTTATGGGCAGAATGGCATCACCGGTAACTATTTTCTCTATAACTGTTATTTTCTATGTAGAGGCAAAGACATTAAGAAAACACAAATTTAAGGTTACTAGTATAATCTTATGTAGAAACAGAACATCGTTCGATTTCCGTTCCAGGTATTTTGAGGTTTTTGTGTTTCAATTATAGCCTTTCACAAGCCATACCTATTTGATTTTTTAATCTACAAAGTTACAGTGGATATGGAAAGTATTCTGACCCCTTTAAATTTTTCACTCATTGTAGCCAATATTTTTGCTCATTAATGTACATTCCCTCTTGACAGAAAAAAACCCAAATGTAGACTTTTCTTATTTTTTCAACATGAAATACTTAGATATCACCTGATCAAAAGTATTCAGACTCTTTACTGTAACACTTTTATTTAAAACACATGCTGTTCATTTCCTGTTAATCTTCCTTGAAATGGTTCTACTCCTTCATTGGAGTCCAGCTGTGTTTAATTAAACTAATTGGACTTAATTAGGGAAGACACACAGCTGTCTATATAAGAGCTCACAGTGCATTCCAGAGAACATCAGAATCATGAGGTCTAAGGAACTGCCCAAGGATCTCAGAGACAGAAATGTAGCAAGGCACAGATCTGGCCAAAGTTACATGACAATTTCTGAAGAACTTAAGGTTTCTAAGAGCATAGTGGCCTCCATAATCCTTAAATTAAAGAGGTTTTGGATAACCACAACCTTTCCTCAACCTAGCCGTCCAGTCAAACTAAGCAATCATGGGAGAAGAGCCTTGATGAGAGAGGCAAAGCAGAACCCCAAGATCACTGTGGCTGAGAAATGCAGAAAGGAGATGGGAGAAAGCAGGGCTGATTCTAGCATATTTGCTACCTGAGGCGAATATTAAAATGCTGCCCCTACCCCGCTCCCTGTTTAGTAAATTCTGAAAACTTTACTAACAATTAACATCCCCACAGGCAGCTCCCTGACACTGTGTGACTGACTACAGGTTCTGGGAGTCATTAGTGGCATCTAGTACCTTATAGATGACAATCTCTTCCATCAGTAGGACTTTATTCCGGGTTCTCCAATCCATGAAGTATCACTGCTGAGTTCACAGCCGGATATCTTCAGCTCCGTGCAGCATCTCCACCCGGCGTCCCTAAAAATACCACAGTCACTTACAGTATAAAGTCTCCTGTGTTCCTAAATAATATATACCCCTCACATCACAACTGACCTCACTCTCCCCACATACAAAACATCCATTCATTATAATATATATATATATATATATATATATATTCGACTGGAATTATAGCATGCACAGCAGCAATCAATATACAACACTCCCAATTCATTAATACAGACCCCCAACATTTGGTTTACATGATGCAAAGTAATCTATTGTATCCTATAACTAATATATCCCACCCTGTTACATAAGATTTTATATTCAGTGCTACCCTGACCAATGTAAATATATAGCACCCCCTAATAAATATGTATATATAATAATTTATTTTTATAGAGCCCTGCTCTCATATATTTAAAGGCCTCGTTGTTCACCCCAATTAAATTATATACAGCTCCCATTTACAGATCCCCCAGCTGAAATATGCACAGCACCCCCCCCCAGATAAAAGGATTATGGCCCCATATAAAATGCATAGCACCCCCCCCCAAATAAAAGGATTATAGCCCCATATATAATGCACAGCACCCCCCCCCCCTCCTACACTGAAGATCTACTCTGGCCCTTTCAACCTCACAATGGGCAAATAAAATGCCACATATATGTGATTGGAGGTAATCTGCGTGCTAAGCAACTGGGAACTACCCCAAATTTGTGATACCCTGAAATCATACCCACCAGACACCCACTTTGCCATTTACTCTACTTTTGAAGATGTAGCTCTATACCTCCCCTCCCTATTTTTGTGTCCTAACACTACACTCTGCAAAGCTGATCCCCTGGATTCCTAGGCAACTGCTTTGCTAGACAAAACTCCTTTGGACATATTTAATATTCAAGATTTTAATGTTTTGCCAAGTTTTGTATGTGTGATAATATGAAATTACAACACATATCTGCATCTGAGCTATGTAAAAATATTACTAATATGACTTAATATTGGTTAAATGTATGAACAAATAACATTCTCGTCTGTTTTCATATGCTTTGTTTTCTGCTAGTAAAATTTTATAAAGAGATATGAAAAGCAAAAAACACCTTGCATTAAAAAATAACGCTTTGTATCTCCATATTCTGACACCTGTAACTTTTTCATCCTTTATTGTATGGGGCTGTGTATTGTGCCATTGTTTGCAAGATGAAAGGACATACCATTTTGACAACTGTATGACCACTTTTTTTCAGATTTTTATTGGAGGTAAAATGGCAAAAAGTCAATATTTTTAGACACTATTAACTGGTTCACTGCCAGTAATAACAGTTTTTATATGATGATAGACCAGGCATTTTCACACTGGAGATAACTTATAGGTTTATGGTTTTATTTGATTATTTTTATGTGAATTACTTATACAATTGTACAACTGTATTGCAGTATTTTATGAACATACTGCTTCTAATTACAGTCTGCATCTGATTTGTCACAAGAAAGTAGAAGAGGAATTTCTAAAAGAAAGAGTTATGGATTATTATGGAACGTCAACAAGATCTATCAAGCTGTCTTCACTAGAATTCTGGAGTAATTCTTGCCTTAATACTGTGTACAAAACCTTGTGCCAAATGTATAAAAGGGGTGGTCCACTTTAATCACATTCCAGCAAATAATTGATATTGTTTTATGAAAAGTTATAAAATTTTCCAATATACTTCCTGCAAAAAGTCTTCACAGGTCCCAAGATCTCTGCTTGTTGTCTTCTTGCTATGATTTAACAGGAATCTTCATCTTTTACTTCCTATAGATAAACATCGGTCCATGGTCAAGTGATGTCACACAGGTGCACGGCTCGTTATAAGACACTACAGGAAGTAAACGATGAAGATTCCTATTGAAATACAGCAAGCAGACACCTAGGAAACCATGAGGAATTGATACAGAAAGTATATTGGAAAATTAAATAACTTTTCATTACACAAACAATTAACAAACAATTAATTATTTGCTGTAATGTGCTTAAACAGAACAACTACTTGAAGGGTTATACACAGTTTTATGCTATCTGCTAGGAGGAACCATTGGAGTGAGTCTATTACAAAATACAGTATGTGCCTCAAAGTTGACATGATTGACTTGATATTTTTATCTTTTTAGTTCAAACATAAACATTTTTTTCATTTCTTTTTTCTTGTGTAGGTAACTTATGGTTCTCTTGAGCCTCCCTATACACCATGAGAAAAGATAAAGAGGAAGAATAAAGGATTTCTTCCTTCACCTCCTATGCCTCCATCTGAATCTTGTAAAGGATCTGTGAAAGGGGAGATGCTCTTTCAATATTTATACAAATTCTTTTGTCTATTTCTGAGCAGATGTCTGTATGTTATGAGATGGCACCCAGGGAGAGGAAGAAATTTGAGAACCTCTTACTTTAGTTATGTTATATGTAAGAAATGGCAAAAACCTAGTTATAGCTTTTATAGTATGTTTATGTACGACTTCAAATATTAGGACATACTAAAAATAAAAGTTGTCTTAATTCACTGGTAAACAATCTGACTCAATATACAATCATATGGAAGAATGAAACCAGATAAATCCTTGAAATCTGCTCTCCATCCTCACTAGAAGTTCAAGATAGTTTTCATAGGAGACACAGTTCATATTATATAAAAATATAACCTTATATAAAAGAACAAATGACAAGTGGTGTAGCTAGAGCCATCTGGGCCCTGGGGCAAAATATCCCATGGGCCCCCTCTTGCTATACCTTAAAAAAACATTAGTCATTAGTAATTATTCCTCCCCACACCAATAGCCATTAGTTTTATCCCCCCACACCAGTAGCCATTAGTAATAAACCCCCCACACAAGTAGCCATTAGTAATAATCCCCCGACACCAGTAGCGATTAGTAATAATCCACCCCACACCAGTAGCCCTTAGTAATAATCCCCCCACACAAGTAGCCATTACTAATAATCCCCCGACACCAATAGCGATTAGTAATAATTCCCCCCACAACAGTAGCCATTAGTAATATCCCCCACCCCACACCAGTAGCCATTAGTAACAATCCCCCCCACGCCAGTTGTCATTAGTAATATCCCTCCCACGCCATACCAGTAGACATTAGTAATAATTGCCCCCACACCAGTAGCCATTTGTAATAATCCCCTCCACACCAGCAGCCATTAGTAATATCCCCAATAGAGAAAAACTTGGCACTCCTTATATTTTTGTGAAATCAGAAATTCTTATTTTATTTTTCGTTTATTTAAGCAATCCAAATAACAATTTATGCAACGTTTCGGTCTTAATTCAGACCTTCATCAGGCACTACAATGAAACAGTGAATACAAAATATCAATATGACAGCGTTGTTTATATACAGCAAACAATGTACAAAAAGTGAAAATACAGTCCAGCATCGGTTTTGAGTATAGCTGGAGGCCAGTAAGTGGAGTAGTGCGTTTGGTTCCAAGCTGAATGACATGAGAAAGCGTGTATAACGACACGAAGGGGAGGTAAGTATTACTGAAAATAAAGGCATCGTGATTAGTAACCAATGTATGTCAGGTTGTGAAGCAATAGAATGGTGTATCAATGTACTCTCAAGTATGACCATATTTTTTGTTCATAGTTATTTGAATGAAAAATAAAATAAGAATTTCTGATTTCACAAAAATATAAGGAGTGCCAAGTTTTTCTCTATTGATGAATACGGTATTGTAACCTACTTGTGCACCCACCAAGCTCCAAAGACTTCGAGTGACGTTTATTCTTTTAACATTAGTAATACCCCCCACCCCTTACCAATAGCCATTAGTAATAATCCCCCACACCAGTAGCCATTAGTAATATCCCCCCATCCCACCCGAGTAGCCATTAGTACTACCCACCCACACCAGTACCCATTAGTAATAATCCCCCCACACCAGTAGCCATTAGTAATAATCCCCCCACACCAGTAGCCATTAGTAAAAATCCCCCCACACAAGTAGCCATTACTAATAATCCCCCGACACCAATATCGATTAGTAATAATTCCCCCCACAACAGTAGCCATTAATAATATCCTCCAACCCACACCAGTAGCCATTAGTAATAATCCCCCCCACACCAGTTGCCATTAGTAATATCCCCCACCCCATACCAAAAGCCATTAGTTATAATCCCCCCACACCAGTAGCCATTAGTAATATCTCCCCATCCCACCCCAGTAGCCATTAGTACTATCCCCCACCCTAAACCAGTAGCCATTGGTAATAACCCCCCCCCCACACCAGTAGCCATTAGTAATAATTCCCCAGCACACCAGTAGCCGTTTGTAATAATTCCCCCCTACACCAGTAGCCATTAGTAATAATCCCCCTCAAACCAGTAGCTATTTGTAATTTCTCCCTCCTCACACACCAGTAGCCACTAGTAATATTCCCGACCACCCACCCATACCAGCAGCCATTAGTAATATCCAGGGTCGATTCTAGCATATTTGTTCCCTGAGGCGAATTTTAAAAATGCTGCCGCCCCATTCAGCAACCTACCTCTGCTCCATTGCCCGCTCCCTGTTCAGTAAATGCTCACTGACACTGTGTGACTCACTGCAGGTTCTGAGACTCATTAGCCGCATACCTTATAGTTGACAATCTCTTCCATCAGTAGGACTTTATTCCGGGTTCTGCAATCCATAACGTATCAATGCTGAATTCACGGCCAGATGTCTTCAGCTCCATGCCACACATCTCCACCTGGTTGACTCTAAAATACCACAGTCACTTACAGTATAAAGTCTCCTGCATAACAACACTGTGCTCCTAAATGATATATATCCCACACAACACAACTGACCTCACTCTCCCACACATATAAAACATCCCTTCATGATATATACAGGCAATCCCCGGGTTATATACAAGATAGGTTCTGTAGGTTTGTTCTTAAGTTGAATTTGTCGGAACTGTATATTTTATAATTGCAACCACAACCAACATTTTTTTGTCTCTGTGACAAAATTGGATTTTAAAACTTTTGGGTAGTCATATGAAACTGGATTAACAATAAATCTTAATTGCAAACACTTTTGTCCTGTTACAGCTGATATTTGTAGCCTAAAGCTAAAGTGCAATAAATGACTTTATCCAGAGGTCCGCTTGTAACTATGGGTCGTCTCTAAGTTAGATGTTGGAGGCTGTCTGTATATATATTCTACTGGAATTATAGCATGCACAGCATAGCAATCAATTCACAACACCCCTTATTTATCAATACAACCCCCCCCCCCAACATTTGGTTTACATGATGCAAAGCAATCTTTTGTATCCTTTAACTAATATATTGCACCCTGTTATGTTACATATGATTTTATATACAGTGCTACCCTGACCAATGTAAATAAATAGCACCCCCCTAATGAATATATAATATATATTTATTTATATATATATATATATATATATATATATATATATATATATATTAGAAAGCCCTGCTCTCATATATTTCATTATATACAGCTCCCATATAGAGATCCCATCCAGCTTAAATAAAATATGCCCCCACATATATAGCCCTCCCAGCTAAGTAATATACTGCTTCCCATATGCAGCCCTCCCAGCTTAGTAATATACTGTATCCCATATACAGCCCCACAGCTTAGTAATATATATAACTACAGGGGCGCACCTACCAGTGCCTCCTGGGGGATGGTGGGGGCGGCATCAGGCAGGTCACTCACCAGTCACTCACTACTGTAACCGCCAAGATGGTTCCGTCCCCGGCCACCTGGGACGCCCCTTCTGTCAGCGGCCGCCTCCCGACACGCCTCTCCCTGACCTGGCCCGCCTCTCCAGTTCGCGGCCCACGTCTTCAATGCGTGGCCCGCCTCTTTCCCGTCCGCGCCCAGCCCACATCTTCAGCCCACGCTGTATGTATTACATGGTATATGGCGGCACGCTGTATGTATTATATGGTATATTGGGGCACGCTGTATGTATTATATGGTATATGGAGGCACGCTGTATGTATTATATGGTATATGGAGGTTCGCTGTATGTATTATATGGTATATGGAGGCACACTGTATGTATTATATGGTATATGGGGGCACGTTGTATGTATTATATGGTATATGGCGGCACACTGTATGTATTATATAGTATATGGCGGCACACTGTATCTATTATATAATATATGGCGGCACGCTGTATGTATTATATGGTATATGGCGGCACACTGTATGTATTATATGTTATATGGCGGAACATTGTATGTATTATATGATATATGGCGGCACACTGGATCTATTATATATTACATGGAGGACACTGGATGTATTTTATAATATATGGTGGCATGATGTATTGATTTTATATTATATGGCGGATTGTTGTATGTATTTTGTTCTTTCTGGTAGCTTGCTTTGTTTACTATTACCGTATTTATTATTTATTGTTTATTATTATATAGGACATGGGAATCTCTATGTATTTTGCATTGCTTCATTTTCGAATTAAACCAATATGATTGGGTCTGGTCCTGACACTCCATGATATATTTCATATATGGAGTGGGGGGGGGGGGGCGTCATTCTATAGTTCGCCTCAGGCAGCAGAAAGGCTAGATTCACCCCTGTATAACTATATATATAGCCGTTGCAGCTCAGTGATATACTGTATCCTATATACAGCCCCACCAGCTTAGAAATATACTGTTTCCCATATGCAGCCCTCCCAGCTAAGTAATATACTATATCCCATATACAGCCCCCCAGCTTAGTAATATACTGTATCCCATATACAGCCCAGCTAGCCTAGTAATATACTGTATCCCATATGCAGCCCTCCCAGCTTAGTTATATATTGTATCCCATATACAGCCCCACCTAGTTTCATAAAAATCCAGCCCTATATACAGAACTCACTAGTTTATACTCTCTCATATAGTATACCAGCCCTGTTGAATCACTTTCCGGACCCAATATTTAGCCCACCCTCTCAGTTTAATTATATACAGCCTCCCATAAAGTTCCTCACAACTTAATTAATATCTTGCCCCCATATTTAGATCCACCTTAGTTTTACTATATATAGCCTCCCATATAGCACAACCCCTGGTTTATTTATTAACTTGCCCCATATATGCGGTAGATTTCCTCACCCCAGTTTTATTATATTAAGAAGCCTCCTGGCTTATTTACATACAGCCTCACATATAGCCGCCCCAGTTTATTTATATTATATTTATCTATATCTGTTTAACTTATTAGAGTAGAGAAAAAAGGCAGCACTCCAAAATGTCCAGTATAAGGTGTAAAAAAGTGGGTTCTGTTTTATTCCATGTTTCAAAGAACAACAAAGTACAGCAACGTTTCGGCTCACTTGGAGCCTTTTTCAAGTCAAATAACAAGAGTGAACATCATATATATATGCCCCGTTTGGGTGATCATATGATAAATTTGTCCCCATCCCCTAGTTAACATATTACATCATCATAATCAAATTCCATACTGAACAACAAGTAAAAACATTTAATTTTTTAATAAAAAGGATTACATTCAACATTGTAAAGGGCAAGTGCGTACATATTGCATAAATTGACGAATGCATGACACCAAGTGTGCTCGTGTCAATAAAGTAGTAGATAGGTGAATAAACACAATTTAAATAAAGTAATTTGAATAAGTTTAAAATGAGCACGGGGATCTCACCACCTCGTCCACCGACAATGTGCCAAAAAAGGGTGATCCGATTGTCAGCTGCTGTGTAGCTTGCTTGGCGCGCTGTTGTCTTGAGGGTTTGACACGCATTAGTGGAACGCAAGCCCGATAATGCTCCATTGCGCATGCACTGAGGGATCCTGTAGTCAAGGAGACGACTTGCGTCACTGGTAAATAAGCGATCCGCTCGCTAGGTAAGGCGATGATGTTATAAAACAGGGCATATTCTGCCAAATGTTGTATTAAAAGGGGTGGCTACTGGCACAGCACGGAGTGTGCAAATAAATAACAAATATATGATAAAGGAACACGTCAATGGGGGAGCAACAATGGTATAAACCCCTGATGTACGGGGAGGGTATAAGCCGATAGTGTATAATCCCAGGTGGTCTAATAAGGGCCCTGTAGGGATAGATAATGGTAGGATCGCTGGACCCACTTTGAGTCCATTCGGACGTAAAGTGTTCAAGGTAAAAATCCACTGTAATTCCTTTCTTTTGAGGATTTTTTCTCTGTCTCCTCCCCTGCGTAGGGGGGGCACATGGTCACTGATTTGGAATTTCAGATCTCTTTCAGTGTGGCCTGCTTCAGTGAAATGTTTAGATACAGGTAAGTCACGTATGTTGTTACCGATAGTGTATCGGTGCTGGTTAAACCTCGTTTTAAATTCTAAGGTGGTTTCACCTATGTATAGAAGGCCACACGGGCAGCTGAGCATGTAAATGACAAAACAGCTGTCACAATTCAAATAATGTTTAATTTTGTACTCCACATTGTTATGAAAGAAGGAACCACCTCTATTCATTTGTTTACAGTTTATACAATTTTGGCATGGAAAGGAGCCCTTATTGAGTTGCCCAAAGATGCCTTTCTGTCTGTTTGGTCGCAGGGAACCCACATCTACCTTCACTACACGGTCTATGACCGATTGAGATCTCTGGTATGAAAAAATAGGGGGGTTGTTGAATTCAGGGGCGGAGGTAGGGTTACCCAATAACTTAGACAAATGCCTGCGAATTATGTTAGCAATGGAATTACTGTATTCACTGTAAGTGGATACAAATGGAATTCTACCCACATCTGTTTTTTTAATAGTGGGAGATAATGCTTTGGCTCTATCAATGTCTTGTACCTTGTCTAGATTTTTATTAATGATTCTATGAGGATAACCGCGTTGTGCAAATTTATTAGACATGTTGTTCAAATTTTTAGTGGCTTTCTGGGGATCACTGGTGATCCGTTTAACTCTGAGGAGTTGGCTGTAGGGTAGGCTTTTGATCATAGCACGTGGGTGATGGCTCTCGAATCTAAGCAAAGTGTTCCTATCAGTTGGTTTCACATATAAGTAGAGATGAGCGAACACTAAAATGCTCGGGTACTCGTTATTCGAGGCGAACTTTTCCCGATGCTCGAGTGCTCGTCTCGAATAACGAACCCCATTGAAGTCAATGGGAGACTCGAGCATTTTTCAAGGGGACCAAGGCTCTGCACAGGGAAGCTTGGCCAAACACCTGGGAACCTCAGAAAAGGATGGAAACACCACGGAAATGGACAGGAAACAGCAGGGGCAGCATGCATGGATGCCTCTGAGGCTGCATAATCGCACCATTATGCCAAAATTATGGGCAACAGCATGGCCATGACAGAGTGACAGAATGAAGCTAGATAGCATCTAAAACATCCAATAATTGACCCTGACACTATAGGGGACGGCATGCAGAGGCAGCGGCAGCAGGCTAGAGAGTGTCATGGCGACATACCCTAAATGGACTCAGGCTTCAAACCAATGGGTGGCAGAGAGGAACCAAAGGAGGTGAGCAAGAAGCGCTCAAATAATATCGGTACATGATAAAAGTTTGCCAGTATATTTTGTGGATTACACAGCAGGGTGGCGACAAAGTTAACATGGAAGCCATGAAAACAACCCAAAATTCTGCCTGACACAGCTCGTTTGATAAGGGGACGATGTATGGAGGCAGTGAACTAGTAGTAGATTAAAGGTGCTGCAGTTAAAACTATGTTAGTTGGATCTTGGCATGGAGCTGGCGCTCCGCTGCCAGGCGAGCTTTCGCCAATCCAAGCCCCTGTCTCTAGGCTACTCCCCAAACAGCACTTCTAAGAACCTTTTGTATAAGATCAAGTGTAGTAGCGTTCTTATAAGTTTAGGATATGCCGGGTGAGGGGAATGTAAACAGATGCGCAAGAAGCGCTGAAATAATATCCCTAAATGGTAAAAGTTTGCAAGTATATTTTGGGGATTACACAGCAGGGTGGCGACAAAGTTAACAACTTTGATGTGGAATGCCCTGTAATAGCTCTTGGGCGGTGTGCCTTTTATCGCCTAGGCTCAGCAGTTTCAGCACCGCCTGCTGTCGCTTAGCGACGGCACTGCTGCTGTGCCTAGAGCTACCGACTGATGGCGCCATGCCCACGGATGGTAATTCGGAGGAGGAGGAGGTGGAGGAGGGGTGGGAGGAGGTATAGTAGGCCTTTGAGACCTGGACCGAGGTAGGCCCCGCAATTCTCTGCGTCGGCAGTATATGACCAGCCCCAGGGTCAGACTCGGTCCCAGCCTGCACCAAGTTAAGTGTAGTAGCGTTCTTATAAGTTTGGGATATGGCGGGTGAGGGGAATGTAAACAGATGCGCAAGAAGCGCATGATGCGCATGGAGCTGGCGTTCCGCTGCCAGGCGAGCTTTCGCCAATCCAAGCCCCTGTCTCTAGGCTACTCCCCAAACAGCACTTCTAAGAACCTTTTGTATAAGATCAAGTGTAGTAGCGTTCTTATAAGTTTAGGATATGCCGGGTGAGGGGAATGTAAACAGATGCGCAAGAAGCGCTGAAATAATATCCCTAAATGGTAAAAGTTTGCCAGTATATTTTGGGGATTACACAGCAGGGTGGCGACAAAGTTAACAACTTTGATGTGGAATCCATGAAAACAACCCAAATTTCTGCCTGACACACCTCGTTTGATAAAGGGACGATGTATGGAGGCAGCTATATGGACGACTTTTGGAGGTAGCAATGGAGACAACGTGTGGAGGCTGCTATGGAGACAATTTAATTTGGATAGTGCCTGTATGTGGCAGTCCCAAACATTTTTCAAACCAGAGGAGCAGGTAGGTGGCCCTCCAGTAAAATGGGATAGATTGAGTGCCTGTATGTGGCAGTCCCAAAAATGTTTCAAACCAGAGGAGCAGGTAGGTGGCCCTCCAGTAAAATGGAATAGATTGAGTGCCTGTATGTGGCAGTCCCAAAAATTGTTCAAACCAGAGGAGCAGGTAGGTGGCCCTGCAGTAAAATGGAATAGATTGAGTGCCTGTATGTGGCAGTCCCAAAAATTGTTCAAACCAGAGGAGCAGGTAGGTGGCCCTGCAGTAAAATGGAATAGATTGAGTGCCTGTATGTGGCAGTCCCAAAAATTGTTCAAACCAGAGGAGCAGGTAGGTGGCCCTCCAGTAAAATGGAATAGATTGAGTGCCTGTATGTGGCAGTCCCAAAAATTGTTCAAACCAGAGGAGCAGGTAGGTGGCCCTGCAGTAAAATGGAATAGATTGAGTGCCTGTATGTGGCAGTCCCAAAAATTGTTCAAACCAGAGGAGCAGGTAGGTGGCCCTGCAGTAAAATGGAATAGATTGAGTGCCTGTATGTGGCAGTCCCAAAAATTGTTCAAACCAGAGGAGCAGGTAGGTGGCCCTGCAGTAAAATGGAATAGATTGAGTGCCTGTATGTGGCAGTCCCAAAAATTGTTCAAACCAGAGGAGCAGGTAGGTGGCCCTGCAGTAAAATGGAATAGATTGAGTGCCTGTATGTGGCAGTCCCAAAAATGTTTCAAACCAGAGGAGCAGGTAGGTGGCCCTCCAGTAAAATGGAATAGATTGAGTGCCTGTATGTGGCAGTCCCAAAAATTGTTCAAACCAGAGGAGCAGGTAGGTGGCCCTGCAGTAAAATGGAATAGATTGAGTGCCTGTATGTGGCAGTCCCAAAAATTTTTTAAAACAGAGGACCGGGTAGGTGGCCCTCCAGAAAAATGGAATAGATTGAGTGCCTGTATGTGGCACTCACAAAAATTGTTTCAAACAGAGGACCGGGTAGGTGGCCCTCCAGAAAAATTAAATGCATAAAGTACTATAGGTAGAGCCAGTGGGCCCTGTCAAAAAATAGCCAGTTTCCTCTGCTTTACTGTACAAAGAGCAGGAGAAGGAGGAAAATGAGGAGGAGGAGGAGGAGTGGATAAATTATTCAGGTTGAGCTTCCTTCACCTGCTGGAGATTGGAAATTAGGAGAAATCCATGCTTTATTCATCTTGATAAGCGTCAGCCTGTCAGCGCTGTCAGTCGACAGGCGTGTACGCTTATCGGTGATGATGCCACCAGCTGCACTGAAAACCCGCTCGGACAAGACGCTAGCGGCAGGGCAGGCAAGAACCTCCAAGGCGTAGAGCGCCAGTTCGTGCCACATGTCCAGCTTTGAAACCCAGTAGTTGTAGGGAGCTGTGTGATCATTTAGGACGATGGTATGGTCAGCTACGTACTCCCTCACCATCTTTCTGTAAAGATCAGCCCTACTCTGCCGAGACTGGGGACAGGTGACAGTGTCTTGCTGGGGTGACATAAAGCTGGCAAAAGCCTTGTAAAGCGTACCCTTGCCAGTGCTGGACAAGCTGCCTGCTCGCCTACTCTCCCTCGCTACTTGTCCCGCAGAACTACGCACTCTGCCGCTAGCGCTGTCAGAAGGGAAATACTGTTTCAGCTTGTGCACCAGGGCCTGCTGGTATTCATGCATTCTCACACTCCTTTCCTCTCCAGGGATGAGAGTGGGAAGATTTTGCTTGTACCGTGGGTCCAGGAGAGTGAACACCCAGTAATCGGTGCTGGAATAAATTCTTTGAACGCGAGGGTCACGGGATAGGCAGCCTAGCATGAAATCTGCCATATGCGCCAGAGTACCAACGCGTAAGAATTCACTCCCCTCACTGGCCTGACTGTCCATTTCCTCCTCCTCCAACTCCTCCAACTCCTCTTCTTCTGCCCATACACGCTGAACAGTGAAGGACTCAACAATGGTCCCCTCTTGTGTCTCGCCAACATTCTCCTCCTCTTCCTCCTCATCCTCCTCCACCTCCACCTCCTCCGATATGCGCTGAGAAACAGACCTCAGGGTGCTTTGGCTATCAACAAGGGAATATTCTTCCCCCGTCTCTTGTGACGAGCGCAAAGCTTCCGACTTCATGCTGACCAGAGAGTTTTTCAACAGGCCAAGCAGCGGGATGGTGAGGCTGATGATGGCGGCATCGCCACTGACCATCTGTGTTGACTCCTCAAAGTTACTCAGCACCTGACAGATATCAGACATCCACGTCCACTCCTCATTGTAGACTTGAGGAAGCTGACTGACCTGACTACCAGTTCTGGTGGAAGTTGACATCTGGCAGTCTACAATCGCTCTGCGCTGCTGGTAAACTCTGGATAACATGGTCAGTGTTGAATTCCACCTCGTGGGCACATCGCACAACAGTCGGTGAGCGGGCAGTTGGAGGCGGCGCTGCGCTGCCCTGAGAGTGGCAGCATCTGGGCTGGACTTCCTGAAATGCGCACAGATGCGGCGCACCTTCGTGAGCAAATCAGACAGATTGGGGTATGTCTTGAGGAAACGCTGCACTATCAGATTTAACACATGGGCCAGGCATGGCACATGTGTCAGTCTGCCGAGTTGCAGAGCCGCCACCAGGTTACGGCCGTTGTCACACACAACCATTCCCGGCTTGAGGTTCAGCGGTGCCAGCCACAGATCAGTCTGCGCCGTGATGCCCTGTAATAGCTCTTGGGCGGTGTGCCTTTTGTCGCCTAGGCTCAGCAGTTTGAGCACCGCCTGCTGTCGCTTAGCGACGGCACTGCTGCTGTGCCTAGAGCTACCGACTGATGGCGCCGTGCCCACGGATGGTAGTTCGGAGGAGGAGGTGGAGGAGGGGTGGGAGGAGGAGGAGGCATAGTAGGCCTGAAACACCTGGACCGAGGTAGGCCCCGCAATCCTCGGCGTCGGCAGTATATGAGCAGCCCCAGGGTCAGACTCGGTCCCAGCCTCCACCAAGTTAACCCAATGTGCCGTCAGCGATATATAGTGGCCCTGCCCGGCAGCACTCGTCCACGTGTCCGTGGTCAGGTGGACCTTGTCAGAAACGGCGTTGGTCAGGGCACGGATGATGTTGTCTGACACGTGCTGGTGCAGGGCTGGGACGGCACATCGGGAAAAGTAGTGGCGGCTGGGGACCGAATACCGAGGGGCGGCCGCCGCCATGAGGTTGCGAAAGGCCTCGGTCTCTACTAGCCTATAGGGCAGCATCTCCAGGCTAAGCAATCTGGAGATGTGCACATTAAGGGCTTGGGCGTGCGGGTGGGTTGCACTATATTTGCGTTTCCGCTCCAGCGTCTGGGGTATGGAGAGCTGAACGCTGGTGGATGCTGTGGAGGATCGTGGAGGCGACGATGGGGTTTTTGTGGCAGGGTCCTGGGCAGGGGGCTGACTAGCAGCTGACACAGGGGAAGGAGCAGTGGTGTGCACGGCCGGAGGTGAACGGGCTTGTTGCCACTGAGTGGGGTGCTTAGCATTCATATGCCTGCGCATACTGGTGGTAGTTAATCTAGTAGTGGTGGAACCCCTGCTGAGCCTGGTTTGGCAAATGTTGCACACCACAGTCCGTCGGTCATCCGGTGTTTCCTTAAAGAACCTCCACACTTCTGAAGATCTAGCCCTTGCCGCAAGAGCCCTCACCACGGGAGCTTCACTAGTTGACAGTGGCGCTGATGCACCAGCTCTGGCCCTGCCTCTCCGTCTGGCCCCACCACTGCCTCTTCCAACCTGTTCAGGTCGAGGACTCTCCTCCGTCTCAGAAGCACTGTGTTCACCCGGCCTCTCAACCCAGCTTGGGTCTGTCACCTCATCATCCTCCGATCCCTCAGTCTGCTCCCCCCTCGGACTTCCTGCCCTGACAACAACTTCCCCACTGTCTGACAACCGTGTCTCCTCATCGTCGGACACCTCTTTACACACTTCCACTACGTCAAGAAGGTCATCATCACCCACAGACTGTGACTGGTGGAAAACCTGGGCATCGGAAAATTGCTCAGCAGCAACCGGACAAGTGGTTTGTGACTGTGGGAAGGGTCCAGAAAACAGTTCCTCAGAGTATGCCGGTTCAAATGCCAAATTTTCCTGGGAGGGGGCAGACTGGGGGGGAGGAGGCTGAGGTGCAGGAGCTGGAGGAGTGGCGATTTCGGTGACATGGGTGGACTGCGTGGAAGACTGACTGGTGGTGGACAAATTGCTCGAAGCATTGTCAGCAATCCACGACATCACCTGTTCGCACTGTTCTGGCCTCAACAGTGCTCTACCACGAGTCCCAGTAACTTCAGACATGAACCTAGGGAGTGTAGCTCTGCGGCGTTCCCCTGCTCCCTCATCAGCAGGTGGTGTCTCACCCCGCCCAGGACCACGGCCTCTGACCCCTGCAGTAGTTGGACGCCCACGTCCCCGCCCTCGTCCTCTACCCCTAGCCCTCGGGTTAAACATTTTTAAAATGAGAGTTATAACTTTATTTTTTTTTTTTACTTTTTTTTTTTTTTTTTTTTTTTTTTGTGTTTTTTGTTTTTTTTTGAGTTTTTAAAACCAAACAATGCTATCCTATTGCTATGGCTATTTTCTAGCCAAGTATCAAAGGAAGCACAGTACTATGCCAGATGAGATGACACTGAGTTATTGCCTAATAGAAATCCAACCCCTACTGAATTTTGCCACTTCGGCCTTTGCTATGGATATGTGCGCCACTAAGCGCAGAACACAGCGGTCGCAAGTCCCACTACAAATTGCTCAGAATTGGCAAGTACATGCACTGCAGAAACTACAGCCACCAGCAGATCAACCAGAAATCAAATATATAGAACGCTACTGTAGGCTTCAAGATCAAGAAGCTGTTTGTATTCTCCTATGGCTATTTTCTAGCCAAGTATCAAAGGAAGCACAGTACTATGCCGGATGAGATGACACTGAGTTATTGCCTAATAGAAATCCAACCCCTACTGAATTTTGCCACTTCGGCCTTTGCTATGGATATGTGCGCCACTAAGCGCAGAACACAGCGGTCGCAAGTCCCACTACAAATTGCTCAGAATTGGCAAGTACATGCACTGCAGAAACTACAGCCACCAGCAGATCAACCAGAAATCAAATATATAGAACGCTACTGTAGGCTTCAAGATCAAGAAGCTGTTTGTATTCTCCTATGGCTATTTTCTAGCCAAGTATCAAAGGAAGCACAGTACTATGCCGGATGAGATGACACTGAGTTATTGCCTAATAGAAATCCAACCCCTACTGAATTTTGCCACTTCGGCCTTTGCTATGGATATGTGCGCCACTAAGCGCAGAACACAGCGGTCGCAAGTCTCACTACAAATTGCTCAGAATTGGCAAGTACATGCACTGCAGAAACTACAGCCACCAGCAGATCAACCAGAAATCAAATATATAGAACGCTACTGTAGGCTTCAAGATCAAGAAGCTGTTTGTATTCTCCTATGGCTATTTTCTAGCCAAGTATCAAAGGAAGCACAGTACTATGCCGGATGAGATGACACTGAGTTATTGCCTAATAGAAATCCAACCCCTACTGAATTTTGCCACTTCGGCCTTTGCTATGGATATGTGCGCCACTAAGCGCAGAACACAGCGGTCGCAAGTCTCACTACAAATTGCTCAGAATTGGCAAGTACATGCACTGCAGAAACTACAGCCACCAGCAGATCAACCAGAAATCAAATATATAGAACGCTACTGTAGGCTTCAAGAAGCTGTTTGTATTCTCCTATGGCTATTTTCTAGCCAAGTATCAAAGGAAGCACAGTACTATGCCAGATGAGATGACACTGAGTTATTGCCTAATAGAAATCCAACCCCTACTTAATTTTGCCACTTCAGCCTTTGCTATGGATATGTGCGCCACTAAGCGCAGAACACAGCGGTCGCAAGTCTCACTACAAATTGCTCAGAATTGGCAAGTACATGCACTGCAGAAACTACAGCCACCAGCAGATCAACCAGAAATCAAATATATAGAACGCTACTGTAGGCTTCAAGAAGCTGTTTGTATTCTCCTATGGCTATTTTCTAGCCAAGTATCAAAGGAAGCACAGTACTATGCCAGATGAGATGACACTGAGTTATTGCCTAATAGAAATCCAACCCCTACTGAATTTTGCCACTTCAGCCTTTGCTATGGATATGTGCGCCACTAAGCGCAGAACACAGCGGTCGCAAGTCTCACTACAAATTGCTCAGAATTGGCAAGTACATGCACTGCAGAAACTACAGCCACCAGCAGATCAACCAGAAATCAAATATATAGAACGCTACTGTAGGCTTCAAGAAGCTGTTTGTATTCTCCTATGGCTATTTTCTAGCCAAGTATCAAAGGAAGCACAGTACTATGCCAGATGAGATGACACTGAGTTATTGCCTAATAGAAATCCAACCCCTACTGAATTTTCCCACTTCGTTCTTTGCTATGGATATGTGTGCCACTAAGAGCTAAACACAACGGTAGCAAGTCCCCCTGCTAATTCCTCACAAAATGGTAAAAGATGCAAATTAAAATAAAAAAAGTAGAACGTTATTGTAGCCCTAAGAAGGGCTGTTGGGTTCTTTGAGAATCACTCCTGCCTAACAGTAAGCTAATAGAACACCCTAACGCTTTCCCTGAGCAGCAGCAGCTCTCTCCCTAGCGGCATCCAGAGACAGAATGATCCGAGCAGCGCGGCCAGCGGCTAGTCTATCCCAGGGTCACCTGATCTGGCCAGCCAACCACTGCTATCGACGTGTAAGGGTACCACGTCATGCTGGGTGGAGTGCAGAGTCTCCTGGCTTGTGATTGGCTCTGTTTCTGGCCGCCAAAAAGCAAAACGGCGGGAGCTGCCATTTTCTCGAGCGGGCGAAGTATTCGTCCGAGTAACGAGCAGTTTCGAGTACCCTAATGCTCGACCGAGCATCAAGCTCGGACGAGCATGTTCGCTCATCTCTACATATAAGTCTTTCTATGGTAGCATTCTTCAGTGACACAAGAACATCTAAGAATTGTATCTCACTTCTAGAGTGTGTCAAAGTGAACTTTATAGTGTCATCGATCGTATTCAGATATGTGTGGAACTCGAAGAGCTCCTGTTCGGTGCCGGACCATAGGAGGAAGACGTCATCTATGTACCTCCACCACCGTAGATCAAATGTCTGTGTTATTGAAGGGATTGTCTTTCTGTATTTCATGTGGGTTCCCTGCGACCAAACAGACAGAAAGGCATCTTTGGGCAACTCAATAAGGGCTCCTTTCCATGCCGAAATTGTATAAACTGTAAACAAATGAATAGAGGTGGTTCCTTCCTTTATAACAATGTGGAGTACAAAATTAAACATTATTTGAATTGTGACAGTCATTTACATGCTCAGCTGCCCGTGTGGCCTTCTATACATAGGTGAAACCACCTTAGAATTTAAAACGAGGTTTAACCAGCACCGGTACACTATCCGTAACAACAGACGTGACTTATCTGTATCTAAACATTTCACTGAAGCAGGCCACACTGAAAGAGATCTGAAATTCCAAATCATTGACCATGTGCCCCCCCTATGCAGGGGAGGAGACAGAGAAAAATCTTCAAAAGAAAGGAATCACAGTGGATTTTTACCTTGAACACTTTACGTCCGAATGGACTCAATGTGGATTTCAAACTTAGCAACATTTAATGCACGTCTTGTTCAACTGTTGTTGTCCTCTCATATTTCATCTGACATTAGTTGTAGGCTTTTTTGAGTAACAAGAAACATCCCATGCATATGATATGTTATCATATTACTAATTACAATTTTTCTTTGTCTTTTTAGATGATATGAACCTAAGAAAGCCACACTGGGAATACTCTCACCAGTTCTTTCCACCACATTTTGTGCCACATATGATCCTTTGCTGTCCAGCGATCCTACCATTATCTATCCCTACAGGGCCCTTATTGGACCACCTGGTATTATACACTATCGGCTTATACCCTCCCCGTACATCAGGGGTTAATACCATTGTTGCTCCCCCGTTGACGTGTTCCTTTATCATATATTTGTTATTTATTTGCACACTCCGTGCTGTGCCCGTAGCCACCCTTTTTAATACAACATTTGGCAGAATATGCCCTGTTTTATAACATCATCGCCTTACCTAGTGAACGGATCGCTTATTAACCATTAACGAAAGTCGTCTCCTTGACTACAGGATCCCTCAGTGCATGCGCAATGGAGCATTATCGGGCTTGCGTTCCACTAATGCGTGTCAAACCCTCAAGACAACAGCGCGCCAAGCAAGCTACACGGCAGCTGACAATTGGATCACCCTTTTTTTGCAAATTGTCGGTGGACGAGGTGGTGAGATCCCCGTGCTCGTTTTCAACTTATTCAAATTACTTTATTTAAATTGTCTTTATTCACCGATCTAGCACTTTATTGACACAAGCACACTTTGTGTCATGCATTCGTCAATTTATGCAATATGTACGCACTTGCACTTTACACTGTTGAATGTAATCCTTTTTATTACAAAATTCAATGTTTTTACTTGTTGTTCACTACGGAATTTGATTATGATGATGTAATATGTTAACTAGGGGGTGGGGACAAATGTATCACATGATCACCCAAACGGGGTATATACACTCACCAGCCACTTTATTAGATACACCTGTCCAACTGCTCGTTAACACCTAATTTCTAATCAGCCAATCACATGGCGGCAACTCAGTGCATTTAGGCATGTAGACATGGTCAAGACAATCTCCTGCAGTTCAAACCGAGCATCAGTATGGGGAAGAAAGGTGATTTGAGTGCCTTTGAACGTGGCATGGTTGTTGGTGCCAGAAGGGCTGGTCTGAGTATTTCAGAAACTGCTGATCTACTGGGATTTTCACGCACAACCATCTCTAGGGTTTACAGAGAATGGTCTGAAAAAGAAAAAACATCCAGTGAGCGGCAGTTCTGTGGGCGGAAATGCCTTGTTGATGCCAGAGGTCAGAGGAGAATGGGCAGACTGGTTCGAGCTGATAGAAAGGCAACAGTGACTCAAATCGCCACCCGTTATAACCAAGGTAGGCAGAAGAGCATCTCTGAACGCACAGTACGTCAAACTTTGAGGCAGATTGGTTACAGCAGCAGAAGACCACACCGGTTGCCACTCCTTTCAGGTAAGAACAGGAAACTGAGGCTACAATTTGCACAAGCTCATCGAAATTGGACAGTAGAAGATTGGAAAAACGTTGCCTGGTCTGATAAGTCTCGATTTCTGCTGCGACATTCGGATGGTAGGGTCAGAATTTGGCGTCAACAACATGAAAGCATGGATCCATCCTGCCTTGTAGCAACGGTTCAGGCTGGTGGTGGTGGTATCATGGTGTGGGGAATATTTTCTTGGCACTCTTTGGGCCCCTTGGTACCAATTGAGCATCGTTGCAATGCCACAGCCTACCTGAGTATTTTTGCTGACCATGTCCATCCCTTTATGACCACAATGTACCCAACATCTGATGGCTACTTTCAGCAGGATAATGCGCCATGTCATAAAGCTGGAATCATCTCAGACTGGTTTCTTGAACGTGACAATGAGTTCACTGTACTCAAATGGCCTCCACAGTCACCAGATCTCAATCCAATAGAGCATCTTTGGGATGTGGTGGAACGGGAGATTCGCATCATGGATGTGCAGCCGACAAATCTGCGGCAACTGTGTGATGCCATCATGTCAATATGGACCAAAATCTCTGAGGAATGCTTCCAGCACCTTGTTGAATCTATGCCACGAAGAATTGAGGCAGTTCTGAAGGCAAAAGGGGGGCCAACCCGTTACTAGCATGGTGTACCTAATGAAGTGGCCGGTGAGTGTATATATGATGTTCACTCTTATTTGGCTTGAAAAAGGCTCCAAGTGAGCCGAAACGTTGCTGTACTTTGTTGTACTTTGAAACATGGAATAAAACAGAACCCACATTTTTACACCTTATACTGGACATTTTGGAGTGCTGCCTTTTTTCTCTACTCTATTTACGAAGGACCTAGGGCCTGGTCCTATTGTGCCTGCACCCACCGCTACCCTCTTTATTGTGTGCAGCTTACACTTTCTTCAAGTGTTTAACTTATTACATACAGACCCCCCCCCCCCAACAGTATAAACAGTATTCGGCCACATATGAATTTATACGGACACCCCCCGGTAAACTGTAAAAGTATATAAACGCCCAGTATAAAAAGTAGGAAAACAGGAGTATGGCCCCATATAAATATATACCGCCCCCCCCCTGAAAATAAGAATCTGGCTCCATTTAAATATATGCGCCCCCACCCTCAATATAAGAAGAATCTGGACACCTATAAATATTTAGTCCCCCCAGTATAAAACAAATCTGTCCCCATATAAATATATATATAGCCCGCCCCCCAGTATAAGAAGAATCTGTTCCGAATATAAATATATACAGTCCCCCAGTATAAAATGAATCTGGCCCATATTAATAGGTACAGCCCCCCCTCCATCCCCAGTATAAAAGGAAACTGTCCCAATCTAAATATACACAGCCCTGCCCCCCCCCATTATAACAAGAAACTGTCCCAATGTAAATATACACAACCCCTTCCACCCTCCCCCCCCCCCCCGGCTTCTTTCAGAGATTTATTTATTTGGAATTGTCCACATCAGAGAAGCAAAATGCCGGTTCTGCCTGAGGTGAGATTTTCATCTCGCCTCATGGCAGATGTGGCCCTGGTGATATCGTCCCCCCTCGCTATTTATGTTACATCACACCTCGATTGTAATGGTGCACTCATATATTTAAAAAATACAAAATAATAAACTTACCTTATTAACTCCTCTTTGCGCACTCTCCTCTCTGGTGATCTAGCGCAGACGACGTCTGATGACGAGTCTGCCAGGTTAGGTGCTGGGTCATAGAAAGACCCGATGCAGATGAAAGTTACACGCACCTGCGTGGTGAAGACAAGCATCCCACCAATAATCTAACATGGGATGAATGGTGGCCAAAGTAGGGGCCTGGCTAGTCAAGAGTTCTGCTTTTGAATTGTGACAGCCACGGGTCCCCCTTATCAGAACAGTCCGTGCGCTGGATCAGGGGGCCCTCGGCTGTCACAATTCAAAATGTGGAACATCTGCCTGCTGTGCTGCACCAAATTATCAGCGAAACACACTGGTTAGATGCGAGCCTCTGTCTGGCATTGTGGAATTGCAAAGGGTACTGTCATGGGATTGTGGAAATCAAGTTACAAGCAAGGATAACAATAATTTCTCGACTCATTCATGACAGGAACCATGAGAGATGTACCAAAAAAGAAACTTAGGGAAGGCATCACGGCAGAGAAAGGAGGGCAGGCCCTAAACTGACAACCTGATTGCCCAAGCTTTACTAGTGAGGACAACTAGGAGACAATCCCTATTATAAAAAAGTGCTCAAAAAAGATAGAAAACAGACACAGAGGGAAAAGCAGAAAGACTAAAGAATGATCAGGATAGCCTGGTCAAACCAAGATGCCAGTAAAGTACAAATTTGCTGGGCAAAGAGTAGTCAATATTTGTAGAATAGGGCAGAAACACTGTAGACATAATAGCAAAGTGCAGGGCACTAGTAATAACCATCAAGCTCTAATGAAACTGGCAGATATATAAAAGATTTCCTGGACGCCACTTCTGAGTGCTTTGACCGTCCATCACTCAAGCCACAGCTGGGACACAAACTGAACTCTTAACCCTTAAAGGTCGCAGCCATTTAATAACTCAGCCCCATTTTTTGTATTCTGACATGCGTCACTTTATATGGTTATAACTTTTGAACACTAGCAAACAAAAAAACAACAAGAAAAGTCCAGCTCACCACTCAGATGAAACGTCCCCAGGGCACGGACACCAGAAGATCCCCCATAGACTCAGGGCAGTAGAGAAATTGTAGAAATACCAGCGCTTCCGGAGACGATAGCAGTGTTAAAAATCATCCATTTTATTCATTCCTTGTAAAAACATATCACACGGCAGAGTGCACAAAAATAATGGTAACATGGGGTAAAAACCTACGCGTTTCGCTCAGATGAGCTTAGTCATGGTTCACCTACACAAGAGCTTTCGGCTCTATTTGAATGCCGCGCTTCTCCATGGCGTGTGACGTCATGATCACATGACAAAGTCACATGATCGCAGCGGCCACACCCCACCTGGAGAATCATAACGGACTTACATCTAAAAACATAATACAATAATTAAATACCTGAAATGGATCAACACCGGTAGAAAGGGTAAGTTAAATGTATTTCTATACTTGGAAAACTATTAATTATCAATTTAAGCCCATACCTACCGGGGCATTGCATGACGTGCGGAAAGTATCAATGGGAGAGCAAGAGTGCTGTTTGTATTGTGTGATTATTCATAACATATTATAACAATTTTGTTACTAGAGCAATAGATACATATTTACAAGCGCAATGATAGAAGGACACAACAAATTTTAGTCAATGGCAAAACCAGGAGATAGTGTTAACTAGAAACCTGACGACATTTCTTATTATACGGAACATCTAATCATAAAAAGGTTGAAACATAAACTGTGCAGAACCCAGTGGTTTACTGGAACTCAAACACTAATAATAACACAGGATAAAAGATGATATCCGTGGAACTGTTTCTACGGATGCGTGTTAGTTCACCAAAAGGAATGTTGTCCACAACGTGTTTCGGGTGACATGACGAGGACAACAAAATGGTGTTACCCGACACCGACTTACGAAAGGGAGACACAAGGATAAAACCCTCATGTCCTTTTAGAGTGACATCCAGAAAATCTATACTACCACCCCCAAAGTGGTGTGGGAATCTCAAATTCATGTCATTCGAATTTAAAAAAGACACAAAGCTGTCAAACTCCAGTATTGTTCCATTCCATATCCACAGCAGATCATCTATAAAGCGGCCGAACCACTCTATAGATGACCTGTGTGGGTTGTTGTCAGAAAAAATGTATTGTTTCTCCCATTGTATCATATAGATATTTGCAGGGGAGGGGGAAAATTTTGCTCCCATAGGAGCCCCCTCCACTTGCAAATAATATTGTGTATTGAACATAAAAAAAATTGTTTTTTAGGAGAAACTCGGTTGTCATAAGTATGTATTCTTTTAGCTCTGGAGAATAAGTACTAAACTCATCTAGATGTTTTGCCAAATACACAAAAGCTTTTTCGTGGGGAATCGATGTATACAAAGCACATACATCACAGGACGTCCAACAAAAAGTATTGTCCCATTTGATTGTTTCAACTTTCTGAAGTAGGTGGTTGGTATTCCGAAGATAGCTGGGTGTAACCCAGGTGAGTGGCTGCAGATGATGGTCAAGCCGCTCCCCAAGGCTCCCTATTCCTGCGACAATAGGTCGAAAACCCCTTTGTGAACCTTGGGGAGAGAGTGGAAGACCGGCATGACAGGGAATCTGACATACAAAAAATCTTTGAGCTTTACGTTTAGGACCCCTAACGTTATGCCTTCTTCTAAGTGTTTCTCCAAGCTTTTTTGACAACTCTTAGTGGGATCAGAGGAAAGTTTGCGGTACATTATAGGGTCATTTAACAACTCCTCATTTATCTTTTGTAGAGAGATGCATTCATGAGCACAATTGAGCCCCTTTTGTCTGCATTTTTTTATTACCAAATCCTTATTATTTCTAAGGTCTTGTAGAGAGAGTCTTTCCGATCTAGTTAAATTATGTTTTTCTGGTATACTGTTACATTTAGATTTTAGATCTGTTAGGTCTTTCTCCACGAGAAAGACCTAACCGTCACTGTCACTTATCAAAGCGATTCTGAGAATGTTTTTTCCCCATATGTTGTACTTTATTTTTGTGGTAAATGTTGGCTGATAAGTTTTGCGTTTAAATAGAAAAAATAATTAATTTTTAATAAAATTTGCCATTTTCAAAATTCTAAATCATCACATTTTCAGGAAGATCGGATTACCACCTAAATAAGTTGCTGAATAACATTTCCCATATGTCTACTTTACATTTTCATCAATTTTGAAATGTCTAGATAATTTATTTTGATGTCACGTGGCTTACAATTCAAATATCGATTTTTCGTATTTTTGACTATTTTGGGGATAAATACTGTTTTGAATGAAATTTTTAATATTTAGCATTAAAACTGCCCTATATAATCAACCCATTTTCAAATCTGCACCCCTCAAACTATCAGAAACAGTTTTGAGGAAGATTGTTAACCCCTTGATATCTTAATGGAGGTGACATTTAGAATGGTCAAATTTTGTCGGTTATATGTTCATTTAGCCCTAAAATTTACACATTTCCAAAAGACAAAAAGAGAAAATCCATCTTACAATTTTGATATGCAATTTCTCCCGAGTACAGAGACCCTCCACATGTGGCTGTTACTGGTTTTATGTGCGCACAGGAGACGCAGGAGGCAAGGAGGGTCCTGCAGCTGACAGGATTTTAGTTCTCTCATTGACTCCATATTTTAGACTATAACATTTTAGCTTTTTCATTATTGGGGCCATGTGATTGGATTTTTTTTTTTTTGCGGAATGAGATGCTTTTCCAGTGTTACCATTTTGGGGTTGGTATACATTATTGTTGAAAATCTATGCATTTTTTTTAGGTCAGGAGTAGAAAAGCAGAATTTTTTACTTTTTTTTTTCGTTTTCACCGTATAGCCTAATAATTATGTTATCTTTATTCTATGGGTCAATATGATTACGGGCATTCCGTACTTGAATATTTTTTCTTATGTTTTACTAAATTTTCCAAATAAAACCTTAATATGGCGAAAAAAATCTATCATTTTTGCATCACCGTCTTCCAAGTGGCATAACATTTTTACTTTTTTGAGTACGGTGCTGCTTGAAGGCTTGTTTTTGCGGGATATGTTGCACTTTGCAACAGTATCATTCTGGAGTACATATGTTTTTTTGATCACTTTTTACTGCATTTTTTTGTTGGATTAAATAGGTAAAAATCATAATTTTGGGTGTATTTTTAACAATTTTATGGCACTTATTGTATGGGTTCAATAAATATTTACTTTTATTCTATGGGTTGTTACAGATATATACGTGGGGTATGTGTTATGATTTAGACTTTTTTATGCATTATATGTCTCTTTATATGTTTTGGGGCTTATGGGCATTTTTATTGATTTATTAATTGTGGGGGACAATTGTGGGGGAAAGAACCCCCAAAGTTCCCAAAAAAAACCCCATTTAACGTGTTAAACACCCGCGATTGGAGCCCACTCGGTAGATTACCGCTGACAGCCCGCGACTACCAATGCCACTGAGTGCTTATTGCGGTAGCTCGTGCAGTACTAGTATGGTGCCGAGCGCTATGGGGTTAATGAACCACCCAACTTTCTCAAAAGAACTGACTCTGAAAGAGAGCTGAATCAAATCTTCAATGGAACAGCCCAGGGAGTGATTCTTAAGCACAGAAGCTGTAATCTGTTCAAGGGTTCTGACAGAAGGACTCCCAGGTTCAACCATTTAAAAGAAATCAAGGGGTTCTTCAAGTCCAACTTGTAGTGACAAAAGAAAATACTCGGAGAAGACTACATGTTTTCCTTTTAAATGTTTTAAATAGAAGGGCCTAGCCTTTTCTTGGGGCCTGGAGACAGCCGGGGCCCGGAATACCTGAGTGGCTGGCAGTTGCGGCCTAGGCACGCTAGTGTCACGGTGCTTGGTTTGGGGACTGGAGGGCTGTCCTACAGCCTGGCAGGTCTCCAGCAGGGTGGTGTTGGCAAGAAATGGTGAGGGAGAGGCTGCTATAGTGGTTCTCCCTGGGGCAACCCTTTGGTGTCTGGAGTATGAGTGTCTGTGTGGTAGATAGAGTGCCCATGATGATGACAGCCGAAGTAGCAGGGACCAGACGGATGCAGATGTTGAAAACAAATAACTTACAGTTCTGTATTGGAACCAACAGGAACAGTAGCAACGTGCCTTAACAAATGGTAGAGTGCTGGGGCTGCAGTTGGAGAGGGAACCACAGGAGTAGATCACCAGCCTGGATGCAAAGGTCAGGCTGGGAGGTAGCTGTGTCCTAGTAGGATGCTTCAGCTTGTCCTGGGTTGCTTCAGATATCACCCTTGAAGGTAGGATGATACCCCTTTCTCTCACTAACTAGCTCCTCAGAGCTGCTCAGGCAGTGAGCTGAGCTCTGTCTGCACTGGTC
This sequence comes from Engystomops pustulosus, assembly GCF_040894005.1. Lineage (NCBI taxonomy): Eukaryota > Metazoa > Chordata > Amphibia > Anura > Leptodactylidae > Engystomops > Engystomops pustulosus. The sequence continues at coordinate 94,779,000 of NC_092415.1, read as the reverse complement.
TCCCTGTCTAACTAGACTGGACTGCTCTCGACTGGATTAACTCCAGTCTTCTTCTGATCTCTAGAACTTTCCTGACCAGGGATTTTATTACTCCCACTGGTCAGGTGGTGGTTACTCCTCCAATTGCATCCCAGCTTACAGATACAAGATATGAACACATGTGATTCGCTAACACATATTACATCACATTTAATACTTAACTCCTGCCTTCTCAGGCAGATTCTACCGCTGCAGTGTTCCCCTGTGTTATGTAGTGACCTGCTGTGGGGTTGATCAGACCCTACACAGGCTGCAAGCTACAAGGTGAGACGTATTCGCAACAACCCCTCTGCCTTGCATCGGCAGGGGTGTTGCACATATCTCTTCTCAGCCCAAGAAGTAGCTATGGCCCTAATAGAATGGACTGATAAAAGGAAAAGTTTTGACTTTCATAGGCCAGACATATTGCCATCTTACACACACATTTAGACATCTAGACAAGTCATTTCCTTATTGTTTTTAAGATAAATGTAAAGAGATGGAACAACAATGTCCCATGAGGGATAGAGTTGAGAGAATACCTTGGATAAAAACCCTAGATCAGGTTTAAAAATAATACTGTTATGAAAAATGGAAAACATCAGATTTATCATTTACCACGGTAAAGAACAGAGTCAACCTACTGATGTTGTTCGAGATGATAGAGGCGACTAGGACAGACGCACTTCCCATATTTGCGGGCATTTGGAATACTGTACAGGTCTCCCCGATCCTTGAGAGGGCTCTCACTCTCTCACCTATAGCAATTACCTATATCTGATCTTACCATATTCAGGATACCTATCCTCCCCTGTGTCCGTCCCTCCTCCCCCCTACGCTAGTTCTGTTTGTTTGATACAGTAGCTGTCTATGTATTACTCTGAAATCATTTCTATGAGTTTCCCCTGTGAGGGGTATATGTTATGCCATGATATATGCCATATGCCATATATACTGTTATTTATACTGATATGTATAAAGGGGAGAAATTGACATTTCTTGAATTACTGCAATCTTTCTGGTTGTGGAATTTTCTACCAGAATAGAGATGAACAGACTAATGGTCGGGTTAGGGTACAGCAGCATCCAGACATATTGCTGGATTGGCTGCCAAGAAGCCAATCTGGCAAATTGACCCCCTAATAAATAGCCATGGCTATGACTAGTCATGGTGTTCCCCAGTTAAAAAAAAACCTTCTGTAATGTTCCATATGTTTATATAGATCACAGATGTGATGAGGTTTCTACTCATCAAAAGAAAGATCAAAATCACAGCTTTAGAAAACCCCTTATTTGGCTGTATAATGCTACAGGCCTTGTTTACCAACCCTTAGTTTCACCATTCCAAAAGCCATAACTTTTTATATTTCCATCTATAGAGCCATATGAGGGTTTGATAACTGTAGTACGGATCAGGGCAAGAATATGGTTGATGGGGGCCCCTGAAGCTAAATCTGGTGGTGGCCCCACTGAATGTAGCATACATACACATCCACCTGCTCAGTATCTATTAGTCACGTGACCCTGGGAGTGTGATGTCACTGAAAGGGCATGGCCTTCTGCTCACTATCCACTAGGTAGCAAACAAATGACAAAACAACAAATGTTCATCTACAAATAGCTTATGGTATCTGAATAAAATAATTAGTGCAACACAGGCTAGTTTGGGAGCAGTAATCGAAGTTTGTAAACCTGCACATAAGTTAAGTCATTTGCATAATTTTAAAATCCTTTTTTTGTAAACACCAGGCAATAAGAAGCTAAAATAAGAGCAGATGCTACCAGTATACTAGCGTGCTTGGTTTACAATCCTGGTGGTAGATGTCCAAATATTCTGTGTGCTAAAAAGCTGAAGAAAATTTGAAATGGACTGGAATGACAAAAAAATCCAATTGCTCCCTATTCTGTCATAGATTGTTTGTTCCATCCCCCTGATGTAACAATAATACCTCAAGCATTCAGTGTAGAATGGCCGTGTGGTTGTACAAAAAGCAATTAATTTTTTAAATAATACAGTACAGTGCACAGCCTTTTTTTGCCTGTATTTCTTTTTTGGAAATAAACATTATAAAACTACCCTAATACTTAAATAACAATATCTCAAAACCACAATCTTGTTCCCAAGTTAGGAGACACATCATTACCCAAAGTGGGTGCCCATTTAGCTATGCATTTAACCACCACTGTCAGGATTCGGGATGTATGGATCCACTGGACCTCTGTGGGAGGTGGTACTAACCGACACCTGGGACCAGAGTCTAAGTGGCACCTGGCCTTCACCAGAACCCGCCGCAAAGCGGGATGAACTTGCTGTGGCATGGTACCATCAGGTCGTTCCCCTGGCCCACAGTGGCAGTCGAGGTTGAGGTACCTTAACGGAAGACAGTATTGTGGTCAGGTCCATGCACAGGGACAGGGCAGGTGGCAGAGATGCTGGGTCAAGTCCAATCCTGGGTCAGCAACGAGAGGTCCAGGCAGATGGGAATGGGAACACAGGCACACAGGACACAGAAACACAGCAACGCAGGAACATCGCAACACGGAGCAACTCTGGGAACACGGAGGGACTCTGGTAACACAGGAACATGGAGGGACTCACACAGGACTCAGGAGCAGGAACACACTGGAACGAAGGAGTAAACAGGAAAGCAGTATATTGCTGGGGAGCTTTCTCTAAGGCTGTGAGGCACAAAGATCTGGCAAGGGTCACAGGAAGAGGCAGGAATTTATCAGGGGAGGTGGCAGGCCGGCGCCAATTATTGGCGTGCTGGCAGTTTAAATCTTTGCGAGCCCTAGGAGTCAGGCACGCATGCGCCGAACCATGGGAGCTGTAGAGTCAGGAGAGGTGAGTTCCGCTGTGTAGGGGCTCCGGGGGTACACGGAAGGACACTGGTGGGCTCGCAAACCGTGACAACCACCCTTCAAAAAAGTAAGGTTTTGATTGATAACCAGGGAATAATGAACCCATATGTATTTTATTTGAAAAATTAAATTGCAGCTTTAGGAACCAACAGTGGGCCACCATTAGAAGGAAGGTCCTATGGATCATGACTTAAAGGCTAACAATGTGGTATTTTGTTGTATGTTACAGTTATAGTTTACTCAGGTTTCTAGTCTGGTCTCTTAGCTGCAATTACCTTTTCACATTAAGGGCATATCAGTTAATACTTCCATTATTATGGATCTAAGCCTTTTTGTTTTGATTGGATGGTTGAATACTGTGGCAGAAGATTACTATTGTGTATGTTAGCTTTAGTAGGTTGACAGGTATAATATTTTGTGGTATGCTAGAGTTGTGGTTTTCTGAGTTTAAGACAACAATTATTAATTTTCCATCATTTCTTGTGGATCTGTGGAAAAAAAGATAAATACTATTTTACTTCTACTTCAGGGTTTCACCCAAAATGTAGCAGGTGTGATATAAGCCTTAAAGGAGAATTTATACATAGCATTGTTATAGGGTTAAGCTATAAATAGTATAATATCAAATTTTTGATTTAGGGGCCTGGGGGCATATTACAATTCACATGGATTTCCAAATAACAAAGCAAATTACTGGTTTTAAAATGTCCCAACCAATTACTCCATACATTTCAATTACATTGTTTATTACTAATCATTGCTCATATCTTCCACAAATCTGCTGCACACCTATTCTCATATCTATAAGAAAGCCTTGGGTTACTTGTGTGTAAATCTTCCTATTTAAAACCAACCCATGTTCAAGTTAGAATCACTTCTGGCTTTTCAAAGCTGATCACATTCCAATAGTGCCAAATTGTGATTCCCCTTGTTAACCCCTATGTGCACCATGATGATACTGTAGCAACAGTAAGGAGATAGTTATGGGCTGTGCTTTCTCATTGTACAACTGAAACTTACCTCTAGACTGTTAAGTGCCGAGGTCAAACTCGACTACGACACCTAGCAGTGCTGTAGCTGTCAACCCCTTCATTTGATGTTTGGGATGGGCACATGTTCGTGTGCCATCTTTTCGGTAGGATCGCTGCTTCTTGGTGATGTCAAGGTATTGCTGGCATGATAGTGTCTGCCTCCAGTGGGGGTTATTTCAATGGGAACAGATTTACTGTACTGACCATGTGAGGGGACCTGTACAGAGATATGAACTCCATACTCATGTCCTTGAAAACATGTAAAGTTCATTTCTAAAAATAAAAGCTTTATTTACCTGTTCCCATAACCTTAGCACACACTGTTTATTTCTTGTAGGTTGTTTTGACTAAAATTCCCATGAAGCCTTTAAGTGTAAGCTTTGTGTAGTAAACTACTCTTTCCTCATTTTCCTCACTCTCAACTATACCTTCCTCTGGTACTCCTCACCTCCCTCTAGTACCCTGAATTTCCAACAACAAAATAAAAGCCTTCCAACCGAACAAATTAACTTTTTAGGAGATTGCATTTCTTTTATACTTTCATATAATTATTTTTTATATGATGAAGATTTTTTATCTGCAGACATGGGGCACGCCAATGGAGACCAGGTTTACCCTATGCTACACCAATTTGTTCAAAGCCGATGTACCTAAATAGAGGGGTATGTTTTAACCAGCAGCACCCACATAATATAGGGAGAACCAGCGCCAGTGGGGTATATATATATTTTGTTTTAGAATTGCAATTGCAAAAAGTCTTCTGTAACTATTAATCTGGTTTGGTTTAAGCTTTCCTAGATTTTGAAAAGAAATAGCTATCCTACTGCTTTTAAGGCTACAAGTTTTGAGTTATTTAAGCATTAGTGGCCATGTAATTATGGTTACTTTCCACTTTTTTGGTGGTGCAATGTCTATTTTTACTGTGGCGACAGAAAAGACCTTTGTTTCTAATACCTGGTGGTTTTCCTTGTAGCCAGGTATTACAGGTCCCTCCTGTTTTTTTGTATCAATGTGTGGGTTATTTTGTATTTACATTATAGACCACATTTATCAAAACTAATGCAGTCTGTACTATGTGCAGTTTTCCTGTGGTGTGTGCATAGTGCACCAGATTAATTAGAACTGGTTCCCGTTCTTCATTAATCTACCGCCCCCTGCACTGCTCTTCTGCACTGCTCTTCTGCACTTTGTTCATTCTTCAGAATTATGGTGCAGACAGAGTTGTGGCACACTTAAAGGGGTATTCCGGGAATATGAACGTCTGACACAAAATCCCATGATGATATAAATAAATGAATACAACAATACTCAATGTCATTAGTCACAAAATGGAGCTTAAATAATTTGATTTTATGATTTACAAAATGTATGGCCTCTCTAAAGTAGGTGGAGTTATTACTAAGATGGCCGCCACTGGAAACTATAAATTCCATGATCCTTTAGTTCTCAATAACTCCTCCTACCACTTATGCTCGGCTCCCAGTGATGATGTAACAGGTTTTCTTGCTCTGTTACCATAGTAATGATATGTAACTGCCATCACCACAAGACCGGCCATACTGGATGCACTGAAACCAACAGACTACAGCCAAACATAGTGGTGATCACATGTGCTGCCCAGGCAGGTGCAGGACATGTGATGTGGACCACGGACCACGCGGAGGAAAATAATGAACTGATTAAAGGGCCGGTAGCATTTTAAATCTTCATTACAGTCTATGTCACCAGCATTTTTCTGCTAACAGAAGCAAAATTTTAAATAACAACTAATTACACAGTAGCTTATATTTTGAGTACCCATTTGTGTATGAATTATGCTGATTAGTGGAATACCCCTTTAAGTATTATATGTGGTGCCAAACTAAGCAATAACATGCCCTTTTTGGTGCACATCTTTCCGCTCTTGTTGGACACAGTGCAGCCGTGACACAAAACTGGTGCAAAAACTTTATAAACACATGTGCAAGCAGTTTGTACAATCAGTTTGTAAAATCAGACAGAAAACTGTGCAAGTGCTTTAATAACTGTTGCCCTATGTTTCCTGTCATGAGGATTATCTTTGATTTTTAATGAATTCATCTAGCTATTGGTTATTATATTGTTTTATTGTTGAAAAATTCTGCAATTTATCCCTTAGAATACTTTCAAATAACTTTCATACAACACATGTGAAAGTTTTAGCACACTCATAAATAAAACTACATGTTTCCAGAACTTTGCAATTTTGCCAGTGATATATCATAGAGCCATGTTATTTGCAGGAGTATACCCATGAAGACAAGTTTCTTAAATATACTCAAGATAACAAAATTACACATTCTCTAATTTACTGTTAACAAAAATACAGCATTTCACAGATATAATTCCATCCTGTCTCTATCAGTCCTGGTGTACACAATTTCAGTTTTCCCTGGTTTCCGACCCTGGATCTTCTGACTTTAGGGTTGGCAGCCATCTTGCTTTTTCTGTCTGTCGCTATGGTGCTCATTTTTGGGGATTACACAGCTTTGACAGGTATTTAACAGGTGTTTTTGGCACAGCTGCGCTGGCTTCCATGCAATAGAAATTGGGGGGCATGACGTTGGATGATCCGACCGATTCGGACTGAGTGTGGTATTTAACTTTTAACTGTGTTGCAAGCCCTAGCACTTAGATATACCACATGCACGATATGCGCACGAATGCATTTTCAGTGAACTCCAGCAGATGGGTTAATAAATGAGCCTCATTCTCTCTCTCTGCTCCCTGCCTCTGGACCCCACCCTTGAATTCCTCACACTCACTGACTTCCTGCCTGCAAACAGCACTCCCATCATGAGGAGAGCTACAAGCAGATAAGTTCTTTATCTGGGGAGGGGAGGGGAAAGGAGGCACATCAGATCTAACAGTGTGTTGTAGAAGAGCAGAGATGTAGTAAAGCTGAGTGTGTGATTGTGTGTAATATGCATCTCATGGATATCATCATTTCATCTCTGATCTGTCTCATCTCTCTTTCTATGTGTCAGAATGTTCAGAAGCTAAATGAAAGTGTATATAAACTTGTAACCTGATAATCTAACCACATTGTCAGCTCATGGGACTAGATGGATCATGAAGTGTCTGCTTAGAGAGTCCCCGCACCCACATGCTGGAATCTTACACTGACCATCACTGAGTTATAGGAGCTAAAACAGCAATAAAACTGAGTAAAATTGTAAAGAGTTAAAAATAATCTTTATTGTGTAAACATCACTAAGGGGTTATAATTTGATAATTTTCTTTCATGGGCAAACCCCTTTAATTTATTGGTCTACTTGTATTTGTATTGCTACTTTGGCATTTCATCTGCTTATGGCTGGCTATCTGGAAGCTAGGCCATTCCAAAGGCCATTCTAAAGCTGAAACATAATGCTAATATAGAATGTTACTTACCATACTTCCGTAATTTTTATTAAAATGTAATTAAATGAAAAAGTTAAAAACATGTTAGTATTCTTACTATTCCTGTAAGCCAGAAAACTGGCTATTTTTGCAAAAAAAGGTATGTCTTATGCCTCCACAAAGCTTGTCCCATGTACAGAATTTAAAAGGACTAATGGCTAGATCTGCTTTAAATGAATGATCTTATTTTGTACAATGTTTTAGCTTAGATTGCCAGTAAATGCCAAGTTTTAATGGAACATTGAGTGCTGCCTTCATCTATACTTCTTTGTTATGAATTTAATTTTAAAATTTTTTTTGTATTTTAGGACGGGAAGGAGTAACTTCATATATTTAATTATAAATCCCACTAACTAAAAAAGATAACATGTTTATTCTGCAAATGCTGCCTCTCCACAAATGAATGGATACCAGAAATGCAAGATGGAGCTACATAGAGATATCAGGAATGATTAAGTGTATTAGAGAAAGTAAGTATTCATGTTGGTTTTGGCTCAGCAAGTCCATAAAAACTCCTAACATTTTAATAAATTATAGCAATTATATTTCACATTTTGGATCACAATTAGTGAATTCTAAACTCACTTGGCTACAGGCATTGCGCTTTCCTGAATTAAACTGTTGAGCTTTCTCAAAGGCATGCTATATGTCAAACATAGGTTTTTTTTTTATTAAGGAACAAAAAGCTTAGTATTGGTCTAGACTGTAGCCAACACAGTGTGTCATATGAATTCTATTTTTAAAATTGACAATTATATCAAAAATTAAAAGTGATTATCCTCATAAGTAGACCCAGTATCTAGTGTACATAATGGCTCTCATTAGAAACTGCCTTGGCAACCTTGGTCTGTATCCAGAATAGCAGTGTATTATGCTTTATTCTTCCTTCTTCCTCTACTTATCTAAAAAAGAACAAGCTATATTTGTGCCATTAGTTTCAGAGTATGCTGCCCCTCACCCTAAATGCCCGCTAATGTTCCTCTTTTAATAGATATTTCTAATTTCCTCCCATGACACACCCAGTTTACTGCAGTCTTGTATCATTGAAACAATTTATCAAGCTCCATCAATCCCCTACTAAACACACACTTATCTTGCTGGCTGAATTGGGATTGATTGCACCACACACTTATCCTTCTCCAGTATACTCTCATGTACCAATGGTTAACTGTTGTGACTGACAGAGTCAGAGTCTCCTATGAGTGTTTGATTCATATTCAGTCCATTGTGGGTTTTAGGTTTTCTTGACTTGCTCCCTTGTTCATGAGAGGGACACTGTTTTGCTTTATTCTGGTATTTTAATCTAAACTATTGTTCAACCAATCCTTTTTTATCTGCAATTTGGTTATTCATTATTATCTTTGCTGTGACTGGATTGTTGACTATTTTCCCTTGTTTGTTTTTTCTGTTGCACTTTGGAGTAGGAAGGGAACGTCTTCTAGTTGTCTACCTTCTACTTAGGTGGGACTGGGCTATTGGAAGGGACAGCTGATAAATGGGTTTAGCATCTGGGCCCAGTGTCACCTGTCCAATCCCAGGGCCTGCATTACAAAATAAATGTCTGAATTTATGTTTTTTTTTTACAAGTAAACACATAAAAGAAAAATCAATATCCACAATTGATTATCCCGTGTTATTATTTATTTAGCTAAAATCAAAAAGCCATGTGTGCATAACTTAGAATGTTCCCTGAATGACTTGAAGTAATAGATTTCTTTATGACTTTATTCTGTCTCACATTTTTCTTTTTGGCTTTGTTTGTAAAGTTGTAAGTTGTAGAGTTCAATCTATTTTTAGATCTCAATAATTTTATTTGGAAGTTGACCTTAAAACGCCACTCAAGCTAAAAAAAAAGACAGCCTCGGAAGAGATCAATGATATTTTTATCTATATTAACTTAACCGGTTCAGGCCCTTTCCTGTTTTTTCATTTCCATTTTTCACTCCCCACCTTCAAAAATCTATAACTTTTTATTTTTACACGTAAAGAGCTGTGTGACAGCTTGTTTTCTGCGTAACAAATTGCACTTCATAATGGTGGCATTGAATATTCCCTGCCGTGTACTGGGAAGCGGGAAAAAAATTCCAAATGTAGGGAAAATGGTGAAAAAACGCATTTGCTGCGTTTTCTTGTGGTCTTGGATATTACGGCTTTCACTTCACGCCCTAAATGACACATCTACTTTATTCTTTGGGTCAATATGACTACGCAGATACCAAATTTGTATAGCTTTTATAATGTTTTCATACATTTACAAAAATTAAAACCTCCTGTACAAATTTTATTTTTTATTTTGCCGTATTCTTGCGCTAATAACTTTTTCATACTTTGTTGTACGGAGCTCTGGGTGGCATCATTTTTTGGGACTTTTGATGATGTTTTCAAAGATATTATTTTTAGGACCTTACAAACTTTTGAACACTTTTTATAGAATTTTTTTTTTTAAATGGGAAAAAGTGCCATTTTCGACTTTGGGCGCGATTTTCCATTACGGGGTTAAACGGAGTGAAAAACCGTTAGTATATTTTGATAGATCGGGCATTTTCAGACACGGAAATACCTAATGTGATTTTTACAGTTTATTTAGATTTATATCAGTTCTAGGGAATGGGAGGTGATTTAAATTATTAAGTTTTTATTATATTTTTTTGAAACTTTTTTTTAATTTTACTATTTTTCAGACTCACCAGGGTACTTTAACCCTAGGTTGTCCGATCGATCCTACCATATACTGCCATACTGCAGTATGGCAATATATGTGGATTTTACTCCTCATTCATTACGATGTAGCACATGATAGCACATTGTAATGCATGGGTTAAAACGAAGTAGCCTTGGGTAATCGGAACACCCGAGGCTACCATGGCGACGGATCGTCGCTCCCCGATGACGTTGTGGGGAGCGAAGATCCTCAGAAAGATGGCGGCGCCCATGCGCTGCCATCTTTTTGAAGCCGCCGGCAAAGCTCCAATCAGGAAGAAAACACCCGTTTCCAGTGCTGGTGTTACCGGTAAGCCTTTGCTGAAATACGCAGCAAAGACTTACCAGCGGACAAAGGACATAATACTGATTATGTCACTGAAAAATACAGTCGATACTGACAAGGCTGGTCTATCCATGAGCATGTTTTTTAAATCAATGGACATCAACGTCTTTCTGGAATATACAAGCACACATTACAAGAGCTGGCTTAAGTATGTTTCCTATAGCTATTTTAAGAGCATAAGGAGAAACTGCACGGAAGACACCACAATCTGCCAACAAACAAAACTCCTGCAAAAGAATTTTCTAGAGAAAGGATATACCAAAGGGATACTAAAAGATGAATTTACAAAGACTAAGAACTTGTCTCAAAAGGAATGTCTGGCTCCGAAAAAGACAGAGGAGAACAGAGGCCTAAATTTCATTACTACGTTCAATTTGGATTATAAAACAGTTAGATCAGTACTATCTAAGCAGTGGCCCATACTTTCAAAAGAGTATTTAACTAAAATCATTCCATGCTAACCTCAACTAACCTTCAGACGGGCCCCCACAACTGAAGACGTTATTGGCACCCACAAAACTACAAAGCACAAACAATAAACCCAAAGTAATTCAGAATACAAATGTTTACAAATTTGAAGGATGCATTCCATTGAAGTAGCAGCAGACGCTTTACTTGCGACATTTTGCAACACTGCACCCAACAGTTTTCATTAGCCTCTATGGTGAACATTTTGAGATACACTCATTTCTAAATTGCTCTTCGGATTTTGTTGTATATCTACTACAATGTCCATGTGCACAACAATATGTCTGCAGAATGACACAGACACTCCGAGATCAAATGAATACCCATAAAATCAAGACTGTATTCCAACTGCATAGTGTCTCTAGACAGTATAATTCACATCATGACTGCAACCTCAAGAGCTTTTCTCTTGTACCAATAGAACAGACTCAACAGCTTATCAAGAGAGAGAAATAAATATTTAAATTTATATATACACTCTCCGGCCACTTTATTAGGTACACCATGCTAGTAACGGGTTGGACCCCCTTTTGCCTTCAGAACTGCCTCAATTCTTCGCGGCATAGATTTAACAAGGTGCTGGAAGCATTCCTCAGAGATTGTGGTCCATATTGACATGATGGCATCACACAGTTGCAGCAGATTTGTCGGCTGTACATCCAAGATGCGAATCTCCCGTTCCACCACATCCCAAAGATGCTCTATTGGATTGAGATCTGGTGACTGTGGAGGCCATTTGAGTACAGTAAACTCATTGTCATGTTCAAGAGACCAGTCTGAGATGATTCCAGCTTTATGACATGGCGCATTATCCTGCTGAAAGTAGCCATCAGATGTTGGGTACATTGTGGTCATAAAGGGATGGACGTGGTCAGCAACAATACTCTGGTAGGCTGTGGCGTTGCAACGATGCTCAATTGGTACCAAGAGGCCCAAAGAGTGCCAAGAAAATATTCCCCACACCATGACACCACCACCACCAGCCTGAACTGTTGATACAAGGCAAGATGGATCCATGCTTTCATGTTGTTGATGCCAAATTCTGACCCTACCATTCTTTCGCAGCAGAAATCGAGACTCATCAGACCAGGTAACGTTTTTCCAATCTTCTACTGTCCAATTTCGATGAGCTTGTGCAAATTGTAGCCTCAGTTTCCTCTTCTTAGCTGAAAGGAGTGGCACCCGGTGTGGTCTTCTGCTGCTGTAGCCCATCTGCCTCAAAGTTCGACATACTGTGCGTTCAGAGATGCACTTCTGCCTACCTTGGTTGTAACAGGTGGCGATTTGAGTTACTGTTGCCTTTCTATCAGCTCGAACCAGTCTGCCCATTCTCCTCTGACCTCTGGCATCAACAAGGCTTTTCCGCCCACAGAACTGCCGCTCACTGGATGTTTTTTCTTTTTCGGACCATTCTCTGTAAACCCTAGAGATGGTTGTGTGTGAAAATCCCAGTAGATCAGCAGTTTCTGAAATACTCAGACCAGCCCTTCTGGCACCAACAACCATGCCACGTTCAAAGGCACTCAAATCACCTTTCTTCCCCATACTGATGCTTGGTTTGAACTGCAGGAGATTGTCTTGACCATGTCTACATGCCTAAATGCACTGAGTTGCCGCCATGTGAATGGCTGTTTAGAAATTAAGTGTTAACGAGCAGTTGGACAGGTGTACCTAATAAAGTGGCCGGTGAGTGTATATAAATATATCTTTAAACTGAATTGATTGTGCCCCTATGATTTTAATGAATCATTAGAGTCTCATTTCCAGTCCCCTCTTTATTAATGAATCATTAGAACGAGTCTAGAGTCCAGTCCTCTCTTTATTATGTGTATATATTTTCACTGGTCCATATATCATTTCTATTTATCTTAATATAATTATACTATATCCCATAATTTCTGACCCCCTTTCTCCCTTTTAGTTCCCCTCCATAACCCTGGGTTATTATATTTCCCTTTTTAATCTTTCCACAAACAATTCCCTCTCTCCTTATGCACACTTCAACCACTTTCAGTTTAATCCCCTTACATATCCTACAGTTCACTCATTTCCGGTTACCATTATACTCTTATTAAACTTATAAATTCATAGTATAGTACACCATCTCAGGCTCTCTGGCAGATTTAAACAACGCTTGTCAATCAATCCCGGATGATCTACATATGCACTTATACTCTTCCCCTTCCCGTGTACGCGATCAGTGCTATAGAAGTCCGGCCGACAGCGGATAGCAGACCAGCCATCTAGGCAACTCACTGTAAGTACTGTGCTCCACTAATACTTTTTCTGCCTTTTAACTCAAACGACTCTTTGACTATAATCATTCTACAAATCCCCCATAGGGGCAGAGAGACAGGAAACTATTCCCACGTGTGTTTAGTTTGAGGGCAATTCATAAGCGCCTCGGTTGAGTTTCACCTTCATATAGGCCTAATGTTGTGTTTCTCATGGTTCATTAACCTACATCCACTCCCCACACAGATGCTTATAAACCTACACCTGTGAGTTAGAGAAAAATAGCGGTAAGCGGTACTCATGTGAACCACAAGGGTACTTGTGCAAAACCAATTCTTCTTTATTTAGCATTTACAGGTGCATTTATGCATGGATAAAAATAAACATCTGAGATCGACGCGTTTCGACGTTGTCACATCTTAATCATGATCTCCACAACATACATGTGTAAGTGAATACATTAAATAGAAACACTCACCCAATGCCTGACCAGGAGGGTGGAATTCTGTTCATTGCTGATGTGTCTCCCAGGAATGACGTGGTGTCGGCACGGTCATGTGATCAGAGTCACATGACTCGTCACCCATCCTAGACCAGGCTATGGGTGAGAATACAAAATAAAAACTAGATTAAAACAGCATAAAAATTAATAATATACATATGAAGTTGTGATTATGAGCTCTAGTGTTACTTTAGAACCAAATTGATATATTAAGCAAATACTTGATCAAAAAGGAAAGAACAAGCATCATAATGCATGAAGTCGGTATTGAGGGATCTATACCTAGTGTACTTCATTGCTCACCCGGCAAAAACATCACTGAAAAATGAATGAAAAACGCCCTCTTATACAGTTGTATATTGCAATAATGTGTGACTAATGTACACATATTCATGAATTTGTATCAATACAAAAAACAAGAACATGTGATGACACACTAGTTGTCACAGCATAACATGACAACTAGTCATGTTGTGTTTTGCAATACTAAATGTTAAATCGGACACCTAAAGTGTAAAGCCTGTTCCTACATAAAAGTACAAACCACCTTCAGTTCATATTCTACAAACAAACATTATGACATACAAAGTTACATTAACTGCAATACAGAAAATATTGTATATTTGACAGGGTGTTCCATCTGCCATAAACAATATGTGGGACACACAGCAGGAGCCCTAAAAACTAGAATAAGGAGTCCCTTGTCGGATATTGGCGACAATACAGTAAATGTGTTAGCCCTATCTAGACACTTCAGGGAAGTACATGGCAAGAGTTCAGCAGGGTTTGTTTGGAGTGGTATAGAGAAGATTTTTATCAAACAGAGAGGAGAAGATGTTAAACGCAAATTACTTAATCGTGAGGCCTTCTGGATGTTTGTTCTTGCTACTCGGCATCCAGAAGGTCTCAATAAAAGATTGGACTTGATCCTTACATATTGAGGTGTATCCACCATAGTTCTTTTCCTTTTTTAAGTAGATACCATGTTATGCTGTGATATGTCCTACTATATATATTGATAGCTCTCTATGGATATGTACCGATTTAACATTTAGTATTGCAAAACACAACATGACTTATCTGGAAGGGTGACGAGTCATGTGACTTTGATCATGTGACAGTGCCAGTGCTACGTCATTCCTGGGAGACACATCAGCAATGGACGAAATGCAGCCATGCTGGTGTGAGGAACGCCGGGCTCCGAATTCTACTTCCGCCCTCCCAGTCAGGCATTGGGTGAGTGTTTCTATTTATTGTATTCACTTACACATGTTGTGGAGATCATGATTAAGACGTGACAATGTTGAAACGCGTCGATCTCAGACGTTCATTTTTATCTATGTATATATGCACCTGTAAACGTGAAATAAAGAAGAATTGGTTTTCCACAAGTACCCTTGTGGTTCACATGAGTGATGCTTACCACTATTTTTCTCTACGTTTGGGATTGCTATAGTCAAGGATCTGGTAGCGTGCACTGCCACACGGTCTGTCTGCAGGAGTGTACTCATGTGATTGGTCTAAAATCCCACAGGGAGTGACACAGGGTTACTGAACGTATTTTTCATGCTGGCAGGGAGAAGCCCTCCAGTGGATAGTGAGGGCCGCCAAATGTTTAGTTAGAGCCGGACAGGCAAGGATTTTGTTTGATGTTTTGTTTGATGCTGGTGTTATCTGGAATAAATGTACAGTTTCAACTTTGATCCTGCTGTCCAAGAGAGCTTTGTCATTGCCGACCCCCACGTTTGAGCTGAAACCCTAAAATATATATATATATATATATATATATATATATATATATATATATACATATATGTATGCATATTCTGAAAAAGTTTTTCTTATGTCTGTCAGGCTCCAGGGGCAATGGACCCACTGGACCACCATGGACTTTGACATAAGCTGACACCTGGAACTGGAATCTAAGTGGCACCCGGTTTTCAAGAGAGCCTGCAGTAAAGCGGGTTGGACTTGCTACGGCCTGGTACCACCAGATCATTCCTCAGGTGCAACTTTGTCCGCGGTGGCAGCCAAGGCGAGGTACACAGACGTTAGGCAGAATCATAGTCGGGGGACAGGCAGGAGGTCAGGATGAGCAGCAAGGGATCAGAGTTGGGGATGTAGAAATAGGTCAAGGCAGGTGGAACAGGATCAAAGTCAAAAGAAGAACACAACACAACAAGGTCACAACGGGAATACAGAACAATAGAATGAGGCTGTGAGGCACAAAAATCTGGCAGGGAATGCTGGAAGAGGTCAGCTTTTAAGCCTTTTCTAGAATGGCCAGGAGCAATTAGCGGTGCGCTGGCCCTTAAAATGTTCTGAAACCGGCGTGCTCACCAGAGGAGACAGAGTCGCGCACAATCGGCCGCCAAACAGGAAGCAGGAATGCAGAGAGATGAGTGAATGCTGGGGGGGCTGGGGCACATGGAGGACCACGGAGGACCCACAGAGGTCCCCTTTTGCAGACATATGTTTTCATTTATTTATTACTTTTCATATATTTATTTTATGGGCCTGATGAAGGGAGCTGTTTGCCCCTGAAACACATCGTCCACCCATCATTACCTTTGAAATAAATCATACCTGAAATTGAGAAGTGCATGCTCGAATCCTGTTTTATTTACTACTCTTTGATGACAATTTCCCAATTCCTGTACAGCTCCTCTTCTGGACACCATGTCACACTCCCTGACAAGCAACACCCATCGGGTATCGATATAACTATTTGCCTGAATTGCCTTCTATGTGTTTCTAATGCACTGTGTATTTTTCTTATTGCATGTTTTAGTTTGTAAAATATCAGGCTCCAGATCTCCCTTCTGTAAAGATCTGTATTTCAGTTTGTATAGTGTTTGTCCATGGAGCTGACTATGAGCTTATATCTTCTCCCTGTGTGTGTTTAAAGAGCTTTGAGAAGGGATTATCCCCTTCCATTTGCTCTTTGAAAATAAGGCTCATACCAAACTACAGCCAGGGAGAGAGTGCAGAAAGGGTTATCACTTACTTGTTACAGCTGTGTAAACAGAGAAGGAAAGGAGAGAGACAGGTCTTCCATTGCAATGAGAAGTAACATATTTAATAAACAGTGATTTCCAACTTCCAACTCCTTTAAAAACTAAGGAGAATTTATTAATGAAGTATATTACAAAAATGTTCACAACACAACCCCCTACACAATATGAAATCATCAGAAATGATGGATGGGAATTGCTCTGAGTGAGATCACAAATTAATGGTTGGCAGCACGGTGACTCAGTGGGTAACAATACAGCCTTGCACCGCTGGGGTCCTGAGTTCAAGTCCCATCCAGGGCAACTTCTACAAAGAGCCTGTATGTTCTCTCGGTGTTTCCGTGGGTTTCCCCTGGGTCCTCCATGTTCCTCCAAAACATACTGGCAGGTTGATTAGATGAGCCCCATGGGATCAGGTACCAATTTGGCAAGTTCTATGCACTGCTGTGTAATCTATGTGCTCTATAAAAATGAATTCATTATTAATGAATGGTGTAAATGTATGAAGTTCAGAAAGAATGCTCACAACTATACCTTGACTAAAAAAATTCTCCTCTGGTACACATACTCCTCATAAGCCAAATGAAAAAAGACTGTTTGTGGGGTAGTAGGTGGCCGAATATACCAGTTGCACCACATGCACATTTGATGTTATTGGGGCAAATTTATCAATTAATTTATGATAGAATTCTGCCATACTTTCCAGGTAAACACTTAAATGCCTCGCACCACATTTATCAAGAGGTTCAGACAATTGTGCAACTTATACTACCAAAGTGGAGTGGCTCTTAAAAAGAGGACGAAGTCCTTGTACCCAAATTTTGTGCAAATGCACCAGAATTTTACATAGTTTTCTGGTGTGAACTATGCCAACTATAAAGTATAAAGTATAACAACTTTTGCATAGACAGTCTTAAACAATAACACATATATCATCCAGCAACTTGTAGCTTAAATCTTCCATCACAGATCTACCTAACAAGGTAGATCAGATGGTAAATTTCTGTAATAACCATTGATCTTACCTATTAGCACATCTTCATTGGGCTCCTACCAGCACCTGCGCGCCCTTGTCTGCAAAGCTGGAGGTTTGTGCATAAGCAGTAGCTATGAAGGACTTTACATGTGCATATGAGGGTGGCTGTCATGTGTATCTGTGTAAAGGAATTAAGAACACTTCTTGTGGAGACTTTGCTATTTTTTACCTCCTCTGCAAGTGTGTGGAGAAATACAGCCACTAATGCTTCACTGGGCTTTTTCTTTAGGAAATATGCAAATGAATTTTTCAGGAAGGGATAAGAAAAACATTGGGGGTCATTTACTAAGGGCCCGATTCGCGTTTTCCCGACGTGTTACCCGAATATTTCCGATTTGCGCCGCTTGTACATGAATTGCCCCGGGTTTTTGGCGCACGCGATCGGATTGTGGCGCATCGGGGCCGGCATGCGCGCGACAGAAATCGGGGGGGCGTGGCCGAACGAAAACCCGACGTATTCGGAAAAACCGCCGCATTTAAATGCCGAAAATGTGTCGCTTGGGGAGCGCTCACCTTCACCTTCTATGGGATGGTGCATTCCGGGGCGTTAAGATTATTTTCGGCGCTGCAGCGCCACCTGGTGGACGGCGGAGGAACTACCATCTTAAATCCCAGCCGGACCCGAATCCTGTGCAGAGAACGCGCCGCTGGATCGCGAATGGGCCGGGTAAGTAAATGTGCCCCATTGCCTCTAGGCTGCCTTGTAAAGCAAACTTTGCTTTTTTGGAAAGCCTAATGACATAATGCAGGATAATAGCCAAACCAGTATATATTTTCCAAAAGGAACAGAAGGAATAGACTTGAAACAGCATCCAGTTAGTACAGTGTACTGTGTCAGTGCACTTACTTGGATATATCTCTAAATTTGAGCATAATCTTATGCATGGTCAGGGAACATAAATACAAAGACAGGAAACACTGAGATTAAACCTGCTTTTCAGCTTTCCTTGCCTAAGTACCCTACCCACCCTAAGTGATAGGAGACAACTGGTCAAAGTCCCCTTCATGCGCCAAAAGTGCAAACACAGAGACAAAGAAAAGACAAACAGTGAGGGATAGTTATGTATAGCCAAATACATGTCTAAACCAAGTGGAAAAAGCAGTACAAAATCACTAGGTAAACAGATGGCCAGAGAATCAAAGCAAAAGCAAGAATAACAGAGTACCAAATGGATATAGCTAGTTTAGTGCAAGACTATAGCAGGCACATAGATATACACCACCTTATATGAGATGCCAGAGCCCCAGCACAGTAAATGACTGACATTAGACAGAGCAGCAATGAGAGTTGTGAGAGGTACTGTTAATCATAGTAGATCAGTAAATTTGTGGAAAGAGGATGGTGATGGCACAGATGTAACACATGAAACATGATTGTTTGGTCTGACACTAAACTAGCAACGAAACTTTACCAAGCCACTTTGCACATGCATAATTTAAATTCTTCAAGTACTTATCAAAATATTTATAAAATAATATAGCTGTTATGGCCCCATTTACATGGTCGCAAAAAAGCAATGCAAGCAATATTATTTTGCAGATCTGAATTCTCAACATCTCTTCCCAGAGGAAAGTGAAACGGTCCATGAAAAAAACAGAGCACTTATAGGTTAATTCTCTGCAAGAATCAGCCACATATTATTTAATTTAGCCTTAACTACATAAGAATAGAAATAAGTATCTGGTGGTTTATAAAATAAATTGCTTAAAAATTTTGAATACGTTTGAATAAGGTCCTTTCGGTGTTACTATTTAGTGAGTTTGAGGAAATAAGTAAGACTGTCTAGCTGTCCCAGGCATGTGCATTTATTTTGCTGATAGGCCTCCCAGACATGACATCACCACAGTCAATCAAAATCAATCAGCAGAGTAGAGCATGATGACAAGACTGGGATAGCCCCTAGAGCTAAGAAATTCACACATGTAAGTATCTCCCTTGAAAGTCTTCTGTACTGTGTGCTTGGATATTCATGTTTAGTCTGTCAATGGATAAGAGGCATGTCCAAAATTGCCATAGAAATTATAGTCTTGTATTTCTGTATTTACACCCATTATTCCATTAGTGGACAGCAAGTGTACATCCTAGAAACAAACTATATTCACTGTTTGTAATTTTGGAAAAAAAAACTGCAAATAACAATTAATTTAATTTTTTCATTTAGCTAAAAGGGGATTTACAGACACATTTTTTGATTGCCTATCTTCAGAATAAAGACGTATACAGCACAAATTCTGCCATAACCCTGAGAATGCTACACTTTAGGGGATACATCTCCCATCAGATCAGAGATATTTCAATAGCACAAGGGATCTGCAAAATTTTAAGTAAGCAGTATTAAAATTAAAGAGGACTATAGATGAGTGGGTTGTACAGGACCTGTACAGGAACCCCATGGAAGTCAATGGGACCCGCAATTTAACACCCAGAAATCGCTATAAAATGGAACCTAGAGGGCTAGAGGACTTAAAATGGTGGGAATAACAGAAAACTATTTGAAATAATTACATAATATTTTTAAAAACATAGTAATAATTAACAAATAAAATTAGAAAATAATTATGTCACAGTGGTAATTGATGTAATCCGATCCCCATAATCGTGTCTGTGCCGGATCATCTGTTTTTTCAGTGTAAAATATTGGTTGATCTCCCAGATTTCCTGAACATTTTGAAGATAATTATCTGCCTGTACTAAAGTACATCAAAATTCATAGAGCCACTGAATTGTATAGAAAATAGGCTGTACACAAAACCATTGATATCATAATCCTTCACACATTTTGTAGCAGAACTGCTTTTACTATAATGGAATGGGAAGCTGTGTATTTGTGTATACTTTGTGTAGACACGGATGTAATAGTTGTAAGTGGTTATTCATTGCAGGAGATGGAGCATTACATCACTTCTATATCATGAAATTATTGAGTTACTTGCAAAGTCACGTATTGGTCTAGACTGTGGTTCTCTCACTCTCTGGCACTTATTTAAAGGACGGATAATGGCTCCTTCTATTCAACATAAAAATATAATGAAAATCTTAATAAAAAAAGACAAGTAGTCAGTGAGTCACCCACATCACCACGAAATTAGTTCTCCTCCTATATATCTACCTTAAGCTTGTGACTGCTTGTCCACCGTTGTTGTTTGCAGCTTTTCACTTTAAATTGACTTGACTTGTAGACTTAACTGACTCTCGCAAGTGCAGCATCAGGTAATGACCTTTCCCATTGTTTTCCTCAGGGGTACATTACTAGCCATGGGGTGAGTTGAGCCTCTTGTCCCAGGCAAGATGGGAGTAGCATCAGGGATACAGTCACCTTCTACAAAGCAGACCTGACACGTAAAAATAATGGGGCAGATTTACTTACCCGGTCCATTCGAGATCCAGCGGCGCGTTCTCTGTGGAGGATTCGGGTCTTCCGGTGATTCACTAAGGTAGTTCCCCCAATGTCCACCAGGTGTCGCTGCTGCGCTGAATTCCATCGGAGTTCGCTGAAGTTCACCAAGCCAGGCCGGGTGCAGGTAAGTGCGTGTCAAGCGACACTTTTTTTTTAAAAAAAAAGGCGGTTTCTCCGAATCTGACAGGTTTTCCGACGGCCACGTCCCCGATGCGCCACAATCCGATCGTGTGTCTAAAAATCCTGAGGCAATTCAGGGAAAATCACAGCAAAACGGTAAATTTTGGTTATCCCGACGTAAAAACGTGATTTGGGCCCTTAGTAAATGACCCCCAATGTCTCTTCTTATCCAATGCCCAATAAACGTAGACACTGTATGAAGAACCCACTTACTAAAAAATAACCTGATATATTACTACTGCATGGGGAAGAGGGGCAGCCATTCTATAGCTTGCCCACGGGTAGCAGAGAGTTTAGGCTCAACCCTTGTTTTCTTCCCTAAGCTTTCTGCCACTGAATCCTCAAGTTATAAGCTTTTAATTGATGAATTTAGTCTAAATAGTTGTTCTTCCTCAATAAGAAGGAGGTTGCGGCACTGGCACTGCAGTTGGTTTGCGAAATCCATCCAGTACTTTGTCCATTTTTCACAACCCAAGCATGGTAGTGGGCCTCCAGGCTTAATTTGCAGCAAATTTCTTATCCAGGTTTAAACGCTTAAATCTGGTGCATCATAAGTTTAACTGTTAGGTACTTACGATTAATCTATCCTTAATAGCATGTAGACTTAAATAGCACTGTCTACATTTTTTTTTTCTGATGGGTCTACATGCTATATGTTTTATGCCATCTGATTAATAGAGGTGGCATACAGCAATAACCCCTTAATATATATGCTAATTGAGAGTGTTATTCCATTACTGTAATGCATATATGCTTCTGAATGTTCTCATAGGTATTGTGCTTAACAAACTTCAAAGCAAACAGATTTTCCAGTCTGCTACAAATGACAATTGTTCAATAAACAGAAAAGAAATTTAAGCTTTAACAATGCAACTGATTCCCAATGTAATAATTTGATTCAACATCCGTCAATATCATTTGATGAATAGTATGTCTTTATCTGATCTTTCTTACATGGCCAGTATTTCCTTCTGGACCTAATGTCCTTGAATGTAAAAACATATGCAGCTGTTTCACAAATGCAGAGTTCTCTTTCGCCTTCAAGCTATCTTCTCCTTCAGCTCTTTGATTTTTCCCAAAGAGGAACTTTGTGTAAGCACAGCAAGATTGCACCATTTTCACAAAGGAAATAATACAGAAGAGTCTGAAATGACTTGACAAAATCTTCCAGTAGGTATCAGTTCTACACAGTATATTGAAACATTTCAATGAAAAGTGTTTGTTGCTCACAGTTTTTCTCCAAATCAGGGGAAAGATTCATAAAGGAGATCTCTATCCCATTTTTTTTTTGTTAATAGTTACTCTTCTGGTTTATTTGGCTTTGTCCGCATTATGCCTATGCTTCTGTTATTGATGGTTATGTGACAGCTATGACTGATCATTGCAAAACAAACTTTAAGAAATTCTGATAGCTTTTGTTGAGTTATAATGGGTTCATCAGTTTTCCATAAGATTTCTTATGATTCTTTTTATGGCAGAAATAAAACAGAAGATGAGTAATAAAAAAACAAGGCAAGGTTATGACTAGTGGCAGAGTAAAAAAAAGCTTTACATAAAAAAATGCAGCAAATGCACAATACTCCAATTTTTTTTATTATGATGCATGGCAACATGACTTCTCTCCTGGATAATCATGTCGGTGGTCTTCATTTATTTCCATTTTGCATTAGGGAATGTGTTGATGTGAAATGGTGTAATCACAAGTGCGAGTATTTATTACAACTCAATTGCTCTACAGTAAACCACATTTTACCAGAAGCATCTTTATGGCTACATATGTGGAAATTCGAGGCGATTTTTAATATTTCTCAGAAAATTATCTGCCGGCTGCAGATTATTTGTCATCATTACTCAATTAGCAGAGACGTGAACATTGCAGGGCGTTGAATACAATTACTGTGACATCCACTATCTCCTTTCCTACTTGTGTAGTGACATTTGTGCTTGATATGTGGATATTTGTGGCACATCATTTTCGATGGAATGGATCCATGAAGGATCACTTGCGGGCTGGGGGATATGCTCAGCTGTGGTCCTTGGGTGACTGCTTGAGGAGGATGAATAATAGAGGAATGGGCATCTGCCCCTTCATAATCAGTGTCAGCAAGGAAGGCATATGCCTCCTCTGCAGAAAAAGATCTTTGGGATGAATGGGACATTTTTATTTTTATTGGGGGCGTGTATAATGTCAATTCTATTTAAGGGGCCGTATGTGGGGCTTAAGCATGGGTGGGCGATGAAAAAGTAAACCCTAACCACTAGTACTTTTCACTACAGTAAAAAAACAACAAAATATTACAATAAAAATATTACAAAAAAAGCACAGAAAAAAGAGCAGCAAGATACTATCAGTTATCGCAACACACACACAAAATATGGCTTGAACACTTGCTAAAAAAAAATAAACAAAAAACCTTCTCTTCACAAGAAATAAGTGAAGAAAAAGAAGCAAATGCTGCTCTGCAAGATGTTACTGATCAGCACTCAGTTGTCACACGATATACACAATTAACTAAGAACCAAAAAAAACCAAAACCCTCCTGTATAAAAAAAACACAGAAGCTGAGTAGTGATGTAAAAAAACTGTGAACAAAAGAGCATACAGGCTCTTCGTTGCAGCACGCACACAAGGAAGACCAGAAGGGATCAGGAACAGGGATTGGGACAGGGAAATTAGGGATAAATAAAATGGATCAGATCACACAGAAGTTAGATCTTACACCAGCACCAACAATGGAGGATTGAATTGGTGGTGCCCAGAAAGGTTTAGCAGCACAGAGCGTATATACTGTTCTGCACGCCATCACAAACTACCATGAGATGTTCAGAACGCTGTAAAATGCAGATCAGCCAATAAGAGCTCACTGGGAGGTGGAATGATGCAACCAGACATGTCCTCACATTCATATGTTGTCTGTTGCCCGTCCTTAACCCTCCTTGATGACTATGTGACAATTATTGCTATTACAGCAGCAATCAGGGACGTAACTACAGTGGTAGCAGCCACAGCAGCCGCTATGGGGCCCGCAGTGTTAGGGGGCCCCGTCATTTGACTTGACACTAAAGAATGGAGGATGTGTAGCATTATATATGTATAATGCTGATGTATATAACATATATGTATACATGCTGCATATGTGTGTGTGTATCTGTGATGTGTATGTGCTGTACATATATATGGTGTATGGTGTGTGTATATACTAAATGTGATGTGTATATGCTCTATATGTGTGAAAGCATATAAGTGTGTGTATGAGTGAAGAACTGTATGTTTATGTATATAGGTCTATAAATGTGTATAAGCGTCGGACTTTGCGGAGTGCCAGCGCTGGCGCGAAGACTGTGTTCTGGCATGGACGCTATCTTCTCCGCCGCCGGAACTAATAATTACCTCCCAGACCGATTTCTTGATGAGTGCAACCATTGCGTCCATGCCGGCATCTGAGGGAAACTGCCTGGTAAGGCCTGCGCGGTTGCGCCTGAGTGTCCTGTGAGCTGCTGCATGCGTCTGCCTGCACACCTCGTCCGAATGAAGTATAATTTTTTTATTTTTATGGACCAGGACCATGCTGAACTGCTGGGTGGAGGAGTTTGGACTGTGCTAAACATGGGGGCCTGTGACTATATTGGCTAATGATGGGGCCCTGTGACTATACTGGCTAATGTTGGGGGCCCTGTGACTATACTGGATAATGGTGGGGGCCCTGTGACTATACTGGCTAATGGTGGGGGCCCTGTGACTATTCTATCTAAGTGGGGGGGGGGGCTGTGACTATACTAGCCAATTAGGGGGGGCCTGTAACTATACTGGCTAATAAGGGGGGCCCTGTAACTATACTGGCTAATGGTGGGGGTCCTGTGACTATACTGGTTACTGGGGGTGCGCTGTGACTATACTGAGGGTGCCTGTTACTATATAATGGATACTGGGCTAATGGGAGGGCCCCTGTGACTATACTGGTTGCAGAGGGTCCCTGTAATTATACTGGTTGCTCGGTGGCTGTGACTATACTGTATCTTGGGGGCTGAATGTACTGGCTGCTGGGGGGCCCTGTGACTATGTTGGCTACTGGGCTTTTGGGGTCCTTTGCAATAACTTCTGCTGTGGAGCACATTGTCTAACGAATGACTATGACTAATGACTATGTTGACTACAGTATTGCTGTTACAGTATTGGCTACTGTGGGGGCACTGTGCCATATTGTGGGAACACCATTAGTAAATTGAGTACAGTGTGGGAATAGTGATTATTTTGGCTTCTGTAGGGGCACTATTAATGTTTTGGCTACTGATTATGAAATATGGAACCTAAAGTTTTTGTATTGCTAAATCTACAGAGACAAGTCCTGGCGACTGCAATATGCTAACATGGTGGACCAATTCATGGAAGATGATAGTGACTCCACATATCAAACCGTGTCTGTAAGTCCACAGATTTAAAGTAAATGCTGATATTTCCCAAACACTGACAATACTGCAGCATCTCCCTGTGCTGTGACTGTTATTTTCTACCAGGAGGAAAAAATAAGACTGTTACATAAAGAGCTACAGCTGCAGTACATAATACATGGAGCTTCAGTTGCATTACACAGCCATACATGGAGCTACAGCCGCAGTACACAGCCATACATGGAGCTACAGCCGCCGTACACAGCCATACATGGAGTTACAGCAGCAGTACACAGCCATACATGAAGCTACAGCCACAGTACACAGCCATACACTGAGCTACAGCCGCAGTACACAGCTACACATGGAGCTACACTCACAGTAAACGGCCATACATGGAGCTACAGACACAGTACACAGCCATACATGGAGCTACAGCTGCAGTACACAGCCATACACTGAGCTACAGCCGAAGTACACAGCCATACATGGAGCTACATCCACAGTACACAGTCATACATGGAGCTACAGCCACAGTACACAGCCATACATGGAGTTACAGCTGCAGTACACAGCCATACCTGGATCACAGTACAAGGCCATACATGGAGCTACAACCACAGTACACAGCCATACATGGAGCTACAGCCACAGTACACAGCCATACATGGAGCTACAGACACAGTACACAGCCATACATGGAGCTACAGACACAGTACACAGCCGTACATGGAGTTACAGCAACAGTACATAGCCATACCTGGAGCTACAGCAGCGGTAGACAGCCATACATGGAGCTACAGCCACATAACAGACTTACAATGGAGTGCATTTCCAGTGTGTATGTAGCTCAACCCAGTGACAGGAGAAATTGTAGCACCCAGAGGAATAACACAAGCAAATTGAGAATTGTAACTATACTGGCTGCTTGGAGGCTGTGACTATACTGTAGGTGCATTGACTATACTGGCTTGTGTATTAAAAGTGTTATTTCATAGAAAGGGAAAGTATTTACTCTACACAGTATTTATCTCTGTTGCTCCAACTAAGCTTGTTTCTGACAACGTATTTATGTTGTATAGTGTTTAAATGAAGCTTATTTTGGCAATGTAGTTTTTATACACTTTTGTGTGGTATAAGAAAAGGTGCTTTGCCTCAGTTGTGTCAAAGTGTCCTATAATCTGGCATATTTTAGGCATGATCTAAACCCACCAATGTGAGGTACAAAGTACAATTTGACATATATTTAATACACCAGATTTATCGTCCAGCATCAGACACTGTAATAAATCTGGTGCGGTACAAGGCTGTTTGTCTGGTAGTCTGGTATTCCTTCTCTTTACGTGAAGAGTGGACCCCTCCAAAAATTTTCTCTGGTGGGCCCAAGGTACTCCAGTCCGACACTGTATGAGTGTAACATGTACATTTAGGGGGGCCCATTCAGAAGTCTGCTATGGGGCCCTGCCTCTCCTAGTTACTCCCCTGGCAGCAATCCTAATAGCAGAAATCAGGAAGCTGCAAATCCCCTATCGACACAAAGTCTATGCTATGCTGATTTTAAAAATGCCTTTGTCAGCATTATAAATCAATTCAGCAATTCATAATAATTTATTTTACTTTACCTGGCTCCTCACCAGCAGCGAGTAGTGAGCCCCAAGGGAAGGGTGCTGCAGCTTGTGTGTACCCAGGGGCGTAACTAGGAGAACTTGGGCCCCATAGCAGATTTCTTGATGAGGCCCCCCTTCCTCTTAAAAAATATATAGATATTTGTACAGACACATTTATACAATCACACACATTTACTGACCCATATATACACATTTATATTCACACATAAAGTCCTACATACACATACTCATACAAACTGATATATGCACACATTTATGCATTCATATATACATTTTTAGACTAATACATACAGTATATACAAACACATACAGTATTTGAACATCAAATTTGCACACATAATGTATAGTACATACACATTATATATATATATATATATATATAGATCATATTCAAAAACATACAGTATATACTCACCGTATAAAAACATACATGCAGTATAAACACAACATATACGCAAATACTGCGTATATATACATCATGTATACACATATGTACAGTATATACAGCAACTACACACACTGCGTATCCATACAAAAAATACAAACAGTATATACAGCATCTTTACATACATCAAATATACACATACATACATGCACATGCACATCATATACACTCATACAGCATATACATGTATATACATATATGAATATATAAGCATATATATATATATATATATATTTATATATACACACGTATATACACATCTATGCACCTATATGCACATTTATGCATACATATATAATGGATCGACACAGTATATATATATACACACACCCACATATACATTTATATGCATATATATATATATATATATATATTTACACACAGACATATATATACATTTATTTTGTGAGAAAGTGAGAGGCCCTATAGGCAGATAAAAAGCACATGGTAAAAGCCCTGGATTTGACTGCATTAACCCAAGGGTTAATGCAGACATGTTGTAAGTAGGAGTAGTCTGTTTGGTCTATGTTGGCCTAGCTAGCATAGACACCTTTGTAATGTCTGTGATTCCTACTCCATCCAAGCTTCGGTCCTGGGTTTCTGTATAGCCCACAGGTGCTGGTCACCGACTTCGTTAGGTGAGGCACTACCTGGAGAGCTGAAGGCTGGACCGTGTTCACAGAGCAAAGGTAACTGAGTGCCTCCTGATATTCTGCTGGCCACAGAGCATGTGCCAGGCAGCCTTGTACATGTATAGTTAGGTGCTGTTATTGTATTAGGCAGTGCCCAGCCGGGCAGGGTTTAGTTTGTATTTTGTATGTGCCTAAGCCTGAATTTGTGTTGTGACAAAGAAGTGTGAATAAACACTTGATTTTGGACTTTAACCCTGCGTGTGTCCCTGTATCCTGCACTGCTACAAGGCATCTACCAGAGCGTTTCCCCACAATATGTACAGTATGTACCGTATATTCCGGTGTATAAGACGACTTTTGAAGACAGAAAAATCTTCTGTCTTCTCTGGGGTCGTCTTATACGCCGGTAATCCCAACCGCCCGCCGTGTATTCACGGCGGTGGTCGGGTCGCGCTGCATGGAGAGGGCTCACGGGCTGAGCTCTCTCCAAAGCTGGTAAGTCTTTGCTGTATATTGCAGCAAAGGCTTACCGGTGCTAGCACCGATCGCGGGTGTTTTTACAGCGTTGGCTGCCGGCAAAGCTGCCGTCAGCCTCAAAAAGATAGCGGCGCATGGGCGCCGCCATCTTACCTGGGATCGCCGCTCCCCGTGACGTCATTGGGGGCAGTAATCCATCTCCATGGTAGCCTCGGGTCTTCCGAAGACCCGAGGCTATTTCGTTTTAACCCCTTCATTACAATGTGCTGATAGCACATTGTAATGAATGAGGAGGAAAATCCCCATATACTGCCATACTATAGTAGGATAGGATCGATCAGACAGCCTAGGGTTAAAGTACCCTAGGGAGTCTGAAAAATGGTAAAAATAAAAATAAAAAAAAGTTTAAAAAAAAATTATAATAAAAAAACCTAAAATTTCAAATCACCCCCCTTTCCCTAGAACTGACATAAATATAAATAAACAGTAAAAATCATAAACACATCAGGTATCGACGCGTCCGAAAATGCCGTTCTATCAAAATATGATAATGGTTTTTCAATGCGTTTAACCCCGTAACAGAAAATAGCGCCCAAAGTCAAAAATGGCACTTTTTTGCCATTTTGAAAAATATAAAAAAATCTATAAAAAGTGATCGAAAGGTTGTACAGTCCTAAAAATGATATCTTTGAAAATATTATCAAATTTTGCAAAAAATTACACCACCCACAGCTCTGTACACCAAAGTATAAAAAAGTTATTAGCGCCAGAATTTGGCAAAATCAAAAAAATAATTTTTGTACAGGAGGTTTTCATTTTTGTAAATGTATGAAAACATTATAAAACCTATACAAATTTGGTATCCCCTTAATCGTACCGACCCAAAGACTAAAGTAAACATGTAATTTGGGGCGCTCAGTGAAAGACGTAATATCCAAGCCCACAAGAAAATGGCGCAAATGTGTTTTTTCACCATTTTCATTGCATTTGGAATTTTTCTGAGTACATGGCATGGAATATTTAATAAAATAAAAATTTAAGGTACAGTATGGTAACATTTACAGTAAAATGGACGATGGTAATGTTGCTGTATGCCTTATGTTTATGAGCGACAGTTTTCCTGCTACATACCTGCATGTCATAAGAATTTAAATTAAAAAAAGGACCTTGTTAAATTCAAATCTGTTTTTTTTAAAATTTTTACCGGTGTTTTGTATGCGTTGGAAAAGGGGTAGTCTTATACGGCGAATATATCTTAAATAGAGATGAGCGAACATACTCGTCCGAGCTTGATGCTTGTTCGAGCATTAGCGTACTCGAAACTGCTCGTTGCTCGGACGAATACTTTGCCCGCTCGAGAAAATGGCATCTCCCGCCGTTTTGCTTTTTGGCGGCCAGAAACAGAGCCAATCACAAGTCAAGAGACTCTGCACTCCACCCAGCATGACGTGGTACCCTTACACGTCGATAGCAGTGGTTGGCTGGCCAGATCAGGTGACCCTGGAATAGACTAGCCCCTGCCTGCGCTGCTCGGATCATTCTGGATGCCGCTAGGGAGAGAGCTGCTGCTGGTCAGGGAAAGCGTTAGGGTGTTCTATTAGAATAGTGTTAGGCAGGAGTGATTCTACAAGAACCCAACAGCCCTTCTTAGGGCTACAATAACGTTATACTTTTTTTTTTTATTATTTGCTTGTGGCTGGGCTTGCTGGCACTAGTAGTGCAGCTAGTACCATATTGTGAGGAATTTGCAGGGGGACTTGCTACCGTTGTGTTTAGCTCTTAGTGACACGCATATCCACCTCAAACACCAAAGTGGGACAATTTATTAGGGGTTTGAGTAGAATTAGGCAGTCTGCTGATTTTTTTTTTTTTTAGCTGTATTTCATTTTATAGCTCAAACTCATCTTGCAAAGCAGTGTGCTCTCATTGTAGGCTACAAAATAGCCATAGGAGAACCCCAACGGCTTACTTAGGCCTACAATAGCGTTATATTTTCCTTTTTTTTGTTTGCTTGTGGCTGGGCTTGCTGGTACTTGTAGTGCAGCTAGTACCATACTGTGAGGAATTTGCTGGGAGACCTGCGACCGTTGTGTTTAGCTCTTAGTGACACGCATATCCGCCTCAAACACCAAAGTGGGACAATTTATTAGGGGTTTGATTAGAATTAGGCAGAGTCTGCTGATTTAATATTTTTTTTTTATCTTTATTTCATTTTAAACTCAAACTCATCTTGCAAAGCAGTGTGCTTTCATTGTAGGCTACAAAATAGCCATAGGAGAACCCCAACGGCTTACTTAGGCCTACAATAGCGTTATATTTTCTTTTTTTTGGTTTGCTTGTGGCTGGGCTTGCTGGCATTAGTAGTGCAGCTAGTACCATACTGTTAGGAATTTGCTGGGAGACCTGCGACCGTTGTGTTTAGCTCTTAGTGACACGCATATCCACCTCAAACACCGAAGTGGGACAATTTATTAGGGGTTTGAGTAGAATTAGGCAGAGTCTGCTGATTTTTTTTTTTTTTTACCTTTATTTCATTTTATAGCTCAAACTCATCTTGCAAAGCACAAAATCCAGTTGTGTGCTGTCAGTGTAGGTTAGAAACTAGCCATAGCAATAGGATAGCTTTGTTTTGTTAAAAAAAATAAAAAACTAAAAAAAAATAAACACCAAATTTTTTTTTTTTTTCAAGTTTACACTTGAAATTTGGAAAATGTTTAACCCGAGGGCTAGGGGTAGAGGACGAGGGCGTGGACGTGGGCGTCCAACTACTGCAGGGGTCAGAGGCCGTGGTCCTGGGCGGGGTGAGACACCACCTGCTGATGGGGGAGCAGGGGAACGCCACAGAGGTACACTCCCTAGGTTCATCATGTCTCAAGTTACTGGGACTCGTGGTAGAGCACTGTTGAGGCCAGAACAGTGCGAAGAGGTGATGTCGTGGATTGCGGACAATGCTTCTAGCCATTTGTCCACCAGTCAGTCTTCCACGCAGTCCACCCATGTCACCGAAATTGGCACTCCTCCAGCTCCTCCACCTCAGCCTCCTTCCCCCCAGTCTGCCCCCTCCCACCAAAATTTGGCATTTGAACTGGCATACTCTGAGGAACTGTTTTCTGGACCCTTCCCACAGTCACAAACCACTTGTCCTGCTGCTGCTGAGCTATTTTCCGATGCCCAGGTTTTCCACCAGTCGCAGTCTGTGGGTGATGATGACATTATTCACGTAGTGGAAGAAGTGTGTAAAGAGGAGTCGGACGATGAGGAGACATGGTTGTCAGACAGTGGTGAAGTTGTTGTCAGGGCAGGAAGTCCGAGGGGGGAGCAGACTGAGGGATCGGAGGATGATGAGGTGACAGACCCAAGCTGGGTTGATAGGCCGGGTGAACACAGTGCTTCTGAGACGGAGGCGAGTCCTATAGCAGAAGAGGTTGGAAGAGGCAGTGGTGGGGCCAGACGGAGAGGCAGGGCCAGAGCTGGTGCATCAGCGCCAAATGTTGCCCGTAGTCAAGCTCCCGTGGCGAGGGCTAGATTTTCAGAAGTCTGGAGGTTCTTTAAAGAAACACCGGATGACCGACGGACTGTGGTGTGCAACCTTTGCCAAACCAGGATCAGCAGGGGTTCCACCACTACTAGCTTAACTACCACCAGTATGCGCAGGCATCTGAATGCTAAACACCCCACTCAATGGCACCAAGCCCGTTCACCTCCGGCCAGGCACACCACTGCTCCTTCCCCTGTGTCATCTGCTAGTCAGCCCCCTGCCCAGGACCCCGGCCCAAACACCTCCCGTGCGAAAACCCCATCTTCGCCTCCACGATCCTCCACAGCATCCACCAGCGTTCAGCTCTCCATACCCCAGACGCTGGAGCGCAAAAGGAGGTATAGCACAACCCACCCACACGCCCAAGCCCTCAACGTCCACATCTCCAAGTTGCTTAGCCTGGAGATGCTGCCCTATAGGCTGGTAGAGACCGAGGCCTTTCGAAACCTCATGGCGGCGGCCGCCCCTCGGTATTCGGTCCCCAGCCGCCACTACTTTTCCCGATGTGCCGTCCCAGCCCTGCACAAGCACGTGTCAGAGAACATCCTCCGTGCCCTGACCAACGCGGTTTCTGACAAGGTCCACCTGACCACGGACACGTGGACGAGTGCTGCCGGGCAGGGCCACTATGTATCGCTGACGTCACATTGGGTTAACTTGGTGGAGGCTGGGACCGAGTCTGACCCTGGGGCTGGTCATATACTGCCGACGCCGAGGATTGCGGGGCCTACCTCGGTCCAGGTCTCAAAGGCCTACTATGCCTCCTCCTCCTCCCACTCCTCCTCCACCTCCTCCTCTGAATTACCATCCGTGGGCATGGCGCCATCAGTCGGTAGCTCTAGGCACAGCAGCAGTGCCATCGCTAAGCGACAGCAGGCGGTGCTCAAACTGCTGAGCCTAGGCAATAAAAGGCACAACGCCCAAGAGCTATTACAGGGCATCACGGCGCAGACTGATCTGTGGCTGGCACCGCTGAACCTGAAGCCAGGCATGGTTGTGTGTGACAACGGCCGTAACCTGGTGGCAGCTCTGCAACTCGGCAGACTGACACATGTGCCATGCCTGGGCCATGTGTTAAAACTCATAGTTCAGTGTTTCCTCAAGACATACCCCAATCTGTCTGATTTGCTCACGAAGGTGCGCCGCATCTGTGCGCATTTCAGGAAGTCCAGCACAGATGCTGCCACTCTCAGGGCAGCGCAGCGTCGCCTCCAACTGCCCGCTCACCGACTGTTGTGCGACGTGCCCACGAGGTGGAATTCAACACTAACCATGTTATCCAGAGTTTACCAGCAGCGCAGAGCGATTGTAGACTGCCAGATGTCAACTTCCACCAGAACTGGTAGTCAGGTCAGTCAGCTTCCTCAAGTCTACAATGAGGAGTGAACGTGGATGTCTGATATCTGTCAGGTGCTGAGTAACTTTGAGGAGTCAACACAGATGGTCAGTGGTGATGCCGCCATCATCAGCCTCACCATCCCGCTGCTTGGCCTGTTGAAAAACTCTCTGGTCAGCATGAAGTCGGAAGCTTTGCGCTTGTCACAAGAGACGGGGGAAGAAGATTCCCTTGTTGATAGCCAAAGCACCCTTAGGTCTGTTTCTCAGCGCATATCGGAGGAGGTGGAGGTGGAGGAGGATGAGGAAGAAGAGGAGGAGAATGTTGGCGAGACAGAAGAGGGGACCATTGTTCAGTCCTTCACTGTTCAGCGTGTATGGGCAGAAGAAGAGGAGTTGGAGGAGGAGGAAATGGACAGTCAGGCCAGTGAGGGGAGTGAATTCTTGCGCGTTGGGACTCTGGCACATATGGCAGATTTCATGCTAAGCTGCCTATCCCGTGACCCTCGGGAATTTATTCCAGCACCGATTACTGGGTATTCACTCTCCTGGACCCACGGTACAAGCAAAATATTTCCACTCTCATCCCTGGAGAGGAAAGGAGTGTGAGAATGCATGAATACCAGCAGGCCCTGGTGCACAAGCTGAAACAGTATTTCCCTTCTGACAGCGCTAGCGGCAGAGGGCGTACTTCTGCGGGACAAGTAGCGAGGGAAAGTAGGCGACCAGGCAGCTTGTCCAGCACTGGCAGGGGTACGCTTTACAAGGCCTTTGCCAGTTTTATGTCACCCCAGCAAGACACTGTCACCTGTCCCCAGTCTCGGCAGAGTAGGGCTGATCTTTACAGAAAGATGGTGAGTGAGTACGTAGCTGACCATACCATCGTCCTAAATGATCACACAGCTCCCTACAACTACTGGGTTTCAAAGCTGGACATGTGGCACGAACTGGCGCTGTACGCCTTGGAGGTTCTTGCCTGCCCTGCCGCTAGCGTCTTGTCCGAGCGGGTTTTCAGTGCAGCTGGTGGCATCATCACCGATAAGCGTACACGCCTGTCGACTGACAGCGCTGACAGGCTGACGCTTATCAAGATGAATAAAGCCTGGATTTCTCCGCATTTCCATTCTCCTCTTTGTACACTAAAGAAGAGGAAACTGGCTATTTTTTTGCCAGGGCCAACTGGCTCTGGCTATAGTACTCTATGTATTTAATTTTTCTGGAGGGCCAACTACCCTGTCCTCTGTTTTAAACAATTTTTGGGAGTGCCACATACAGGCACTCAATCTATGTAATTTTTCTGGAGGACCAGCTACCTGCTTCTCTGGTTTGAAAACTTTTTTGGACTGCCACATACAGGCACTCAATTTATTTAATCTTTTTGGAGGACCAGCTACCTGCTCCTCTGCTTTGAAAACTTTTTTGGACTGCCACATACAGGCACTATCCAAATTAAATTGTCTCCATAGCAGCCTCCACACGTCGTCTTTTTAGCTGCCTTCACACGTTGTCTCCATTGCTACCTCCACACGTCATCGCCATAGCTGCCTCCAAAAGTAGTCCATATAGCTGCCTCCATACATGGTCCCCTTATCAAACGAGCTGTGTCATGCAGAATTTTGGATAGTTTTCATGGCTTCCATGTTAACTTTGTTGCCACCCTGCTGTGTAATCCACAAAATATACTGGCAAACTTTTATCATTTACCAATATTATTTCAGCGCTTCTTGCGCATCTGTTTACATTCCCCTCACCCGCCAGAACCCAAACTTATAAGAACGCTACTACACTTGATCTTATACAAAAGGTTCTTAGAAGTGCTGTTTGGGGAGTAGCCTAGAGACAGGGGCTTGGATTGGCGAAAGCTCGCCTGGCAGCGGAGCGCCAGCTCCATCCCAAGATCCAACTAACATAGTTTTAACTGCAGCACCTTTAATCTACTACTAGTTCACTGCCTCCATACATGGTCCCCTTATCAAACAAGCTGTGTCAGGCAGAATTTTGGGTTGTTTTCATGGCTTCCACATCAAACTTGTTAACTTTGTCGCCACCCTGCTGTGTAATCCACAAAATATACTGGCAAACTTTTATCATTTACCAATATTATTTCAGCGCTTCTTGCGCATCTGTTTACATTCCCCTCACCCGCCATATCCTAAACTTATAAGAACGCTACTACACTTGATCTTATACAAAAGGTTCTTAAAAGTGCTGTTTGGGGAGTAGCCTAGAGACAGGGGCTTGGATTGGCGAAAGCTCGCCTGGCAGCGGAGCGCCAGCTCCATCCCAAGATCCAACTAACATAGTTTTAACTGCAGCACCTTTAATCTACTACTAGTTCACTGCCTCCATACATGGTCCCCTTATCAAACGAGCTGTGTCAGGCAGAATTTTTGGTTGTTTTCATGGCTTCCTCATCAAACTTGTTAACTTTGTCGCCACCCTGCTGTGTAATCCACAAAATATACTGGCAAACTTTTATCATTTACCGATATTATTTGAGCACTTCTTGCTCACCTCCTTTGGTTCCTCTCTGCCACCCATTGGTTTTAAGCCTGAGTCCATTTGGGGTATGTTGCCAAGACACTCTCTAGCCTGCCGCTGCTGCCGCTGCCTCTGCATAGTCCCCTATAGTGTCAGGGTCAATTATTGGATGTTTTATATGCTATCTAGCCTCATTCGGTCACTCTGCCATTGCCATGCTGTTGCCCATACTTTTGGCATAATGGTGCGATTAAGCAGCCTCAGAGGCATCCATGCATGCTGCCCATGCTGTTTCCTGTCCATTTCCGTGGTGTTTCCATCCTTTTCTGAGGTTCCCAGGTGCTTGGCCAAGCTTCCCTGTGCAGATCCTTGGTCCCCTTGAAAAATGCTTGAGTATCCCATTGACTTCAATGGGGCTCGTTATTCGAGACGAGCACTCGAGCATCGGGAAAAGTTTGTCTCGAATAACGAGTACCCGAGCATTTTAGTGCTCGCTCATCTCTAATCTTAAACTCTATATTTTAAACATGAAAGTAGAGGGGTCGTCTTATACACCAGTTCGTCTTATACGCCGGAATATACTGTATATACACATAGACAGATCCATATAAATTCATATAAAGTGACTTACCCTGGTGGGAAGTTGTGCATGCCGGCAGGTGGCTGTGCTGTCCAGGAGGCATGAGTCTGTGCCAGCAGAGGATGGGGGGGGGGGGAGCGGGGGGGAGGGGGTGCTTTTCATAGCCTGTGACGGCCGGGGGGGGGGGGCTTGTTGGCCAGGGGACAGTTCTGAGAGCTTGGCAGGCTATGGTTTCGGGGTTGTGGGGGGGGGGCGTTCGTAGGTACTTTGTGCTGGTGGCTGTGTCTTCAGGAAGGATGGAGCCGGAGGGCGCATGTGCCGATGGACGGGTAAGGAGAGGAAGGAGATTGAACAGCTGTGCAGTGGGTAGGAGAGTGGATGCATTTAGCACACCAGACAGGGCCCCATTACATTCTGTGTGTACCGGTGTCCGTCTTCTCTCCTCCACGCTCATTCAACTCCCTCACCACTTCCTGTTATGTGCATTTAGCAGGCAGAGGAGGGAGAGGATGGTTTGGAGGAAGGAAGAATGCATGAGGAGACAGGCAGATAGACTGTCAAGAAAAGTCAAGACGAGAAACTTGCCACATTACCACTTTGCTTCTAATTTATCATAATTTTATGACAAGTTTTTTTTTACTTTAAGGGCATGCAGTATTTGTAAAAGTCACAATAATGTAACAATAAAGCAATCCAGCCAGTCCATTGCATATTTATAATAAATTAAACTACAGGACCAGACACTTTTCATAAACTGAACACAATGCAACACATTTATCATTTGCTGCCAGGGGGCACCAGAAGGATTTATCAGGAGGCTAAGGCCCTTGTAACCACAAACAATTTTAAATAGAAAAAAACAAAGCACCCAACTACGCACCTGCATTATAACACCACCCCAGGGCCACCTTCAATAGTATAATCAGGTAAGGGCAATAAAGACCTACACATGTTATGGGTAATGTGTCTAGGATGGGATTTCGGGAACAGCGGTAAAGGGTGATTAAAGTACTTTGTCCCAGATGGGTTTTGAACCTCCTGTTTTTGAGTGTGATATTATTATTAACTGCTTTAATCCAATCGGTGAGAGAGAGGGAATATGCAGCCATCCAAACTGTAACAACTGTCTTCCAAGCATAATCAAAGTTTCAGTGAGAAAAGCACATTCCGTACTGAACTTCTGTTCGATAAAATGGGTGTTGGCGTCCCAGATGAACCTAACAGAAATTTTTGGACCCATTCCCAGAACTACTTAACCAAGAAAATACCAGAAGTCTCGGAGCACTTAGGACAGAAATCTACTAAACCTGCTAGTAGTTAGTAATTCTTGATGGAGTATATATATTTGAAAAATTCTGTCTCCCAAATTAGGGGAGGTCAGCTTAGGCAAAGAAAGTGCAAGATCCTACTCCTCATCAGTCAAGGGACCAAGGTGCCTTCCCCATCACTGAGATGGGTGCTCGGTTGATGTGAGTGGATAATAACTTGCGTCCACAGCAACAGAAGTTGGTGCAACAAAGGGGGTGTCCACTTGGTACTTCCCTCCGCCCATATAGAATATGTTCAGGTGAAGTATATAGACCAGAATGGGGGCCATCAAGAAGTGCCATAATCTGTGGTTTTCAAGGCGGAATATCCAAGGGAAGTGGGAGAACTGGGCCACCCTATAGTATAGTTTAAAGTTGGGGGGTCCAACCTTTCCCTCCTCCCAGGAGCAAAACAGCAAGCTGGTGGATATCTATGCCCTTCCCCCTCCCCAAACAATAAGCACTATACAGCTATGGAGTTTCTGGAAAAATTAGCACAGTATATACATTACTTTCAGGATTTTAGGTAGGAGAACCATTTCGCCTACATTAAGCAATGAGGGAAAGGAAAAGTTTTGACCATGCACCCATGCGCTGATGCACGAGGTCAATAGGGGGATCACATCCTGCAAGTAGTAGTCCAAAACAGAGTTTATATCCTGCACTCCCAGTATGTAAACTCTGAGGTCACTCGAAGAGGAAGCTGGCAGCTAGGTGATCAATAGGGAGAATATGCGATTTAGTCCAGTTAATCCTAAGGCCCGAGTGGGTGTCAAACTCCGTAATTACCTCCAGCACTGCACAGAAGGCCCCGAGTATTCCAAAAGAAGGTAAGGCATCATCCGTGTGTAAGCTTACTGTCTACACCACCCTCCCTTTCGTCAACCCTCTAACGATAGATGAGCCCTGAAGTTTTGTGGCAAGCGGTTCTAGTAGGAGCAAAATAGCAAGCTGGGGCTATCTTGGCACTTCCCCCTCCCCAAACAAATAGGCTATGGATTTTCTGGAAAAATTGGCACTGTATATACACCTGCCTCTGATGCACCAGGGTCAGTAAGGGAACACATTCAGCAATTGGTAGTCCATTGGTAGTCCACAACAGAGCATGTAACACACACTCCCAGGTATGTCTGTGAGGTCACTCGAAGAGGTGGAGCTGGAGCTTCAGCAGTGGCAACTAGGTGATCAATTGGGAAATATGCGACTTATCCCAGTTAATCCTAAGGCTTGAGTGGGTGCCAAACTCTGTAATTACCTTC
The DNA here is from genome assembly GCF_040894005.1 of Engystomops pustulosus. Lineage (NCBI taxonomy): Eukaryota > Metazoa > Chordata > Amphibia > Anura > Leptodactylidae > Engystomops > Engystomops pustulosus. The sequence goes on along the minus strand of NC_092415.1, from coordinate 94,739,719 downwards.
AGCATTGCACTCAGAGAAGGTCCAAAGTCTTCTAAAAAAAGTAAGGTATAACCGTCTCCACCACCCTACCCATCATCAACCCTCTAACGTTAGGTGAGCCCCTAAGTTTTGCAGCTAGCAGTTCTACAGCAAGAGCATATAGGAGGGGGGAGCCCTGATGTGTTCTCCTAGATAGGGAAAACTGCTTGGAGGGAAATCCATTAACCAAAACAGAGGCCACGTGGGAGTGATACAGCAGGAGGACCCAGGCTATAAACTTCCTAAGGAAGCCAAATCGCTCTATTACCAGACAAAGTTATGGCCACTCCAACGAGTCAAAGGCCTTGGCCGCATCCAGTGAGACCAAGACCTTGACCCAGCATTGTCGTGCCGACTGAAGGTCCAGAAACCGCCTATGCCGGTTACGAGAGGTGGATTTACCTGTCATGAAACCATTTTGATCAGGGCCTAGAATTGATAGAGTAACATAATTAACTCTACATGCCATGACTTTAGCTAGAATTTTTATATCTAGTTGGAGCAAGGAGATAGGTCTGTGAGAATCACAAAGATGGGATCCTTCCCTGGCTTGGGAATAACTATGATACATGCCTCATAAAGTCATGAAGTCTGTCAATTACCTTGCCTGAAGCTCCTCTCTATACAGTGTAGACAACAAAGGAGCCAGGAACTGAGTATGTGGCTGTTAAATACTTTAGAGGGGGCAGTATATAAATAAATTAGAGGAGCAGTATATATATATATATATATATATATATATAAATTATAGGGGGCTGTATATAAATAAATAAGAGGGAGGCCGTATATATATATATATATATATATATATATCTATATATATATATATATATATATATATATATATATATACAAACACACACTGGCAGTTCCCGGTTTAGGTAGGTTTGTTCTTAAGTTGAATTTGTATATAAGTCGGAAGTGTATATTTTATAATTGTAACCACAGACAAAATTTTTTTTGGTCTCTGTGACAATTGGATTTTAGCTAGAGATGAGCGAGCACTAAAATGCTCGGGTGCTCGTTACTCGAGCCGAACATTTCCCGATGCTCGAGTGCTCGTTTCGAGTAACGAGCCCCATTGAAATCAATGGGAGACCCGAGCATTTTTTAGTAAAATTAAAAACTGAACGAGCACTGTTCAGTGCAGATGTTTTCACTAAAAGAACACAGTGAAAGAACACTGCAGAACAGATTGCAGATGTTCGCGAACATCTGCGATCTGTTCCGGAGACACGCGTGCAGAACGATGTTCTCTGCAATAGTATTTGAAGAACAATATGTGTGAAGAACAACTTGCAGATGTTTGGAAAAATCTGCAAGTTGTTCTTCACACATATTGTTCTTCAAATACTATTGCACCGTGCAAGCGTGTCTCCGGAACATCTGCGATCTGCTCCGGAGACACGCATGCAGAACGGTGTTCTCCGCAATAGTATTTGAAGAACAATATGTGTGAAGAACAACTTGCAGATGTTTGACAACATCTGCAAGTTGTTCTCTACACATATTGTTCTTCGAATACTATTGCGGAGAACACCGTTCTGCACGCGTGTCTCCGGAGCAGATCGCAGATGTTCGCGAACATCTGCAATCTATTCTGCACAGTGTTCTTTCACTGTGTTCTTCAATTAAATGATTAAATTAAATGTTTTAATTGTATCTTTTTACTGTTCTTTACTTTTTTTTTTTAAATTAAATGCTCGTTATCGAGCAGGGCAAATACTCGTCCGAGCAACGAGCCGGTCCGAGTATGCTAATACTCGACCGAGCATTAAGCTCGGACGAGTATACTCGCTCATCACTAATTTTAACCCCTTCACGCTTCGTGATGGATATATCCGCCACGGAGCTATGAAGGGTGCATGAAGAGGGTTCACGGGCTGAGCCCTCTTCATACAGAGATGGGCTTTGCTGCATATCGCAGCAAAGACCCATCGCTAACACCCGCGGTCGGTGCTTGCAACCTGTTGTCAACCTGTTGTTTGCCACCGGCAAAGTCGCCGACGGCACTGAAAGCATGGGCACCGCCATGTTACCTCCGATCGTCCGGGGGCGGCAATTGGTTGCCATGACTTTGTTTGACCCAAGGCTGAATGGCTTCTGCCTATTCATTACAATGAGCCAGTGGCTCATTGTAATGTATCGTGTGGAGAAATGCAATATACTGTGATACAGTGGTATTGCAGTATATGGTAGGAACGATCTGACCATCTTGGGTTAATGTACCCTAGAGCAGTGATGGCGAAACTTTTAGCAGCCGAGTGCCCAAAAATACACCCAAAGCCCCCCTTATTTATGGCGAGGTGCCAATCAAAAACTAAAGAAGTAACATACTGCTCACTGTTTTTCAACAATTATATTAGCCTCCTGAGGACAGCAAAACAGTAGAAAGATGGAAAATTTGCATCATTTTAGCTTCTTTCCAATGTCCCTCTGTAGACCTGTAGGGACAAGCAGGAGGTCCTCCAAAGATAATTCAGCCCTGTCTACTCCTTCTCCCTCTTCCTACAGTCCCAAGTAGTGAAGCAAGTATCAAAATATGACTGAAAGCAGCATCTTTTAAGTTGCTTGGAACTGCAGGAAGATTCTTCAAGTCCTGTCTGGTGTGCTGGAGCGATGGCCCGGGTGCCCGCAGAGAGGGCTCTGAGTGCCACCTCTGGCACCCGTGCCATAGGTTCGCCACCACTGCCCTAGAGGGTCTAAGAAATAGTGGGAAAAAAAGTTTAAAAAATGTAAAAAATTTATAAAATATTAAAAGTTCAAATCACCCCCCTTTGAAAAAGTAAAAATAAAAATAAATAAGTGAAAAAAAATAATAATAAAAAAACCTAAAAATTCATATCACCCCCCTTTCCCTAGAACAGATATAAAAATAAATAAACAGTAAAAATCATAAATACAATAGCTATGGCCCTGTCCAAAAATGCCCAATCTATCAAAATATAATAACGGTTTTTCACTGGGTTTAACCACGTAACGGAAAAATGGCACTTTTTTGCCATTTTGAAAAATATAAAAATTCAATAAAAAGTTATCAAAAGGGCGTACAGTCTTTAAAATGATAGCAATGAAAACATCATCAAAAGTCGCAAAAAATGACACCACCCATAGCTCCGTACACCTAAGTATAAAAATGTTATTAGCACCAGAAGATGACAAAATAAAAAATACAGTGAGGAACACTACCGCCATACAGTGAGGAATACATCCATATAGTGAGGAACACTACCCCCATACAGTGAGGAACACTACTGCCATACAGAAAGGAACACTACCCCCATACAGTGAAGATTACAGCCATACAGTAAGGAACACTACCGCCATACAGTGAGGAACACTACCCCCATACAGTGACGAACAGTACCGACATGTTCCATTCTTGTTCCCAAAGTTCTCTGCCCCATGTAACACGTTGTGCTCACGACCATTTTGCTAATATAGGGGGAAAAAATGTTTTAATTAATTCCCACGAATCACCGTAAACTTGGGATTTCTGACAAATCAAAGTTTTCATGAAATTCTAAATGAATTCCGATTTGTTAGATTCGCCCATCTCTAATCATGGCTACGTTCAGCCAGACTAGTATATTACAGGATGCATCACCATGCCAGATTGTCTTTCAGAGAGCCAGAGAGCTAAAAAAAAAAAAAACATCTAGTATCTCTGCCTTCTCTTGGTCTCCAGTCATCAAAGCCCCATTTTCAGAATAAAGGGGTCCAACCTGCTCTGACCCATTTTTTTTGCATTAATATACTTAAAAAATTTCTTAGGATTTGTTTTGCTATCTTTTGCCACCTTTCATTTTGTAATTTGGCTTATTTTATTTCCTTCTTACAGAATTTAGTAAGCATTTTTTAAGTATTATTTGCTTCACGTGACCTTTCAGATTATTATTTTTTTAATACCCTCTTTTTTCATTTATTCCCCTTTTCACTGTAGCTGTAGGTCACAGCAACCTGCTAAGCCACAGAGTTACACAAGCATAAAATGTGGAGGTGGCATCAGCAGCAGGAGCCCACTGAGTGGCACAATGATACAGTGTGGAGGTGGCGTCAGCAGCAGCACCAGGAGCCCACAGAGTGGCACAATGATATAGTGTGGAATTGGTGGACAATTGCAGTCCCTGGCAAAAATGGTAGGAGGCAGATGGAGCAACTGGCAGCAGAAATGTGGCATCAGGGGGGCGGGGGGGGGCACCATCAGAATGGCAGGTAGTTAGAATCCAGACTAATTTCTCAACGTTTGGGGGAGGCGTCATGGCTGATCTAATTTGATGCATAAGGCATTGGGGAGTTGAAATCCAGGCCGATCCAAGCCTGATTCATCTTGACAAATGTCAGCCTCTCCACATTATGGGTGGACAAGCAGGTTATCCTTGGGGTAGTGATGGACCCGCTGCACTGAACACCCACTCTGATGCCACACTACTGGCCAGGTATGACAGCTTCTCTACTGCAAACTCCGCAAGTTGCGGCAAAGCATCAAGTTTGGCTGCCCAGTAGTCCAGGGAAACCTCTACCTGGGGTGGTAAAGTGCTGTCCAAGTAGGCTGGACAATGGCGACCAACTGTCTTTTTAGTATTTCTCTATAGTACACCAGTTGTTCCTCCCTCTCGACATATGGAAAAAAGTCACCCATTTTTGACAATAACGATGGTCCCAAAGGGTGGAGAGCCAAAAGTCATCCCTATGCTGGATGTTGACTATTTGGCTGTCACTAGTTATACAAAGCAGCATGCTGCGGGCCATCTGCGCAAGTGACTCTGAGGGACTCCCAGCCTCCATCTCCACTGTATACTGCCACGATGCTTCTGGGTCATCTGCCTCATCTTCTACCTCCTCTGGATGCTCCTGCTCCTCCTTTCTTGTCACCTGAGTCGAAAAACCACTTATTTCACCAGACTCTGCTTATGCTCCATATCCTCCTCCTCCTCCAGTTCAGCCCCCACCGGACTCATGTGGCCATGAGATGTAGTCTCCACTTCTCCAGTGTCCTGACCAGAAAATTTTTTTGCAGCATGCGTTCTAGGACATGAAGCAGTGGAATGACGTTATTCATTCTGCAGTTCTGGGGACTGACAAATAACATGTCCTCTTCAAAGGGCCTGAGCAAACGGTCGGTCTCACTCATGAGCTGCCAGTGGCTGACATTAAAGTTACACAGGGGAGCACTCCGCTCCACTTGCATCATCAAAAAATCATTAATGGCTTTTCTCTATTCATACAGGCGGTCTAACATATGGGGGCTGGAATTCCAACAGGTGGAAACATCGTATATGAGACTATGTTGGAGGAGGCCATTCGGACACTGAAACTCGAGGAACATGTGCTTGGCTTTGCAAGAATGGCTGAAGTGTATGCACAGTTTCCTGGCCATTTTTAGAATGTCTTGCAGATGGGTGGAAGACTTGAGGAACGTGTTGACAAACAGATTGAACACATGCGCCATGCAGGGCGCATGGGCCATCCCTCTTCGGTGCAGCGCAGACACCATGTTCCTTCCATTGTCTAATCAAAAAAGATGGAACCTTGCACAGCAGAAAGTAACACCAAATGCAGGCAATAGTCAACACACTCAAACCAAATAATCAAAGAGCCAGAAAAAGCAGTGTGTCAATGACATGTAGGTTTCAAAAAAACGTAACAAGTTTATTTATATCGAACACTGAACACAAACACATATTAAAATCAATTAAAATTGTACCAAAGTACACACAATTATCTACCATGTTGTGCACTCTGGTTAGTGCAAAAAACAACAAAACACCTCCTGAATGGGCAATATGTACCCAAGCCACCCCTAAATATTGGAGAGACAGGTATAAAGTGCAAATGCATAAATCAAGCTGCCATCAAAGTAAGTGCTAGGTGGATGTATGCCTACAATGCAATCATGGTATGCATGAAATACAAGTAATGAGGTAAACAGGTAATACAGGTAATGAAGGCAAATCCTAGTAGAAAAAACAAATAACCCGGCAACAAGCCATGAGATAGCAGCATACAAACGGGGTGGTAAAGTGGTCAGGAGGTGGAGGGCTCCCCACGCGTTACGTCTCCAACTGGAGACTTCCTCAGGGGTAAAAGATGCCAGAACCAGAGTGCACAACATGGTAGATAATTGTGTATACTTTGGTACAATTTTAATTGATTTTAATATGTGTTTGTGTTCAGTGTTCGATATAAATAAACTTGTTACGTTTTTTTGAAACCTATATGTCATTGACACACTGCTTCTTCCTTCTATTGTCTGTCGGCATGGTTCCAATTTTCAGATTTTGTGGAGAAAGCCACAGATTGATTTCTTGTTGCATGACGCGAAGCAGTTCCCCCCCCCCGTGTGCGCCCAGGCAAACCAGGTGTAGAACTGCAGGACACCGCTGTGGTATGATGGAGCAGTACTTGTGGAGGCTAAGGTAGTGGTGGAGAAGGAGTAGGTGGACACTGGAGCAAGAGCAGCAGTTTGACAACATGGAGGAGAAAGCGGCGTCTCTTGTTCAAGTTGTTGGTGTGGCTGGGCAGGAAGCACATTTACCCAGTGGGCCGTAATGGACATGTACTGGCCCTGACCGTATTTACAGCTCCACATGTCCGCGCTGCCGTGCATCTTGGAAGAAACCCAAAAGCTCAAGGACTAGCCCAAATTCTGTTGTATATAATATATATGAAATAAAAATTGTGGCTTGGAACTCCCCACCTTGGTCCGGCACAAGCTATGAGTTCTCTGAAGGGTGCAGAGTCCACGATTTGGAAAGGGAGGGACTGCAGTACCAACAACTTGGACAAGAGCACAGTGAGCTTCTGCACCTAAGGATCGCTAAACGACTGCTGGTGCCATGCATAGCGAGGAGCAGGAGCATTTGGAGAAACAGCTCCCTTCCACGTTTCTCCCAGGCCATTGGATGGTGATGCTGCATGTGTTGACACAGATTCTACATATACACACACTCAGCTCCTCTGGTATCTTAAAAAAAGCCTGCCACACCACCGAGGTGGTGATTTTACTGCCAACACTCTGCACTGAGTGACTACTAATGCCGCTGCCTCGCTGACCCCCTGTGCCACTGCTTACTTGGACCTCCTAAGCGGGGTTTGTACCCCGCGGCCGTTTGGCTCCCGTCCTCGCACTGCTGCCACCCTGCTGACTCACGGCCACAGTAGCAACATGCTGCCTGCTCCGCTGCCTGATGCGCAAGCTGACACTCTCTTCGCCTGACGATGATGAATCCCTTGCTACACCCAGCTCCCAAGTGCGATCGGCTACATCCTCGTCAATTTGCGTTTCCCTGTCATTGCTATTCTCCTCAATAGTGTCAGTATGCACATCCTGCCTACTGCACGAAGTAGCAGATATCTGCCCCACCTCTTTACTGCCAAGCAGCTGCTGACTATCCTAAAACACTTCGTCCTCACTCCATAGTGGTGCTATGCCCACCTAGTAGATCTCTGGTTGAGGGAAATGAACAGGACAGAGGCTGGACGAGGATTGGTGAGGGCCGCTGACCTGATCCTGGGCCATGCCAACTAATTTCTGCATCTGACTAACCCACAGACTCTTGGCTGGAGTTGTCAGATATAATATTTGAGGAATTGGGTGACCTAGTTAACCAATCAACAATCTTTGGGTTGTTGATCAACACACTGCCGTGGGATGACAACGGCAGTTCTGGCCTCACAGAGTCTCCCTTGCTGCAATGTCCCCTTACTGTGCTGCGACCTGTGCCTGCTCCACCTGCCACCTTTCTGTCTGACATAGTGGTTAATCAACTACGTGGATTTGACACATATTTCTTGCTCTCAACTTTAGCAACACAAAAAGTATGGGAATTTGCGTTTTACAGATACCCCACAATGGACACCCTGGGAGAGGAGCAGAAATCATTACAGCAGCTGTGAGGATATGACACAGATTTCTTCCTATTGGCTTCAGTAACAAAAAAGAACTGCTATTCGGGGTATACAGATCCTCCTAAATGCACACCACCCTTGGAGAGGGGCAGAAATCACTACAGCAGATGTGTCGATATTAAACAGATTTCTTCCTAATGGCTTCAATAACAAAAACGAACTGCTATTTGGGGCATAGAGATCCCCCTAAATGCACTACCTGGTAGAGGGGCAGAAATCACTGCAGCAGCTGTGCGGATATTAAAAAGAGTTCTTCCCAGTGGCTTTAGTAACAAAAAAAAGAACTGCTATTTTGGGTACACAGATCCCCCTAAACACACACCCATGGAGAGGGGCAGAAATCACTACGACAGTGTCAGGATCAGTGGATCCCCTGGACCACAGCGGGAGACGGAATTAGCCGACACCCGGGACCGGAGTCTAAGTGGAACCTGGTTTTCACCAGAGCCCGCCGCAAAGCGGGTTGGACTTGCTGCATCAGGATACCACCAGGTCGTTACCAGGTGCGAATAGCCCGCGGTGGCAGCCGAGGTCGAGGTACCTTAGCAGAAGACAGTCTCGTAGTTAGGTCCAGGCTCAGGGTCAGGGCAGGCGGCAGAGATGCGAGGTCAAGTCCAAATCCGGGGTCAGCAACAGGAGGTCCAAGCAGGTGGGAACAGGAACACAGGCACACGGAACACAGCAACACGGAGGAACTCGGGTAACACGGCTACACAGGACTCAGGAACGGAGACACAAAGGAACGGAGACACAAAGATCCAGCTGTGAGGCACAAAGATCCAGCAGGGGACACAGGAAGAGGCAGGATTCTTAAAGGTGAGGTGTTCAGCCATTGCACCAATTAGCGGTGCGCTGGGCCTTTAAATTTTTGGCAGGAGCCACGCGCGCGCCCTAGGAGGTGGGGACGCAAGCGCACAGCAGTCCGGGGAAGAGCAGGAGCTAGGAGAGGTGAGTGACGTGACCGGGCTGCAGCGGGGGCACACGGAGGAGCACGGATGCGCCCGCGATCCGAGACATGGATCGCGGGAGCACCCGTGACAAACAGCTGTGTGGATATTAAACAGGTTTCTTCCTAGTGGCTTCAGTAACAAAAAAGAACTGCTATTTGGGGTATACAGATTCCATTAAACGCAAACCCTGGGATTGTAGCAGAAATCGCTACAGCACAGTACATTAGAAGCAGCTGGAAGCTACAGACAGCACATGCAGTATGAAATGCTGACATTGCAAATGGCTGAGAGTTTTTATAGAGCTGTGTGACATCATATAAGCCTGTTGGTCGCTGATTGGCTTACAGGTCTGCAGATGTCATCAAGGGTGTTCCTTTCTCCTGCCCAGAGTTCTCCTCCCCATGTAACACGTTGTGCTCACGGCCATTTAGCTAAAAGAACAGGGAAGAAAAACCTTTGTTCCCACGAATCAGTGTAAACTTTGGATTCGTGACGAATCTAATTGTCCGTGTAATTTGTATCTAATCTCTACTTGTTACCTATTTGAATAGATTTAGAAGTATAATGACCCAGTGTAGATTTGAATGTCTCCCATTTAGCATTAGTTAAATCATGTGAGAGTATCTGATCCCAGTTTATATACTGTAGTGCAGCCTTAAAATTCTGGAAATTTGCCTTCTTAAAATTCAATGTGTTTTATTTTCCAACATGTTTTTGCTTTTTACAGTTTAAGAGGGAAATAATTAGGATCACTGTTCCCAAGCCTTTCCCGGACACTGACATTTTGGACAATTTCTGCATTGTCATAAATAAAAGGTTCAACAAATCATCACCTCTTGTGGGATCTTCTACAAGCTGTACCATAAAATTATCCAGCAGAAAGTTGATAGAATGTCCCCTCTTCACAGATGAGAAGAACCAGGAGCCCAATTTATATTTGGAAAGTCTCCCATGATCACTACTGTCCCCTCCTGTGCAGCCCACTCCATCTGTTTATATAGGTGACCCTCTATTTCCTCAGAGATATTCTAGGAGTCTATAAATTGCACAAATAATTTTCTCAAGTTTCAGCCTCCTCACATCCTTCATTGACCATGGAAGAGTGTAGAACTTTGAATATTAACACCCTAATAATGTGATACATCTAACCATGTCTTCGCTATGCCAACTACATTCAACTGTTCCTCTAATACCAGAGCCTCAAGTTCTGTTATACATGTTATACTCCTGGTATCTGTGAACATAAACTTAAATTTTCTGCAGTTATTTATTTTAATTTGATTTATATTAATTTTACTGGCACATATATTCTCACTCAGTATTGTTTTATTAACTTGTGGATCTCCCTATCCACTGCCTTACTAACCCATTCACTGCCCACTTCACTACCCACCAACATAGGCTGCACCCTCTCTGACCTATCTACCCCTTTATTTTCTTCCATGTCCTTTTCTCCCTATACTTGTTTAAATACTCTGCCAGCCCTGCTAGGATCTTCTCCACCAGCACAGTAGCCATTTAGGAGCAAGTTATCTGCGGAAAACAGCTTGTACTCCAATGGTCGATATAGCTTTGGTAATTTCCAGCTTGCTGATGGGGGCCGACAAAGCCGCCTTGGCCTCAGCGATAAGGGAGGTAAGGAAAAGAAAGGCACACAATGGTCTCCGTGAGAGTCATCACATATGTGGAAGAGTACAGGGAAGGGTAAAGGTCTCCGAATGCATTAGCAACCCTTCCAGGGTCACAAAGCAGGATTACAGAATTGCTTGGGTAACGGACCACACTAACAACAGTAGGGGTCAGTCCACTTTAGCCAAGTGAGCAAGCAGTGTCCTACATGGCCCCCATGTTCAAAGTAGACTATAATTCAGATTTTAACTGTGCAAACAATATCTAGTTTCCAAGATCCTTCTGTTGGGTAGCTTTGCTCCTTTATGACTTAAAAAAACCTTATTGTAAATTGCAGAAAGGGACCATCTGTTTCTTTCAATTTTTTCATTAGTCTAATTGATGGTGCTACGGCAAGTTGCCTCTTCCCATAGAGACTTCTCATGATATCTGTATCGTGTCTTTATGTGTGCTCTGGAGTGAAAGGAATGTCATAAAACCATATTAAGGGATATTAACATAGGGCATTGGATGATCATGGGTCTGCTCTTAGGCAATTAAAAAAACCTAAAGGAGATATTATTGTGTTATAATACTGGATGTCATGTTGTGCTACCAGTCAACATCCTTTTACATTTACAAGGGAACAGCAATAAACTATATGGTCCAAAATATCCTTCAGGCAATGTCTCCAGGAGGGAGATAAATAGATAGTTCTGCACAGAACCAATGTTTATCTGCTCTAATGCCTATTACACCAATAAGCTTGTACAGGATCCTCAACTAACACAGCTATGATTCTGTCAAGGGGTGGAATTTTGTAGGGTCAAAGGAGTGGAATAAAGTAAAATGAAGGAAGCTAATGCCAATAAACATTGTGCAATGCAGTTTAATTTAGATTTATTTAAGCAATGAATATTGTTTTGTTCTAGTATACTGTATAAGGATATGTTGATTTCACCACACAAGTTCTTTATTTTTTTATTTCTTCAAATAATATACTTTCTGGTGATCAATGACATGTACATTTCTGAATGGCATCCCTGGGATGTTAATATTAGTGTGCAAGCATTCTGGTATACATACCAATGTACTTAGTTTGGTATTAATACTGTGGTTAATGAAGCACATCAGGAAGTATCAGTAAGTTCCATTTTTCTTCCATCTTTTGAATTTTTTGCACCATACCATTTGTATTAATTACTAATGTTTTTTTTACTTTTTTTAAGGCTCTCTGCACCATTTGTAACATTTGAGAGTGTTTTGTGGGTGGGATTTTAGTGGCATGTTGCTGGACTGTGATTTTCAATTGTGACAAAAAGTCACAAAGCACACCACAGAAAACCTGGAACTAAAAAGCAAGACATGTCCAAAATGAGCCTATCAGACCTGCTTACATTAGCTTGTGACATGAATACTGCTATTAGGGCACAAGCTGAAATCTCTTTTGTGCTATAACAGTGATCTGCCAAGAGAGCTCCCTTCCCAATTTCACCCTTAGGAGATCTTTAGTCTGTGTTATATGTTGCCGTAGGTCATTATAAAGTCAAGGCTTACAGTATTCTCCTTTTACTCCATTACTTACATTTTTCTTTCATGTTTGGGGTTGCTAGCACTTGCGATTATTTTGCCCTCTCCTCCACCTTCATGCCAGATGGAGGCCTGCAGGGGCATGAGAGGGGGCTCGGCCAGCCGAGTGGAGGGTGTTGCCGGCCGGGAGTGGGTCACGCGGGGTGTTAGTGTCCCCACGCCGCTGCGCACTCGCTGCAGCCTGCGACTTTTCATATGTTTTTTTCAATGCCAGGGGCTGCACATTCTCTTCCAGGAACCAGGTCCTGCCTCCTGTGGGTCCTGCCTCCTTCTGCAGATGCTCAGTGGATTACATTATACAGTGCAATACATGTGTATTGCACTGTGGTAGCGCTATATGAGCTTGAACCAGTGATCAGAATATCCAGCCAACATGTCACTAAAAATAAAAAAAAAATGTTAAAACAATAAATTTTGTTTTTAATAAAATGAAATAATAAAACAAAGTTAAAGTCCCCAAAACACCACAATTCCCTATACACAACTAATAAAGTAGAAAAAACACTAAATTACACATCCGTAACAATCTGTACAATAAATCATAAGCGTAATTGGACCAGCTTGGTGAGCACTGTAAAAAAAAATGAAAAACTTGCCAAAAATTAACATTTTTTTGCGTTACAAAAAATGTTCTAAAAACCAGCTCTTTCAACCAAAATAAATATTAAAGTTATGCCGCTGTAACCATGGCAATACTAAAAGAAATGCAATTTTGATTCTAGTTTTTCTTCAATTGGATAAATATAAATAAAACTATATTAATGAGATATCACCGCACTCGTAGTGATCCGTAAAATAAAGATAATATATAATTTTTATGCTACAGTGAACGCCCCCAAATAAAATGCTGATGATTTTATTTTTATCCAAACATAGAGTTAATAAAATCACATCAATAAGCTAAAGACTCACTAAAATTAAGTTTTCTTTACAGTGCATATCATCTTGCAAAAAAATTAGACCTTATTTGTCCAAACTGACAAAAAAATAAAGATTGTATAGTCTATAAACCCCTTAATAGAACGGTGCAGAAGTGACTTGCCAACACGGTTTAAACACATTAATGGGGGCAAGATTGCGGCTGTTCCTGATGGCCATCCATCCTGTCCAGTAGACCAGAGGGGTTTCGTCGCCACCCCCCCCCCCCAAGTTTATGATTGCTGTTATTGGCTGATCAATGCAGACCAGCCAATAGCAGAAATTAGTAGAGTTAGTAATACAGATCACATCTGTAGACACGATGATTGGGGCAAGGTGGTGGCTGTTCCTGACAGCTATTAATTTTGCCCCACAGTCCAGAGGGGCTCCACCGCTTTACCCAAACCAGACAGCATCCTGTCTTACAATAAATACATGGGTGGGTTTGATCTGTAAGATCAGGTGCTGAGACCGCACAATGCCCTACGGAAAACAGAGATGTGGTACAAAAAAACGCTGGCCATGTACATTGTACAGATGATGCTGTACAACTTTTACGTGCTGTTCCAATGTGCAGGTCATGCCGAATCATTTCTCCATTTTCAAGAGGTGGAAACTAATATTTGGACAAGAAGGACAGGGCCCCAGTACTTCTGGATTAGATGTCCCCAGTGTTTTGCTAGAACACCATTTGCCCGGTGAATTCTGCTACTTCTAAAGGAAGGACTCGGAAAAGAGTCTGTTGCAAAAGAGGAGTTAGGGTACATTCACACGCGGTATGCCCGCCATGCGGGCACACCGCTGTGTGCTGGAGAGGAGGAGGAGGTGACCCCTCCTCCCTCCATAGATAATAGCGGCGCACGGCCGCACACACGCGAAAAATAGAGCATGCTCTATCTTTTTGCAGTGTGCGGCCCGGATCGGTGCCACACATGTGTGGCACCGTATCTGCGCCGTGCCACTATTGCCGTCTACGGGGACGTAAATGCGGCCACAAATTTGTGGCCGCATGTACGTCCCTGCAGACGGCCGTGTGAATAAGCCCTTAGGATGGACACTATATAGTACTAAGAGACCTGCAAGAACTCCAGAGTGCCAACATTTTAGTTGGTCTCCTGGTATGTTCCACCTCCTAATACGCAAAGCATTCACAATTTACGTTCAACCTTTGATGTGAATTCACTTCTGTAAAAGGAATTATTGGAATAACTGTTTGGTCACTATACCCCTTGATTATTTCACTGCAGGATGTAGGGTCATTTGTTGGTTTTATGTTTTTTTTATTTAGATTGTCTATTTCCCCTCCAAGCTTCTGGATTTGTTAGATCATCCTTTGTAATTCTCCAAGTTCTTTATTTAATGTTATCATTATTATTTATTTATTTTGCAAGTGCTTTATTATTGCGGACCCCTGCTGTATTTTCAGGCTAGTGTTTAGGATCACATGTTGGGTCTTTCCCACAATAGGAAACATAACTTTCTCAGCAGAGAGCTGACATTTCACAGTGGCACAAACTGGGCATCACATAATAGCACCACATACAGGGCATTACATAACGGGCATCACATACTGGGTGTCACATAATGGGTACCAAACTTTCCAGAAATAAATGGGCATCCATTGCACATCAAATTTGGACACCGCCTGTATGTTCAAAATGCTCATTTCATCACTTGTATTACCAGCAGCACATATTACACCTTACTAAATTCTCCAAGGGGTGTGCATTAAAAAATAGGGTTTATACCACTAGGGCTCTCCAAATGCATCCTGACACATTTAAAGGATTTCTGTCAAATTTGGCTTCTAAAAAGCCAACTCCCCTCTTTCCTTCTACTGTGTGTGGTACTCTCAAGAGAAATAGTTTTACACATTTGTGGGGGTTATTTCATTGTGACTTACAAAAATTAGGGGGAAAGGTGACTGTCTAATTTGGCTTCTAAAAGGCAAACATCCCTCTTTCCTTCTACTGTACGCCCATACAGCATTTTATATACACATGTGGGGTACATCAACACTTGGAAGAATTAGTTTTACAAATTTTTTGGGGGGAATTAAATTTTTTATCCCTTGTGGCTATAAAAAATCAGGGGTAAAAGTGACCTTTATAGGAAAATTTTCCCCTTTTGCCTAATTATATTAAACACCTTTAAGGGCAAATACACATATTACATCTTGCTAGATTCTCCAAGGGGTGTACTTTCCTAAATGGTGTCACTTGTTTAGGTTTTTCTCTGTTTTGTACCACTAGGGCTTTCCAAATGCATCCTGACACATGTAAGTGACACATCTGACATAGATGTCTGTCAAATTTGGCTTCTAAAAAGCCAACGTCCCTCTTTCCCTTCTGAGCCCTACTGCGTACAACATTTGGGGCAATTCTATACTCGGGAGAAATAGTTTTACACATTTTTGGGGGTTGTTTCATCTATTATCCCCTGTGACTTACAAAAATTTGGGAAAAAATTTCATCTTTTTCTAGGGCTCTCCAAATGCATCCTGACATGTTTAAAGAATTTCTGTCAAATTTGGTTTCTAAAAGGCAAACATCCCTCTTTCCCTTCTGAGCTCTACTGTGTACCCATACACCATTTTATATGCACATGGGGTGCAATTATATGCTTAGGAGAAATAGTTTTGCACATTTCTGGGGGTTGTTTCATCTATTATCTCTTGTGGCTTACACAAATTTGGGGTACAAATGTTCACCTTTTTCCTTTTTAGGGCCTAATTCAATCAAACAGCTGTTGGGGCAAATACGCAGATTACACCTTGTCTATTTCTCCAAGTGGTGTACTTTCCAAAATGGTGTCACTTGTTCGGGTTCTCCTTTGTTTTGGTACCACTAGGGCTCTCTTAATACTTCCTGACACATGAAAGCTTTTTCAGACATACTTGTCCTCCAAAACTAAACAACGCTCTTTCCCTTCCAAGTGCCCCCTGTGCCCGAACAGCAGTGTACAGTGAAAAAATGGGTATTGGCATATTCAGGAGGAATTGCACTAAACATTGTAAAATGTATTTTCTTTTTTAACCCATTATGAAGGTTCAATGAATATATTGTTAGAAAATTACATTTCTGTCACTTTCATTTATTTATTTATTTATTTTTTTAACATTTCACATTGTAACTTTATTGTTGATTCAGAATTGACATCAAGTAATCTTGGGTAAACTGCCATTACTCTACATGAAAAAAAGGAAAATTCTATGAATGCATGAAACAAGGTTTAACAAACTTCCCAAAGGTTGTTTTGAATATTTTGAGGGGTGTATTTTCTAAAATGGTGTCATATGTGTGGATTGTCTGTTATATAGGTCTTACAGTCACTTCTAATTAAATTGGCTCTCCAGAAATAAATTTAGATGATTCGGAAAAATCACACCTAAAGTTATAAGCTACTTAACATCCTAAAAAAGGAAAGGATGTTTGAAAAATGTTGCCAAGTTGAAGCAGACATATATGAAATGTTAGTTATCAAGTTAAGAAGAAAATTTTGAATTTGGAAAACATAGTTTTTCACAACTATCCATTTGATAAAGGACCATGGATATGTTGCCAAACATTTATGTGGCCTACCAAAATGAGGAAGTGCCTGCAACGCACACAAAGACAAAGGAGGCGAGTATGGATATTCCAAGCATGTCCATCCTTTGCAAATTTCACCGTTGAGGATGTGTTTTAACCAGAGATGAGCGAGCATACTCGTTCGAGCATTCGCGTACTCGCAACTGCTCGGTGCTTGGACGAGTATTTCGCCCACTCGAGAAAATGTTTATCTCCCGGCGCTTAGATTTTGGCAGCCAGAAACAGAGCCATTCACAAGCCAGGAGACTCTGCAGTACACCCAGCATCACATGGTACACTTACATGTCGATCGCAGTGGTTGGCTGGCCGTATCAGGTGACCCTGGAATATATTAGCCACTGGCCGCGATGCACAGTATCATAGTATCATAGTATATAAGGCTGGAAAAAAAAAGTCCATCAAGTCCAACCTTTAAGAATTAAATAAATGTTTTATCCCCATAACCCGTGATATTTTTGCTCTCCAGAAAGGCATCCAGGCCTCTCTTGAACATGTACATAGAGTCCGCCATAACAACCTCCTGCGGCAGAGAGTTCCATAGTCTCACTGCTCGTACAGTAAAGAACCTTTGTCTATGTTGATGGTAGAATCGCCTCTCCTCTAGGCGTAGAGGATGCCCCCTTGTCCTGGTCACAGGCCTAGGTATAAAAAGATCTTTGGAGAGATCCTTGTACTGTCCGTTCAGGTATTTGTACATTGTAATGAGGTCTCCCCTCAGTCGTCTTTTTTCTAAACTGAATAATCCCAAATTTTGTAATCTGTCATTGTATTCTAATCCCCCCCATTCCCCTAATAATCCTGGTTGCTCTCCTCTGCACCCGTTCCAGCTCTACTATATCCTTTTTATACACTGGTGCCCAAAACTGTACACAATATTCCATGTGTGGTCTGACCAGCGATTTGTATAAGGGCAAAACTATGTCTTTATCATGAGAATCTATTCCTCTCTTGATACATCCCATAATTTCATTTGCTTTGGCAGCAGCTGCCTGGCTCTGGTCACTAAAATTAAGTTTACCATCCACCAATACCCCCAAGTCCTTTTCAGCTCCAGTTTTACCAGGTAATTAACCGTTTAGAACATAATTATACTTTTTGTTTCCATGGCCCAAGTGCATAACTTTACATTTATCTACATTAAATCTCATCAACCATTTCTCTGCCCACTCCTCAAGCTTCCACAAATCCCTCTGTAATGCTAAACTATCGACCTCAGTATCTATTACTTTACACAGCTTAGTATTATCTGCAAATATTGAAACTTGACTGTGTAAACCCACTACAAGGTCATTAATAAAAATATTAAAAAGATGTGGTCCCAATAATGACCCCTGTGGCACTCCACTAGTAACCTCAACCCAATCTGAGAATGTGCCATTAATGACGACCCTCTGTTTTCTATCACTAAGCCAATTACTTACCCAAATACACAGATTTTCTCCTATTCCCAGCAGTCTCATTTTATATACCAACCTTTTATGTGGCACGGTGTCAAATGCCTTTGAAAAGTCCAGATATACAACATCCACAGCGTCCCCCAGATCCAGTCTTGAACTTACCTCCTCGTAGAAACCAATCAGATTAGTCTGACAGGACCGATCTCTTATAAACCCATGCTGACGCTGGGTTATAAGGTTGTGCACAGTGAGATACTCCAGGATAGCTTCTCTAACAAACCCCTCAAATATTTTCCCCACCACAGCAGTTAGACTCACGGGTCTGTAGTTTCCAGGATCGCTATTTGATATGTTTTTGTATATTGGTACCACATTTGCTATGCGCCAGTCCTGTGGAACATAACCAGTCCTCAGTGAATCTTCAAATATGACATTCCAAAAAAAAATTTACATTATTCCTCATTGTGTCTTCCACCAGGGGATTTTCCTGGGTAAAGACAGTTGAGAAGGCGACATTCAGTAGACTGGCCCTTTCCACCATGACCACAATGTTGTTTCTAAGGGGACCCACACTCTCTGTTTTTAGTTTCTTATCATTTATATACTTGAAAAATAATTTGGGATTATTTTTGCTCTCTCTGGCAATTTTTCTCTCAGTCTCTATTTTTGCAGCCTTTATCTGCTTTTTACAGGATTTATTTTTCTCTCTATAATCCTGTAATGCCTCATCGCTACCTTCACGTTTTAGCACCTTAAACGCCTTATCTTTCTCGCTTATTGCTTTCCTTGCAAGACTAGTTAGCCACATTGGCTGTTTCTTGTTCCTCTTATGCTTTTTCCCATAAGGTATGTGTTTCTCACAGGACTTTTTCAGAATAAATGAGAAAAATTCCCATTTTGGGGGGGGGGGGCTTTTGTCTTTGAGAACATTATCCCAGTCTATGCCTTTAAGGTCTTCCCTTAGTTGCTGAAAATTTGCCCTCCTGAAGTTTAGAGTGTTGGTTGCCCCTTCCCTAACTAGAACTGGTGGCAGGAGGGGGGGACCAAAACTGAGGGCAGGAGGGGGGGGGGGTGAAAACTGAGGGAAGGAGGGGAAACTAGAACTGGGAGTAGGAGGGGGGACTAGAACTGGGAGTAGTAGGGGGGACTAGAACTAGGGGGCAGTATTGTAGTAGTTATATTCTTGTCCATAGGGGGCAGTATTATAGTAGTTATATTCTTGTACATAGAGGGCCGTATCATAGTAGCTATATTCTTGTACATATAGGGCAGTATTATAGTAGTTATATTCTTGTACATGGGGCAGTATTATAGTAGTTATATTCTTGTACATAGGGGGCAGTATTATAGTAATTATATTCTTGTACATAGGGGGCAGTATTATAGTCGTTATATTCCTGTTCATAGGGGCAGCATTATAGTCGTTAAATTCCTGTTCATAGTGGGCAGTATTATGGTAGTTATATTCTTGTACATAGGAGGCAGTATTTTAGTAGTTCTATTCTTGTACATGGGGGGGCAGTATTATAGTAGTTATATTCTTGTACATAGGGGGCAGTATCATAGTAGTTATATTCCTGTACATAGGGGGCAGTATTATAGTAGTTATATTCTTGTACGTAGGGGACACTATTATAGTAGTTATATTCTTGTACATGGGGGCAGTATTATAGTAGTTATATTCTTGTACATGTGGTGCAGTATTATAGTAGTTCCATTCTTGTACATAGGAGGCAGTATTATAGTAGTTCTATTCTTGTACATGGGGGGGGGCAGTATTATATTAGTTATATTCCTGTACATGTGGTGCAGTATTATAGTAGTTATAGTCTTGTACATATAGGGCAGTATTGTAGTAGTTATATTCTTGTACATGGGGCAGTATTATAGTAGTTATATTCTTGTACATAGGGGGCAGTATTATAGTAATTATATCCTTGTACATAGGGGGCAGTATTATAGTCGTTATATTCCTGTTCATAGGGGCAGCATTATAGTCGTTAAATTCCTGTTCATAGTGGGCAGTATTATGGTAGTTATATTCTTGTACATAGGAGGCAGTATTTTAGTAGTTCTATTCTTGTACATGGGGGGGCAGTATTATAGTAGTTATATTCTTGTACATAGGGGGCAGTATCATAGTAGTTATATTCCTGTACATAGGGGGCAGTATTATAGTAGTTATATTCTTGTACGTAGGGGACACTATTATAGTAGTTATATTCTTGTACATGGGGGCAGTATTATAGTAGTTATATTCTTGTACATGTGGTGCAGTATTATAGTAGTTCCATTCTTGTACATAGGAGGCAGTATTATAGTAGTTCTATTCTTGTACATGGGGGGGGCAGTATTATATTAGTTACATTCCTGTACATGTGGTGCAGTATTATAGTAGTTATAGTCTTGTACATAGGGGGCAGTATTATAGTAGTTATATTCTTGTACATGGGGCAGTATTATAGTAGTTATATTCTTGTACATAGGGGGCAGTATTATAGTCGTTATATTCTTGTACATGGTTTGGGGTCACCGGAACATGAGGAACTGTATTGAGGGGTTACAGCATTAAAAAGGTTGAGAACCACTTATATATTGGAAGTGCCCTCATTCACTGTTGTTAAATCCAGTGAACTCTCTGCAACTGAATCCAAAGTGCAAATATTTTCAGGGATGATGCTACTTGTATTGTCACCATTTAAAGGATTCATAATTTTTGGGAGGTTTTGTATTAAATCCAAAATATAGCAGCCCTTAGAATAAAGGGAACAGATTTGGGGGCAGTAGCCACTAAAAACCTGGGAAGGGGAGACTGCAGCCTTATTTCTTGGTTGAAGGATGTTGGGAAAAAAAATGGCAGCATTGGTAATTGCATCACAACTATTCTTCCCTACAGACTCTTTTTTCCGGATCAGCAATTTCTGTGAGTCCAATATAATTTACCATAAATGCCTCATTGCGCACCATTTATTACTGGAAAATATCAATGTTTATGGGCTATCTTTCGGCACAGAGAGGTAGATTAGAATCTTCCTCACTTGAACCATTTTCATCCATTCCAGATGCAGGCATTTCTGGGGAAGCAGCCAAACCAATTCCCTACATTGTACTGAGGAGACCCAATCATGTCAAAACAGTGCTGCCTACAGTTGGGAGTCTGTTCTTTTTGGAATAGATATACAGGTTTGGTTTTAATCCAGCATTATCACATAAGGCCTCTTGTAGGTCATGCTTGATGTCAAGGGAGCTCCTTACAAGGTAGCTAAAAGAGGCATGGTTTTGCTTATCCTATTTTGGAAAACTTTTCATATTTTCCCAGAATACCCCTGGTGGAACATCCATGGCTATAAGACTCCACATGCCTACATGGTGGCCTTAATTGGCAGTCTCAGTAAGGAGGCCTCTTACTACAGGGTTTGGTTCAGCCTCCTGATGTGTGGGGGAAGGGTGCAGCATTCTCTGTTGAACAAGATAAGAAAGGATAGAATGGTTTAGATTGAAACCCCCCCAAAAATTCTTGTGCATTAGGAGTGTTTTTTTTTAATGAAGTCTAATGCTTACAAAATTCCCAAACCCCTGAACTTGATCATTGACAAGGGTTTGGCCAATATTCTGTTTGACTCAGCTTAGCTGCTGAGCTAGATTGGAACCCCCACCAGTCTTCTGTGTTGACCTCTTTTGCTTTTGAGCCTCGTCATGCAGTCATACCATTTCTTTTTAATGCAAGCAACTGAACAGTACTTGACTCCTTGGAAATGATTTTGTTCTAAGATCCCAGATCAGATAGATTTTTTCAAGACATTGGAAGCTGGTCAGCAAACCGGTCAAACAAAAGTTGGTTGTCAGGCTCCAGGAGTAGTGGACCCATTGGACCACTGCGGAGGAAGACGTAAGCCGATACCTTGGACTGGAGTCTAAGTGACACCCGATATTCACCAGAGCCCGCCGCAAAGCAGGTTGGACTTGTTGTGGCATGGTACCACCAGGTCGTTCCACAGGTGTGTGAAAAAAGTATGACAAGAGTGGACAGGGAAAGAGAGTGCTAATAGTGTCACACCTTTAGGAATAGAGTCGGAATAGTAGTGAATATTAAGCTCACCATATGGTGTTGTGCTAAGATAAGCACAACACTATGAAATAACGTTAGTATAGTCACAGATGGTCTGGTGCCGCCTCCTGGGGGATAAACTCCTGTGTGGTGTAGCCGCACTACTCAGGATTTTCTTGACAGTAGTATTGAAATTGTAATCCAGTAAAGTGGCGCACTCAGAGTAGGATTAATAAATAGAATTTAATATAAATCTAAAAACACAATGCGTTTCGGGATTAGAGTAATCCCTTTATCAAGTGACAAAGACTGAGAAAGGTGATGATACGTAGAAACATATAAGGAAGGGGGGTCAGATGTAGACAAGAACAATTCATTTAGTTGATGTTTTCTAATTATATGGTTAGAAAATATGTGAAAAGTACAATATAATGGATGTGTGTACAATAAAATATGGAGTATCCATATCCAGGGCTGGCAGCGGAGAAGCGTAAATGGGAACAGGTCCGGAGTCACAACGGAAAATCAATAAACAGGCACAGGGTAACAAAACAAGCTTTCTCAGAGGCATATAGCACAAGAATGTGGCAGGATATGCAGGGAGAGGCATGCTTAAATGGTTTTCTGGGAAATGGCTAGCGCCAATTAACGGCACACTGGCTCTTTAAATCCTCTGAAGCCGTGTGCCCTAGGAGTCGGTAACACGCGCGGGGCCGAGGGAGTGGAGACAGGAGTGGGAACAGGTAAGTGGACACCATCGGGCACCATGGGGCACACCGAGGATCTCTGGTCGCGGGAGCACTCTTGACAGAACCCCTTCCTTTGGCCTCCCCCTCTTCTTTGGGCTAGAGGAATTTCTGCAGGAGGCCATGGTCCAGAATATTGTCCTTGGGATCCCAGGATCTCTCCTTAGACACAAAACCATTCCAGTCAACCAAGAAGAATCACTTACCTCTCACCATCTTCATGTCTAGGATTTCTTTCACCTCAAAGACAATGGTGGAGTCAGCCTCAGGACCCGGAGGAGGAACTTGATGGGAAAAACGATTCAGGATGACTGGCTTGAATAGAATTCAGGATACGCATGGTGAGAGGAAGGCGCAGCTTGTAGGCCACAGGGTTGATGCGCCTAATCACTTTCGAAAGGACCCAGGAAACCATGACCAAGCTTGTAGCCAGGGGTCTTTAGCCGAATATACCTGGAGGAGAACCAGACTTTGTCACCAGGAGAGAAACTAGGAGCAGATCTGTGTTTCTTATTAGCCTAGAACTTGGTTTCGGGCAGAAGCCTGGAGCAGGGAACAGTTTGTTGGCTCCCAAATGGTCTTCAGATCTTGCACCAATTCTTCAACAGCAGGAAAGTCTGAGGCCATGGGTAGAAGAAGTGGATGTAGTCCGTAATTAATGAAGAATGGAGCAGAGCCGGCAGATGCAGAATCCAGAGAATTGTAAGAAAACTCCGCCCATGACAACAGAGAGGACCAGTCGTCCTGACGGGCAGAAACAAAATGATGGAGATAGCAGCCTAGAGTCTAGTTAACTCTCTCCACCTGACCATTAGACTGTGGGTGATAGGCAGAAGAAAAGTACAATTTTACTTGAAGCTGGTTACACAGGGATCGTCAGAATTTAAAGACGAACTGAACCTACCAATAAGAAACGATGTGCCGGGGAAGTCCATGGAGCCAGAACTTGTGAAGAACTGACTAGCAAGGCATGGAGCAGACGGCAGACATGGCAAAGGAACAAAATGGGACATCTTGGAAAAAACGGTCAGTTACCACCCAGATGATGGTATTGCCTAAGGAAGGTGGAAGGTCCATGATAAAGTCCATAGCCACGTGAGTCCACAGGCAGCTGGGTGTCAGCAACAGGAGAAGAAGACCAGCAGGTTTGAGATTTGAGGGCATATTCCGGACACAGGAAGCGCAGGAATCCACAAATTCAGAATCCTCTTCCGAAGAGCAGGCCGTAGGTCTTGCCAGGAGGTAGCTGTCAAAGGTCCACTGGAGTGGCCAGAACCAGTCGCTCGGGAGGTATAACATGCCGGCTCTTTCCGAATGAAATCCGAGTCACGAGAGAGGGCGTCAGCCTTGATGTTCTTCTCAGCCGGATGGAAATGGATAAGGAAATTAAAACGGGAAAGGAAGAGTGATCTACGGGCTTGTTGCAGATTGAGTCGCTGTGCAGTCTGGAGATAAAGGAGATACCTCCAGAAGGTAACGCCACTCTTTTAAGGCAAGTTTTATCGCCACTAGTTACCAATCGCCTATGGAGTAATTTCACTCAGCAAAGGAGAAAGTCTTAGAAAAGAAACTGCAAGTGAGAGTTCAGCCTTTAGGTCTTTTCTGGGTAAGCACTGCTCTTGCTTCTACTGAGGAGGCATCAACTTCCAGGTAGAAAGGCTTCTCTGTATCTATTCTCTGTGAGTACTGGGGCTGAGGCAAAGACAGTCTTTAATTTAGAGAAGGCCTCTTCAGCAGCCTGAGGCCAGAGTCGGGATTGGTGCCTTTCTTAATGAGTGCCACGATGGGAGATACCAGGGAGGAGAAGTGCGGAATAAACTGCCTGTAGTAATTTGTGAACCCTAGGAACCTCTGTATTGAACGTAGTCCTACAGTATGAGGCCTTTGAAGAACAGCAGACATCTTGGCAGGACCCATCTGGAGGCCTATGTGGGAGATAATATAGCCGAGGAAGGGAAGACTCCGGTGGTGAAATTGCCATTCTCAAGTTTGGCGTAAAAGTGATTGGTCCTTAAACGACTGAGGACTTGCCGTACACGGGACTGGTGGGACTTGAGATCCGGAGAGAACACCAGAATTTCGTCCAGGTAGACCACGACACATGTATATTGCAAGTCTCTAAAGATGCCAATAACAAAATCCGGGAAGCCGGCTGGTCCGTCACCGGGTTCTCAAAGTGTCCATCACTGTCCAAGTATGAAAATATTTGCATATTTCCCATATAGATTGTGATTTACTTTCTTTGTACTTCCATTAATTTCAGTTTTTGGCTTAATATAATGTATTTGAACTCCTTATTGAAAGTCCAGCACCTCTGCTTTTTAAAAAGATGCTAAAGGCTGATCTGGGTGTTGCAACGGGCCCCTGGTTAACATGACATCACAACCTTGAAATCATTCCTGTAGGTGCTAATGGATGACAAAGCGAAGACCACTAAGTGTGTCTAAAGGGTTATATGCACAAATCGAGATTTATACATCAGCTGCAATAGGACCCCTCTTTCAAACTGATAATGGCTGTCACTAAAAGGTTAAATTGGTGCAATTGCGCAATAACGCTTGAAATTATTTAATTTTCTGCCAGAAAACTGCTTTTAAGTGAGACTACCGCCAGGATTAACAATAAAGAATGTTTAGCATGGCTGTGTTGGGGAAGACATAAGATTTTAATACATGCACAGCAATGTGCCCAGTGCACTTCTTAGGGGCACACACGGCACAGTGCTGTGTACACACTGCTCCCAGTTCTTTTAAAGCATTTCAGAGCTGTTTTCAATATTGTGGGGAGCAAAGAACCAAAACATGGTGCAATACAGAAACATTGGCAAATCCTGGGTAGTGAAGAAGAAATGATAAAAGGGGCATCTATTAAAAGCTCACGCCCGTAGTTGGTTTAGTGTGCCAAATCAACCTGACAGGTCCTTTTTAAGTGGCATATAAAATTAGCACTCTTATTTATTTATTGATTGGAGCAGAAGCTGAATAATTGTGAGCAATGATTGCTAAAAGGAAATGCCCAGAAGTGTCCTCTTAGCATTTCTAAATACGGTACCTGTGCTTTACATAGTCGTACATGTCCCCTGGAGTGAGTGAGTCTTCTCACTGCGTACTGCAGACGGATGTAGCTTTATTGTTTTCACTTCTGTAATGTAAGTGTTTACAGCGGACAAATGACTATAATGCTAGTTCAGTGACTGAGTGTGTGCTGTAAATATTCTTCTCAAGTACATAAAGCAGTAACAGAAAAAATCTATTTTTCTCTGACAGTGGCCTTTAAGAGTTGGAAAAAATATGATGTAACCTTGCCAATGGACCTTAGCTGTGCAGCATGAAACTGCCATTGCTTTGGCTGTAATTGCTGCCTAACTCTTCGTACTCCCACAGCTATAGAGAATGAGAGGTCACTGTGGGTGATGAATGCTACATGAGTGCGAACTACGTCCAGCTTCACACAACCTCAACACAGGTCAGACTTTCAAATGGCACATTTACAGAGATCCTTTCATAAGCAACTTGAACATCCAAATTCAGCTAAAAACCTGCACGTGCTCTATATTTTTGGCCATACCTAAGAAATGGATGCTGAAAATGCATTTTACATCGACCTCTAAAAAACACAAATGATCATGTCCACACCTGCAGGAAGTAGCCTTTCTTGAGGATGTCGACAGTATTCTTAGCTCCTACTAACTTGGATGATGCATATCATACCTTGATTTTTAAAGCACTAATGCCCAGCTGAAGGTCAGTGCTGCATAAAGGATCCTGGCTATAGAATAAACAATATAACTTTGAAGAAAGACACCTTTTACATGATTATATATGTTGACAGTACCTGTATTTGCATAAGAAACCTTGCTGTTTGCTGCATTCAGCTTCAAAGATGCACATGTGAATACGGTTATCAATGTGCCACTACACCTGCAATTTCTAATTAGAAAATACCATCTGAGTTATTCTGGTTATAATATTCTGGTTACATATAAAGAGACAAACTACTAAGGGAATTCTGATTTCATTTGGTGATAGGAACCTCTTACAAGGATAGGATCTAAACATACTAGAAATAATTAAAGGTTTTGTGCGGGTTCTCCGTGCTGTCCAAACAGCTTCACATATCTGATATTTAAGCTGCTGTTCAGAATCCATCCAAAGAAAAGCCAAGTTTACATTTAGCATGCCAGACAGCCATGTTCAAATACAGACAATAATGCATTGGAGTCCACAAGGCGCTGGCACTCTTCCATCAGCAGCTCTCTCTAGCTGTTTGTTAAAGGTTGTTTTTAATAGGAATTTGATATTAATGATCTAGCTGGAACTGCACCATGTCCTGGATTGGGAGCAGGTAGGTCTGTACACTGCATAATAGCCCTGCCAGGCTGTTGCAGCTCATCTCCTATTTACAATAATGGGAGCCAGGCTGCTGTAACAAGTTGTGATAACTACATTGTGTATATAAATCTTTCTGTTTATGGCTTTCTGTGTATGGCTGTTTCAGAATTGCTGAGCATCAGGCAACCAGTCAGATATTATAAGAATAGATAAACCTGGATCACCCTCTCTTTTTGTAGTGTTATAGCTTTATACTTCTATCTAAGTCATGTTTAGTGTAATCATTAGACGGTGAAGTAAAGATGAACAACAAATCCTTCAGTGTCCATTATTCATGCTACCAACAAGACAGGTTAAGGAGACAAAGCCTAGCTGCTACACATATGGTTCACAATGGCAAGTTGTGTATCTTTTGATCCAAGAGCCACTGAAATGCTTACTTAGTTCATGTCCCTCTGCATCTGATTTCCACAACTCTGGCACCTAATTGGTAGGGGTCCAAAATCTAGGGGTCCAACCTCTATGATAACGAGAAACTGCTGAGTTTTTAGCATAAATAACCACTCAATATTATGTTGTCTGCAACTCCTTTCAACATTGAATACGGCACTTAGCTTGATATGCCAGTGTTATAGAGTTGAATGGAGCAGTGTCAGACAGGTGCGACCCCTGTTCTATTGGTCAGATCCAAGTAATATCTGAAATAATTTAAAGGACATCTAGCACCAGGATCAAACATTGTAAATAACTGAGCATCAAGCCCCCCTCTGGCAGGATCTGCTCTTCTTTTAGCTTTTCATGCCCTGTTTTTTTTACAAAAAAAAATTAGCCTGAGAGGCTCTGAGCTCCATAGGTGTTTATGGAGCCTGGAGCCCCTCAGGCTCATTTGCATAATTGTAAAGCCTTTTTTTTCTTAAAATCAATATGAAGCTTAAAGGGGTTGTCCATTTTCAGCTTAAATTTGATATGACTTTATAAGGAAGAGTTATACAATTTTCTAATATACTTTCTGTATCAATATCTCACAGTTTTCTAGATCTCTGCGTGCTGTCATTCTATAGAAAGCTTCTATGTTTACTTCTGTGGATACAAATCTGTATATGTTCATGTGTGGACAGGCAGGTGTAGAAGCTGTGAACTTTTGATCACATTTTTTTTTTTAATTTTTACTATTTTTCAGACTCCCTAGGGTACTTTAACCCTAGGTTGTCTGATCGATCCTACCATATACTGCCATACTACAGTATTTTCCTCCACATTCATTACAATGTGCTGATAGCACAGTGCAATGAAAGGGTTAACACAAAGCAGTCTTCCAAAGACCCGAGGCTGTCATGGCTACGGATCGCCGCTCCCCTATGACGTAGGGTGCAGCAACGATCCTTGGCAAGGCACCGATCGCAGGTGTTACTGGTAAGCCTTTGCTACAATATGCCTCAAAGACTTACCGGCTATGGAGAGGGTTCAGCCTGTGAGCACTCTCCATGCACCCTCACCCGGCATGTGACGTAGTATTACATCACATGTCGGTAAGGGGTTAAAAAAGAGCAGATCCTGCCACAGGGGGCACACACCACTATGTTAGTGTGCTTGGTTCACCATCCTTGATCCTGGTTGTAAATTTCCTTTAAAGAACTTAGAACTACTGAAAATGTTTGTAATACTAAAAAAAGCTAAGATGATTATTTTAATAATTCAATACTTTAATCAGCTACGCACACAGTGATAATTTATTTTTCCTTACTATATATTCAGTAACATTTTGTTATTTTACACATATTTTATGCTTTAGGCCTCACGAACAGAACGTACAGGATCCAGGATCCAGGATCATGGCCCCCATAGACATCTATGGCTGCCTATCACAGTGTGGTAAGCAAGGAACCGTGAAAAATATAAGACAACTGATTGACATTACATGCTGTTATTCAATTTATGATCTACTAGTACCCCCAGGTTCTAGTATCTCTACTACCCCCAGGTCCTAGTACCTCTATTACCCCCAGGTCCTTCTCAACAAGGGACTCTCCCAGATTTACTCCCCCCAAGGACATATGTTGCCTGTGGATTATTAGCCCCCAGGTGCATAACCTTATATTTATCCACATTGAACCTCATTTGCAAAGTGGATGACCAAACATGTCCAAGTCACCTTGCAGCCTATGAACATCCTCCATAGACTGTATTACACTACACAGCTTGGTGTCATCGGCAAAAATAGACACAGTGTTAATAATTCCTTCCTCTAGCATTAATAAATGTATTATATATTAAATATTTATTATATTAATAGATAGATAGATTGATAGTCCCTCTGCTTAACTACTGCAGTGACCTTTTAAAAAAAAAGTGTAAAACCAAAATGGATGTTGGATGAAAAAGAGAACAAAAATTTTCCCTATTTCCATGGGAAGCATGGGTTCCAGTAGTTTCACTCCCACTTAATATAGGTGATGAATGTTTTAGGCTGAAATACCCCTTTAATATGTATAACGCTGTGAAATTATAGCACATATTAAAAATAAAATAGTACTAGTAATAATACTTTCACACAGCTGCACAAAATCAAGATCACTATTTAAATAATTCTGCATATAGGACTTTTCCTTTGACAAAATGACAGGAACCTAAGTAGAGGCCACACAGGCTACATGCTGACTTTTGGTGTCTTTTATGTAACACATCCAATATTACCATTGTTTTAATTGTTCTGCTCCTAAACAGAGCAGAGCAAAAGTAATAACCAACTGTGGCATTCACAAGAATAGAAGCTGAGCTGCAGTACCCCAGTATGGCCACTTTACAGTGAACATTCCATGTATAGCTACTGAAGTTGGAGACTGCTGAAACAGCTGACCAGTGAAGGGTTTCTATTTTGATATGAAATCACTACCATTAAAAATTGCTCAGGGAACCAGAAAACCTTTTCAACTCCTTAACAACTGGTCAATGTAAAATTACTTGCTGTAAGGTATGCATGAAGAAGTACAATTTCACACCAATGTATAATACTGTAGAACAGCTCTTCACATGATCTCAAATGGAAAGCTATAATAATTAAGCAGCACTGTAGAAATTGTGCTTATGTATGGAGCAGCTTCATTGGCTTAGCCCTCTCCATTTACAGCAGGTGTATTGTACAGCTCAGAACCCTGCCCCTAGCTGCAGTGATCAGTACTAGTACCCATTGCAGCATTCAACCTCTAAGAAGCTGTGGCGGACCTTAACCTGAACCCAATGCTGGCACATGAGTGACACCAAGGTAATGCGCTGATTGGATGCCATGGACAGTAGGGAGTCTGTAAAAGGCTCACATTGCTGTCACTTGCGCATTTCTATTTGGCCTCTGTAATAAAGAGGTGGTACATTCACAATGTACTGCATTACAGTTGTATTGCAGTATATTGTATAAGCTATCACACTCCCTATGGCTCAAGTACCCTAAGGAGTCTGAAATAATTGTAAAAATAAAAATTTTTAAAAAGATAAAAATTCTAATCATGCTTTATATATAAATAAGTAAAATCTCAAATATGTTAGGTATACCCCAATATACCTGATCTATCAAAATATAAAAATGATTATTCCATGTGGCGAATGGCGGAACGTGAAAAAATTCCCAAATGGCCAAAATAATACTTTTTTGCCGTTCTGTCTCCCATTATAATTCGAATAAAAAGTGATCAAAAGGTTGTAGAGTTATCCAAATGGTATAAATGAAAATGTCCTCCCATCTCGCAAAAAATTACTGCATACACCAATGTATGAAAAAGTTAAGGATGTCAGAATACGGCAATACAATACTTTTTTATTAAACGTTTTTGAGATGTTACAAAACTCTATGACTTTACTGACACAAAGTACAAAGGCGATGTGGTATCTAGTTATTTTTCCAAGTTTCCTTGTAAAGTGCTCTGTACAGAAGCCCTACAGAACTTCTACGTGGAATTTCCATAAAGTAGCGGAGACTAAGATATTTTATCTACTCACTGTGTAAAAAATCAGCACAGATCTGTGTGGAAACTGTTGTAATATTCATATGGCATGAAAAAAATGTGAAAATAATAATTGTGCTAGTTTATTAATAGCGGTAATTAAAATAGTGATACTAGTAATAATAGGGATGATAATAAAGGGAATGATACAAGTAACAATTATAATAGTTCTGAAAATAAATTCATTGATGATAGAAACCATGCTAATGATGACATATGAATAGTAATAATAATAGTAATAGTATTAATAATAGGGTTGATAATAAAGGGAATGATACGAGTAACAATTCCTATAGTAATGGATGACATGTGAATCGTAGTAATAATAGAGCAATAGTAGTAATGATAGGGATGATAATAAAGGGAATGATGCGAGTAACAATTACTATAGTTCTGATGGATGACGTGTGAATAGTAGTAATATTAGTAATAGTAGTAATAATAAGGATGATAATAAAGGGAATGGTATGAGTAACAATTACTATAGTAATGTAAGTGGTGTGAATAGTAGTATCAATAGAGTAATAGTGAGTATAGCAGAGGTGACATGCCAGTCCTCCTGACCTGGTCCCTCCTCTGTGACAGTGTCCTTCTTGCCTGCTGTCAGGCTTGCACACATAAAGTGCCAGTGTGAGCTGCTCTCTAACAAAAGCCTCGTCCTCCGTCCCTCCCCCTGAATTCACTTGCACATCAGTGTGTTCTCCGCTTCCCTCAGAGCTTAACCCCTTGGTGCGCAGTGCTGCAGCCTCGGCAGAGCTCAGGGAGGGCTCAGGCTCTGCCTCTCCCCCCATTATTAGGCAGCCCCGTGGAATCTTCTCCCTGAGTTCCAAGTGATGCTGTGGAGGAGAAGGAGGGACAGCGGTACCGCAGCACTGAGGAGACTCACCCCGGCCGGTAAGGACCATTCCTCCTCCTCTGTCCTTGCCCTCCTGCTTGCTCTTGTCTGTGCAGAAAGTTGCTGGCTGCTTGGCATGTTCTGGAGGGATGCCCTGTGTGTGCCCTCCACTGCTGGCGGAGCTGTCCTGTCTGATCAGGGTGTGGGGGCCGCTAGTAACCTACCTGAGCACCAGGTACCTACCTCACACATAGCGGGGAAAACACTTTCATCATACTATAACTCCTATAGAAGGGGCTATAGGAGGAGCTGACAGATGACTCATGGAGGGGTCTGAGGGGCATCAGCATGAATACCCAGGTAGTTACCTATGGAAGTGTCTGATAAGGAATATATCTATATATAACAACTAATATCTTACCTGGTGCTGCCCAGCATATGTATGGATAATTGCTTGTTATCTCCTGCAATATATATGTAGATATTGATTCAAAATGATTTTTATAAATTTATGTATGTACATATAATATTTATATCACTTAGACAGGGAATGGATACATAATGTCTGTGGTATCAATCAGGGCCTGAAGACTCTCTTGACTTTTATGTAAGTTTGTCAATGTGAACAGTGTCAATGGTGGCAAAGCTGACAAGCAATCTCCAGCTGGAAATCTTCCTGTTCCTATAGGAGAGGTGACATTTATGAGATGTCTGCAATTACTGGCTTTTTAGTTTGCGGCTTCCTTTGCTGTGGAGATTCCTCTCGCTACTTGTATGACCTCCTTGGAAAGAATAATAATGTTTTGCTATTGGAGAATAAGAGGAGCAGTCACATAATGGAGTGGCAGGCTGAAAGAAAGAGCAATTAGACTTGGATTTGGCGAGAAGCATCTCCCAGAATGTACAATACAATAAAGGAGCAGGTATCAGGGCTGCACTGGCGGTACCTGAGAACATGCCTTGTACCGGCCACATGAAAGTCTGAACTAGACAAATAGACTGTGAGTGGCGCAGGGATAATACTAGATAATGACATTAATTTGATTTGTACACCTCACTGCACATACTTCTACGGTGAGGGGGAAGAGGCGTCATATCTGTGCCAGGCGGGTAACTCTCACAATGCCACGCTTTCTTTATGTATTCAAGTGAAAAGTGGGACACAATGACAGCAGAGTCAGAGCTGGGCCCTGCTTTCCTTTAATACTGTGTGTGGACCATGCCTTCCAACAATAACTATCGATTCACGTGCAATGCAATCCATACTTAGTAGGGCAGCAGTCTTACAGCAGCGATGGGACCGGCTGCCTTCTCTTTTCTGCTGTCTTCAATTGTCCTTTAAGAAATGGGCACGCTTCCATGTCTCCAGGGAATGTACTGTCCCTTTGGGTCCTCCAGGAAAACCAATTTGGAACCATCAGCTCAGTCAAATACATACATGCCTAGGAACAAATTGACATATGCAGTATTTTCTCTCATCACATTTTGTCAGCAGGCAGGCGGTAGAAAGACACTGCCTACAGATATTTGGGATTGTTCATACTGTCTATTGTGTCAGTGGTATGGAATATAAAGGTGATTAGTAGGATAAGGTGGAAATAAATAAGAAAAACTAGTCATTAAGAACTAAGTGGAAGTTGATTTCTCACTGCAAGTGACTATAGTTCCTCCCACATGGCTCCTATGGGACTGAACTAATGTTCCAGTCTGATTTCTCTTTGAAGCAAATGCCTATTCCCTTGGGAAATGTGATTCTCCTCTCTCTGCTCCAAGTCTGTTCCCATCAAAGGAGACCCTTTCATTTATTTGACTGCCTTGGATGTGGGTTACTTCTAATTATGCCAGGACATGAGATTTTCAGCAGTATGTGTTTGCTAAGCACTTGCACAGTATTCTGAAGTTTTATTTATCAGATATTAAAAATCAGATATCAGCGTATTGTATTGCGTTGCTGTAGAGGAGGCGCTGCAGCAGCTATGTGTACATTCACACTGTTGCCTGCATACTGTACACACAGACCATTAGAGCATGAGAGGCCACGGATGCGTTCTCCTATTTTTTTTCAGCTTGCTCTCGCTCACTCTCTCTCTTTTTTTTGTCACAGTTCAAAAGGAGCCTTATCAGACATTGGGCTGCTATCCTGGCGGGCAGCCAAATTAGTCAAATAGAGAGCTTTCAGAAATTAAACAGCCAGAGCTTGAAATGCTATTAGTTTGCCATTTACACTTTCCCATTTCCTTGCACTATTCAGGGAAAACATGTGGCCATATTAGAATTCGGCAGAAAGTTCTGCATGCTGAATCAATATTCTTGCTGATTAAATGCAGGATTTGCTTCGCTATTGAACGGCAACTGTAGCATCTGAAATGTGTTCCAGCGCAGATAAAATTCAGACTGAGGGGGGGGGGGGGGTAGCTGCTCCATTTACTTCTTGCTTAGTCATGACACTAGAATGTACCTACAAAAGCCTTAGATATGGTAATAGGTAAATGGTGACACATTTACATTAGTACTCGTATCATACAACAATGCTGATTCCATTAAAGAGCTGACATACAGAATGGTATAGCCTGCCTTGTTATATGTTGTCCAGCGTCTCAGTGTCTCCGATCAGGCCGGCTATATATCTATTACAGATAATGGCTCCTTTTTTATTTGTAGACCTGCCCAAGACGGCACTACATAGTGAAGTGTAATGTATTTATTGCTCCTGTGGCAATAGGGTTATACTTTCTCTTGCCCTGTTACCTGATCTCTTTGCTGGCCAAGTGTAAGTAGCTTTGATCTATTTACCTTTCAGAACTATATAATCTTGCCTTGCAATCCAGTTGATGCTGAAACAGCCTTGTACTGACATTGAGATGAGTTGTGTCTGCTCAACAATAGCAGCTGCTAACAAGTAAAAAAAATCTTCCTTATAAAGGTAATTGTACTCTAAAAGGGTCATGGCATAGCTAATTTTACTTGCTCTTTGGACAGATAAGAGCGGCTGGCTACTGTAACAAGATGGGAGTGTGCACTTACATCTGCCCAAGCATGCTAATTCTGTTATCTGGGTGTAATGTTTGCAGCTGGTTGGCAGGATGGCAGGATGCTCTCTTCTCCAGGAGCTCTCTGTTTAGTGCAGTATATGCTTTGGCTCAGACGAGGGACACATTATTCTCTGTGATATTTAGCAAGAATGATCATATGTTTCAAGGTGACTGTAGAGGTGAAAGTGAAATAGACCCCATCGCTGGTAATGGTTAATGGCTTTACATTCCCTCCTTCCACTGATTAATCATGATGATTGTGGTGGATCAGTTCCTGGGAGCCATGAAAATAAAGGTCTGTAATAGGGAGGGCAATTCAGCTTCATCTCCAGTTGAGATGATGGAAAGTAGTTATTTGAGGTTAGGATGTAGCTCTCTCTTCCCACCATTCTTGTATCTGTGCCCGGGTGGGGGCAATGTTCATTACTTTAAAACCAATTGGATATAATGTGGTCAGCCTTACATTGAAGTGCTTATTTATATTCTGCTGGTAATATAGGTCAATCTAAAGTAGAGCTGTGAGTCTTCTGCTATATAATAAACCAATGCATGCCTTCAGTGTTACAGTAGTGACTGCATATGAGGTGGATGGTCTAGCTCTAGGATCACTGTTCTTACTGTTTGACCAAATCTGATAAAGCACATCCAGGCTCTTGTACATTAATGTTTTTGCTAGCCTCTGTTTTTTGCAGCTTGCACACATGTTGTTTCAAGGGCTCATACCAACAGCCTTGGTGTGTACCGGCCACTGCCCAAGACACAAAGTTCAGAGTAGGTCCTACTCCTGAAATCTTTTCTTCTGTCATAGCCAATGACACGCGGGTCTTAACAAGGGACAACAAGCCTTTATGTGGGTGTGGATTTGTTAGAGATAGTTTTCGAGAGCTCTCACTTATGGTTCACTAGACCTGTTATTCAGTATGGACTATTTCACCTTGGTGTGTCCATGCTGCTGAATCGGCTGACCTGTTTATAGAATGGTCTTTCTTGATGTCTTTGAACTTCTTAATGTCTTAAAAGTGGCCACATCATGACTTGGTTAATAGGGCACAGTCCCAGTGGCCTAACCAATTCATCTTTTTAATCATAAGAATCACCTTAAATCACCAAGAGAATATACATTTTAATGAATTAGGCCCAACTTCACTTGTGTGCATGAAACATCCAGATAAAGGGTATGTTCACGGCTCAATCCAACATTTGTCAAATATACAAGTAGGTCAGCACCTCCACAGTCGCAGTTAAAATAATCCTTCTTTGTTTATTGCATTTTAAAATTAATCTATAAGAAACATATAAAAAAATGAGAGAAAACAACAAGATAGCAATTTCAGGTTTACACACACTCTTAAACTTTGAGGGTCGTAGATTTTAACATGCTATAAATAAAGAAGGATTATTTTTAACTGCAACTTTGGATGTACTGGCCTACTCCCTTTTTTGATGAATATGTTTACTTTGTTTAGACATTAATGACATGTTCACAAGATGAGGCTCTACGTAATCTGCTGAATCCTGGAGGGGGTACATCGAAAATTGGCCAAAACATACAAGACAA
The DNA here is from genome assembly GCF_040894005.1 of Engystomops pustulosus. Taxonomy (NCBI): domain Eukaryota; kingdom Metazoa; phylum Chordata; class Amphibia; order Anura; family Leptodactylidae; genus Engystomops; species Engystomops pustulosus. The sequence goes on along the minus strand of NC_092415.1, from coordinate 94,703,192 downwards.
AACAAATGCATGGTCACCTACCCATTCATTCTCCACCTGCATAGAGACTTCTGGTCTGGAGGTAGGGGTCAAAGAGGTAGGAGACACTGACATATCAGATTTTCTTTTACCTGTAAGGATGACATAAATCGGTTAGTTCAAAATAAACTTGAAATCATTTGATTCCATTGTATGTGATCCAGAGAAGGTCCTGCTGTGAACCCCCTACACTTCATGGAACAGGTCCCTCTAATTGTTATAGTCTCTTTTTACCCCAGACTACCAGTCCATCCCTTTAAATAACAAAAAACCAGGTATAAGCAGCTAAAGTTACATATAACTATAAGGAGAAAATTAAAATGTGAATGATCCTAACAATATTTCCAACCTTCTTTCATAAGTGAGCTACATGGAGCTTGTGCTAAACTATAAGAAATAGCAGCATGTCAAGAAGCCATGCATCAAACTTTATTACAACACCTCTTCAGACTAATGCTACCTGCCGCTCTTAAACTTTATTTTTCTTTGTCACTTGTATAAAATATACATTTATTGTTAATAGGCAGACAGAGAACACCCACACTAAACCATCAGCACCTTGTGCAGCACCCTGGGGAGATCACAGTCCTCTTATATTCTGTATTACATCCTCGTACTACAAGCTCCAGTACATGGTTACCTAAAGTCTACATACAATATTAAACGCCATCTGATTTTTGACACTCATCAAGTTGTAGGTGTCAGCTCTACCTATTATAAAAGATGTGCTGTGTGTAATAATGGAAAATGGAGAGAGGGCTCGCTACAGTCTGCTACCAGGAAAAAAAGGGAAAAGTCTACTTATATTAGTGTAGGAAAGGGAAATTAGGTGAAAATGATCAGTCTTGTTTTCCCTAAAGGACTATTCCCACGAAAACAAGTTTCTTATATGTACTCAGCATAACAAAATAACACATTCTCTAATTCACTGTTATTAACAATAATGCAGCATTTCACAGATACAAGTCCAACCTGTCTCTATCAGTCCTGCTGTACACAATTTCAGTTGCCCCTAGACACAACCCTGTAGCTTCTGACTTGGGGTCGGGTGATGGCCATCTTGGATTTCTGTCTGAGATCATGCAGATGAGATTTCTCTCTCTCTGCTCTGAGCCTGTAGCCACAACCCCTGCACGGAGCTCAGAGACACTCACTGATCACATCCTGCCAGGACAGAGCTGAGAGCAGAGAGAAGCTGCAAACTACGAGGAGATAAGTGATCTGGGGAAAGGGGGATGTAGCAGTGCTGTGTGTGCAATAGGCATCTCATTATCTCTGATCTGTCTCATTTCTCTGGATACACACATTGTCACCCCACAGAACTAGATGGATCATAATGTATCTGCTTAGTGAGGCCCCGCCTACGGCCTGGGATTTTACACTGAGCAGCATTGAGAGTGATAGGAGCTAAAACAGCAATAAATAACAGCAGTAAAGCAGTAAATTGTAAAGTAAGGGGTTTAAATGATCTTTATTGTGTTAACATCACTAGGGGATTGGGATGTGAGAATTTTCTTTCATGGGAAAACCCCTTTAAGCATCTAGTAAAATTCTATTAATGCATAAAGAGTCACAAAAGTAAATCTCACTTATAAAATGACACACGTGTGTAAAGGGTCTGTTCTCCTTTCTTTTATTGTTACGATGATTCAAAATTTATCAGTATCAGAAACTCATTAACATATATAAAGTAAGTACAAAACGGCCTGCCGAGTACTATAGGTCTAGTAGGCATCAGGCATGGCAGTAGGGCAGATCAGTGCGAACAACGACTCGAGGTATAGGCAGTACCCAGCCACAAAAAAGGCCTAAGTTGTCTGAAACGCATAGGTAGGGAGGTTTTAAAGATTTTTTTGTTTTTGCTGTTGTTGTTCTAGCCTTATGTTTTAATGCTATTATTGTATCACAGTTGCTGGAGATTCCACCTTCCTCATTGGAAATGGTAGTATTAGAGTATGTGTGAACATTTCCTTCCTACATAGCAAATTACAATACTGCACTTGTTAATAAAGCCAGGCTTGTAATAAGCTGATCACTGTGGGTTCTGCTTCTAAAACTCCCAATGATCAACCAAAATATAGTCATGGGGGAAATTACTTATTGATTGGTTTCTTCTGTGCTCAGGAGTCCAGTACTAATAATTGGAAACTATCTCTATGCACAGTAAGAAAGGGAAAGCTGTTAGTTTCCTGGTAAGACTGCCCACTGGCCTCAAAGAAAGAGCAGGAATTTCCATCAACAAGTTATATGTAACTGTGACAGGTATGTTTTAAAGGAAATCTACCATCAAAATCAAGCAAGATAAACCAGGAACACTAACCCATAGAGCCAGGCACTGTGGCTGTGAAAATATTGTTATATTTGTTATTCATGACCTCATTCCCTCTAAAATCAACTTTTGCTATTACGCTAATGAGTCTGAAGGTCTCCTGGGGGTTTGCCTCCATACTGTAGCTTCACAGGCTGCTACACTGTTTCCTCTCCCCTTCTGCTCTATCAGTACTTCCCCTTTCTCTGTCTAATGTAATCTCATTGCAACAGAGGAAGTTTCAGCACAATGAGGGAAAGGGGGAGGTGCTTCTGCACACTGTAACAGTCTGTGAGCTGCCACATGGAGAGACTCTGGTAACTCCCCCAGGAGCCCTTCATATTTATTTGCATTATTTAAAATGTTAATTTTGGAAAGAAGGAGGCCATGCATAACAAATATAAGACCGTCACAGTCACAGAGCCTGGATTTATGAGTAAGTGTCCCTGGTTTATCATGCTTGACTTTGATGATAGATTTCCTATCTTCATTGATTTGTAATATGTGGACATTTTGCATGTTACTGGTTGTGTATCCAGAACATCAAGAAAACCTTTTTCAGTCACAGTCATACAAAACATACCTTACTACACAATCAGGTCCATAGATACAGATACACAGTCACTCATAGACATGAATCCACACCTAATACTAGAACTGATATTCATCATCAATAACCAAAAACGGTTAAGATGTATCAAAATTCATGACACTAAACAGACTACAAAGAAATGTAAAGTATTCTAAAACATGCATAGGTGTATAAAAATTACACAATTGTGTCAGTGGAAATGTATAAAATGTGTTTAGATGAAGGGTAGAACTGCGCAGAACTGAGCTGCTGAAACATGCTGCTAATATTTACATATGACAGGACCACCTAAGGTAATGTTTATACAAAGCTGCTAGCTAGGAATTAATATTATGGACACTATGTTATGTTTAACCAGAGATAAGTATAAAGCTTTTCATACGGATTGTACAGCTTATTCATTCTGTTTTATGCCTGGCGGGTTCTACCCAGGTTCTGATTTTATTCACATATTACAATTTACAAATAAGAAAAACACAGGAGAAGTAGTTTATTACAAAGGCTAGCTCCTTGACATCGCCTACACATCCAATTCTTGGTCAAGTGGTACAATGCAGAGATCTTACTACTGGGTCAAGGCTGACAAACTACTCATCTTGTAAAAACAATACTTTTATTGAATGATTTTGTGCATAACACTAACACAGTTGAATATGTTTAACAAATTACAGTCCATATCCTCTGGTCATAGACTGATACATCATCACTCTAATATTGTAATTCATCTCCGCTTATTAGCGTCCATACATGTTAAGTCCACAGTCTGGCCCTTATTTTACTTCCAGTTACTTTACAGTTTATATCATCACCTATGAAATCACTACAGACAGACCTCTTTATGTATTTTCCCTTTTCATGAAACTCTACTCTACTAAAACATATTCTATTCCACTATTCTACTTAAAAGTTAAAACAGTCAGTGTTAACTTTACTAAGAGTTGCAAATCTGATGGTTACAATATGAACAATTCTTTATTCTTATTGTTGCACTCTCATTTAGGAACAGAAACCTAGCATTTCCAGTAGTTCCTATGTACTTGTATGGATGTATAGATGACATTGGATTTAATGTGGCAATATAGTAACCTCCATCAAAATTCAAGTGTACAGGCAACGTTTACATACAATAAAGGTTCTGTAGGTTCTCAAGTTGAGCAGTAGGAACTGTTATATTTTTTTGTCTAACCCCAGACAAAGTATTTTTGTTTGTCCATGTGACAGTAGGATTTCCATAATTTTGAGCTATCATGGGAAGAAGGATTTTGAATAAAATGCAGACACCTTACATAACTCTTATGTTAACCATTGCAGCCTGGGCATAAAGAACAGCAAATTAACAGCATGCAGAGAGCTTCACCGGGGTCACAGAGGACAGTAAGGACTGCTTGTAACTAGGGGTTGTCTGTAAGTCGGTGTTCTTAAAGAATAACTGTAAAGTATAAAAACATTTGCCTAGCTCTGCACTAAGCCAAAATAAGCAATTATCTCATTTACATTAATTAGTTATCTGCTGCCATTTGTCAGCTAGCAGTTACCTCGTCCCTCTTGCTGTCTTTGTTTGGTTGATTGTCATGGGAATCCGTAGTTAGACAGAGGAGAGGAGGGTGGGTGGATGTTGTTGGGAGGGATTACTAGCACTAGCTACTAGTCCTGGAAGCAGGTAAAAAGCTCCAGGACCTGCAGTAATGCCATAAGCATGTGACTAATCACATGCTTCAGGTCATCCAATTACAAACCAGAACTGTTTGTTTTGAAAGTTTGAATATAGTAGAAATGTCTATGTATGAAAATTTGAATGCACAAATAAATACAGAGTTCAGGCTGTCCATCAGCTCTAATGAATGGCTATCAGATCCTGCACGCTCAGCACAGTGTAAATGCAATGCCACCTCTTTGAGCAGATCTCATTGCATAGGAAAGTGGTCTGCAGATAGGAGGTATCTTCCATAGAGTATAATGGTGAAAAAATAAAAAATAAATCAGTGATTAAATAACGTACACATACTGTAATGCTGCCATGTGTTCATCCTCTTATTCCTATGTAAGTGTTTTATAGTGTAGGTGGAGATGTTTTAATATATCTTTTTCTTTATGATGTAGTAGATTACTGTATGAAGCAGAGCTCCAGTATTCTATGTCTTCCTTGCTTTGCTCTGCACTAGATCTCCATACAAGTAGAAACAACGATTCTGTGTCCTGATTGACTGAGCTGTTTGTGCATGTTCACCTGAATGCTCTGAGTGCTATTGGTATCACTGCCCATAGTTGTCACAACCAGGAAGTTCCACAACTTCAGGAAAAGCTGAGAGGATTTTACAGATAGCCTTGTTTATTTATTGGCTCTATATCTCAGAATACCAGAAGCATGATACAGGTTTTGTTGGAATTGTTCTCAAATGCTCTCTACAGCTGTGCTAAACCTGTTTTTGTCAAGTAACTTTACAGTTATGCTTTAAGTCAGGGACTGTCTATATTCTCCAACTCTTAACTAAGAAAGGATTATTCAACAATGGTCAACATAAACTTTTGCCTTCAATATGTTTCTACAGGCGATCATTCTCAGGACATGCTCCATGACCTAGAAGCACATATAACCAATTCACTTCTTACCTTGCTGCATATACCCTTATTAATTTGTTAGGTTTATTCAAAGTACGATTACCACAATACCAAATTTCTATATTTTTGCTTAGGTTTTACAAATTTTGTACAATAAAACCTAATGTGCAGCAGAAATTAAATTTTTGGCAATATTAACGGAAAACCAAATAATTTATAGCTCAAAAAAGTGCCCCATGAACTTACTAAAAACCATACAATTCTGTAAGGCAAAACTGGCTGATGCTTGGCCCTCCTTCTAAGATGGGTTTACTCTTTTCATGTTTTGTGAACGTATAAATTTTATAGCTAAATTAACTTGTTACCGACCAAATCAGACCATTCTAAATTTCATCTCCATTTTTATACTAAGAAGATCTCAAGGGGTGAACAATCTTCCTAAAAGGTGTTTCTGATAGTCTGTGGGTTGCAGATTTGAAAATGGGTTGATATATAGCGGGTTTATAATAATTATAGGGGATTTCTAATATATATTTAAAATTTCATTGAAACCAATAATGATCCCTAGAAAAGTACATTTTAAAATCTCATTGAAAATATGGAAAACCGATGTTCGATTTGTAAACCATGTGACATCACAATAAATTATCCAAAATTATGAAAATGTAAAGCAGACATATGGGAATGTTATTTATCTGCCTGAGAACTAGATAAACATGTCACAAAAAAAACAATATCAAAATCGCTTTGATAAGTAAAAAGAGATCAACAGTTATAACCATATAAAGCGACACATGTCAGAATACAAAAATGGGGCTAAGCCGTAAGCTACAAATTGGCTACGTCCTGAAGGAGTTAAAGGCAAGACACTCTGGTTATCAATTGCATGTGTTGGTTTGGGCCGAACCCCGCCCCTGGGCATTTGCATTCCGTTTGTAAACGCAATACAAATGCCATGTGTGGCTGTACCCTTAATCAAGGCCTTGGTCAGAACTTGTTAAACCTTTGGGAACCCTGGGAAAGTTTTTAAAAACCCATTCCAAAATTTTTTATGACTTTCTGTGGGAACAGTTGCTACAGAAATATTTCTGAACTTGCAGTGTGATCTATGGATCAGCTGGTTTATGTCACAGATCTTTCACTTTATGTCTCCAGGTCAGGGGTAGACTGGCCATGTAACCCACCAGGGAAAATCCTGATGGGCTGACTGGTCTGGGGATGGTGTGGGGCCGGTCCAAAAATAGTAAACCATGTACTCACCTTTCTGATACTACCCCGCAGCTCTGCTACTTGATGACAGGTCCGTGCACCTTAGTGGTGCATAAACTATGATGTCAGTAAGCGGATGATGTCATAGTCAGTGCGCCACCAATGCACACGGATCTGTTACTGCTGGACGGACTGTATCAAGTAGCGGACCTGGGGGGCAGCTTTAGAAAGGTGAGTACTTGGTTTATTATTTTTATGCGCTGGTCAGGGGACTCGCTGGCTATACACAGGAGGCAGAGTGGCTATATACTGGGGGGACTGGCTGGCTGCATACTGGGGGGAGTGGCTGGATATATACAGGGGGCTGGCTATATACAGGGGGCTGTCTGGCTATATATTGGCGGCTGGCTATATACTGGGGGGGCTGGGTGGCTATATGCAGCAACTGGCTCGCTATATACTTTGGTCGCTGGCTGGTTATATACTGGGAGGCTGGCTGGCTATATACATGGGGGCTGGCTATATACAGCCAGCCATTCCCCTGTATATACCCAGCCTACTCCCCCCCCCCCCCCCCCGAGGTCTGACTATAGTAATTATATTCTTGTACATAGAGGGCAGTATTATAATAGTTCTATTCTTGTACACAGAGGGCAATTTTATAGTAGTTATAAAGAGGGCAGAATTATAGTACTATATTCTTGTACATAAAATGCAGTACAAGATAGGTTCTGTAGGTTTGTTCTGAAGTTGAATTTGTATGTAAGTCGTAACCGTATACTTTATAATTGTAACCCCAGCCAAATTTTTTTGGTCCCTGTGACAATTGGATTTTAAAAATTTTGGATTGTCATCAGAACCAGGATTAACAATAAAGCTTAATTGTAGACACCTTTAATAACTGTTATAGCTGTTTATTATAGTCTAAGACTTAAGTACAGTAAATTACCAATTATGAAAGGTCCGTTTGTAACTAGTATTAAGTTGTGTTCTTTTAAAAAAGAAGCTTTCTTCCCATAGAAGGGAGGCAGTAGGAGTTTGTGTGGAGTTTATTAACTCCACCCACACCACATGGTCATTCCTACTTATTTTGTCCCCGCCCACAGAATGGGGCCACTTTTACAATTTTTTCCAGAGCCACTTTAAATTCCCAGTCCACCCCTGCTTCAGGCAGAGATAAGAGCAGTAATGAGATTGTCTCCCTGGAATTTGGGAATTTTAGACTGTAGGGCTGATCCTAACACAAAACTCTTTACATTATACCTTACATGTAGTCTCCACACTTACACATGAAATAACTTAGATATAAACTGGCCCTAAAAAAGATAAACAAAGGAGCCTCTACATGTTATAGAACAAAAACCTGTGCTACACTGTATAAAAAATAGCTGCACTTGTTCCTTTATTGTATTAGCCTGTTGTCTTAAATGGACTGGCTACAAATAAAGAGACAGTATTATTGTAAATACCGGCATCATTGGCTATGAGTGAAGGTTTTCTGTGCTCCTTTGTTGACTTGCTGGTGTTTTACACCTGAGTTGACAGGTGTTAAGCAAACTTCCAAGCTGGTGAAACTTACACGCCTTAATAGTTGCATGATACCTAAATTTAGGTGGGAAAAATCTGCTTCTGTGTGAGGATACACAGTATGGAGAGAAGGCAGAGAATCACTGCAATGCATCCATACCTTCCAGCAATTCCTCTTACTCTTGAGTTGTTTGTTTTTCCAGCGTTTGACCTCAGCCAATAAATCCTAAATATAACTGTTAATCCTTTCATATTGCCAGGATTCAACAATAAGGTGTCCTGACAACCTTAAGAAGAGACATTTTAGCTGAGATGTGATGTCTCTTTGAGTGTAGACAACACTAACAAGCAGCAGGTGTTTTATGACACCAAGATAATATTGAAATAGCTTATCATTAGAGAACTTCCTACCTGCAATTTTATTCCTAGTGTGTATCAGAACAATATGATCTTCTTTTTCTGGTAAACTGTATTTTAGTCTTCACTCACAATATTGTTGTCAGCTAAATATATCTATCATTATTAACCCCTTCCAATCGATGCCCAATTTATTTTTGCATTTTCATTTGTTGCTCCCCTCCTTTAAACATCCGTAACTTTTTGTATTTTGTCCAAGTATAGAGCTGTATGATGGCTTGTTTTTCTAAAAAACAAATTGTACTTTCTAGTGACGGTATTCAATATTTAATGCCATTTACTGCAAAGCTTGAAAAACATTCCAGAAGCAGTTAAATTGACAAAAAAAACACACTTGCTTCATTTTCTTGTGGCTCTGCGCATTCAAAATGACCCCCCCCCCCCCCATTATTCTTTGAGTTCGATCATGGACAAAAAATTAAAACCTTTTGTTGAAAAAAGTCCCCATTTTGCCATATTCTGACACCAATAGCTTTTTCCTACTATGGTGTATAGATTGGGTTAGGAGAGATTGTGTTTTTACCAGTGAGGCAACTTACAGAATACTCTAAATTGCTGGTATGGGCAATTTAGTTTAATTCTGCATTTATTGTTTATAGAAATATATTAAAAAAATGCTTTCGTTATTTTGCAATATAATTTATTTATTTTATTATTAACTCCCCTGCCTTAATCTTGGCTTTGCTATTCAGTTCAGTGCCAAAATTAAAAGTCAGTTTTGCAAAATTAGCTTTGTGACCATGGAGGCAGGTTGCCATGGAGAATAAGGAGCATCAACACTTCTGACAGCCATTAGCAGAGTTTCTCTTCGTTCAAGTCAAACTCCTCATAGAACCCCTGGTCAGCTGAAACAAAAGATATCCTCTAAAAGTAGAAAGCTGAAAGAACTAATAGCCCCTTGTAGTACTGCGGACATTTTTGGATAATTTGTTGGGGCACTACATAGTCATCCTGGTCGAGCCTATACTTCAATCTGTAGAAACAGGATTAGGATTTATTTTCTGTCCATTAATCATAATAAATAAACAGGCTTTGTTCTACCAAATTAGTGAAATATTGTAAGAATTGATAAACATCTTTCATCTCTAAAGGTGTTTTCCAGAGCAATGATATTGCCAATCTGGTGTAAAGCACTGCAGCCAAAACTCCACTGACACCTATCCACCATCGAAAATACAGATGTGACATTTAAGTAACAGAAATTAGAATTTTTTTCAGCAAACATTATCAACAGCCTATGCTTGATGCAAAAAAAAAAAAAGAAGTCAGCTTTTATTTCCACTGAATGAATGTGCAGCATTGCATAAAGATTGGAGTGATTTCCCCATTGGCAGTTGGGGCAGGCTGTTGGGCTTATTGTAGCTTGATGATATGTTTTATGGGTCTGTAGAAAAATCTTTACAAAGTGCAGGCTTTTTATTTATATCCCGGACTGGAGTCTTTTATGAGATGATTCTCAGTATTTCCTCTCAGTTCTGTGTTGCTGTCTGGTTGAATTCCTTATCTTAAAGTTTTCAGCAGCTGCAGTATTTGCAAAACAGCTTGGAAATTTTGGCTACTACAAACATAAAGTAAAAAAAATAAGAGTGGCAAAGCAAGCTCATAGCCATCTGATGTCTTGTCCCGGCAGATCTACCTTGTGAATTACTTGGCGTCACTGCCAATAACTAAGCGCTAAGCTTCAAGACGATTCGGAAGCAAGTTAAATTGACTTGACATGCTGCTAACAATTAGATATTACAGATGGTATTTTTTTATTTTTTTATTCCCAAATAAATGGAAACATGATAGATTAATCAAGAAATTCAGAATCAACGAGCATTTCATAGTCATAAAATTATCACCCGCTTCTTTATTAAGTAGTTAAAATGACTCCCATCTAACTATTTTTGTAAAATCTTGCATTTTTGTTACTTCAGCTCCAATACTCTATTTAAATGACTTCTACTTACAGGCGGTCCCCTACTTAAGGACACCCGACTTACAGACAACCCATAGTTACAGACGGACCCCTCTGCCCACTGTGACCTCTGGTGAAGCTCTCTGTATGCTTTACTATAGTCCCAGACTGCAATAATCAGCTGTAAGATGCCTGTAATGAAGCTTTATTGATAATTCTTGGTCCAATTACACCAAAAATTTTGAAACTCCAAATGTCACTGGGGCAAAAGAAAAAAAATTGTCTAGAACTTCCATTATAAAATATACAGTTTCGACTTACATACAAATTCAACTTAAGAACAAACCTCCAGACCCTATCTTGTATGTAACCCGGGGACTGCCTGTATTTTCATTTTTCCAGCATATGAATTTTTCGGTTATCGTTTTATTTATTTATGTTTTGTAATAGAAGAACATTGTAGATTTTTACTTAAATCAATCCATGTATTTTTGGAAGTATAAACATTCCAATTTTTGGAATTGTGAGTCATCATGTTTTTTGCCTGACCAGTATGAATTGTTGTCTAGGACATTTCTAAATGCTAACACTGCACCAAGGAGCTCTGTTTATAACAGAAAAAGAACCACAAGCTATATTAAAGGGGTTTTCAAAGCATGTGCTATCATTCCCTACAACAAATGGCACACGGTTGCACTGAGTGCAATATTTTATAATGGACTAGTGCCCATTAATGTTATGTTAACGGATTGCGAGACTGATCCGTTAAAAAAGAAGAGCATGACCTAGCCGACACAGTCCATGTCATGGCCAAGATTCATCACGTTTATGTGCAATTAGTCTTAACCCCTTAACAATTCAGCCTTTTTCCATTTCGTTATTTTATACTCCGTGTCTCCAAAAGCCATAACTTTTTTTTACATTTTTGAATATGCAGAACAATATGAGGGCTTGTTTTCTGCAGGACATTGTATTTCCTTGTGACACTATTTAATATACTGTCCAATGAACACAGAAGCTGGAAAAATACCAAAGTTGCAAAATTTGCTTAAGGGCTCATCCTATTTATTTTTTGAATACTAAGTATATATAGTTTTTTTCATACCTTTCTAACTTATTATGGCTCTGTAAGTGGCCATTTGTGCAGGATCTGCAGTCATTTTTGTGGATACCATTTTTGGAAATTTACAACCTTTTGGTCACTTTTTATTGTAAGTGTTGAAATGAGTGTTTTTTCCCATTATGCATATCGGTCAAATAGTTTATTTGTTTATTTATTTTTAATTTATTTTTATATTAATTAAATGGGAAATATAGGAAAACATATATGGGGAAATATTACTGTACTGTAGTATAATGTGAATATACTGCTTTCCTAAAACACCTTGATGCCCTGGAGGGTGGCAGTCATTGCTGGCAGCTGTTAAGTTACATGTAAAGACAACTGCTTGAAGGTATGTGCTATTCTTTTATTTGATAATCAGATATAACTGCCTTGTATTGCTTCTATTATAGATCGGCATAGAGCTAAGCTTAATGCAGCCAATGCTGTGAAATGGGTTTTAAGTCAATATGCACAGCAGCTCTCATGAAAAGCTCTGAAAACATCCATCACTCTTAATTCACAGATTTGTTGGAAAAACTATATATACATTGTCACCCCAGGCATTAATGACACATCAGGGCACAAGCTTTTAATTGCTGTGTTAGACATCTGCAACAATAGAAAATGAAAGAACTAAGCTTACCTGACTATATAAAAGCATGTGCATGCTCAGAACTCCTAGATAGAAACAAAGCTTATCAGGCAGGAATTAGGATGAGGTTATGATACAGAGGAGGAAGGCTTAAGAGCCACTGATGCATTTTATAATATTGTTTCAAGATTTAATCTAGTTCATAAAGCACTAATAACACTATCTCACATGCACATGTTGGAGCAACAGGATAGAGGGCTTATTATTTGCTGGGCAAGAGCAACCAGGGAAAAACTTTACAAATCAATGCTCCTCAATTGCCATGTGAAGCTACGTATATGTCCATCCAGGACCATTCCGCGGACAGTTACTTTCTTTTCCTAGAAGCATGGAACATGTGGATGGCTGATATCTATTTTAATACAAATTTATTTGGACTTGTCATATAAATATTTTAACCGCAAATAACATTACTTTTGTGAGTACACCATGCATATGACTAAAACCAAGATATTTTATGCTGAGGGAATATCAATCAAGCGCTGGCTTGAACATTAGAACATGTATAGAGCCCGCAATATTTGACTATTTTATGAAGGCTGGACTGATTTTTTTTTATAGAATCTTAGGCTGCTAAGGTGCATACAGCAATTCAAAGCCCCAGGCAAGCTGTAGAATTGTAAATTTTTCAGACACAAATGTCCAGATATGTATAATAATTCTCTAAATTTGTGGTGTGGTCATTAAAAGACATTCACAAAATGGAAAAAAGAAAAACCTGGCTTAACAGAAAGAAGTCTATTTCTGCATGTGGCATTTATCAATTTTGGCACAAGGTCCATGTTTCTGATGCATATTATAGTATGGCAGTATATGGGGATTTTCTACGACATTCATTAGAAAGTGCAAATCGAACATTGTAATTAAATGGTTAAATTCAGACAGGCTCGGGTCCTAGTATGACATCATTTGGAATGACAATCTTCACCAAGATGGTGATGTATGTGGAGCCATCTTTTTTTTTGACGGCGATCGCAATGCAAACAATGTAAACACCCTCAGGGTATGGAGAGAGCTCAGCCCTTGAGCCCTCTACAAACATTGCCAAACAATGCATGACAGACTAATATGTTAAGGGGATAAAGCCATAAAAACAGCCCATAACAAAATGGTGACAATTTGTTTTTGTCACTAATAAATATCGTCACTATGATAATGCAATTTGTTGTGCAGACAAAAAACCCTCTCACAGCTCTGGAGCGGAACATGGAAATGCAAAAAAAAAAAAAACAAGAAAGGGCCAAGTTGTTCCAGGTTTAAGGTGGTTTCCAGGTTATAGCTGTTATGTTCCAGAATCTGCACCACATCTGTCAAATCCATTGCAACATTTAACTTGTGGGAGAGATATAGGTAGGAGTTTTTTTCTACAGTGTATCATGTTCCCTACTGCCTATTTTTTAGTTTCTTTCACATCCATGCGGCCCCAGTACGGCTGATGCCTGGATTCAGTTACAGCAGCTGATGAAGGATAAGGTAGGACGGACATTCAATAGGGATCAGAAAAAATTCTGTTGACTATATGTAAAAACATTTTGCCTAATTTAGCCATAGATCCAGCTTCATATTCTCTATAGGGTCCTGGAAGTGAAATAGTAACCACACCGCAGATTTTGTAATCTGTATTCTCAGCTATTTTGAACCAGAAATCCAAGGCAATATGAATGCAAATCTATGTGTAGCATTTCAAATACACGTCAGAAATCCAGTTTCACTGTGAATTTTTGCTTCTAACTTAAAAAAAGAGTAGAAGCAGAATTTGATTAGATGGTCTTCAAAGACTCCATGGAATGTATCTGTCCATGGAGGATCCTGTTGTGAGGAAACAAACACTTCACCATCATAAAACTGCATTCTACTTGATCTTGGCCTAGTAGCAGAATTAAAGGGAGAGTGACACAACAAGCTGTACTCTTAATTGATCTCTAAATACTAGTAATGTTTATAGAAAAGGTTGGTAGAATATTATGGTGCACATGTTTCTATTTTACACATCCTTGTTTTTTTTTTAATTTTACTTTGCAGTACAAGAAAAAATTTGATGGCCTAGAGGTATCACAGTTAATGGCAGTTCCCTGCATGGCCAATAATGGACTGTTTATTTCCTTCTGAGTGATCCTACAACAAGTGTCTCATTTCCGTGTGTGGTCTCTTCCACCTCACTGTAGTTTCTATATAATACAAAAAAGTCCTACATACAGTATGCCCCAATTCATCAGTCAATAGCTCCACAGGTTCATGTTACTGCTGATATAAAGAAGGGTGGTTGTTATTTTATATTGTGTATCCAAATTTATGAAGACACCAGGCACACCCTTAAGAATACGGCAAGCCAATAGATCATAAAGTATCTTTCTTTGTGTCTCACTTCCCAATTCCTGTGAGAACAGTGTAACAGAAATATGGATGTATTTTCTTTCCCTGGACAAGGGTTCATTCCTAATAGAAATGCCCTACTTGTGGCTTCTTTCTCTCAGCTTATATCACTTTTAAGAAAGTAGGAAAGAGACCAGCTCACAACCCTGTGTAAGGCTGCATTCACACCTCATTTTACCCTCCATTGTAAGGATACGTTGGGTAGATTTGCAATGTGTCCTTACAATGGAGAGCAAAGATGTATCACGGAGCATGCTCAAACAGTGGGATATGTTGCCCTTCTACCCCACCCCTTAAAAGCAAGAGTATGAGTGAACATCACATGTGACAATGAAATCATTAGGGACCTCCCTCCTGTTGAGAGACATAAACGTTCAGTATAGGCAAGGGAAGTAATAGAATTTGTTGCATCCGTCCCCATTGGCTCCATTGTCCTTAGCTGAGCCTATAATGTACGTCGCTCAGCAGAAAGGAAAGTTGTACCTTTCTGCATCTTTTTCATTGTTTTACACAGTATATGATGACAGTATATGTCTATGGACACACTCAACTTATACGCTGCGAGATTTCCTGTTATTACACTAATTGTATCACATAAACGTGATGTGAACCTAGCCTAACACAAGGTGTGTAAAGATCTAGCTGAACATGATATGCCTAACACAAACAGCCTCATTCAAGAGACAGAAGAGACTAGAGACCTAGTGAGAGGTAACAGCAGGGGGCACCAATCACTGCTTGTCACAGGTATATCTGGTGATCCTTTTAACAGAAGAAATATATCACAGCTCTTTTATAGCTGAATTTATTATTTTAGTATGTTTAACATTATGATTAACATTAGATACATCTGATTTGGAATGGTTGCAAAATATGTTAGTAAAAATGTAAAGATTATTGCCACTAAATGTTTCATATACAGTGAATTTATTATTAATGAATACGTGTACATGTCATAAGAAAATAGTTTCATGTTAAAAACAAAAGTAAAGAAGTGGGTCGAATATCCATCTTACTTCAAGTTTGACACATCCAACAAATGTTCATCATGCGATGATTGTGTTACCTAAAATATCACTGTCAGGCAGAGATGCAAGAGTTCTTGTAAGGAAGGGTTGGGTATTTTTAGTTTCATTTATCCACAGGTGTGTAAATTATTCATTCCATTTCACCGTGTCAGTAAGATTACGTTTCCTGATCAGAGAAAGGGGCAAACAAAAACTACGGTGCGCATTCCTTGTAATCATGTGTTCCAAAATGTATTTGTAGTTATTGATGTAACTATTATGATTACGGGATATATAAACACGTTATACACAGCGCTAAAAGAATCTGTAAGCACATCTCACCCACTGCACCTTCCTAATCTCTGGATAAGATACATTCACTGGCTTTTTTGTCAGCTTCTTGTATATGTTCACTGTGATGCGTATCTTCTTTACAAATGCAAATGAAGTTTTAAAGATCTAAAATATGACGCTTGGATAATCCATGTTAATTCTCAGTAGAATCTAATCATACATTTGCCACTAGTCTATTTTGAGGAAAGTATGTGTGATGACAGCTTTCACAATTGTAAAGCACTGCTCAAGAACAAACCACCAGGAATCCCACCCAAACAAATGTTATGTCTTGGCAGGGGCCCATGCCTGAAGATCTCCAGTAGCTCCTTTGAAATCAGTGCAGTGGAACACATCTTTATATTGTAGTCATGCAGCGAAGTGAAGAAGTAGAAGAAAGAATTTGAAGTTTAAACAATATATAGCTTAAAGGTATACAACCAGTCAATAGAAGCCATGCCTCACATGTAGCTCTCCTTAGAAGGCTCCTTCACGTCTGTGGTTAAGATCACTCCCATGGGTGTCTCGTTCCCATCATGTCTCCTTCTGTCATGTGGGGAAAGTTTTCAGACCACCATTTCATTTTCTGTGTTTAAAACAGGATGGAATCCATTAGAAAGCAGATATTAAGTGAAAAGAAACTTTTCTATTGTCTTAAGAAATGGTCTGAATAGTGAGATGTGGACAGAAATGTTCAGTAGCAGGCTTTGATATTATGGGTCAGAATATATATAAAGAAATAAGGCATGATGCTGAACACATCAAAAAGACATTTTTTTAGTGTCTCTTCAAGGCTTCCCAGGCACTGATGAAGTACAGGGTTTCCTTTGATTAGAAATTCAGTATCACTGATGCGCATCAGCATCAAAGTGCTGTCCTTTGCTTAAATATTCCCTAAACTCTTTTCTCTTCTTTTCACCCATTTTTTCTGAAAATGCTGATCTATCTTTCTTCACACCTCATCTTCTGCATTAATAATATACTTTATAATTTAGAAGGTATTCAAAAATTGAACATATTTCAAAGTGCTAGCTCAATTGCCTGAGGCTACACAAATCTTGATTGGGCTACCAAACTTTCCAGCTCAGGATCCCAACTGTCTTAGCGCTTTAGGCAGCATTTTTATTAAACTTAGTATTAAACAATACTGCCTAGAGAATGATTAACAATTTATGTCTTCCTTAAGAAAGGATTAACACTGCTCTATCATTTTGATATTTAAATCTTTATTTAAATTTCATTGTGAAAGCTGGTTAAAAACATATAAAGTGGAATCTAAGAGATTAACTAATAAAATTAAATTGCATTGTCATCAACAAATATTGTAGTTTTCTATTACACATGGGCATTATATCTGCATTTTGCTATTGGTATTGTCCTTTCTTTATATTGAATGTTAATCCTATATTAAAGGACTCCTGTCATCAGGTCTCCTGTTGGAGCAGCTCACAAGGATCCATCCCAGCCTTTATCTAGTCAATTCATACATTAATCATTATAAAATCATCTTTTCTTTATTATGTAAATGAGGCTGGTCACATGGTCAGAGGCAGTGATGTCACCCCTGTTCCCCCTCCTCTCTCCTCCCCCTGCTCATGTCTGTGTGTAATGTATAGTAAAGCATAGTTAGTGTGTGTGCTGCATCTGCTGACATGCTGCATCCTCCTAATACACAGAGACACAGACATCAGCTACACAAGTACCTGACATGCTCTGCTATACACATGTGTGATACACAGACATCAGCTACACAAGTACCTGACATGTTCTGCTATAACATGTCTGCCTGGAGCTGTTGTATCTTTCACATACACACACACATGCAAACACAGGCTGCAGGGAGCGTGGCCACCAGCAAGCACATGGAGCAGCCATTACATGGAGCAGCTGTCAATCACTGGGGTGTGGCTGTACCTCCCACTCATGAATAAGCTGGACAGCTTGAATATGCTAATGTCTCATTGGACATTTCACAGGTCATTTGCATACAGCTTTAGGACCTCATTGCTTAAGTTTACAGGCATGTACAGGAACAATGAAGGGATAGAGGCAGTGCTCTCTAATAGCAGTTTATGAATATATATTTAGTTTAGGGGGGTTATTTTGCATGACAGGTTCTCTTTAACTTTGTCTCAATCTGTGGAGAAATTGCAGGAGCGTGCACAGGATCTCTACTATTAATGTGCTCTGAACAGGAAAAAGATCAAAACTGTAATACACAGTTCTACACTGTAAAACTGCTCTAATGTCAAAGTTCCAAAGTCTATCCAGTTGAAAACAAAATATTATTTTGTATGATACCAAATTTACCTAACCACTTGGACACTCAGCATCTGCAGAACTGAGTCCTTGAGTTCCCCATGGGACAATGGTACATAGCCATCCATTCTTTCTCTTGAAGACTGACAAATAGCTCTGTTTCAACAGTCCCAAAGAAATCAATAATGTGAGTCTAATTTGGGATATCACCACTTTAAAAATGACCTGGTCTTGATGGTATTAACCTCTTCCTGCTCTAAGTCCGATATATCGACCATGAGCGCAGTAACTTAACGCTAAGTGTCCGATATATCGGACACAGAGCTGATGCTGGTTGTAACTAACAGCCGACACCCCAGTGTAACACCCACAGTCGGAGTGGGCTCTGATCGCGGGTGTTTAACCTGTTAAATGCCGCGGTCAGCGCGACCACGGCATTTGAACTGCGTTTGGTGGGTCTTTCCCCCACGATTCCCCCACAGGCCGTCTTCGGTGGGCACCGATCGTTTCCCTACTAGCCCTCAGGTCGGATCAGGACCCCAAGGCTGCCTGTAGGCAGTGCCTATAAGATGACGTCATCTTTAAGGCAAAGTGCTAGCCCATGCATGTGCATAGGCTGACACAGCTAATACACTGCAATACATCAGTATTGCAGATTATTATTATGAACAAGCAATTAGATGATTGCTTATATAAAAATAAATTAATAAATCAATAAAAATGTCCATAAGCCCCATAACATTTAATGTGACATATAATGCACAAAAAGTGTGAATCATTACACAAGCCCCACATATATAGTATCACCACGTCCATACAATAAAAGTAAATAATTATTGAACCCGCACAACAAACGCCGTAAATTGCATAATTAACATAACAAATTTTTAGATAGGTTTTCTCTTTTTTATCTTTTGGAAATGTGTAAATTTTAGGGCTAAATAAGCGTATAACCAACCAAATTTGTCCATTCTAAATTTTGCCTCCATTTAGATTTAATTACTATGAAGATCTCAAGGGGTTAACAATCTTTCTAAAAGCTTTTTCTGATAGTTTGAGAGGTGCTAGTTTTGGGCTTGTTTAATTTATCTTAGCATTTTGCTTTTTGTGCTTTTTTGCAACATTTTCAAAAAAGTAGCGATTTATGTGCACAACACCTAATGGCAGAAATGCAGTGGAGTATTTTTGCAAAAAAACTAATTGCTGTTCTTTTGTAAGCTGTACAACAATGGAATAAATTTAATGGGGCTTATTTACCTAGGGTCCCGCGGATCTCACTTCCGCCGGCTTTTAGAAATTTTCAGGATTTGCGCCACTGGGACAGGTATTTAGAAGGGGATTGTATAGCACGCGATCGGATTTTGGTGTGAATGCGCCGAATTTTATGCAACAGAAATCGGGGGGCAGGCTTTCAGACAATCCGACGGATTCGGACTGAGCGTGGGATTTAATTTTAAAATGATGTCGCAAGACAATGCACTTACATACACCGAGAAGAAGAAGGTGAACTCCGGTGGACCGGATTGGGGAAGCAAGACATGCAGGAAATCGGCCGCATGATCTAAGTGAATCGTGGCAGAGTTCATTATAGTTGGACATTCTGGATTGGGGATCGTGCTAGGGACAGGTAAGTAAATGTGACCCAATATCTTGATTTTAGTGTTTAATTAAAACACAAAACAGGATATTTCACATAAAAACTTTACGGAGAGTGAGTTTTAGGTGCCTAAAAACAGATCCACCAATATGCCATAAAAGCTGGAAAATTAACGGAAAAAAAAAAACATTAGGAAAAACATTAAAAAAAATGAAATCATCCCCTTTATTTTAAATTGAATAACACTTTAAGGGATATTGTGTTGAGAACAAACTTATTGATGAGAGTAGTATGTCTCCACAAATCTTTATGTGGTCTGTAAATTTGTATGTATATGTATCTGTAAATCTGATGTCCAGTGTATACCCAAAGTAAATAAGTAGGAGGCCAAGCATGTGTGCTATCTCTCTACAGTATTGTAGAAACTGTCTAAAGCAGTGGATTGTGGAAAGCACTTTGTGAAAACCCTATTAAGGATTTGCCTGTCTCTGGATAAGCTAAAAAGTGGGCTTTGAGCATTGTGGATGTGAAGTTGTATAAGAGGCTATTAGAGTCTTAATTATGAGTTGGGCAAACTCAAAAGGGCCACGCATTATTATTCCAATGATATCTTTTTTACTCATTTTAGAGAATGGGGTAATTACACTTGAGGCAACTTTGTTTGAGTGGACATAACAGTGAACCAATCAAAGAATTTGGAACAAAGGGGCATAAATTGGGAATAAAGGGGCAGATTTATCAAAAGTGCTGTAAGGTAACACAGTGCAGAGTTAGACTAGACAGTCGTACATTGCACAATATTCATATAAGTGTGTGGTGCTGGGTGATAGTCGTATTCCTGTTAGTTGGCTTATTTTACACCAGAAAACTGGGATAAAAGTCGGGTAAGTATTATCTTCTGAGCACAAACTTTTGGATGTGGAGTCAAGCACCCTTTTTCTGAAGACTGTCTAAAGCCTTTGACAGTTTTTATTATATATTACGTCAGAATTCTGTCGTAAACAGATTACTAAATCTGCCCCACGATGTTGGATACATTTTATTATTTCTCTATTTCCACATATTTTATCTTTTTTCATCATTATAACTATACAGAGCACTTTTCTATTGTTATGGGCGAAAGAGTTTGTATTCTGAGCATGTTGTAGTTTTCAATAGTCCTATTTTGGGTACAAATGTCTTTTTGATGTTTTTATTCCTCTTTATATATATAAAAAAGTGAAAAAAGAGCTGACCATAAAATGGCAATTCTGGCATTACATTTGTGTTTTAAATGCTGTTCACCATGCTGAGTGAATTGCATTATGTTTCAGTAGTTCTGATTTTTTAACTACACAAATTATGATTATTTTTCTCTTTAGTTTTTATATGGTGATTTTACATTTGACCTTTTTTTTTCATTATTTGCTAAATGTTTGCAATTCTTTTTTTTTTTCATTCACACAAGGAGACCTAAACATTCAATTATTTTATGACTGTTGTTGCACTGGCTCAAATAGGTATTTGAACATGACAGTCTGGGCGCCACAGCAACCCTTTGGCACCTTCCTCAACTTGGGGTTTGAGGGTTTGAGAGAGGGAGCCATTTTTATCCCCAACCCCTTCAGTGACCCCTAGTGATGTCCATAAGTCTGTTCCTTTATAGTAGAAATAGTGCTAGAAGAGTTGCTGTGCTACCATATCAGAGCACTGTAGTACTGTTTTAGTACTAGGAAGGGGTTAATCATACAAAATGGTTTTAGGCAAAGCAGTTCTCTAAATTTCCTTTTGTGAAACAAAACTGTTTTCCGGTAACATGTTTAGTAATGTCCTTATTATCTTTTAATTATGAGGTATTTTTACGTTACTTTATAAATGCCTCACTATCTACCATTTTCTGTGCACCCAGGAAGATAGTACAGAGAGAAAAATGATTAACGTTACTAAGAAACTATTGTAGGTAAAAAGGAATAGATAAGGAGGTCTCACACTTATAATAACGCAACAATAAAATAGCCCTCTATTTAATGTTAACCAATATCTCTCCATTGGGAACTAGGGCTAATTATCTAAAGAATTGTAATATTAGGAGATGAGACAGTTAAATTAAATGCTGTTTTAAGCCACTTTTTAATTATGTTTCTACGGCAGGAGAGCGACTTGGCAGCTTCCGCATTTTTCTCTGTGGCAAGTGGGAACATCCAATCCCATAAAACATATCTATTTTCTTCCATGGCAAGAGACAGCTTAATGCATATTCACTGAACCATTATCAGTGTCATTTTATTTAAGAAATACAAGAGCTACTTATTATTGAAGCTGTGATTTACTTAAATTTTGTACAGCAATAATGATGTGACATTAGAAGCCACTGATGTATACGGTAATGTTATGTGTCATGTGAGCGTGGCATTTGAGGTAACTCCTTCCGTTGTTAATTAGCTCATGTGGTGTAAGATGTCTATCACATGGAAAATGACTGTAATTCATAATTACTGAATCACAAGGTTGTAGGCTACACACATCTATGATGGGCAAAATGGAGAAGGGAAAACCAATCCCAATCAGGATAGTTTGTATAATTAGGAAGAAAGTAACACATCTTTTGGGAATACAGCCACCCACCTCCCCTGATAGATGCTGACAAAAGTATTTACTGCTTTGATGCAGTCATTAAGTGGTATAAAGGGGTTTCCAAAGTATTGTAAAAGAGAGATTTAATGCAGCAGTTTAAGTTGTTTTTACTGAATATTGTATGTATGTCTTTGTAAATATTCCCATCCCTTTACCTCCAAAAAAAAAAACTCCACAGTAAAAGTGTCTGAGTCATCCTACACCAGGGTACTGATACTGAAATCAGCTGTTTCCTTTACTAAGGCCTGCGCCAAGTTAGCCTCTTGTGGTTGGCTAAAGAGCATCTGACCAGCTCTCTCATGTCACCTTTAAGCCATTAGCTTCTGTAAGACTTGAAAGAATCTCTTCTTTCAAATGAATCTTGAAATTTGTTTCTAGGTGCTATGGATCCAGAGATATTCAGGTTTAAAGTGAGAATATCAGGTGCCATTTTTATATATAAAAATCACTCCCAACGGCAGTTTAACAGTTAATATCTCCGTTTTCCTACATTTTAGAAACACAAATTTACACAAACGCATATAAAAGAGGAGACTCTCTTCTTTCATAGGAAAAAGGAAGTAAGGTTCTATGTGTCACAGAGCCAGAGATACAGCCCCCTGAATTTAAACCCCCCAAATCCAGATTCTTAGCCATCAGGCTGCAGGGAGCATTTGCTGCACACAGGAGCTGCTGCACCTCACAGATAATGGAAATATTCACTTTATATGTTACTACATTTTGAGAAAGGATAATATCAACTAATATTCATGGTTTTAACCCTTCTCTATGCAGAACTATCTAAGAACACACTTTTTCTGTTTTTTTTCTGTTGTTTTTGCGCCTTTTCATTCAGGCGCACCGTTTTTGTGCCATTTTTTCGGCTAAACGCCAAATTAGCTGCGCAGCAAAAATACCCAGCTTTCCCTCATTTATCCTAGCAATCCAGATGTTTTGCTGTGCCTAATGATATTCATCATTTGCAACTTTTAATTTAGGCGCAAAAACTGGTGCTAAAATACTCCAGCCCGTGGCGTTAACTGAGAAGAAAGCACTGAGCCCCTTTGCAGAACAGCTCATTTCTAGCAGCAAAGATCAGCCAGACACTGCAGACACCAGTACATATAATACAGACATGAGATACTCTGCAGACAATAGAACATATAATACAGACATGAGATGCTCTGCAGGCACTAGAACATATAATACAGACATGAGATACTCTGCAGACAGGAGCTGCAGACTCTATTTACAGTTCATCACCTTATATTTACAAAACATTCTGCAGAATCCTGAGCTCAAAGCAAGAGAGAAGAGAACGTTGCAGAATGTTGCACATAGTACTGACAAGTGTCCCCCATGTAATTCTGCACAGTATCACCAGTGTTTCAGAGGGGACTGAGCAGAATTACAGGGGTGCAGCAGGAGATCAGCACTGGGGGATCCCCTCCAGGAGAAGCCCCTGCTGAGGAGGTCACTGGGTGCTGGGTGTCACACACCTGGGTGCTGCTGTTAGGCATACCTCCCAACATTTGTGAAAAGGAAAGAGGGACGAAATGGCGGCACGCGATCCCCCTAAGCCACACCCCCAATCACTCCCTGGCCACGCCCCAAATTTTAGCCATATTAAAATAATAAAAATCATCTCAATAAAAAAAAAAAAAAAAGTATCCTCATTGGGATTTGAACCCAGAACCTGCAGTGTCCATGTACAATAATAACACAGCGCCTCAACCAACTGAGCTATAGCCTCTGTGATAAACAAGGTGGAGAATTTTGGTAACTAAGAACTATGTCTTTTGTTACACTGTGACACAGATTTACTGCCTTGGTATATAGGGAGGGATCTTCTCAGATTATTGTAATTATTGAGACTATTATTATTATTATGGAGATTATTATTATTATTGAGATGATGATTATTATTTTTACCATTATTAATAATCATCTCCATAATAATAAAAATAATAAAATATATAATAATAATAATAGTCTCAATAATTACAATAATAATCTCTGAGAAGATCCCTCTCTATATATCAGTGCATTAGTCTGTATCACAATGTAACACTGGCTGATAACATGTCTTAGTTACCAGAAATCCTCAGCTCTGTATCACTGGGCTTATAGCTCAGTTAGTTAAGCTCCTGTCTGCAGTGCAGAGGATCCCAGGTTCGAATCTCAGCCTGGCCAAAACTTTATTTAATTTAATTATATAAATAGCTTGTGTCTGGGGAAGCCCTGGAGACCATATATGGACAGATGCTGATCTGACCTGATGACGTGGTCCCTGCTCTCTCTGCTAAGCTGACACTTCTCTGAAAAGGATTCCCTCCCGATGTCTGCTCTGGGGAACCCTAGGAGATGCAGTGACCATATATGGATAGAGATCTGAAGCTGATGACGTGGTCCCTGCTCTCTCCGCTAAGCCCGACACTTCTCTGAAAAGGATTCCCTCCCGATGTCTGTAGAAGCCATTCTGTACTGTGAGTTCAGACTTTCAAAGTATTTACTATGCGGACACAGTGCCGGGACACAGCGGGACCTGGGGGGAGAATCCGTGACAATCTCATAGCTGCCCGTGACGCGGGGCAGAGGTACGAAAAATGGGAAAGTCCCGTCAAAATCGGAACGGTTGGGAGCTATGCTGTTAGGGTCATTCTCATTCTGGGATGTGGGAGAAGCAGAGAGGAGCTTGTAGCAGGATCACATGTAAGTGCCTGAATCTAACATTGCGCCAAAATTGCGCCTAAACTATGTTAAAGTAAAGTGATATAAGAGGCAGGAAATTAACTTATAACAGATGGTTGTAGCTTGTGATAATTCTGTAAAACAGTGCGCCAGAATTTAGGTGCAACTACTACACTTAGGCGCACAAAAGTGATAAATATGGCCCTTTCTCTTTTATTCCCTTTTATTTTGTGATACTGTTTTAGGAAACTAGATTTTCTTTATATAAGTATTCTGGATTTGTACATATTTTAGAGGAAATTTTGAATGTTAATTGCCAAATGCATCGCCTGGTTGTCTGCTTTCAAAATGATATAGGTTTATGGCACTTTTACTTTTTATTCTGTTTTATTGATATATTTTGCAGGTTGTGACTGTCTAAAAATGTCTAGCTGAAAAGCAGATATCTAGTGTTTACAGTTTTAGTGATATTATGTGGATTTATTTATGTGAACATATCAATAGGGCACATTTGTGAACTCTACAAATGTCCATCTATTACATTTAGGAGATGTGAAGGTAAACATTTTCTGTTTGGATCAAATTTTTTGCCATCAAAGTCAAATTTTAAGTATTTTTAATAAAATGTTTCAATTTGAATCAAAATTGCATGAAGGCACCTATGTCTATAAAATTTTTGATGCAATTTTGAAAATGGGGCAAGTGTCTGCTTTCAAAAAATATCGGTCCCTCTCCCCAATGGGCCTCACAGTCTAATCAACCTACCAGTAATTTTTTGGAGTGTGGGAGGAAACCGGAGGACCCAGAGGAAACCCACGCAGACACACGCATACAAAATCTTTGCAGATGTTGACCAGCGCTGCAAGGCTGTAGTGCTAATCACGGAGCCACCATGCTGCCCATAAATCTTTTATCTATCTCCTATAAAATTCTCCCATATTACAGTTTGTTTTACCATACTAAAGGAGCCTCTTGCTGACTGTGACTGGTCATAAAATAGTTTTATTTTGGGGCCCCACTTTTAGTTTTGCCCAGGGCCCCACTTTGCCTAGAACCGGCCCTGGATGTATTATAGGGTTAACTGTTTTGCTGTTTTGTTTATATTTTCCAGACATGCAGGCTGCTTCTGATTGGCTAGTTTTCTGGAAAGTTCCAGGGACAGTGGTGATAAAAGGAGGCCTCTGCACTGGCTCTCTTTTGTGCTTTTGTCTTTTGACTACATTCTGCGATTTCTAGTGGAAGCTGCTGTTGCATAAGGGAGAAACCATCCTCCTCACAATACCAGCCAGTCTGATCAGTTTGCATGTCCCACCGCTTGGAAGGTTGCACTTATCCACAGTTGCTGTTTGGAGGAACTGTGCATTATTAGAATGAAAGAACTGTGAGTTTTATCAAATCTCTGTTATCCAGTATGTGTCCCTGGCTTAAATCCACATACCATCATGGACCTGCCCTTTAACATCCATGGCTAGGTGGCCATCAACCAGCCACTCATGTCCTAGGAGTAACATCCCCCCTCACCACATATGGTCAGGTCCAATGTGGTATGTTAAACTTATAATGGAAGACAATCCAAACAGATAGATTTGTAATGTAAAGCATCAAGAAAGGATAGCAGAAGATTGAACCACTGATGAGACCAGAAATACAAGACAGATTTCCATTATAAATGCAGAAAAGCTGTAGTGCATTTACCAAAACAGCACATGTAAACACAATGGTGCACATTTATCATATGGTGTCGCTAAGTGTGCCAGCATATAATTGTGCCCCCATCACCCGACACCCCCGGATCTATCAGTGGCTCCAGTCTCCTGGTAAATTCTGGTGGACAGCTGCGTTGTGCTTTGCTGGGGGGGGGGGGGGTACCTTTATGCCAGGTCTGACAAGGCGTAGAATTGCACCCTTACTTGTCTTTAACTGGCACAACCTGTAGGCAGACTCAGGCATGAGACAGGAATGTGCCACACCTCCCCAATCTGCCACCAACTACACCCCTTTCATGAGGTGACTGATGGGGGAAATAGGTGCAATTTCTGGTCTTAAGCATGGAACTGTACCTATTTCATGTCTTACACACGAGATACCAAGCATAGAAACCCTAGTAAATATTTATCACACCCAAATTTAGAGATGATCAAACAGACTGTTATAAGGGTAATGACTATCCCTTGACGTCCAATATCATTTGACGTCCAAATCTGGAGAATGACAAGAAAATAAATACCACATGAATTGTTCTTTTTCATTTTCTGTGTTTATATTTATGGTTTGAATTGTGTTTTATCAGCGTATATATGGAAGCCTAATTTAAGTTCTTTGGTATAGATTTTATTCAAGCTCATTAGCCAGGGCGATCATGTACATAGCGATCATGTAGACCACATTCTGCATTATAGCTTCATAAAGCCAGAAATCCATTGTCTCTTGGAGCTAATACAACTTTAGTAACTGTCCTCAAATTGTATGTGTAAAAATGCATATTCTGTATGCTCTGTCACATGCTAAGCAAGCATTAGTTCATTGAAACACACATTTTCGGAAGGATATTGATTTGTGCCAAACACTTTTAGACACTGGAGTTTATTTTTTTCCTCCCAGTATCCTTAGGGATCTATTTAAATTACCCTAAAAAGTTAAGCCAGCTGTAAAATTGATGGTGCAATGCTTTCTTGGCACTCGAGTTTAGCGTAAATCTACTTTTCAGATGGTTTGATGCCAAATACAATTTTTAATGTATAACAGACTGCACTATATGAAAACAACTAGCTACTTTTATTAAGTGCTAGATAGAGATCTCAATTACTGAAATATTGCTTCTACTTTACTTTTTAGTGATTGCTATCATGGGAAGTTCAAGATTGAAGTGGCTTTGTTAGATGTGATGATGCAGTATTCAGTGGGTGCTTCTTTTAAAGATATAGTAAATTATTTGTGATGTCATTCCGTATTGATCACTTGGTGTCTTACCAATAGTACTGCTACTGTCATGGAGAATGAGTGGACAAAGGTGTTTGTGGCCACCTGCATTGGAAGAAATAGGAAGTATAAATGGGTTCTTATATGCACGGAAACACTACAGTGTAGTTGTATTGAGTAGCTGCTGTCTCTCCTTCCTAGGGACGGTCTTGGCAGGTGCACTCACTGGGGGAGATTTATCGAGATGTCTGTGCCAGAATTCTAGAGTTATTTGCAGCAAAAAACGGTCTGAAATGCCTTACTCTATATTTATTGAGGGGTTTAGACCATTTAAGGTACATTTTTGATGTGTAAGGAAAAGGGGAAACAAAAAGTCCATGCACCAAAGAAAATTTTTTATTTAGCACATTAAACTAGTATGACTCAAAAGTATTAAATAACTTCAGATATATCATTCAGCATCAGACATAGTGATAAATCAGGTGCAGCAGACTGGTCTAGTCATACTGTACACTGGTTTAATGTTTGGCACTTTTGTTGGACAGGTTGCATTCACATAAACATTAAGATAAGTTTCATATTAAGGCAGTGTAATTTTATTCAGCGTGATATGACTTAATAAGGAAACATGTTTGATTCTTGTTGTTTCAGGATATTAGGTCAGTGCTGTTTTGTTGTTACAGTTGTTTCACTACTGTTATCATTTCTGTACTATTTTTTAATCATACAAAAGCTCCATTAAGGTTTGAAGATAATAGCAGGAGTAAACCCTTTACTAATACAGCAATGACCTGAACTCATTAGGAAATACCACGGTTACCAAATATTACAACGAACAGAGGGGAAGATTTATTATTACACTTCTTTTACATAACAATGCAAAAAAAAACCCAAATGTTTGCACAGTCACTTTTTTGTACATTTTTCAGCAACTTTGCCACATTTACATCACAACTTGCACTTTCATCTCATGGCCGTAAGGAAGTGAAAGGGGTGAGCGCACTTCACGCCTCCTTCCTCCATAGGCAGATGAGCGGCTTGGTGGCAAATACTGGGGCTCATTTACTAAGGGTCCAAATCACACATTTTCTTCGGATTTTCCAAATATTTCCGATTTGCGGCGAATTGCCCCAGGATTTTGGCGCACGCGATCGGATTGTGGCTCATCGGCGCCGGCTTTCACGCAACAGAAATGGGGGGGATGGCCGTTGGAAAACCCAACGGATTCGGAAAAACTGCGTAATTTTAAAAAAATTTGTGTCGCACGAACAGCACTTACATACACCGGGAAGAAGAAGGTGAACTCCGGCGGACCTCGGCACAGCAGCGACACCTGTTGGATATCAGGCGCATGGACCTTAGTGAATCCTGGCAGGCCCAAATCAGCACCGGAGAACGCGCCGCTGGATCGCGACTGGACCGAGTAAGTAAATGTGCCCCACTGTGTGCTCACCACTGTCAAATCATGCAACCAGATCAAGGCCTCCATAACGGCCATGTGAATGCACTCTAAGACAAATTAAACTAAGAAACAAGACAAAAAATGAAACTAGACTGACAAGAAGACTAGAAAGAGAAAAGATTAATCTCCCGCAGAATATCAATTATGGATTCTGAACAAGCCTCTATCGGCTAATAGGAATTCCATAGCTGAATACACTGTGGTTTTTAAGGGCTCCTTCCTCACCCCTTGTCAAGTTTAATTGTCAAATTTAACTGTAACTGGCAGGTGGCTATGAATTCATCTCTACTCATGCTCTCATCCAGGTTGGTCAAGAGGGCAGGAAAAAGTGGGTTCAACTTCCCTAATGAATACAGTGGACTTATCATTGTAAGTGACCAGTCTTGTTACATTCCTTCTATTTTTATGTTACTTACATCTGTGAACATGTTTGCTCTGCTATTAACCCAAACAGAACAAAAAGTCCTGCATCAAAATTTTTATTGGAGCCTTCGATGCAGAAGTGATCCAGGCCTTAATGACAATAGAAAACAAATTCTACCCTAGTTGTTATCTAAGAATAAAATTGCTCTTTAAAAGTATAATATCTCTTTGAAATCACAAGGAAGTGACTGAAAGGATTTTCAGTGACTGATTTTCATTACAGCTGGAATGAATTAATATATACCACAAATAAAAGATTTCCTCCATTAATTAGTGGTCCACTTTCCCTGATTCATTAGCATTGTTTAAACAATTGCCAGAAAAGTATTTGTAATTTCAGGTCGAGACAGAACTGGACATGTTGGGTCAGTACTGTGTGGTTGCCCCAGAAGAAATATTTTGCTGCCTTACACTGGATGGTTTGGCGATTCCTCTGTACTTACACATTAGTATGTGTTCTGATAGCTTTTCTTTTCTTTGGCGTTTGGAATATATTTTAGTGTTTGAATCTTTATAATGTTTGCAATGTTATTTTTGGCTTCATTGATCATAGCTTCCCTGCAATGTTGTTCTGCGTAGTTAGAGGTATTAGAGAGAAACCCATAATTTTAGAAAATGTCAGTGCACAAATTTACATATGTGCCACATGTTGCTTCTCTCTGACAATGAAGTATTCCCTGCAAGAGTGAGAAACCAAGTGACTAGCATTTGCCAAAACCAGCATCATGGTAAAAACAAAATACAATAATATCAAAAGCTACAACTCTGCCAGCAAGAAGGCTGAGAACAGAGGCATGGCGGGAGTTTCTTTTCTGTAATTGTAAACATTACATAAATAAAAAATATGTACACGCCTTCTCATATTCAGACTGTAAAATGGAATAATGTCCACCTGCTACCTTATAACATATTTTTTTATGTATTCACACCATATACATTGTGTATCCAGATTCTAGTACAGGTTAGCATCCATTAAAAACCAAAAATAAAAGGGCCTAGAAATCCACATCCTATATTCATAAAGAAACATACATAGGCACAGATTCATAGGACGGAGGAGATAAAGGTATATGGTTGCTTTGTCTCCTGTGTAACTCGTAGCTAACCATTAGGTTTTGTGTACCTGGATAGAGTATTATCACGTATTGAATAGGCAGATGAAAGCCTAAGAGAACACAAGACCCTCAGCAACGTGAATGCAGCTGAGGCATAAAATAGCAAGCAGTGCACCTTAAAGTATAACCAGGAGAAGCATTTTAGAATCTCTATAGAGATCCATAAATTTGCTGATCTTCACATCCACGTTATGCTACATTCTGAAAGCTTTCGAATGTCTTTTAATCACATCTGTTTCTTTGGAACAAATCCTTTCAGCGTTTGAGGGATTTACGACAGGTTGCTAGACGCTTCCTGAAATCAATTAATGAGTAAAACTGTCAACAGTGGAAAGCTTGGACAGGAAAGCCTCATGATGAGTTAAATAAGAGAGGCTTCTCATATATGGATGAATAATCGCACAAGTAAATCCTTTGAAAAAACACAAAGTAGCGCATTGCCTTTTTTGGATTATTATGCTTTAAGCTACATGTTTACCTTCCCTTTTAGATTATTCTAGCAGGAACAGTCTTTTTCTTTGATGGTAAGAAAATGTCTCTGAGCAAGGCAAAACGAAAAGCCTTTTTTAAATAATAAACTTACTTTACCATCTTAGCCAGCAAAAGGGAGAAGTGTTCTGCCCAATGGGAAACCGAAAAAGTCCAAGGCAGTTATAAGTAGGGTGCGTGTCATTGTATATTTGTCCAGATCTATTTGAGCTCCAGGCAGAGGACTGTGATGAAAACCTGTTGTTCTTAGCCATTCCCTTAACCAGTTTGTTTTCTATTGTATTTTTATGGTAATGATCTTTATGTAGTGCTCTAAAAAGGAAATAATTTGTTTAAGGGAAACTGTAGGCCCTGATACTGTTTCCCTGTTTTTGGAATTGTGTTTACTTTCATAGACAAAGTAGCATTGTCTGCCACACTGTATGATATAACATATCTGTACCTAAATCATTTACACTGTACTGGGTCAACTTGTGTATTGGAACCAAAAGCAAAGCTCACGGTTCTGCTGGTCATTACAGACTTCCATAGAGGGGTTGTCTTTCACCCAGAAGAAATGCAATACCATTGCTATGTCTGGTATTGCAGCTAAGTGCTAATGAAGTGTATAAAGAGGTGTAGCACTGTTTGTGGGGAAAAAGCTATACTAACTTACAAGGTAGTTTTCCATATACCACATTACATATACTATAGTTCCTTGTTTAGAAACTGCACAAGCCAAAAATGCAAATCACCAACACGTGTTTTGCCACCTGTTACTTTCTTCTTGGTCTGTATACATCTCTTTATCTGTGTGGTAGTTGTCTTTGGCTAAGTGCTATATATCTAGGATGTTGTTGGATTTAGTGCCCAGATTACATTCACAGCAACATATAATGAAGTTTACATTATGGAGGAGAATTTTTAATTACCCAGAACGACTTTATGCTTGTATTCCATCCAGGAGGGCAAGGTTATTTAATGGATTTGCATTACTAAAAAAATGTCAATAAACATACATTATACAGTACACAATTCAAGTGACCGAGCAGTGATCAGCATAACACAAACTCCTAACACAGATGTGAACTGGGCCTAAGCCAACCAGCTGATGGTTAGACAAGAAGGTTTTGAGTCAATAAAGCTATCACTTTCAATTTCTCTCTATCTATCTGTCATTCTATGTACTATTTCTTTAGAGTGTTTAACATAAATTTAGATGTCTGTCTAATTCTATCATCTTTCCATTTCTCTACCTGATGTCTATTGATATTTGTTTTATATTGCATTAATCTACACACCTCTTTATGGCACTAAATAACCTCTACTTAAAAATAAAAATTGGATGAACAAGGAGGCATGTAATATAAAGAGAAAGTACCGTTAGTATTAAATTCAGCCCCCCGGATAGTACTAGTTTGATAGTATGCATTTTTTCCATGTGTAATGACCAGGCATAGTTTTTTCCATCAATGCCTTCTACAAGATATAATACCTTTTTCTGCGCTTTTCCAGTGCTATATTGTAGTTTTAATAGAAAATCTTGGGTTACACATATCCTACTGGTGGACTTTCATTAACCCTTTCTGTGCAGTATATTTAAAAAAAGAACACAGGGGTCCAACATTTCCACCTCGTGTGGGAAATTTAAAAGCTGTGCCACTATCATAAATCTGCTGTATAAAAGACATGTAAAGAGTTTCTAAGTCACTTTTAAAATTTGGAGTAAGATCTTGCCTGATGACAAATCTGCTCCACTGAGTTCTATGAACAGTTTTCTAGGCCCGATCTGTGTATCTGCAGTGTAAAAAAGGTTATTGCTTCAAAGAAAACCCCCTTAGAATTAGTCAGACACTTTCCAGTTAACCCCAAGGCAGCTAAAGTGGGGGCTTGTAAAGGTATTCCCTCCAGTCCCCTTTTGCCACCTTCACCTGAATAGAAAGCGTTGGTAGTCAGGTGGTGAGTGTTGCCAGGTTTATTGGAATACACCCTTTTTTTTACAAAAAATCATAAATAATTAATTACAAATATTGGTGGTCATTTATCTTCATACTGGCATATCTGGCATTTCGATTTGTTGTTTTCGATTTGTTGCACATTTCCGTGCAGTCCATTTAAGCCTAGTTCCCTGCTACAACAGTGGAGTGGGAGTGTTTTTGCAGAAATCTTTGTTCAGGCACAGTCTAGTTGTTCAGGCACAGTCTAGGGTGTAAATCTATTACGAGAGTAATACACGTCACTCAGTATTAGTGGTGCGGGTGCACAAGTAGGTTACAACACCTTGTAGAACAACATTAGAAGAAAC
Organism: Engystomops pustulosus; assembly: GCF_040894005.1. NCBI lineage: Eukaryota > Metazoa > Chordata > Amphibia > Anura > Leptodactylidae > Engystomops > Engystomops pustulosus. The sequence goes on along the minus strand of NC_092415.1, from coordinate 94,669,361 downwards.
TCGGCACTCCTCTCTTGTTGAGTTTGCATGAGAGGAGTGCCGAGTTTCCTCTAATAGGGTGTAAATCTAAGCCAAGTCAAAGCTGGCAAAGAAGTGCCCCACCAGCACAGTGCATTGCAGCTGTCCGCTGGGATTTATCTGTTGTGGGCACCATCATATGCTGGCACACTTAGCAGCAGTGTATGATAAATATGCCCCACTGTGTTTTATCTGTAAAATAAATCCGGAATACCACCAATGTGCCAAAAATGTATAAAAAAAATGTGATAAATCATCCCCATTTTTATGTCAGGTGAAATATTAACTTTAAATTACCCACTACCATTACAAGACTGTTTTTACAGGGCTGTTAGTATGTGCCCTATATAAACATTTCTATTTTTTATGCTTTGTTTGTTGCCTTAAACTATTATAAATGTGTTTCTTTTTATGACCTGTCCAAACAGCCGTAATAAAAACCACAGCAGGTTAAGCAAGGTTCTGTGTGAAGAATTGGGGATTGAGGTGCATTAAGGGGATTTTATCAATATGTTGCAGGGTAGGCCAGTTCTGAGCTAACATATACCGGAGAGCAAAATTTGAGAACAACACACAATTTCCTCAATGCCCTAGTCATTGTGTAGTCCTAGCGAGTCCTATATATCCTAACACAAGTAAAATAGCAGTATTTTAAAGGGAACTTGTCACCAGTCACCCTTTTTAGCTGACCCCATGACCCACAGACAACTAATATCCAACACTCTTTTTATAACAATTCTGTCCTTTGTTGATAAAGTTATTAACTTATATCAGAGTTAACCTGGCTCCCTGCTAGACGTGTCTCCGGTGTTCTTCACTAGTCCCATGTCCCTTCTCTGTAAAATGTTCCTTCAGTTTGAAAAAAGTTGTCTTCCTACTCATGGCTTTCCCGCCTCTGCTTCTTCTTGCAGAAAGCTGGGGAGACAGCCGGCTGTGCTTGTGCTTCATCGGCCAACAGTGAGCCAGGTACACAACCTCCGTAGCAAGAAAGTTGGTTGTTCCAAGTCTCTAGAATATTGCAACATTTCAATAATGCAGCTGGAACAATTGCTTGCCAGTTCAGCACTGAGCAGGGCAAGGATCTGTCTCATCATACAGGGTCACAACATTTAAGAGCATTTAACCTGAAAGCTCACCCTGCAGTGCCCAAACCTTTCATTAGCAGAAAGAGGCTAGACTTACCTTTGCGGAGGAGCATGTTGTGTGGACAGAAGAGAACTGATCCACAGTTCATTTTAGTAATGAAAGCAAGCTTAATATATTTGGATCCGGTGGGAATCATTCTGTTTGATGAGAAACTGGTAAAAAAACGGAATCAAAAGGGCAGAGCCGGCATCAGCACCCGGCTGACCTGGGCAAGTGCCGGGGCCCCAGAGCTCCACAGGGGCCCACCACGACGATCCATGAGAAACAACAGCTCTATTACGTGCCCCCGGGCCGTTCCACTACCTACTACTGATTGCTTAGGAGGTGAGCGGGGAGGTAGAGGGATGGGCCCGGGGGCAAAGTATGATCCCATTCACTCCCGGCCTGTCACTTGACGGCTCCTGAAGGATCTTGACCGGTCTGCCCTGCCCACTTCACATGTGACATGGCGCATCTTGCACCTCTATTCCGACCCGGGCAGCTGCCTCTCGTCCGGCTTGGCCTGCGCGCTTCTCCTCCGATCAGTCCAGAATCCTTCCGTCCGGCCCAGTCTGCGCGCCTCTCCTCCATGGCATGGCGCATCCCGCGCCTCTTGTCTTCGCGCTTCTCCTCCATCATGGCCAGCACACCTCTCTTCAGGCCAGTCTCCTCTCGTCCAGCCCAGCCTGCGAGCTTCTCCTCTGTCCTGGCCTCCCCGCCGGGCCCGTCATGTCTGCGCTTAACCGATCCGCGTGACTCACAGGCCTGTCCGCCTTCACCTAAGCGGTCTCCTACTGGGGTGAGTATAATTGCTACAAATGTAAATGCATCTATGTGTTTGTATGCTGTATATGTGTTTATGTGTATATATGCTGTATATGTGTTTATGTCTATTTTTGCTTTATATGTGTTTGTGTGTATATCTGCTGTATATCTGTGCATATGTGTTGTATATACTAGATGTGTGTGTATATATGTTGTATATCTGTGCGTATGTGTTGTATATACTAGATGTGTGTGTATATATGTTGTATATCTGTGTGTTTGTGTTGTATATACTGAATGCGTGTGTATATCTGCTGTATATCTGTGCGTATGTGTTGTGTATACTGGATACGTGTGTATATATGCTGTATATCTGTGCGTATGTGCTCTATATACTGGATGCATGTGTTTATATGCTGTATATCTGTGTGTATGTGTTGTATATACTGGATGCGTGTGTATATATGCTGGATGTGTGTGTATATATGTGCGTATGTGCTGTGTGTGTAAATATTGGATGTGTGTGTGTTTATGCTGTATATACTGGATATGTGTGTATGTATGTTGTATATTTGTGTATATACTATATGTATGTAAAAATGCTTGTGATTTTGTAAAAACATGCATCCATCCCCTTCAATGGTCTGCTATGGAGCCCAGCCTCTGCTGGTTACGCCCCTGAAAGTGTAATTACATCAGCAACGGCATCCTTGTTGCCTATGTAATTGAAATATATGATTTTGCGTTCAGGTGGTAAGGCCATGCCACCACATGAGTTCACTGTTAAGGGGCCCACTGAGGCTCTATCGCCCAGGGGCCCACTGAAACCTGGAGCCGGCCCTGCAAAAGGGACTTATTGCATTGTTGTATGATTGCCCCGCCACCACTGCTCCGACCTCCTGATGTATCTGGTGCTGGCTGCGTAGCTTTTTTTAATGCAGGACAATACCCCTGTGACAAATCAAAACAGGTAAAGCCGTTCCTTGAAACAGAAAACATTGGGGAACATGTATCATAGTTTTGTCTCTCTGTGGTGAGTTTTTGAGACATTTGGCAGCTCTTTTTTGCGACTTATGTATGATCCTGTCTTTTTACTTGTAATACATGTTCAGTATTTCCTATCCTGGCAGGCGCAAATTGTGGCTTCTTTTTGAGACTTTTTGTGGCAAATGTTTCAAATCCACATTGACACAAGCCACGTGAGGGGGTTTTATATAAGAGTGGACACTACTGTTTATTTGGTATTTGGTAAAGGGAAATGATGATATATGAGGCAGCGGTCACCCCTTGTAGTTGCAGTTGCACCCCTTGCAATTGTACCCCTTACAAAAAATCCATCAAATGTTGATCAATGGAGTTCACATTATTAAAAAACAAATTTCCTAATGTCTACTAGTCTTGTCTGGTGCCAGATTTATCACTGTGATGATATATTCTGAACTGTTTTGACCTACTTTAGACCTTCTTTTAGTAGGTCTAGTGCATCACAATGTGGCACATCTTCTTTTTTTGTTGCACGGGTTACGGGTATATTCATCACAGTTTTGTATGTGAGATGGAAACTGTCCTGTGGTATACATGGACACTATATGGGGCAAACCTATCCACTTTGCACTTCAGTCAACTGATTTCAGATTTAACACGTTTTCAAAAGCCTGTATAATAAATTAACAAAACACAAAAAATTCACTTCAATAAAACTGAAGTTATATGCCTGCCTATTGATGAATCTGTCCTAATGGATCCATGTTATTTTGGACAGAATGTGAACTGTGCAGTTTGTGGGAATTAATGGGAATGTGTCAGTAGGTCTGGGACCATAAACTACCAGGATGTCTTCATACATCTGTGGTTTAGGGTCCAGGACCTTTTTACCTTTCTTGCGTCGGTTCCAGAGATTCTGTAGGTGAAATCTGCATTAAGGCATGTTGGCAGTCCCAAACATACCCAAATGTATGAATGCACAGCTCTTTGTTCTGCCTGCCTGTAAGACAGCCATTATAGGGTTTTCCTACCAAAGGTGGGATTCTCTTCTATCAGGTATTTATGACATATCCTATGGGTTTGTGATGAAAATTCTCAGACTGGAAAACCTGTTCAGTGAAGAAACTTGGTAGACATATCCAGTCCTTTTCATTACTGTGTACATTTTTAATTGTCATAGACTTTTACCATACTCTAAATGTACATTTAGGTAGAATCTAAGGAAGAACACACGATTCATTCTTGATATAAATAGTACTGATGCATTGATGTGAAAAAGCACAAATAGGTTAATGTATTTTCATATATTTTTAAAAAAGAAAATAACCTACAAAACCTTATATATCACATACACACAAAAAGAAATCAGTGACAATAGCAAAACTTGCATTATCTTCTGTGTGAAGGCAAATGCATTGTACCCTACAGAGAAGTAACCTTAATCCTTAGACCTCTGTGGTGACAAAAGGCTTATCAAGCAAGGAATGAATCATACTGACACATACCTCCATCTAATATTGATGGAATAATCTTGACTGGTGTCAGCAGATCTACAAAACATACACTCACAGGTGATTCCGGGAGTAGAAGTAGTGCCCCTTCTTTATTCTATATACTATTCTATATACTCCTTCTGAGTTTTCCTTTCAAGGTTATGTTGACAATACATTTATATATAACTGTTTATATATCTTTTATATATACTATGTATTTTATTTTAAATGTTTTTTACTGGATACATATATATTTTTTTAAATAGACATTATGGCCACAAAAATATATATTTTTTAAATTATACTCACCCCACTGATCTATCGATCTTTTATCTATCCATCATTACATGAGAAGCACAAGTTCTCTAAACGTATCCTCTGTAATAAAGAACAGAGATTTCAACCACAAGTTTAAATAAATATTTAATATTGTACTACAAAATTACATATTCGTCTGCTCATCATCTACTGATGCACAACATATTAAAGGGAACCTGTCACCAGGAGACCCATTTTTAGCACTCCCCCAGTCCCCACAGAGCATAGTACATACACTGCCAAAGTGTTTTTGTATTAAAAATAGGTTTTACAGAAAAAATATATGTTATATTGTATCTTTCATTAGCATGTACTGTGTGACTAGGCAGTTGCCAAATGGGAGGGTCTGGAAAGGAGCAGTTCCCCCCCCCACCCTTGGGGAACAGCTACTACATGTGACCTTTTCAAAAATATGAAAACACCCATCACTTGACTTAGCGACGCCCCCTGCTCCTCTACAGCCAATCCCTAGTGTGGGGAGTTATTCGTACTAAACGAGCTAGTATGGTGGATTGTCAACACCACACAGACAGAAAAATGGACTGATTCTCCTCACCCCAGTACAAGATGGTTGGTTGTAATTATTATGGTTGTAGTGCATTTACATTAATCAATTATCTATTTGTAATATTGTCACTTTTATCAATAAATTAAGTTATCTTGTTATCGTGTTCTTCCTATTTGAGACAGATATGGAAGTCATGATGTTAATGTGAACAATGACAGATGTAAAGAATCTTCTTTCAGATAACCCTAATAAATTCTATTGACTATACTGTAATTGGGACTGTCTGGATACCTTTATGTCTAAAAGCAAGAGTAGTATCCATGTAACTATAGTGACTATGCAGACACTGTCCATAGACTGCATATGGACAGTGAAATGAGCTGTAACTGTAAACTACATGCAAATTTTTACATATAAAGATTGCAATGCAAATAGAAACTCAAGAAAGAGTTAATTTTGTTATTTGAACTGGCTAAATACTTGTTGGCTAGGATCGATGACAATACAATGAAAACATAACAATGCATTTCTTCCTGTGTTTTTGGAGATAAATATGAACAATAGCTCTTCAAGTTCAGAACAAAGGGACTAACAGCATAATGACATGTATCAAATGCAATTACTTTCATTAGAAAGTGTTTAGTCTGTGTTTAACCAGGGAAAAGAGACATTGTTGTGTAGAAAGAAGAAGTGGTGATTTTCTACCAGTGGAAAGACGTGTCTTTTGTTATGTTTTTCTTCTAGTCCTATATAATAACAAAGAGGCATCTAATCTTTGAGTTCTCTCTTTATCCAAAGCAAATATTCATAAATGGAATACACAGAAATAAGCTTATGTCTGTTGCTGTACACATATTAAGCTACAATGTTGTGTTTTGTAAGGCTTGTTTGCTTAATTTTGGCCTAATAGGTAAAAAGAAATATTGCTTTCTTGTCTAGAGAATACATTCATCCCCATCACTTTCATTTACTGATTTATGGCTGCCATGTTTATATACAAGTCTTTTACAGGACATATTATCACATACATTAATGTTAATTATAAATTATACTCTTTCTTTTAAATCCTATATATAACAGGCCTTATGACTAGAGGTCAAGGATCTATAATACTATGATCCTATACATTATTGCAGCTTATATTAATTTTACATCTTTCATTTAGTCTCTCAGAACAGAGAGGGGGACTATGGAGCTGCTTAATGCAAAGATCTTACAGAACAACAATGTGAAGTCCATCTACAATCCTGGAATATAAGTGATAAACAAAAAGCTCTCAAGGACTGCTATCTAAAACTATCTGCAGTTTTCTATGGTCTTTAGTTTTCAGTTATATCCATTTAATTAGAGATCATACAAAATAAGAAATTACTCAATAGTGATTACAGACAGTAAGTTTCAGTAGTACATGTATTTCCCTTGATTGTAACTAGTACGTGTTGGCATAAATATAATCCCTTCAGAAGTCATGGTTTTTATTTACAGTACTAAGTAGGCTTGTGCTACAAGAGCCCCCCTGGCACAGGGACACATTGTGGAGTGACAAAAATAGCCTACAAGATATCCTTTGGCAGAAGACTGCTTAGTACAAAAGGGCCAGATCCTATGGGTCTGTTTCATTAAAGTATCATAACTCATTACCTGCCTTGCAATGCCATCTGTCATGGGATCACATTCAGCCAATGCACATTAATGAATCCCCCATGTCCCCTGTCATATCACTTAAATTGAAAAATCCTGGAGGAAGAAATCTCTCATTTCCTGCAATCCAATCTTTCTTCTTTATTAGTACAGTATTTCTTAAATAAATTCTTAATAACAGAATATGTGATTCTAATTAAAATGACTATTCAATAATGATAGAACACATTTTTTCCCATTTTGTCTTTAAACATTGCATGTTATCAATTTTATCGTTTTATACTTTTTATATAGTTTGACCACTAGAGCCAACATTGTAATTCCTGACATTGCTGCTTTCAACAGTTGTCCAAAGGCATATCATTTCTGTGGCACAAATTGGGTGAATTGTCTAATAAAGCAGATTAAGTCTCTATTTCCTTTGATCCTTTTTATACCATATTAAATAAACGCTGAGAAATATATCAATATACTTTCTTGTACCCCAGGAGCTCAGCCATGACCCCTTTCTCCTCCTTACTGGTCTGTGTTTGACTGGAGCTGAAGGCTTCTTGTGCATACTGTAAGACAAAAAGATTTGTTTTTTTATCACATGGCTATTTTTGTGCAAACTTTGGGGGTCATTTATGTTTAATTTTCTTCATGTTTTTTCTGTCTTTTTTGAGAATTCTTTTGGTGCATGGCAAATTTTGGGACTTTTTGGGGATATTTTACAATACAAATAAAGATTATTATTATTAATCTTATTATTTTGCATAATGTAATGAGGATGCTGTTCAGACCAACAGCTTCCTGCAGAAAGTAACCTTTATGGGTGCATGTGCCCAGGATTGGTTTGTGTGGTAAGTGTCAGTAAATGGGACAGAAAATCCCTATCATTTATCATACACTGGCGCTCGTGTTCGCAGCTCGTTCGCTGCGTTCGCATGTTCGCAGCTCGTTCGCTGCGTTCGCATGTTCGCAGCGGGATACATCAAGAGGCTTCCGCCTTCTGTCATCAATTTATGTTATCTATCTTCTATAATCTATTTAGTTTCTATCTTTTATCTTTCTGCTGACTAGTCCATGTATCTGTCTAGCTAATTGTCTGCCTGGCCAGATTTATCATTAGGCAGGCATCTGGAGTGTCTTTGGAGCTTTCTTGGTGTATTTTACACATCAGATTTATTAGGATTGATGAGGCAGCTTGATAGATGAGGGTTGATTTTGGCACATAGCTGGAATGGATTTGCGCCTTTTTTTAATTCACACTTTATGAATATAACTACCATATCTGTTGTCACAAGAAAAAAATGTCATATAGTTGTGATGAGACAGAAACCCTTAATGGTTCATAAGAAAAAATTGATGCAGATCAGCAGATGCAACAATTTTAAGACATTGTAAACTGATCTAAATGCCCCCTTCCCCCATTGTGTTTGTATATGTGAAATTGTGCTGTATGTATAATTGTTGCCATTTGCTGAATTTAATGCTAATTTAATTTTACAGGCTTTACATTATCTTTACCACCTTTGGGAATACAGAACGCAAGTATTATTTGATTTGGAAAACACTTGTGTCTCCTGAGTAAAGTGTGAGTGCATTAGATAAAGATTTAAATTGCATTATGCATCATTGCATCCAGCAGGCTAAAAGTACAAAATGACAATACATTTTACCATCCAAAATCTATGAGCAGCCAGAATAGACCGCCATGGGGGAAATTTATCAAAGTTGTGCCTCAGACTTGTTCCAGACAGCGCAGCTAAAAATAATATTGCACCTGCATTTTTACTTTTCAAACAATGGAAGCATTTTCTTTTAATGTTGTCTTTGAGTAAATGTATGATAAATCTTTAAGCTTTAAATGTTTTATTAGTTCCCCAAAGGCAGACTAAAATTACAAGAAGTGAGTACAGCGTTTTTTAAAGGAAGAAAATTTATCTAAATGTTTATTATTCACTTTATTCCTAGCCTCTGCATAAATAAAGAGGAAATGAATTATCATGAGGACAGCGGCATGAATGTGTACTGTTTACATAGAAAGGAAATTAGTTCAGAGGTTTAACATTGTACAAATACAATAAAGAGCTGTGACCATCAGCAATCAATATCTGTGATGCTGATGTGTAGAATACAGAAAATATGCATATTTATGACCCCAGTATTTATAGATTAACAGTAAAATACACTCTAAACTATGAACAACCCTGAAAAGTAAACAATAATACTCATTATGGTACCTTCTTTTAATGCCTTTATAAAGCCCTTTTCAGTTTTTGCATTTTCATTTTTTATTTCCCAAAATAGCCAAATGCCTTAATTTTTTTAGATTTCAGCTTACAAAGCTGTTTAAGGAATTGGAATTGCATTTTGTGAGACAAATTGTACATTCTATAGATTAGGGATGAGCGGACACTTTCCATTTAGGATCTGCTGAGTTTGGATGAATTCTGAAACCCAAACCTGCAATATTCGGCACGGACTCAAACATTGTGGGTCTGGGTTCACTCATCCCTACAAGTTATGTATCTTCAAACATGTACAGCAGGATTAATGCTTGATATAAAGCTATCCTCCTATCATCATACACATGTTTTTCCCTGGAAGAAATTCCTGCTATTCATTTGAAAGTGAGTAGAGTAGTTTGCCTTTAAAGGGAACCTGTCATCAGCAATAGGCCTAATAAACCACTACCAGTATATTTTCAAACAGTGTAACGCCTTCTAGTTTCTGTTTCTTTCTTGGTCCAGTGTGATGGCATCATCTAGAAAATAAACTTTGAAGTGAGATTTAATAATTAATAATAATACCTGGTGTAAGCTACCATTATCTGAGGTAGGACGATGTAATCTTATTAAAATGGTTCTGATGCCAAAACTCCTCTACGTCATCCATAATTCGCTGGTGTGGATTCCTAGAAAGTATTTTTATAGGATTGATTCCATATTTAAGGGACTGATTTGGAAAAAATGCCACCCCAGAATTAGACTGGAATCCCTTCAGAGAAGCAAGGAGGTAGGGGGTCTAGCAGTGCCAAATCCATGGGTATATTTTATTGCATCATAGCTACAGCATTTTCAAGGTTGGAGCACAAGGGAAGTACTTGGCATAGGGGGAAAGATGATTGCAGACAACTCACCATGGGACATACCCATACATGTTCTCGAGGCAGGAAAAGAGGAAAGAATGAGACCATTATACCCCACTTTGGCTCTACAATACAAAGTGTGGGATAGAAGAATATGCTAGGATTAGTAGGCCCAAGTGGCCATACACCCATTTGGCACAACACTATGTTCGGGGAATTCTTGAAGATGGAGGAAACACAGTTCTGGTCTAATAAGGGCATAATGACAATGAAAGAGATTCTAAATGATGGGGAGCTAAGAAGCTTTGATGCTCTTAGAGAGACATATCAAATACCACACACTACCTTTTTTAGATATCTACAGTTACGGCACGCATACGATTCCCAAAAACAGAGTCTAAACATGGAAATACAGAGGCTAGGAGTATTAGAGACATGATTGCTTCCCGGTTCTTCTAAGGGGCTAATTTCCCTTTTATATGGAGCATTGCAGGACGAATTTCTTAAGGGTGTTGCATTCCCGAGTAGGTGTAAATGGGAGGGAGACATTGGACCAATCTCCGATGATCAATGGGATTCTATCCTTTCCCTAACACCAGTGCTCTCCCTTAGTGAAAGCAAGCAGTTCTCACATTTGCTGTTATTACACAGAGCTTATAAAACACCAGTCTTGCTAGCAAAGATTGGGGCCAGATCAGATTCTAACTGTCCGAAGTGTAACATTCCGGATGCACACCTGGGAATGTTCCAAGTTGGGAGAATATTGGCAGCAGGTGTTGGACCTTATTTTTAAGGTATACTCAATACGTCTGGCAACATCCCCATGAGTATGCTTGCTGGGGCTATTGGAAGACGATATGACTATTACGACTGACGTTATAGGTATATCTCGCATTCTTTATCAGGCCCGGAAGCTAATAACAGCCAGGTCTATACAGCCAATCCCTCCCACTATCAAAGAGCAGAAAGAACGCCTTAATGATGTAATAAGTTTAGAAAAAGGAGTATATATGTATGGGGTCCCTGGATTGCTACACCAGGTCTACCCTCTACGTTTCTAATATCTCCATCTGTTATCTTGGGATAATCATATAGCATTGTATAAAATACGACAGAAGAGATCAGAATACTTCTGTGTGTGAGTGCTGTATGTCTATGGGAAGAATAGAAGAATAAAAAGGAATTCCATGGTATATGTCTGTAAATATCCAATTCTTAAGAAAGACTTCTGAAAAAGTCTTCTGTAATGTTGTACCAAGAAATGGGAGGGATATAGGGGAGGGAGGGTATATAAAGAGAATGTGTTGTCAAGTTTTATTCTCATTGTTGTAAACGGAAAATGTGTTGGCGTTACTAATAAAAATGATATGATTTAAAAAAAAATAAGAATTCCTTTATTTATATAGTGCTCACAGATTATGCAGCGCTACACAGAGCTTGCCAAATTAGTCCTTAGCCCCCTGGGGCTCACAATCTAATCAACCTACCAGTATGTTTTTTGGAGTGTGGGACGAAACTGCAGGAAACCCACGCAAACAAGGAGAGAACAAACTATTTGCAGATATTGACCTGGATGTGACTTGAACCCAGGACGCCAGTGCTAAATTGGCTTTGTAAAGTCATGGTGGTGGAGAGATGAAAAATGAAGCTCTGATACCTCCTCCTCTTTCAATGACATCATGCATTGGACTTCAAGAGATCTGGTTAGTGATGTTTCTCGATGCAGAACCAATTACATTTACAATCAATTACAGTGAAGAGGGCATTCTGAGGAAGAGAGAGCTTAACTTCAGTGTTAAAATGTCTGCCTCCTTGACTTTATACAGCCAATTTACATCTCACTCCAAAGTACATTTTCTGGATGATGCCATCATACTGGGTCATGAAAGAAACATGATCTTGGAGGTGTTCACCTTTTTGGCAACATACTAGTACTGGTTTATTAGGTCAATTTCTTATGACAGGTTTACTTTAAACCCTTTATCACCACAAGGTGGCCAAGGACAAATGAAATAAGACTTGTATACCATGAGCCATACCTTTGGATCCCTGGCACCTTTTTCTCTGAAAAAAGAGAATCCCCCCTTTTTAATACAATCATGTTTCTAGGTGCCAAGGATCCAGAAGTTCTAGTTTAAATTAACAGTTTTAAGTGCAATTTTTTATGTATATATATATCACTCCTGTCACTTTAACAGTTAATATCTCAGGCTCCCTGGCACCTAGAAACAAAATCCTAGATCCCAATAAAAGATAAGATTCTTCAAATTTTAAAAAGGGGTAAAATGAAATAATATTCATGTTATTACCCAGAACAATCTAGGTAATTACTCTCTTTCCCATAACAATCTGAGAGCACATTTTCTCTGTGATTGTCATATATTGAGTGAATGGAGAGGATGAACATTTTATACTACATGCCTAAGGGTTACATAATAACACAGCCACCCAGAACTTGTCCAAAATGTTGCATGTAACACATAAAATATAAAAACACATTCCTGTATAAAGTTCTCATTTTATACCATTCCTCTATTATCTAGACCTTCGTCTAGGCATTCTTACTGAAATTCTTGTGTTCCACTAATGTGCTGCTATTACAATGGTGCACATATTAAACCAATCTAGTTGTGGCCTTTATTGTATCATTAGCTTGTTTTATTGATATATTGGAGGGAATTCATGATGCGCCAGCATATGATACAGGTCACCTGTCCTGGTGAATACATCCAGAAGCATAGGTCTGACCTGGTGTAGTTTTGTATATTCGTTCGAAGGTTTTTAGAAAGTGGCATAGAAGCATGATGAATTCCCCGCACACACACACATTGTTTTTTATTTGGCTACCATTGAGTAAGGGAGGGTACAATAATATTCTTCAGTGCAAATTTCTGCGTAGATGGATAGAGGCCCTACCATTGTGTAAGGAAGTGTACAATAATATTCCTCAGTGCAAATTTCTGCATGGATTGATGGTTGATATGCATGTGGGGTATGTAAGAACATCTCACATCTTACTGTTTTTAGGAAAGTACATTTTGTTTAAACTGTATAAGTAGTATTGTAGTATTTGTACATATTTAGTGGAAAATCAGTATTTTTATGTTATTTTGCATTTTAGCACCGTTATCTGCAGAGTTACATAAACATGATGGTGTACGTTAATTAAACAATTATTTAGTATACATCGTAGGCTGTGCTTTCTGCAAAAAATGATTTTGACAGGATAGGAGCTTTTTATCTGTATATTATATATTTGTAGACACACTTGTAGGTTGCAACTAAATATGGCAGGGCTTTGGTAGCAGTATTTTTGGTGTAAGTTCTTTTTGAGGTTGTGTACTCTACTGTATTTGCTTACTTTTCCCTATTTCTTTGTCTTTTATTTATGTGTAAACCTTCACTTTGATGTAAGGTATGTAAAAATATATGTTTTCATGCATATATGTAGTATATAGGAGCCTTTATTGTGTTTAATCACTATGGGGCACATTTACTTACACGGTCTGTGCCACAATCCACTAAGATCGTGCTCCCGATATCCTGCATGTGTCACTTCCCCGCTTAGGTCCGACAGAGTTCACTTTCTTCTTCCTGGTGAATGTAAGAGCATTGTCTTGCGACACAATTTGAACGCAAGCTGATTAAATACCTGTCAAAGTTGCGCAAATCCCAAAAACCGTGAACATCCTGACGAAAGTGCGATCCACAACCCTCAGTAGATAAGCCCCTATATCTAGCAGGTTGTGACTTTCTTATAATTTCTAGCTGATTTTTGGTTATTTAAGTTTTAGTGATTTAATGATGATTTATTTGTGACTATATGAGCATGATGTATGAACTGTACACATCTTTTACATTTAAGTGGTGTGAAGTAAATTATTTTCTGTTTTGGGACCATCCAGATAAATTTGTATGCATTTTACACTCTAAATCAAAATCGCATGATGCTGCCGGTGTCTATAAGCCCCTTAATGCAATTTTTAAAATAGAACAAGTGTCTGATTTCTGAAAATATATGGTTTCATGGAATTTATTAATAATTCTTTATGCTGTAATTTCATTTTAATTTGTACATGTCAAATTTGTAAAAATTTCTCTGACCAATAACGCAACAAAATTACTGGAAAGGCTAATTAGCAAATATGGTCATCTTTTTCTCCAAGTTTTTTGTTCTTTCAGCAATGTCTAAAACCTCTTTGGGAATAGATTTCAAGGTTTTCTGAGTATCCTGATGATTAGGTCACATTGGCCTGTGCCGACTTTTTACTGGAGAGAAGTTAGCACTAGACAGTAACCTTGTTCCTTCCATGATGGGTGACGAAGCAGAGAATTGCAAGAGTGGAGAAAGGGTGCAATTGGTACAATCACACAGAGAAAGGTTAGCCTGGATCATGTCTGTTGCAGCTGCTGCAGTTTTGGTGAAGCTGGAACAATTGGTGTGTCAATCTGTGTCACCATTTTGAGAGGAGCCTGCTGCAGGATAGAAGGAGTTAAATAGACACCATAATGATTGACATCCTTATCAAACAGCAATCCTAATAGTCGCTGCAGTTCAACTGCATGTTCTTATGTTATGAAGACAGCATCCTGGTAAAGATAAATTGTTCTGAAAAGACCCTCAAAACTAATAAGATATAATAATAATTTAAAAGAAAGATTATTGAAGTAAAATGAAAAAGAAATGAACTGCTTGTTACAATGTAACTGTGTATAAGAAAAAGAGTGAATATAGGGAAACCAGTTCAAACCACCAGTGGAAATAATTACGTATGTAAATTCCATTATCTCAACAATAATGGAGTTGACGGAACAGATAAAAGAATGGGTGTTATTTTATAATCTTAGTGAAACAAAACACTGTCATGCAAGTCTATTACTCGAGGTGTCAATAATTTAATTAGACTCTGAAATATAGACTTTAATTGTACGAATTTCCAAATGTATCTCTGTAGCAAGCTATTGAAACTGGAAACATATTTGGTTCTGGGAAGCGAAAATGTCTTTCATTTTTTCATCTACATTATATGGTTGCTACAAATCATGTTACGAGCTGAAAGCAATTGTGTATCCATTTCTGAAGCAAATTGTGGGCCCTGCAGACATTTTACTTGGCTTAGTGAATAAGAAATTCATATTCTTTATCTTTCATTGTTTTCACTCACTGGAGACAGTTTCAAGGTTATCTCTGAGTTTGAAATCTGAAAGGTTTAAATATAGTCCAACAAGTCAGACCAAGAGAAGCTCTATGACACTTTGACGGTGTTTGAAGACTCTATAATATAAGCACAATACCCAGTTTTTAGTCCTTAAAAGGAACATTGATATTCCAGTATCTCGAATGATTTTGTTTTCACAGATTTGCAAATGTAAATGGAAAAAATCTGATTTGGTTTCACCTATATGTAGGTAAAATAAACCTATTTAAGGGAAATACATAGGTAAATAATAATGTCAGAAGAACTCGACGATTTGGCTATAATATCCTGAGACTATCCTGTTGCAGCCAATGAGTGGCCCAGAGAGGATCTATGGATAACTGGCTGGTGCCCAACTAGCATCAGCATTCAAATACCAGTGCATCATTTGCTTCTTATGGCATTCTTATTTTCAGTCAGCTAAAATGTAGATTTTCTATTCACAGGGTTTCCATTCACTGACAACATGCATTGGTACTGAATATAGAATTGCTGGGAAATGCATTCGGCATATTGACCAATCATGTTCAACAAACACACAGTAAGGGAAACCTGAATACCTTCTTTCGAAATGAAGCACTGCAGTATCTCTAAGCAAAGCTAATAAAGCGTGCTTTTGTTAGAAATTAGAGTTCCCTTTAAAAGAGGTATGTGTGATTGACAATTAATGTAAGGACAGATCTCTTTGAAGAGAAAATGTTTGAGATATTAAAAGCTCACATCATAACTTCACATAAAAATAAATCTCAGATTGGTTTACTAAAAGGTCCTGTAAATGCCAGAGATGAAAGTTGCAATTAGATCCACAGTGAGCACTGTTTAACAGAGCTCCTCATTGCCAATGCAGTAACACACAGAAGATGTGCAGAAATACCAGCACAAAAAGCTTTGCCTTTTCCATCTAAATTTAATCCAACAAAACTTTGAGAAAAGACAAGTCATTTGTCTTGTAGAATGCATTAGGTAAGCGCATCAGCACATTAGAAATGTGTTCTTAAACAACTTTTGCTTAAGGCTGCCAGCGCGAACAAATAGACTGTATATGCATTTATATGTGACATAGTCTGGCAATATGAAACTCATAAAATGCAATGCAGTTTACATCTGCCAAACATCAACAGCAGTGCCAGGAAGAGGGGTAGGCAGAAGTAAGCAATCCCCTAGGGCACCACCTCTGCTCTAGTCTGGAGGGATGCAAATCAGACTCGAGTGTCTGTGCCAACCATGGGTGGATTAAGACTGGTGTGGGCCCTGGGCTGTATGAAAATCATAACTTCTTCAAGTTTGAAATTCACTAACTATATGGTATTTCAATCAGGTTTCTTGGGGAATGGAGGATGCATTACTTCTGCCTGCTTTCAATTTGCTGTTTC
This sequence comes from Engystomops pustulosus, assembly GCF_040894005.1. NCBI lineage: Eukaryota > Metazoa > Chordata > Amphibia > Anura > Leptodactylidae > Engystomops > Engystomops pustulosus. The sequence goes on along the minus strand of NC_092415.1, from coordinate 94,652,865 downwards.
AGGACCTTTGCAGATCCTGAAATGGCTCTTGTGTACACATGTATTATGAGCAGAAACAGCAAGTATTTCATGGGTGAAGGTCCTTCTGAGTACAAAATTTTGTGGGTGGTTTAGGTGTCCATGCGCCCCCTAGAAGGATTGGGGCCTCAGGCTACCGCTCACACCGCCCATATTATAATCCCTTACTGGTCCCAACTACCTGCCAAGCCGCTGTATTGCTGGCAGACATTGTATTCTATAGTGCTTCTGTCCAGATTCATTGTGGGCTTAGCAAACCAGAAAAGCACAACTGGGCGGGTCTCCTGCAATAGGTGGAAACTTAGACAGACAGTGTAGTGCTGGGGTGTGGGGAGGGGTATTTTTTTTTGTTAGCTTCATGAATGAGATCTGTGGTGAGGTTAGGACTGGATCCTGTTACACAGACAGAAGCTGAGAAGCAGGTGTAGTTCCACCTACCTGTCTGGAATTAATCTTCCTGGTTCCTGCAGCAGTCAGGCCATATTGGTAGCTGATGGGCTGCACACCCAGCATGTAGCTGGAGAGAAAATATTGAGGTAACTATCCTCTACTCACCTCTCAAGCTGCTCTGCAAAATTAACACTGTGCATGCACTTATTGCGCATTGCACCTGTACAGAATAGTGACTATAGGTACATATTTTTGTGTACGGTATAGTGACTTCAGGGATATATATATTTATTTTTTGTGGTTTGTCTACTGCTGCTGTGCATTTTTATAAAATGTGAATTGCTTAATTGTGAATGAAACAGTGGTGGTTTATGCTTAGATTCTTTTATTACGATTATTAATTAGGGGTAGCACCATTTCATTTTTCACCTCAGGATAAAATTGTCCCTGGATCCTCAATGTTTTCCACAATTGGGTTTATAGCTTGAGGTTGCAGAGAACATGTGCATTTTGCTGTCTGCCTAGGGTACTAGAATGCCTTGTACTGGTCCTACAGATGAGGTTTGTATTATGAGGTTCTGCAGTAGCATAGGTATGTCTTATAATATTCTACAGAATTATATGTATTATGATGTTCTGCATCAGCTAAGGTCTAGTGATGTGCTATGACAACAGAGGAGTTAATTTAAAAGTTCTGCCACAGCTGAGGTATATTTTATGGTGTTCCGCAGGAGCAAAGGTGTTTATAATGAGGTTCTGCAGCAAATGAGATATACAGATGTACTGCCGTTTGTCCTATAATGTCTTCTTTTTTCACTGCATATCACATACTGATCAGGGCACAGTATAACACTCACAATAGAACAATAGAAAATTTTAAATTTTGCCTCAACCCTCAGTCTATATAACCCAATGCTGACTAGAGTATCACAAAAAATGGGGGTAAGGAGATACGTATCATCACCTACAAGTAGCTTCCGAAGGGGTGCAGTAGTCTTCAATCATACATATATCCTTGGAAATTAGGGATCGCCACCCCCTACATGTGTTCATAACGTCTTTTGGCTTGCAATTGTGTAAGTCATAGGATTCATACATGGGAGGGCTCTATCAACTGCATCCTCTATGTGCTGGCTTCAAAATCATCTAGTAAATTTGTTGACAAGTACAGCAGAATCTTCCACATCTGTACATGCTCCAGATGTAGAGGATGCATCAGATGGTCACATGAGTAAACAATGTAAATGGCTCCTTTCTCATTGCCCTGGATTTGATGGCCAGTGACACAGAGGGTTTACATAAACATACATTTGTGGTCTGTGGAGAGAGCCTTAAACTGGGATGCACCAATAAGAACAGAGGCTTAAGGACCCAACATGCCGTGAATACATGACCAGACTCTGCTGTGGAAGGATCAACTTTACCCTCGGCGACTTTCAGCTACTTATGGACTTGGGGTCAGGGTACAGACAGTGTTGGAGCCAGAATTTTGTGGTGCTTGTGGCAGGTGGCGGAGTTGGGGGTCTTTCTATCCCCTATCCAACTTATCTCTATCTGTCCTTAAAATCAGCTAAAGAAATGTTCAGAGAATATCGCTAGCACATCTTACTCAACAGCTGATGTCTTATATAAGGAACATGAAAGAAGAGTGAGAGAGGAACCACCTAAAGAGATTACTGTGTGTTCCAAAACAAATTAGGTTTTTAACAGAAAATCTATTCTGCTGCTGAAAAATACCTTGGGCCATAGAGTGTTTCTTAGCAGAGGGAAGTGCCTCACGGAGTAGAAAATACAATAATATACCTACACATCTTTAAAGCATATAGAAATTCATCTGGGAGACAGGAATAACACAGCCACCAAAATCTGTCTTTTTTATAGGGTTTTGATGATTAATGTATGCAAAATATAAAAGCCAGGTTTTCACATGGAATAGCCTATTGCAGCACTATGTATATTTTTCTGCTACATGTGCTGTTATCGTTCTCTTTACTCTGCAATGTTATATTTTTATATTATAGATCAAAGTATAGCTAGAGAGATATCAGGGAATTGTTGACCTGTGCAGTACTGTAGTTTTCTGCTACTAAACCCTTAGCACTTTGTATCTGCTCTATCGTGTAAAATATGTCATGGTTTCCTAAAGCTAAAATGTGAACTTGATAAAGGGTATTAGGTCTGTGTAAATATTTTACATCATGCTTCTTTCTTTTCTTCCAGTTGACTTGTTTAATGATTTTTTAAATATAGGTCCAGGCTGAAAAACTTCCTAAACCCCAGTGATGCGCTAAAAGGATTTCTATTCTTATCACCCATCATTCCTAATGCAGCAAGGGACCCTTTGTTTCAGTGAAAGTAGATTCTCGTTTAATTTCTACCCACTGATTATTTACATAACCACGTGTCATATTTAATCTCTCATACGTGAAATGCCATCTGACAAGCTTGCAGGCTCAATCTTAGACTGTCTTTCACAAAGGATGGAGCTCCCTCAAGTGGACACATATTAATTGCAGGCCTTCATTGGTAGTTTTAATGAGTCTTATGGAATGTAAATGGCAAGAAAATCCTTTCTATATCTGTTTCCCCACACCGTTTGCCATAGACATGACAGATGACATTTTCTGACTATTCAGGTTTTGACTTAAAACAAAATATAACAGAAAAAAGAGTTGTAAGGCAGAATTAAGTCTGACTATAAGCAATCCGAGCTAATGATCTAGTACCAATTAATAGGCAGTTACAACAGTGTTGTTTTCGAAACAAACCATGCCAAGTCTTCCATTTATAGGAATAAAAGTTATCCAGCAAAGTCTGAGAAGTGTTAATGTTCTAATTCCAGCCACACCTCCCACTGATTTGAATAGAGAGCTTGATGAATTTGTACATGAAGACATGGAGATTTCATGATAAATTAGAGCATTTTTATCTAAACTCAATACCCAGGTTTTAACGTGCACAGGTTTGCTGGCTATAGTAATGGTCAAGGAAAGGGAATCAGTAAGCACATGATGGAGCCTGAAATTTGCTTATGCCAGAGTCCCACATGAAACGGCTTTCAATTTCTGAACTCTTAGGATTGGCCTCTCTTCTTAACCTTGTTATATCTCCAATTATGTTAATGCACTTTGTCTGATTCAGGTTGTTAATGCACACTTTAATTTTCAGGTGAACGTTAGTGTTTGCTAAGAATTATCCTATATGCTATTAGCTCGGTGTCAGTTTTATTAAAGGAAATATGTTGGCAATAAAACCAGTTGTATCACGGTAGCATACTGCCATTTTCATACGGTCGTGTGAATGCAGCCTAAGCTAGAGTCACTCCATTTTATTAAAGTTAATGACATGAAATAAAAATTGATTCATTATCAATCATGTCTTAAAAATATGTTTGATTAGAAAATTAGTTGTTTCCTTTAGCATGCAATATTTTTCTGGAACTGTTTTGTGGCTCCTAGTATGCTACCAGTATAGTTCATTGCAAATTATTTTTAATAATAAAATATATAAAATTGTAGATTTCATTGCAATTCACAAATGAATATAAGTTTTGTATAGTCCCCTAAAGCACTAGTTTTCTTCTGGTGAATTTATTAGAATACAAGCAGTTCTTAAGTTGAATTTGTATGTAAGTTGAAACTGTATATTTTATAATTGTAGTTCAATTTTTTTTTGCCCCAGTGACAATTTCTAGTTTTTTGTTATCATGGGATCAGGGATTATCAATAAACCTTCATTACAGACACATACAGCTGATTATTGCAATCTAGGACTAAAGTAAAGCATCACAAGAGAGCTTCACCAGAGTTCATAGGGGGCAGAGGGGTCCGTCTTTAACTAGGGGTCGTCTGTAAGTTGGGTGTCCTTAAGTAGGAGACCGTCTGTATATTACAGACTTGCTTGAATACAAGCTACTTTTTAAAATTGAAATAATTCTTTTTAGCTTTTGCTGGAAGTTTTGTGTTACTTTTTATTTTACATGGTGCTTTTGCAATCATAGCTCTACATCTCATTACTGATATTTTCATGTTTTTATGATTATTATCCCACCCACCATACGGGCTTTGATGCAGTGCTCTAGTATTTGTTGAGTATATCATATCTACAACTTTTGTGAACTGCAATCATTTTGCTGTACTGTACTTTTTATATTGCTACGATGTATTTCCAGGTTCAAAACATATGTAATGGGGCACATGTACTTACTCGGCCGACGGAGTTCACCTGAAGTGCATTGCCCAACCGAAACTGTGCTGCCTGATATCCTGCATGTGTCACTTCCCCGCTCAAGTCCGCTGGAGTTCAGCTTCTTCTTCCCGGTGCATGCAAGTGCATTGTCTTGCGACACAATTTGAATGTTAAATCCTGCGCTCAGTCTGAATCAGTCAGATCGCCCGATGGAACGCCCCCCCCCCATTTCTGTCACATGGAAGCTGGCACTGCTGCACCAAAATCTGATCCGCGTGCGACAGAATCCCCTGCTAAATACCTGTCCCAGTGGTGCAAAGTTGTTGGAAAGTCCTGACGGAAATGCAATCCGTGGACCCTTAGTAAATAAGCTCCAATATGTTCAATGTCTTTCATAGCAGGTTGGGGTCAGTTTGTGGCCATAAACAGAGCCGATTCTAGCATATTTGCTGCCTGAGGCGAATATTAAAATGCTCCCCACTCCTGTTCCATTGCCCGCTCCCTGTTCAGTAAATGCTGAAAACTTTACTAACAATTAACATCCCCACAGACAGGATCAATGACACTGTGTGACTGATTACAGGTTCTGAGAGTCATTGGTGGCATCTAGTACCTTATAGATGACAATCTCTTCCATCAGGAGGACTTTAATCCGGGTTATACAATCCATGACGTATCACTGCTGAACTCATGGCCAGATATCTTCAGCTCCGTGCAGCACATCTCCACCCGGCGTCCGTAAAAATACCAGTCACTTACAGTATAAAGTCTCCTGGATAGCAACACTGTGCTCCTAAATAATATATACCTCTCACAACACAACTGACATCACTCTCCACACATATAAAACATCCCTACATAATATATATATATATATATATATATATATATATATATATATATATATATATATTCTACTGGAATAATAGCATGCACAGCACTCCAATCAATATACAACACCCCAATTTATTAATACAGACCCATTAACATTTGGTTTACATGATGTAAAGTAATCTATTGTATCCTATAACTAATATATCCCACCCTGTTATTATGTTACATGTGATTTTATATAGAGCACTACCCTGATTAATGTATATAGCACCCCTTAATGAATATATACTGTATATACACGGTATATACAGTATAAACAGTATCTGGCCCCATATAAATATATACAGACAGCCCAGGCAAATAAGAATCTGGCCCCACTGGCCCCATATAAATTTATACAGCCCCCCCCCCCCCAGAATAAACAGAATTTGGACCATCATATAAATATATACAGCCCCCCCTCCAGAATAAACAGAATCTGGCCCCCATATAAATATATACAGCCCCCCCCCCAGTGTAATAAGAATTTGACCCCCATATAAATATATATACGGCCCCCCCAGGAAAAATGGGATCTGGCCCCTTATAAATATACACAGCCCCCTTACAGCAGTAATCGCCCCCTAATATATATATATATATATATATATATATATATATATATATATATATATATATATATATGGCCACATTTAATTAATAATTCGAAAAATAAAAATAATAAAACTTATACTTACCTTCGGGCAGGGTGCTCCCATGGCGCGTGGAACTTGTCTTCACTCAGTGACCCAGACGGTGTGATGTCATCATCCACCGCCTGTGTCCCTGCATTGTACGGAGCGACGCCGGCAGCTGGAAAGGCACTGCGCCGCTCCGCATGTAAATTGCACCTGTTTCTTAAAGAGACAGGTGCGATTTATCTAGTGGGCGATTCGGGCGCTCTTAAACATGCTGCTCTTAAAGGGGCCCGCATTCTGACGCCTGAGACAAGAATTTCATCTCGCCTCATGGCAAATGCAGTATACCATTTGACCATGTTACATTGTATGTTGAGTAGTGGAGGTATCTAGTGCTTAATACTCGAGTATTAAGAAAATGTACATCTAATTTTAATATAATGGGCATATATTTATAATTTCCCTTATCAAAATTAGTTCTGATTTGTCATTGTGCATATTGTATATTGTTTATGCATTGCTTTTATAAAACTGCAGATATTAGCCTTCCATCTTGAACTCCATTCCCAACAGCAAGGGGTTATTCTTAAATGTAAGGGAACTTCAGATTGTCCCTTTTTGTCTGTGGACAGAACTTTTTATCCATATCTACCCATAAACATGTTTCAGTTTCTTATTAAAAATAATACAGAAGATGAGAACATAAGAAATAATGATTTTTATTGTGGTACTATTACTATCACTTCTTCCAGAGTCAAGTGATTTCCCAGTGCATTTTAATTGTAGTCTTAGAGTAAGATACTTACAGCATTTGGTCTGCATATTTAAGTTGAGGTGAATCAGGAACATGAGGTGAGTTGATGAATGAAGAGTGTGTTGTCTTGTGTGGTAATGATCAGAGGAGTCATTCTGAAGAACTCACCCAAATCAAGTCAAACCAGACATTAGTGCAAGTCTAAAACAACCATTAGTATTCATTGAGGCCTTATTTAGTCTGATACTTTTATGTTGTTTTGGGTCAAAGAACAACATGTTGATGTAGTTATCTTCAATCATTTAATTAAATGTGTGTTTTCAATTGCTCATTATTTTCTGCAGATCTAACTTCTATGCATGCAAGCTGGCTCACACTCTGTTCCCTTTTAGATTTACAGAACAAAGTGAGCAAATAGTAATAATACGACACTGCCGTCTCTGTTAGTTAAGTTTATGGAAACTTCAGACAGAATGCTAATCTAGTGCTAGGCTTTGGTTTCATGGCGATTAGTACCAAGCAGAAATGTTGTAGATTGTGCAGGCAACATAATAATCAGCACAACAACATAACTGTTTATTTAGGATGTGTCCTTTGCATACATCCCTCAGGTTTGTGGCTTTAACGGAAAATGTTTTAGTATTTATATTTCAGCAATTTTAATAAATGTTTTGCTGTTGTTCAACTACTTTATCTTCAAAATGTTCATACTTGGCTTATAACACCTTACCAACACGTGCCATAAAAGTATGGTATAGCGTTGGTATGTTGTATGTGGAAGGGGCCTGAATAAAATATTAACAATAAATAACAAAATAAAAACAATTATAAAAACTCAAATACTCCCCTTTCCTTAGAACACACATAAAAATAAACATAAGCATACTACGTATCCCCCGAAACTGAAAATGCCCAATTCATTAAATTCTAAAAAGTATTATCCTATACGATGAATGCTAAATATCCAAATCACTACATTTTCAGCATTTTGCCACCTATAAAAATTGAAATAAAAAGCTATTTTAATTATAATGTGGTGATACAAAGGAATATTTTTATTGTATTATTGCAAGATTTAAAGGTTTGTTTTAAAGATATTAAAACATAAGAATATTATATGAATTTTGTACCATTTGGACCACACAGTAAATACTATAAAAAAAAGTGCTGAAGAAAATAGTGAAACTGTTGCATTTGAATTTTGTATCTGGGGTTTAAGGTCCCTATAGGAGGTAAAATTGAAAGGATTGCAGCGGGAAGGAAATTCTTCATATAACTGCTTGCAAATAGGACACTTTTCATATTACCCAACCAAGAAAATAGATAAATGTTACCTAAATTACTTTACAAAAAAATCTAATACTAACATTTTGTAAATGAAAAAGCAAATTTATGTATACTTTTTCAGGACCCAAGGGGCTTTTTATTCTTAGGATAGGCTTGTGATAGCTATTGGGAGGTCAGCCTACCAAAAATATTCTGTGGAAACAGCTCAGTTCCCATTTATTTCAATATGAGCTGAGCTGCAGTTCCCAAACAAAGCCACTATACAATGTATTAAGCCTTCAACTTCTGGCTCCCTCCACTTTGTAGCTGTAGTGCTGGAGGTTACTTGGAAACACAGAGTACATCGAATAAATGTGACCTGCCATAATAAAATATGATCAGTATAAGAAGCCCCTTTCAGGCAAAATATGCTCAGCATTGTCTCAAATTCTCTGTCCATTTTGTATAATCATTAAAGGGGTATTCCCACGAAGACAAGTTTCTTATATGTACTCAGGATAAAGAAAAATAACACATTCTCTAATTCACTGTTATTAACAAAAAGGCAGCATTTCACAGATATAATTCCAACTTGTCTCTATCAGTCCAGGTGTACACAATTTCAGTTTCTCCTAGACACGACCCTGTAACTTCTCTTAGGGTCGGCAGCCATCTTGGATGAGATTGTGGAGCTGAGTTTCTGTCTGTCTCTGCTGTGTGGCTGTAGCCACGCCCCCTGCACGGAGCTCACAGACACTCACTGATCACTTCCTGTCAGCACACGGTGAGCAGAGAGAGAGGCTGCAAACTACAAACAACAAGAAGATAAGTGATATGGGAAAGGGGAATGCAGGCACATAGCTGTGAGATGTAGCAGAGCTCAGAGTGTATCAGTGTAATGGTCTATCAGCCTTTGTGTAAACATCTCATGCATCTCCGATCTGTCTCATCTCTTTATGTGTTAGTACAATGTCAAAAGCAAGATGATAGTATATACACCTTGTACCCTGATAATACAGTAATGGCTCTGCTTAGAGAGTCCCCATCCCCACCCACAGCAATACAGCAAAGTAAAATTGTAAAGTAAGGGGTTAAAATAATCTTTATTGTGATATCAACACTAGGGGATTGGAATGTGAGAATTTCCTTTCGTGGGAAAACCCCTTTGAATGTAGTTTAGTTTAGTTACTAGACACATGTCACGTATACGCAAACTATTCCATCAATATTTCTAATTCTAATTTCTAGTTCTAATATGTAATAGGTTTCTTTCTTTATAGAAAACCTTCATAGACTCATATCAACACTGAAGTGTTTCACAGTGAAGAGATTCCCTTGTGCTCCACATAGAAAGGGTAGAATACAAGATGAGCATGTTGCTGGTTGATGTGAAGTTATCCTCTGGGTGCCTTGTGTAGGATCACAGAATGAATATGTATGTTCCTTCCTACCCAGTGTTATAGTCCCTCATCCCTATGAAAACTAATGAAAGCAATCTCAGGCCAGGTTTGTGGCTGATGAACATTAAGCAATTCAGGTTTGTTTGTTCCTAATTAAAACGCTTGTTTGAAAATATCAGAATATCCCAGCACTCCAATTATTACTAATGTGCATATGCCGACGTGTCAGGGCCAAGATGCTCCTTCTCATAATGTTTCCGTTAAGATCTGTGAGTGCCTATCACCATGGAGAACTGAAGACACATTTTTAGAAGTAACCTTTTTCTGTTCTAAAATGTCAATAATTTTAGAGAAATTACATCAAAGATTTAAATGCCAGGGACATTTTACAAATAGCATTGCTGCATTGTCACAGTGTAAAGCGGGACATAGTAGTTAAAAAAATCCTCTTCCAGTCGATTGATTGATGGTAGGTTATGTGCCAGTTATATTACCTAAAGGGTCAATGTGTTGATTTTGTTTACTGTCTTTCTACATTGGTGGGAATTATCAAGGCTTTTCCTTCATTTGCTAGTCTTGATGTCAGAAAAAATACACTCATTCATTAGGAGCTTTATACCTTTTAAATTTAATATTGGCTCTTTTACAGAAGTTTTAAAGTAGAGAAGGGATTAGCGGGTAAAGTAGAAATACTAAAATGTAACTTTTATTGAATATATTGAAATATACAGACCCCAACCTAAAAACACCCTACTTACAGAAAATCCCTAGTTACAAACAGACCTCTCTGCCCAATGTGACCTCTGGTAATGATCTTTGAATGCTGGTAATTTACTTTACTTTAGTTAAAGGCTCGAATGATCAACTGTACGGTGTCTGCAATGAGCTTTTTGTTAATACATGTTCCCATCTCAACCCAAATTTTCTAAAGTCAAATTGTCACAGATCCCGAAAATAATTTGGCTAGAGTTACATACAAATTCAACTTAACTGCCTGTATACACAAATATGTGAATTGAACTTATAAGGCAGAATATAATAAGGGTTGGGTTTTCAATCATGTGAAAAGGTGCATTTGTGTGTACTGTCCCTTTAAATATTTTCAATGGAAATGGGGAGGTTGAATGATTTAATCGTTTGAGAATGTTCTTCTTATTATTTATTAATTTTTTAAAATTATTTCTATATTGTTGGCTCTTAGTTTTACTTAGTATTACACTGTGCTGATCATCTTTACGAACTGTAGTGACGCAGCCAATGGCAATATCTTAGATAGCTTTCTTATTTTTGTTAGCTGCAGAGAGCAACATAAAGGCAGATTGTACCATGGTGGGCGGAACTTGTATCGGAACAGGGGAAGTGAATAAATTAAAAGCCAAGGCGCTCTGATGAGCTTTGGTGATGAAGTTCGAGTGCCCAGAATAATTAGCATACTTTTTATAAACCTTTATTGTGGCAATCGCGGCATATAGAGTTATAATAAAAGAAGTCCTGAGAAACATTGTTCCTCAGGAACTTCTTAGTAGGACATGTCTACCAGCAGTAAAACGGATGGTAGATGTCCATTAAATGGATGAACACATTGCAGGGTATGTATTTTATTACAACAACTTGTTGATCATCGTTGTCACATCTAATACTACTACTGTTGAAAATGTATATTACTATAAGCAAGCTATTTTCTGAGGTTCTCGGCTGCAAAGCTTTGAGAATATATTTCCATGAGCTCATCCACGATCTGTTCAGTACCAAAGTGTTTTATCTTTTATATGCTGAAATGGTTTTGTCTATGTCTTTAGGTTAAGCTAAAGATGTTGTCAAGTGCAGGATTACAGTAAAGTGCTTCTAAATTAACAGTTTGTGTTATAAGCTAACATCAAGGTAACATTCCCATAGAATATGCATAGCTCTGTGAAAAATGAATTCTTCTCCTCAGCATAAATATGCTACTTTTGATGTGCCTGCATATGGAATATCTACAAGTCAATCTTTCTTTACCTGAACTATTTTTTTATGTTAACAGCACACTAAACATTATTTTTTAATGTGAAGAGGAGATACGTCTCAGCCAAATATATGAGATCAATGGAAAATGTATTCAGAATAATGTATATTTCTGCATATGGGAAAGTAAAAGCTCTATGTTTCAAATGCTAGGGATTGATAACTGTAATATTTTTGCTAGGAAGGTGCATTAAGTTTGGTTCTCATTAACAAGCTATTTGATGCTTCAAAGGGGGTTTCTAAAAATGTTGTACTTATTGGCAGTAGGGAGGGGTCAATAAAAAAATTTGTACTCACCTCTCCCATCTCTGTCTTCCATGGCTGTCACTTTCTCTGTCTGTTTGTACTAACAGACATCAAGGCCTGGTCATTGCTGCAGTCGCAAAGATCTCAGTTGTGATCTCAGCAATGTCAGCAAATACATGAGAGACACTGCTACAGCTCTAATGCTATTCCGTTGGAGGAATAAAGCAGTACCAAGATACAGGTAGTACATAGTGTACAGAGTTGTCTGCCTACATCTCCAACCCCTTTGATAAGCCATTAATATCTTGTCCTGGACATCTTTTGAAATGTGCTTCTACCACAGGAGTTTACATGTCAATGGGTTGGCAATACTACCTATTAAATGGTACATCCAGTAATCATTTTAATTTAACCATTTCTTTGCTATCCTTTGCTATTTTCCTCTTAGTAACCCATTGAAGAAGCAATCTGTGTTTTTTTACCTCCTCACTTAGTGCTGATTATCCTCCTGTAAAAAGGAGGATATGGTTACCAACTGCTGGAGAGGATGGGCTTCTGCTGACGAAGGGTAGACCATGTGACAGCTTAGCTATAGCATAGTTATAGCCTTGTGCTTATGCAGCTGGAGGCAGAGGGTCCATTCCAATTCATGATACTGCACATTATTTTTATGTTTTCTGGTGCTAAAAGTCAAAATACTTAAAATCAAATAAATCAGACCTAACATTGAATTCCGTAGGATATATTATTTCCAATTGATAGATCCAAAAAGATTGATGTTGTAGCCGCTCCCCCATTTTGGTTTATGTACATATTCTATTCCATAAAACCGAAACAAAGTAAAATCACTTACATGACATGGTTTATATTCTTGGCGCAATCACTTAAATCTTCTGATACAAAGAAGTTGAGATTTCTAATAGTACTTTCAAAGGATGGAATTTATCACCAATGTCATAGGGCATGAATGTGGTTTTTCCGACTATCTGTCAGGCTTCTACGTCGTAATTTATTTGGCACACAACTGTTATCATTATTATTATTTTTGGCACACAGCATTAATATATGAGGTTGAAGTTCTGGAATGTCAGAATTAGGTCATTAAGTCATATTAACTTCCCCTCAATATATTTATGATATTAGTAGTATATCTGTAGTTTGCACCACAGCAAGATGATGCCTATACCAGAAAATGTCCTTAAAAAAGGATTGTTGTGTGAATAAACCATTATTTGCAAATATTAACGTTTATCAAAGTGAATTAGTAGAGATTTGGAAATATCCAGAGTATATCCACATAACTCTTGGTGTACGATCTATACCTGTTCAGATAAGGGAAGGGGGCAAAAGCTGTTATCTCAAGGTCATGTGGAATGCAGGTATAAAGTACACCTACGTCACATGTCATCTATACATAGAATTCTAACCATATAAAATCTTCAAAGAACTTCAATTTATCCTGTATGTTTAGATTATGAGAAGCTCATGGGTTTTTCGTTTTACATTTTTGTTGGTATCAAGGCATTTTGCTCAATTCTAGTAAAAAAAAATCGGGAGAAGTTAAATCCCTCCAACATTTCTGCTGCTGAGAAACTAGTTTTAGAACAGAAAGAAATGCCATCATTCTCTAAAGTGATTGATATCATGTAGGAATTTTCTAATGTCCATTTTGAAAAGGGGGATCACCCATAAAAATTTGTTTAGAATCATTCTGGAATTGGAGATACACTTTAAGTGAAGCTTTTACATAAATTCAATGTTTGCAAGAAATTATATGCCATCCATGAAGTGATATTTTGGATCTAGCTTACAAAAACTGGTGCTTAAATGATCTGGTTTTGTTGACAAGAGCAGCTGTTCTTAGAACACTGCCTCCATAATAAATGTACATGATTCCTTTTCTCTGTTTAAAGCTATTAAAGATGCATGAATAATCTTGTAAACTAATCAAATACAGTTCAGCAATTAAACTGCATATTCATCTATATTTCAGTTTCAGAAATGATTAAATGCGTTTTTAGTCGGGTTACTTTGTAATTTTGACACAAATGTCCTACTATAGCTTCTCAGTAGTGTTGGAAAACGAATAGCAACATACCAGTGTTTGTGCAGTGAAATTTTTCAGACCTACTTGTTGCGAATGAAAGCAAATTATGTACAACATAGTTTACCAGCATAACAGTATTTTTCTGCTTCAACCCTGACTGTACTATAACCATAGATTTCTCCTGCAAAAAGTCCTTGGATGAAAATATTGTAAAAACTTCCTTTTAGTATTCCTTCCTTTCTGTATTTTTATTGTAAGGTCTAGCAATCGCTTTACTAGTATGGAGAATTATTTGCCCCTCATCAAGACCAAATTTGCTGGGACAGATTTCCAGTTCCATCATGTTTCATGCATACCAATTACCTCCTTTTAGGGACAACATCCCATTAGACCACTGCTGTACAAAATCATAGACTGCAAATACATGAAAAAAAAGGAACAAAGCAACAACACCTATAAAATCATGTTGGATAAAGTATAGTACAATGTTAAGAACTTATCATAAGGAGGAGGAAACTTGCTTTACTAGAGAAAGAGTATGGATAATAGTAATGTAATCTATGTTTAAAACCTGAAAAAGTACTCAGTGCTTATATTCTGCTAAAAGACGCTAAAATTCACAAAATTTAAGATCAAGCTGTTAATTAATATCAGACTTTAGATCAAAGCAAAGATGGTAAAAAGATGGTAGAAAAATGGTAACTTGAGTTTGGATCTTATTTCTGTATGGCTGACAAGTAGCAAAGAAGAGAACAAAAAGACCAAGTAAGTGACATAAATACAACATGGATAACAAATAGTACAGAATGATTGAAGAACAAATACGGGGTCTGGAGAAATAATATACCATAGCCATGGTCCCCTTTGAGACACAACCCATGTTTTGTCATGCTTGTTAAAGGAAATTCAGATTTTTAAGTAAAAAACATTTCATTATTTCTTAAAGCAGTTTGAAAATAGATCAGGTAGGCAGAAGGCGTTTCACATTTATCACAGTGGCGTTCACAGTGTTGGATGGATTTGATGCATCTTGCTGACAAAAAAATTTCAGTTTCTCCATAATTTCAGTTGCTCCATAATTTTGCCACTTTTGGAGCCAACTCTCTATGCTTGACGCAACAACCTTTTCTAAATACACTAGTGCTATGGGAGATAAAAGTGACTTATGTTTCCTTTTAATGTATGTGTAGAAGATTAGGTCAAAAGAACCTGAGCCATTGGTGGACTGGTCATTAAACCCACCAGGGGAAATCCCAGGGGGCCGACTACTCTGGGGCTGAAGTGAGGCCAGCCTGGGACTGATGGGCTGGCTATATACTGGGGGACTGGTTGTCTGTATACTGAGGGGGGCACACTGGCTGCATACTGAGTGGGACTAGCTGGCTGTATACTGGGGGGCAGGCTGGCTGTATACTGGAGAGACTGGCTGGCTGTATACTGGGGGACTGGCTGGCTGTATACTGGGGGGGCAAGCTGGCTATATACTGGGGGGCAGGCTGCCTGTATACTTGGGGGAACTGGCTGTATACTGGGAGGACTAGCTGGCTGTATACTGGGGGACTGTCTTGCTGTATACTGAGGGTGCTGGCTGGCTATATATCAGGGATGCTGGCTGGCTATATACTTGGGGGACTGGCTATATACAGGGGGACCTGGCCGTATCCTAGTGGGGCTGGCTGGCTAACTATTGGGGGGATTGGGTGGCTATATAAAGGGGCTGGCTATATAGAGGGACTGGCTGGTTATGTACAGGGGGCAGGCTATCTGTATACTGGGGCCAGCTGGCTATATACTTTGGGGACTGGCTGGCTATATACTGGGAGTTCTGGCTGGTTGTATATTGGGGGGACTGGCTGCCTATATACAGGGGCTGGCTGTATAGAGGGGGCTGGCTATATAAAGGGGTTGACTTGCTATATACGGTGTACTGGTTGGCTATATACTGGGGTGCTGGCTGTATACTTGGGGGGCAGGCGGGCTATATGCAGGGGACCATCTGGCTATATACAGAGGTTGATTTTCTATAAACAGGGGAATGGCTGGCAGTGTTATATGGCATAGCAGTAGTAATAGTAGTTATTCTTCGACATAAAATGCATTATTATAGTAGTTATATTCTTGTACATAGGGAGCAGTATTATAGTAGTTATATTCTTGTACATAAAATGCAGTATTATAGTAGTTATATTCCTGTACATAGAGGCAGTATTATAGTAGTTATTTTCTTGTACATAAAATGCAGTATTATGGTAGTTATATTCTTGTACATGAAATGCAGTATTATTATATATTTTACTTAGGGGTAGTATTGTAATACATTCTTGTTTATCGGAGAAGGTATTGTAGTTTTTGATATATACATAAGGCAGTATTAAATTGTGTTCTTTCAAAAAAGAATCTTTATTCCTGTACAAGGGGGCAGTAGGAGTCTTTATTTGTGCTGTACATGTTGATTAACACTATCAACAATTTGTGTGGAGTTTGGTAACACCACCCACATCACATGGCCACGCCTACTTGCTTGACTCCACTCACAGAATGGGGCCACTTTTACGTTTTTTTTCCAGGTTATTTTAAATTTCCAGTCCGTCCTTGACCTGAGTTTATTCTGGCAGACATAGATATCTTTTTAGCATCCATCATGGCCTATGGGGGATGCATGCTACTGTATTGAAAGCCCTGGACTCCCCTGAGCGTATACCCAGGGACATCCCCAGAAGAAGGACAGTGACATGGCTGGGGAAACACCCTGAACATTGGCTGTTACAAATCACTGGCTACTCATGATGTTCACTCCTCCTCCCACTTCCAGGTGTGGAATAGGAGGATGCATCTCATTACATGAGCATATAGTGGGATACATCCTATTCTATCATTGTAAGGATATGCCAGGAAGCATGTTCAATACTTTTTTCCTGTGTCACATCACATTATTACACATAACTTAATTAATGTAAATCTATGGTTTGATGCCTTTGCGAGTGTGGATTGTATGGGTTGTTACTAACATCTGGTGAGAATAAATGCAGAAAATGCTTTCCGGTTCCTTACTTATTTATAGTCACACTTGGTCACACCCTTTTTATACTTTAATTAGGGTGAAGTTTCCTCTAGTTAACACTCAGCGTATGAAAAAATCTACATCTGTAAACTATTTGCATTCTATTACTACATATTTCTTTACATTCCTTGAAATTCCCTATTTAGGAAGACATGTAGCACTGTACTGGCCTGATAAATCAACTTATTTTTAATGAGTTAGTATTGGGTGGCAGGTGCAGAGATGTCGCCTAATGCCAGGTCACCTGTTAAGTAATGATCCAGCACAGATTTTTCTTGTAATATGATATATCATTCCATTAAACCAATATTGGTAAAGAAAAACTGTCTTGCAGAAATCTGAACTAGATCATTATCTTCCTAACCAACATGGGATTAGCTGACATCTCTGCATGCACAAAGTTAGATTTAATTAGATTTTTCCTTAGAACAAGTTGTTTTTTTTCTCTCTGTTTGATAATTTATTGGTCTTTTCTCAGATGAAAATGCTGTTTTTGTCAGTGCTAGTTTCTATTTGATATAACTCAGTGGTGGTCTTTACATTGTGTGAAATAAAGTAACATGTTATAGATGGCAGCCCTTTTAATCCTAATGCAATGGGTGCAGTTAAAAAGAGAGCAACCACCGGAGTCCCTCTACAACTGCACATTAACTGTCATTCACTTTAATGGAGTAATTTCTGAAGGCAGTTACAGTACATTAATGAATCTCCCACTGAAGAAAGTTTTGCAGAAGAAAAACCTAAAATTAGAGCTTATATAGCATGAGGATTACTGACTACAAATCAGACAAAAACCTTGACTGGCAAAAATGATTATCTTGATTGGTTTATAAGTGTTAGTTATCACATGTGAATAATGTGTATAGTCATGGTTAGTCATAATCCTAAAAGCCAACCAATTATTGATTATAACACTGGCTTTTATTACTTGACAAATTGTTTTGTATCCTTCTGTGTATTACTTATATGTGTTGTAAAATGGGATGAATAAAATGGAAAGGACATGTCTAGGACATAAATAGGATGAGTATTGAAGTTTATTCTTCAAGGCATCTCTCCAAATTGATTGTTTCTCTTGAAGTTTTGAAAGCATTCCTATTGGAATAAAGATTTCATGAAAGTTCCTTATTTATTGATATCTACCCTTTTGTTGATTCAGGGGAAAGCAAATAGCTAACCAATTTAGTTACATAGTTGTCATTACATTTAGATTTGTTAACAAAGTATTATAAATGTTTGAGCAGTAAAAGTAGCAGATAAAAAGGATCAGAGTGGTGGCGCCAGAGACATGTCCACAGCTTAGAAGTGTCAATGAATCTTGAGCTGCATACTAGGCACCAATGTTTTTTACATTTAAATGTCACTGACAGCAGCCAGCACTAAGACCAAATGCATGGCACTTGTGAATTTCTCCAAATGGTAAAATTCATCAAGAACCCTTTTACTGGCTCTCTCATGTGCCCAAAGAGATTAGTGTGCACATTGCCAAAGTGTTTTTTTTATAATAAACTGAATTTTTTTCCTATAAAATAAGAAAAGTTAGATGAAAGTTTACCTTTCTCGCTGCAGAGCAGTGTCCCATGGGAGTGGCCAGTGAGAAGCAGTTTCCCCCTACCCTTTGAAATTGATGCATGACGGCACAGTTTTCTAATTATTTGCATTATGTGCATGACGGAGCGGTTTATTGAGGGTGGGGGGAGTACCATTCCTAACTGGCCATTCCCATGGGACACAGGACACTTTCATCTTTTCTTTTTATTGGAAAAGACAGTTTTATTAAAAAAACACTGTGCACACTATTCTCTATGGGGGCATGAGGGAGTCAGTAAAAGTGCTCTTAAAGACAGGTTCCTTTTGAGAACTTTTACTATTTGGAGCTCCATTAGATAATTCACAAGTGCCATATTCTCTCTAGAGTCCATGGATTGGTCTTAGTGCTGGTTACTGTCAGTGACATTTAAATGTAAAAAATATACCAAGTATGGAGCTTTAACAAGATTCATTGACACTGCTTAACCATCTGCTACAAGAAACTATGGCTCATACTGTTTAATGTATTGAGAAACTGTAAAAGAGAACATTTGTGAGGTTGAATCAGAAAAATGAAACTCTATCACTGTTTTTAGCTTTTGTTTTTACTGCATTCACTGTAAGCTATATGCTAACTTTATAATGAAAATTATATAGTTATATAGTATGCTATGTTTCCTATCCTGGTTATCTGTTCTCACATTTTTCTTCTTGTTCTCCTTTTATTGTTTATTGACATTCCCTGTACTAACTATCCAAACAAACGGAAACATACTTCTTAAATGCAATTTATTGAACATGTATGTATCATTACTCCTGGAAAATCAATACAAATTTAATGTTCAAAAAATATAATATGCTATGTTTTATAGAAATAAAAAAAATCTTTCTGACACCATACAATAAGACCAGTTTCTGTGAACAACGGTGTCACGATTTTTGTTTTGCGGAGAGAACTATCATTTTTATTAGTTTATTGGTTTACTGCATTACATATGACTTTCCTATTACTTTTTATTTCATTTTATGTTGGGTGTGAGGACTTGGTGAGAAAGCGTCACTTCTGCCATTATTATTTCATTTGTTTTAGCTACTTTCTTATTTTATACTTTCACCATAATATTTTTATTCTTTTGATAACTTTTTTTTATATCTACAATATCTGCCTTTACATTAATCATTTTTTCACTTGCTTATTTCCTATATGCATAATCCCACAGGACATAGCTCTCGAATGTCATTAATTTGTTTTCCCCAGAAATAATAGTGTTAAGAAAAGGTGTCAAATATGAACCCTCCAGCTACTTGACTACTTACTTGTCATCATCAAAGAGGCAAGACTACACATCTATGATCTATACTTTATTCAGTTGAAAGTAGTTGTTGAAACATAATTTAAGTAAAGGATATGACCAGAGCTCTTTTCATCCTCTTTTGCTTGCCACTCTGCTTTACCATGAACATTGATCCTCCATGACCCTATTTTCCATTCCTGGGAGGTGATTCATCACCAATAAATAGCCTTTTGCTCAGCACAGACAGTGGTAGCAAATCACCTTTGACAACCTTCTACAAAAAAGACCACCCAGCTAATATTCCTGGGCAGGTTTGGAATTAACATTACATTTCTCCGCAATCTGAAGATTGCAATTAGCTTCATTAAAATTACTTTAAAGCTAGGAATAGTAGCGGACGGGAAACAGTGGGGTTTTTAATAAGGCTATACAGAGACAGCAGAGCAATATTTTTAAATTGATTTCCTGTGTTGTAAAAGAAATGAAATGTTGATTAGTGTGATCAAGGCTCTAACAGTACAGGATTAGACTTCTGGAGCAAGTAATCCTCCTTGTTATTCATTTGAAAGCTCCAACTGCCTAGAATAAATAACATTCCTAATCATTTTACTGATGGAGTCATATTCATACAATTGTCAGAGAGGTTGATTTTTCACGTTCTATTATTTCTAATGTTCTGTTTTCTATATACATTTTTTTGGACAATTCAATCTTCAATTCTATTTAAAAATCAAATTGTTTGATTTCCTCTGTATTCTGTACATAGTCTGTTGTTCATGTTACACCTAGTACTTGGAATGCCATTATTAGTGTCCTCAGAATACTTAAAGGGGTTATCCGGGTTTAAATTTCTTTTTATGGCCGGGCTGGGGAGGGCTAGTTAAACATAATAAACATGAACTTACCCCCTTCGGCGCCGCCGATGTCCCGCACCGCGGTCACTTCAATCCGTGCCCCTGTAAACAAACAGGGGCACGGAAGCAGCGCACAGGGAGCTTCCGGTCCGCGATGTGGACGGCTCCTCCCATGCGTCCCTATCTCTCAGCGTTGTAAGCGCTGGGAGATGGTGCGCATGGGAGCTTCCGGCCGGCCGGAAGCTCCCTGTGCGCCTGTGTAATGAAACCGGCGCACGGAGAAGACGGGCCGCGGCGCGGGACATCGGCAGCACCGGAGGAGGTAAGTAGATGTTTATTATGTTTAAATAGCCCTCCCCAGCCCGGACATAAAAAAATTTTTAAACCCGGATAACCCCTTTAATCTACTGTTCTTATATTTTAAGGGGGATTCTGCTTTATGTCAGATATGGTTGCATAATGACGCAGCTCCATCAAGTCCAACCTATGTTGATAGAGAGTAAGACAAGGCTGATACCAATTCCTTTCCAACCCCAAAAAGGCAGTTAGATGTGACAGATGTGATATTTTTGGGGCATCCAAGCCACTGTTGAACAAGTACAAAGTATCCGCCATAAAACCATCCTCTGGCAGAGAGTTCCAGTCTCTTGTATAGTAAATAATCCCTTTCTACATTGTAGAGGATGACCCTGGCCACAGGCCTAGCTGCAGATGCATAACATAACTGGCTTCACATGTTAACCAGCTGTGAAAACATAGTCTGTAATGAAAATTAAAAAAAGGGGCCCATAGAGCATAATGGGAAAAAGAAAAATAGTTACTGAAAAAAATCAGTCTTTTAGGGAAGTGGTCTCTTCAAAGGGGTGGTCTTTTGGAGAGGTTTCCCTATATCTATAACAAATATTTTATATGAACCAACATTAGAAACTGGAACTGGGAAAGTGACAATACTTTCAAGGTGAGAGACTACAGAATGGAACATAGAGGTCCTGCAGCTAAAATTTTTGGAGTTGTGAGCTCTTTGTAAACAATGCGGCTTTGTGCTGGTTTGTTTTATGGGATACTTCTTAAAAGATTACAATGAACTACTCAAATGATGCACTTGTAGATAAGTCTATTCCCCTGTTTTCAGCATCCACATTTGTATTCTTTTTTTCTGTAGTAGTTTAAATATAAACCCACTGTTACAAGGGTGCTGTGTCATCCATCTTTACATTTGTATTTTCCTTATGAATGTAAAAGTCCATTTCTAGTAAAGAAACATTTAAAAAACCAGCATGACACAATTCAATCTAAACATTCAGAGCCTTTCAAGTATACCACAAAGAAATGAGGCGTTTCATCCAGAAACATATTTTCACAAGAGGACTTGTATAATCATACCATATTTGATATGAAAAGGAAATAGAAGTTGTGCATAATTTTATTTGTTTATTGAAGCACATAACTTAGCAGTCCACTTACTATGTTGGCTTTACCATTTTTATAATTAAGAAGAATTTACAGAGTGTTTGGATTATGATGAGACATAGGGGCACATTTACTAAGGGTCGTGCACCACTTTTCTGGCTGACTTTGCACGTTCTTTTAGGTGCAAAGTACTTGTACATAATGGGGCACATTTACTAAGGGTCCGCAGCCGCGAATCCGTCGGGTTTTTCCCGAATATTTCCTCTTTGCGCTGTATTTCACTAGATTGTGGCGCAAGCGATAGATTTTTGGCGCAATCGCGCCGACTTTCGCGCGACAGAAATCGGGGGGCGTGGCCACCGGACAACCCGAAGGATTCGGAAAAACTGCAGAATTTAAAAAGCCATTTGTGTCGCAAGATCAAGCACTCACATACACCAGAAAAAAGCAGGTGAACTCCAGCGGACCTCGGCACAGCAGCGACACCTGGTGAATATCGGCGCACGGACCTTAGTGAATCCCAGCAGAACCCGAAACAGCGTCGGAGAACCCACCGCTGGATCGCGACTGGACCGGGTAAGTAAATGTGCCCCAATATTTAAGAAGTGCCTGTGGCCCATTTGTGTCTCACGCGACACTTTTGTGTCGAGGCTGCACTTTTCTTCATGCAACACAAATTTCTGCACTGAAATGGGCGTTCCAGTGCACAGCCAGACCGTGAGACACATTTATCATGCAAAGCCTGACAGAAGTGTTGCACGCCCTATATTAAAGGTGTACTAGTAGCTGCACTCTGTTGGAGCAGTGCCGGGGGTGCCAGATTAATGAAGAATGTGAGCCCCAATTTGTGAATCTGGCACCCTCTGCACACTACACACAAACACACAGGCAAACAATAGTTTGCACTATTTTTAGTAACAATGAAGATGATAATGCCGTGTCCAAATGATGAAGGGTCCCAAGGATACTTCATATATAACATAGAAGTGTAAGCTGTATATATACATTTTCTTAGTTTCTTTTGAATACACTGTTATAGAACACTTAAGCACAACTTAATCTAATTATGGGCAGTATTCACAAAGAACAGTTTCTACCAGTACAGTATTGTGCATGTGTCTACTCCCCTTGTCTGCTTTTTAATAACCAGCCAACACATTTGGAAAGAGACTGTTATAATAATTTCATGGGGCAAATTTACTGATTACAGGCAGTCCCAGGGTTACATACAACATATGTTCCATAGGTTTGATCTTAACTTGAATTGTATGTAAATTGAAACTGTATATTTTATAATTGTAGATCCAGAAAAAAAAAATTTGCCCCAGTGACAATTGGATTTTTTTTTACATTTTTTGCTCTAAAGGGACCACGAACTATCAATAAAGCATCATTACTGACACCTTACAGCTGATCATTGCAGTCTGGGACTATAGTAAAGCATTCAGAGAGCTTCACCAGAGGTCACAGTGGGCAAAGGGGTCCGTCTTTAACTAGGGGTCGTCTGTAAGTCGTCTGAATTTTTGTACACAAGATGCTAGTCATATTGATAAAGACACTTCACTGAACAGGGGTATGGATTAGTTTAGCTTAGACTCTGCTTAGCAGAAAGATGTGCTCAAAAATAGGCCAGATTGTTCCAAAATTGTTCCAACATTTTGTAGATGTGCCAAATATATTATTCAGAATAAAACACTGAAATGAATTGGTACATATAGACCAGTTATAAGCTGTCTAAATTTAAAACAGTATAACCAAATACTTGCAACTGTCCTAATCCAACAAAAGTGCTTTGTTCTATAGGTTAGTTTGAAAGAAGAATGTAAGTTTAACACTTGGTCAACATGAAAAGTCCCACTGTAGCTTTTTTGTACACTCTGCGGAAAAGTGCATATGCACACTTGCGACTTTCGTGATATACATCTGTACAGCTATTGTACAGCAACAGCTACCTATTGTGTCAGCCCTATTTGGATGAGGTAGGTGAACTCAAAATCAGGTCTATTCTAGGAAAGTTACAGAAAGTATTTTAAATAACCAATTTGAATGAACTGTTAAATACATTTCCATGATCATCCAGGGTGATACAGCTTGAACTTTATCCCACTGACATCTTTACAGGGTTTTGACCATGAAAGAACATTCTCAAATCATAACCCCCAGTGATGTTTACAAACTAAAGATAATATTAACCTCGTTACTTACAATTTTATTCCAGAGTGTGGACGGGGACTCTCTAAGCAGACACATTATGATCCCAGTGTGCTGATAATGTGCTTAGATTATCATAGAACAAGTTTGCCTACACTTTAATTTAGCTTGTGAACATTCTACTGGTATCTGACACATAGAAAAGAGAGATGGGACAGATCAGAGATGAGAGATGGTGAGATTCATGAGATAAAACACTCTGCTAACTCAGCTATAAGACACACGCAGTCAGCCCAGCTACATGCCTCCTTCCCCTGCTATAAGGATCTTAACTGTAGCTTGTAAAGTAAGTCTGTGCCCGCTGCTTAATGGCACGAAGTGTCTGTGTGTGTCTACATGTGAGCTTGTCTTGTAATGGGGGGGGAGGGGCAGACAGCAGACTGCAGGAGAAGCAATTCATGAAAAAAATCTGTCTGGCCTGACCATGAAAATCAGAAGATTTACAGTTGTATACACCAGGACTGATAGAGACAGGTTGAAATTAAATCTGTGATATGCTGTATTTTTGTTAATAACAGTGAATTAGAAAATGTGTTATTTTGTTATCCTGAGAATATTTAAGAATCTTGTCATTATGGGAATACCCCTTTAACTAAAATGTGCTTTTTCAAGATTCCTATATACAGCGATATACTCTGTAATTTCAGACATGCTGGTAGATTAATGTGTGCTCTGTGCAATGTGCAGTGTTGGCTTTCCTCCATAGATAATTGGAATTCAGGCCAAAAAGTTTCATTTTGGTCTCATGTGACCATAACACCTTCTTCTATATGCCTGCTGTGTCCCCCACATAGCTTTGTGCAATCACTAATAGGGGTCCAGTGGACAGATTCTCACAGCTGAACCTTAGATCTTTGCAGCTACTCAAGAGTGACCCTGGTTCTTGTGGCTACTTCTCTAACCAGTGATTTTCTTGCCTGGGTTGTCAGTTTAGGTAAATAGGAAATAGAGAACTGTAGGGATGCTAATACCAAATCAGGGCAACGGGAGGATCAACACCAAAGGAATCTGATTCCGCTCCCAATAATTAAGAAATGACTACGTGAAAACATGAAAAAAATGTATGGGTAGTAAAAAAACTATAGAATTATATAAAGTATATGACATACTAAAACACTTTTTAAATGGAATTTGATTCCTTTGGGGCTGATCATCCTATTGCCCTTATCTGGTATTAGCGCCCCTATAGTGCACCAAACCCCCTTTTTTTTGTTCTCTATGGTCCTGCCCACCAGTCCAGATAGGAGACTGTTTTCTTGGACCCAGGGAGCTGCATATATGCCTATTTTTTGTAAGGTTGATCCATCTGGCCATCTTTTCACTAATACTCTTTATGGGGTGATATGCATGTACCAAGTGGTCATCAGGTGAGCCTCCACTTGTCTTACAAGAATCCATCTTCCCTCTCCAGATGTTACTACCCAAGGCATCTGCCTTGTTCTTTGTTAATTTTTTTGTTTTACGTTTACGTAAATGGCCATGTCTTCATAGCTTAGTATTTTGTCATACTCTGTCCATTTCTAGAGGGTGGATTGAACTGTTCAGAGCTTGGGATATTTTTTTTAACCTAACCCTGCAATTCTTTGTTTTCTTTTTTCCAAACCCACACCATGAATAGATAATTGAAAAACAAACCAGTCAATTGTTGACAGCCTTACCTATTTGACAGCCTCTGCTTTGAAATGTATTGTTCTAGACATCTAACAGAGTTAAACTGATTTGACTTTTCACAGCAGAGCTCTTCTCTTTAGTAATCAATTCTAAGGGAGATTATTTAGTAGTGTCTGAGAGCAGAACTATTCTAGATGCCCATGGCAACCAATCAGAGCTCAACTTTAATCTTCTCACAGTTTAAAAAAGTTAAAGATGAGATCTGATTGGCTGCCATAAGCTGCACTCAGACACTTTTATAAATCCCCCCCTTAGTGTAAGGAAGGTAGAATGTAAGCCATTGCAAGAAATGATGGACAGCTTTATGTAGGAAAACTATTGTAGGGCTCCAATCAGGAAGACAGCAGCATTGTAAGATGTCCCCATTTAATGAAGTGGCTGAATTGTCAATGGTGTTATGAAGTGGCAAGAATCCCAGGAGAAAAGCCAGAAGAACCTAAGTTTGAATTCAGAAACAGAATTTAAAAGAACTCAATGTGAAATGTTAAATCCTCCGTAATAATTCAGCTGGCCCAAAAAAAAAAAAAAAAAAAAAACAAGAACGTATTACAGAATTTATACTTTTCCATGACCTGCTTTAGATGGATGTGAATACTGCATGGGTTACTTACGAACACTTATTCATTTTCATTGCCGAGATATTAATATTGATTTCCATGCCTTTGCTATTGTATATTTAGCAGTGTGTTAACAGGACCTGCAAGTGAATGGGACAAGTAAATTAAGAAGATTTATTAACCTATAAAATGCTGGAATTTATAATTGTGCCAGCATTCCTGGGCTGCCATAGGTATATATATATATATATATATATATATATATATATATATATATATATATATATATATATAATATACCTTATTTTCCGGGCCATTAGGCGCACCGGAATATAAGGCGCATTAGTCCGATGCGCCTTATATATGTAATAATTCCATATATAAGGCGCATCGGACTATAAGGCGCAGGGTCGGGGGCGTGGCGGAGGTCCGGGGGCGGAGCGGAGACCCGATGGGATGCGACGCCGAGAAGAGACGCGGCGACGCGGGGAAGGTGAGTGGGGAAGGTGAGGGGGAGGTGGAGGAGGGCAGCGGACCATACTTACATAGGTTCCCGCTACCGGAGACAGCAGATCTCCAGCGGGAACTGCAGACCATGCTGCAGAAGTTGTTCGTGCCGCGTGGTCTGCAGTTCCCCTATGTAAGTATGGTCCGCTGCCCTCATATAGGGCGCACCGGACTATAAGGCGCACTTTGGATTTCCAAGGAAATCCAAGGCTTTTAAGTGCGCCTTATAGTCCGGAAAATACGGTATAATTATTGGCCAATAACTTTATAGTTGGAAAGAAAATGAACAGTGCATGGCTTTCTGCAGCCGAGAGACCATTTCATTTCTCATCTCCCTACATAATTAGGATTGTGCTGTATCTCTTGTAGCTTAAATAAGTTTACCAGACAATGTGTGGCGAGATGGTAAAACCAGCGAACCACTGCTGTTGTCTCCTCCTTTTACGCTTACACAGTGACTATATGTCAAGTGCTAGGCAACTAGTAATAAATGTCACTAGAATCATAACGCTTCCTGCGGTAACAATGTCTTTGTGTCAATTTATTTGGAAAGGTGTTGTTACTGTCTTATTTATCTAGCAGTCAATTAGACCTGTAAAAGAAGAAGAAATCAAGCCTTTTGCGAGCGGTAATATTTTGGGTCTTTTCTAAGTGGACATTAAACGGCAGTAACGATAATATAAGTAACTAATTATAAAGCTTGCTGGAGTTGGCAGAATGCAGGAGCTGATTAGGCACATCTAATGAAATAAAAAGCAGATGTTTTCTTGGGAACTGCTTAACTACATGTTTCTGTGCTGGAAATACAAGCCTATTGCAGTTGCTTGTGTCATAGTCATTAATTGGTAGCTTCTAATAGGACTTTCTGCTGTTCCTGTGGATACAGTAACCCCTGTGTACTGTCTCATTTTCCAATCGCTTGGGCAGACACTTGACACTCTTTACCTTTGCCAGCAGTAAATTGCAAGGTTGTTTAAATGCGCAGAGAATACATCTTATCAGTGCTGGTAAATGGCTGCACCCTTTAACAATGTAAGTGTTATATTTAGCTACAATAAAGTTTTGACTATATCTCTATATATAATCATTCTCTATGACACTGTATGGGAAAGTATGTGGTTTGATATTCTAGTGCATGCAGATCATACTGTCTACTTTTTCCTGTAATTGTACCTGGGAGAATAGAGTAGCATCTATTAATGTCATGGTGGTTATAATAGGGCAGAGAGAAAGGCAAAGAGCGAGGATGCAGTAAAAACGGAGGGGAATGGAAAGACTCTTGTGGTGCCAGACAATTGCACATTTCAGGCCTTGCAATTTCTGACAGATTTAGAATGACCCACCAGCTGGGTGACAGGTTTAAGAAGACAACATAATTATTAGTGTGACGAATGCTGAGACCCTGTTTCACTGGGCTTCAAGTAACTGTCTTACATTTTTTTTTTCTAATAATGATAACCTCAATGCAGCATCAGTTTTGTTTAGTTTTACTTGTCAGCTTGCAATTGGTAACTTGTGACACTATAACTACAAGCAATGGCTTCAGTAAATGAGAAGACCAATATTCCACGCTCCGCCATGTTTTTAAGTGTCACTTCCGGGCACATAAAGAGATGCTCATTGACAACTGAAACTATTTACATCGAAGGAAAAGCTCCCTTAAAGCCATGGGATTTTTAAAAACTGTGTAAGGAGGGATGATCATTATATGATTATGATTATATGATTAGAAGGGGTATGATGCTCCATTTGAAGAGTCTGCAGGATATGGATAAGTCCTACAGTCTCTTCACTCGTCACTATGTTATGGATAAGGGTTTTCCCTGGATTTGCACCTAAGCCACACTCACCAGAATGGGACTGAGGTGAAGCCAGGCCATATGTTATAGACGTAGATGATCTCTCATGCTTAGAAATAGAAGGAGGAATTCAAGCATCTTATTGAAGAGAGAGCTCAGTGTCAGACTCAGCTATCCTAGAAAGAGTTGACAATTTTTTATACAAGCTCTTAAGAAAGCTGAAGGACAGAAGATGGCCGCTGGTCACATGCCTATATCACATGTCAAGCACCTTCTTCAGCAGGTCATGCGATCATCACTATATTTGACTGTAGTTAGTTGGTTGCAGTGCATCCAGTATGGCCAGTGTTGTGTCGAGCCCCATCTCAGTGGGGCAATGTGCAGTGATGCCAGTTACACACAATGTTACTATTGAAACAGAGCAGGACAGTCTGTTAGATCATGGGAGTTGTAGTTGTAGAGATAATTTTGCCTTGGAGATAACACTGCCTACTTTAGAAAGCCCATACATCTTTTTGAATTATAAAAGCAAACTATTTAAGCTCCGTTTTGTCATGAATGACATTATGGGAAAAGGATCTTTATTTCTGCTTGTTTGTCTCGCTTTTGCTGTTTTTGTGACTATTCACTGCGAATTTTGCTGTCGTTTTTAAAGTACAGCTTTGTCTGCACCTTGCGCAGTGTGTCCTATGTATTTTTATTTTCCAAATGTTCCGTGCAACTTTTCATTTAGTTTTCAATTTTTTTGCTTATTTTTGCGACTTTTAGGAGCAAATCTGCACCTGTTGTAGGACAGGTGCAAAGGAAGGATTTTTTTAATGGAGCCTGTTTTAACATGTAAATTGGAATTCTTTCACGTGTCTTAAATGTTTAACATTTTGCACATTGACCTGTTTTTTTTAATTCATATTTTTTCATTAACATCTTTTTTTTTATTTATTGGTTACTTATAATGGTGAAGTCGCATGTGGCATTTTAATTACATTAATTACATTAATGTTAACATTTGCAGTTACAAAACGCAATGTAAACGCAATCTTAACCCCTTAACCCTCTGCGCCGTAGCTCTACGGCACAGAGGTACAGGGAATGTATGAAAAAGGCTCACGGGCTGATTCCTCTTCATACAATGATGGGGGTTGTTGCATATTGCAGCAAACCCCCACCGCTAATAACCGAGGTTGGTGCTTGCACCGATCGTGGCTATTAATCTGTCCGTTGCCGCCGGCAAAGTCGACGGCAGCATTTTAAAGACGGCGGCATTTTAAAGACGTCATCAAGGGGCGGCCACCAGTTGCCATTTGACCTGAGGCTACATGGCTTCTGCAGATTCGTTACAATGAGCCAGTGGCTCATTGTAATGAATGACCTGCTAAAATGCCATATATTGCTATACAGAAGTATTGCAGTATATGGTAGGAACGATCTGACCATCTAGGGTTAATGTACCCTATATGGGCTAAGAGATAGTGAAAAAAAAAAAAGAAAAAAAAAAGTTTAAAAAATAATAAAATATTAAAAATTCAAATCACCCCCTTTCCCTAGAACTGATATAAAACATAATAAACAATAAAAATCACAAACACAATAGGTATCGCCACATCCCAAAATGCCCGATCTATCAAAATATAAAAATTGTTACGGCCGATGGTGACCTCCGAGACTGGAAATGACGGCCAAATGTCCGAAATGCGCCTTTTACACCTTTTTACATCAGATAAAAAATGGAATTAAAAGTGATCAAAATGTCGCACAGACCTCAAAATGATAGCAATGAAAACGACGGCTCATTTTGCAAAAAATTACACCTCAAACAGCTCCGTGCGCCAAAGTATGAAAAAGTTATTAGTTATTGGAAATGTCTTAAACCTGTATAAATTTGGTATCACCGCTATCATACCAAACCAAAGAATAAAGCTGAGGTGATATTTGGAACGCACAGTCAAAGTCATAAAAACTGAGCCCACAAGAATTTTTTTTTTCAATTTTACCACATTTAGAATTTTTCTCCAGCTTCGCAGTACATGGCATGTTAAAATAAATAACATCACATCAAGTAAAATTTGTTGCGCACAAAATAAGCCCTCACACAGCTCTGTACACGGAAAAATGAAAAAGTTATGGATTTTTGAAGGTGGAGAGCGAGAAATTAGCGAATAAACCCTGCGTCCTTAAGGGGTTAATGCACACGCTAACACTAGATTAACGCACGTGTTGCATGCACGTTTTGTAAATGCAAATGTTAACAGTAATTTAATTAGGCTAATCACCTCTTCTGAGCTGCTGTAATGTCTATCAATGCAATCAAAATGTGCCATGTGACTGCAGCCTCATATGTCATCATCTCCCTGGGGTGTGACTTCAGTGCAGGGCACAGCCTGAAATCCAAAATTTAAAGTAGTGTCCACTCCTGCATATAACCCCTCACATGGCTTGTGTCCATGTAGATTTGAGACATTTGCAACAAAAAGTCTCAAAAAGAAGACAAAATTGGCGCCTGACAGGATAAAAAAGATTTAACATGTATTACAAGAGAACATACAGGATCATACATAAGGCACAAAAAAAGAGCTGCCAAATGGCTCAATTATACAACAAAGGAAAAAAATGATACATGTCCTCCAATGAGTTTGGTTGTATTCATTTATTATTGGTTTTTGTATCAGACGTTCATATTTCCGGAATACCCCTTTAATCATGATCATGAGTCTGATAATCGTGTGATAATCTTCTTACAATATATCAGAAGCAAATTACTTTTTTACCTTGGTCATTTTAATAGAAGTTGTCCACAAAGTATATTAATATCAAGGTACTACTGACTTATTTCTTTTTAATGTCATATTGGGTGTTGTAAATACTAGTACAGAGCAACAGATGTGACTAGACTTGGATAGTATTTCTAAAACAACTGTAGTAGCCGAAGATCTGTTATAAATATGTAACAGAAATCACCAAATAGACAACAGGGTGTGCAAAGTTGATGTGTCCCTACTTACGTTTACACTGTCCAATCAATGCCTCCAGGATTTTGTTTAGCCCTTTGAAAGGTTGATTGATAACTGAGGGAACGGTACAACTGTTCTAAAAAGAGGATACTTAAACTTTGTAGCAACTTCCTCTCTAAAAATCAGTTCCAAAAGACAGTTGTAAATCTTCTACAGAGGTTTTACCATTTACCACTCTTCTCAGTGTAACTTAATGTATGTATTTTAATATAATGTTACACCCAACTTCTTAAACAAATTCATGTTTTCACAGTAGGCTAAACTGTAGTGTCTTGCATTACAATGAATGCTAGCACAGGTCTTCTTTAGTAAATGTGGTGCCGTTCTGCTGTAATTCGGTAGTATTCCCACAGTTTTCTTACTGTGCAATGCACTCTACACTCCGGCATACTTTTTAACCTTTTGTATCTCTACACAGAATGCAATTTCCTTACCATTTTGGCACACAGCACGGTATAGTTGAGGTTGTTAGACATTTTTATCTTGCTCTCTCATAAACAGAAGCATGTAGACATGTTGTAAATCAGTGTAAAATGGACATATTTCTTAAGCGAATTGATGTTTTCCATGAATTTTTAAAATACATTGCCTCATTTTATCAGTGCAGTCATCATGCAGGGAACACAAGCGGCAAGGCACATTTCAGCTGGTTTTATTGTTTGTTTAACTGTACAGCTGTAGGTCCAGTAATGTCAAATTATAATTTCTGTTGGATTTTCCTGCAGATATCCGCTGAGAGTCAGAGACCTAGAAATGGGACAGCAAGAAGATTGATGCTGAATACAATAGAAGAAATAACCTGGTTTGGGAATTAAAAAAAAAAACTCCATCGTTTATGCTCTCTGCTCACAGCTCTGTTACTGTAAAATGAGGACTTTGGGATGCTTGTTATTGCTTGTTTTTTGGGGTAGTCAACCCCAGAAAAGCTGCACAACTCCTATTCCAGAAAGGACTAATCCTAGTGAAGAACCAACAGCAGTGGACCCAGAACCCAACCAAGGAAATGACAGTGAAAGGAGTCGCTCAAAAAGAAGCTGGATGTGGAATCAGTTTTTTCTCCTTGAGGAATATACAGGAACAGATTACCAATATGTTGGGAAGGTAATGTTTCTACCTTGAAGTGTTATATCAAGATGTTTGTTAGCATGCCATACAGTGGAGAGAGTTATCTTTTCCACTAGTTTACTAGCATCTTCTGTGGGGGACCAGAAGAGCTTCCACACCAGAGAAACAACTTCTGTCCCGCCAATTATAAGAATGTTTGCAGCTAATCATTCCCTTTCCTGACACTTTGGCAGGATTCATGCTGCATGTGTCGCACAGTGCTTTGTGGGATTGAACCATAGAAGGTGGTATTACTGATGAAAAGTGAACCGTTCCTATAATATGATAATAATTCTCCAAAGCAGATCCTGAAAAGGCTGAATTGTCCTCTCTATGCTTTCCAGTTTAAATATAGGTTATTTCAGGTGACCTTGAATAACTCATATCCATTAGAAAACACATTAAACTTGAATGTTGCTTGAATAGTATTTAAAGGGGTATTCCGGGAATATGAACGTCTGACACAAAAACCCTTGATGATATAAATAAATGAATACAACAATACTCAATGTCATTAGTCACAAAACGGAGCTAAAATAATATGATTTTATGATTTACAAAATTTATGGCCTCTCTAAAGTAGGTGGAGTTATCACTAAGATGGCCGCCACTGGAAACTACAAGTTCCATGATCCTTTAGTTCTCAGTAACTCCTCCTACCACTTATGCTCTGCTAACAGTGATGATGTAACAGGTTTTCTTGCTCTGTTACCATAGTAATGATGTGTAACTGCCATCACCACAACACTGACCATACTGGATGCACTGCAACCAACCGACTACAGCCAAACGTAGTGGTGATCACATGACCTGCCCAGGCAGGTACAGGACATGTGATGTGGACATGTGACCAGCGGCCATCTTCTTTTCTGCGACGGACCGCGTGGAGGAAATTAACGGACTGATTAAAGGGCCAGTAGCATTTTAATTCTTCATTACAGTCTATGTCACCAGCATTTTCTGCTAAGGGGAGCAAAATTTTAAATAACAACTAATTACACATTAGCTTATATTTTGAGTGCCCACTTGTATATGAATTATGCTGATTCCTGGAATACCCCTTTAATGCTGTAGATGCAAAGATTCTAAGTAAAATTACCAGCAAAATAACTCTGGTATATTGGTATGTAAAAGTGGTTTATTAAAAGGTCAACCCTCAGAGTTTGACAGAGGTGTTTGAACAAATATTAGATAAATAAACAATAAATATATTTCTTTGTGCATACATTTTATATAGAAGAAATGTATTCTGGCAGATGGGCTCAGAGTCATATAAGAGCATATGCATCATGAAATCACAATAGTGGGGACCATTAGTTTCTCAGAGTGCCCCATATAGATGACGCGATACTTTGCCTCACAAAAATGAACTCCATTCACTTATATGGGATTAAAAGGACAGCTATCTCTAACAGCCCTATAGAAAGGTGTACTCACCATTCAAACACTGCACGTTGAGGATTACTATACATGGAAGGAAAAATGACTTCAACAACACAATCTGCTTAAGTGGGTGTATGAATGCTACATTATCTGCATGCGAGACTGCGCAAGCTGTAGAAGTCAACATTGACTTCAGAGTTGTATACATGATTTTATTCCTTGTGAGGTGGTGTCACTTGTAAGCATGTGGTGTACTTTCCAATTCTGCCGTACATCTGTGTATTACACTAGGTGTCATGAAGAATTCAGGTCTGTTTATTTTTCTCACCATCTGTACATTTGCCTGCAAAGGATGGGTCTACCAATATGTTTTAATTATAGAATTAAGATTGATTCGTTTTGCATATCTTACATATTTTTCTACATTAATAATATAGGATAAACATGTCAGTTCCTATGGTATGATCATACTTTTTGCATTTTGGTGCACGTTTTATTTTGCCAAAACCAGGATTTCTTCCAGAGACAAGAGGAAGTATAACCGTAATTTATATTCATTGTACTTTTGTGCTATAACATCCAACTAGCACAAAAACCTAAGTGTGAACCTGGCTGTAATGACAGCTATGTTCACACTTGTGTTTAGGCATGCCTTGCAGCTGCTATCTCATGTGCAGAAGTAAAAGGTTGCATACTATTGTACTAATTGCGATTTTCAGCAGTATCTCAGCTCATGTTATAGTATGCTGACCTTTTTCTTCACCTACATAGGACAAAAATGCAACATTCACTAAAAAGGTGTACTCAAATATGTTTTTGCTCTACATTTCCCAAGAGCAGCCACTTAAAACACATAAAGATTGTACACCTCAGATAAAAATTTACATACATAAGGGAATTTGTCATCAGTCAGCATAGAGTAAGAAAAGTAGAGCTTTGTGCCAATCTACTTTCCAATAAAAGGGTCAAGTGAGTGTCCCCAGTTGGTTGTGTTTCTCGGCACAATCTGGTATTGTGAGCAATGATTAGACTGTGTCAGTGTTGTCATTATAGGTAACTTGTGTAAAAGAAACACTTATATAACAAATGGATCATCAAGAGAAATACATTTATTTATTTCTCCCATAACAATGCTGCTATAACCTTTATAAGAACTAATATACTCTGAGATTTTCCAATTAATGCTGCCTGCTTCAGACTGTGTACAGACACATAGTTTTGACTAGGGTATTGGAAACACCCAGTTGTCAGTTTATCCATAATCTTTTGGGAGACTTAACAGAGGAATAGTATAACACAGAGTTATAGAAAAAGATGTTCCCTAATTTAAAGGAGTATTCTCTTACATTTACAGCATATCCACAGAATTAGTCATAAACGTCTCATGAGTGGGGATCCCTTCACTGTTGCACATCAGATCAGTGACACCTAAGGAGATGCCAGATAGTGTGAAGGTTCAATTAGACTGACAAAAACAGGCAGTTACCCACTCTTAACAATAATAACAAATAATAAATCTTCAAATACTCTCATCATATTCTGCAGCATATTACAGATTATATTCAGAGGTAAAAAATGGGAATGAGGACCCTTCTCACTAGAGCTTGCGATCTATGAGGAAGGAGGGGGGATATAGGAGGTAACAGTGTCTGTACAATGGTCCAACCATTATATATAAAGGATAAGAATAAATAAATAAATAATGCTGAATGAACCAGTCAACAGTCCCTA
Organism: Engystomops pustulosus; assembly: GCF_040894005.1. Taxonomy (NCBI): domain Eukaryota; kingdom Metazoa; phylum Chordata; class Amphibia; order Anura; family Leptodactylidae; genus Engystomops; species Engystomops pustulosus. The sequence goes on along the minus strand of NC_092415.1, from coordinate 94,616,920 downwards.
TCAATAATTTAAAAATTAAGGGTGCTTCTACACTACTGGTTGCTTTGCTCTGCATAGTAAGCTGTTAAATCCTATCAAGTAGTGATGGATAACATAGACAGATGAACTTCTCAGGTTAGTGAAATGATGCCTGTCTGAAGAGATGGTTTTTTAGGGCACATTGTAAACTTTGGTAGAAGGGTATTTATCTAAATATGTGGAGGTGTGAATAGGAGATTTGAATTAAAGAAGGAGATAATCTTAGATCACTGGAAGATCAAAGAGCATTGGCCTAGCAATATAATGAAAAAGGGGAAGAGAAATAGGAAGGTGCATAAATAGTTGTTCTGAGAGTTTAATAGGAGGAAACCGATAAGTAAGGAGTTACAGCAATCAAGACGAGAATGAATCAGAGGATATATGGCCTACCTAATAGAGGGAACAGAGCAAAGGGCCAAGGAGGAACCCTAACTGTAAGTGGAAGAGGAGATGAGGGAGATTCACTAAAAAGTCTATTAAGAGATAGGGAAAACAAAGAGAGCAGTGTCCTTCAGGCCAATGGAGTGAAAGATACTGAAGAGGAGTTGTTTTACTGTGTCAAACAATGGAGAGAGATCCAGTAGAATGGGAGAGATTAATCACCTTTGAATTTTACATTGAGGAGACCATTAGAGGCTTTGAAAAGAGGAGTTTAAGTCGAGTGCATAGTATGGAAACTGTAAGGGTTGAAGGAAGGAGTTAGCAGAAACATAATGGGAGACAACAATACAAGCTACTGTGCGGATGTTTTTGCTGATGTACAGTATATAGTGCATGCATATTAAGTAAAGTAGCACTAGGGTGAGGTTCAGGAGGGAAGGAAATCCATGGAGCTATTGGACTGGGAAATTTCCAATGGGAGTATTTACTCCTGGAGCCCTGCTGAAGGAAAAAAGTACCATGGTTGCCTGTGTCTGTGTTGAAAAGTTTGCATGGAAAAGGGTGCCATCTCATCCACGGCGCTTTTGATGATATCATTATAATGGTTAATAGCCAGGTTAGGAAAGGTTTAGGGGAGATGGAGAACAATGATGACCGCAAGTTTTCTGTGAATTAGTGTGTAGTAACCCCTTAGTGACCACCCATATGTGTTTTAGGCTAGGCCGATGGGTTTCTCTCGTCTGCAGGGAAGAGCAGTGAGCCACCTATCAGCCTATGCAAGTGCATAGCCTGACACTTCTAATGCACTGCAATACATGGTTATTGCAGTGCATTAGTAGGAACAACTGATCATATGATCACTTGTTCATGTCACATTACAGTATTAATAAAAAATAAATAAATAAATAATAAAATTGATTACATTTCCCCTAAGGCCCCAAGTACAGATAAAACAATATATAATAAAAAAAGTGTAAAAAGTAAAAAATCATAACACAGTAGGTATCACCGCATCCCAAAATACCCAGTCAATAAAAATATAAGTAAGGTTATTCCTGGCAGTTAACCCCATAACGGAAAGATGCACCCAAAAGTCCAAATCAACACTTTTTTTTCCATTTTGCATTTTACACCTAAATCTTTTCATAAAAGGTGATTCAGAGGTTGCACAGTCCCCAAAATGGTAGCATTGAAAGCATCATCACGTTCAGCAAAAAATTGACACCTTACACAGCTCTGTACTCTGAAGTATGAAAAAGTTATTAGCGTCAGAATTTGGTGAACTAAAGAATATTTTTTTTTGTTCAATAGGTTTGTAGTTTTCAAAACATAATAAAACCTATATAAATTTGGTTTCCCTGTGATCATACCGAAAAGAAGAATAAGTTAGATGTGTCATTTGGAGTGCACAGTGAAAGAGGAAAAAATGAAGCCTGCAAGAATATTACACAAATGCATTTTCTTGTCAACTTCACAGCATTTGGAATTTTTTCCCACAACTATTACAAACCATGGAATACACAGTACCATCACTAGGAAGTACAATTTATTTTGCAGAAAATTATCCCTTATTCAGCTCTGTAAACAAACAAAAAAATGGATTAGTTCTCTACGAAAGCGAATCCATTTCCTTCTGTTCTACAAAAGCTCAATAGCTATCCTTCTCTTCTGTGCCCTGCAATGCGCCCACATAACAGATTACATCCAATGTATTTGTAAATGAATTTTCATATTAATAATGAAATTAGAAAATTACTAATAAAACCTACATTTTGTTTTAATTCCTGTAGAATACTTAAATGCTTAAATACACTTGCTATGTGCACTTTTGAAAAGTTTGAGGGTTTACGTTATTAGAATGGGGTGATTTGTGGGGGTTTCTATTAATCCAACTTCAAACACCCCTATAGAAATAAAATGGTCCCCCAAATAATTAATTCTAACATTTTCTTGAAAATTTAAAAAACTGAACTTTAATTTAATCTTTTTAATCTTTGTAGCATCGTAATAAACAAGAAGACACTTATAAAATGACGCCAACACAAATCTGAGATTTGGGAAATGTTAATTAGTAATTAATTTGGGTAGTAACACTATTACGTTTAAAAAACTGAACATTTTGATTTTTGAAAATAGCTAATTTTTTTCTAGATTTTTGGCAAATGCACCTTTTTTCATAAATAAATTCATAATATGTCAAGCAAAATTTCCCACCAACTTGAAGTACATGTCACGAAAAAACTATCTCAAAACCAATTAGGTAAGTTAAAGTGCGCTAAAGATATTACGTGACATATGGAATTTTTTTGCAAAATAGTGCTTGGTCATAAAGCCCCATTTGAGCTTGGGTTAATGACACATAGATTTTGTTATGTATGAATGGTGGGTGGATTCTGAGAAGATGAGGAATTATTGACAGTAAAAGAGAAGGTTATGGTCTGAAAGGGGGAAAGAAGAATAATTAAAATTTGATATGTAGGAGATTCAGAAGACCAAGTCGAAGATTTTTCCCTCATGAGTAGGAGAATCAGAGATGGTTATGGTCTGTAAGTGGGAAAGAAGAATTATTAAAATTTGATATGAAAGAAAAAAAAAAAAAAATTTTGTATTATATTAAAAAATATAATGTAACAAAATTAAGTCCTTATTGACGTGTTTCGGGTGAAAACCCTTTCTCAAAATTTAGGACAGAAATGAAGCTTGATGCACAAGTTGACTGAATATATACAAATCTAAAAAACAAGATAACAAATTTTACCAATTGAAACACAGCTAATTACACAACCAATCACATAAACCTGATACATTAACCCATCAAGTATAGAGGCATTCCTGGTCATAAACATTAAAGCAGTGACAACACACCACATACAGGCGGTCCCTTACTTAAGGACTTACAGACGACCCATAGTTACAGACGAACCCCTCTGCCCACTCTCACCTCTGGTGAAGCTCTCTTTAATATAGTCCCAGGCTGCAATGATCAGCTATAAAGTGTCTGTAATGAAGCTTTATTGAGAATCTTTGGTCCAATTACAGCAAATATTTTGAAACTCACTGGGACAAAAAAATTGTCTAGAACTTCAATTATAAAATATACAGTTTCGACTTACATACAAATTCAACTTAAGAACAAACCTCCTTGTATGTAACCCGGGGACTGCCTGTACTCTATACAATAAATGTCATAAAATATCATAAAATAAAAGAACTCACATAGTCCAAGGGATGAAAGGGTGATTGGAAAAGCTTGTAAACACTATAGTTGATTAGCCCACGCATGTGGTACAGAACACGTCTGGGCATGCGTGGTAACTATTATGGAGTTGTACTGACATGGGTGCGCGTAGTGGACCAAATTTGTCGCTTGCGCATGCGTAATGGATTGGAATAGTACTTGCAGCACGATGTTTAAAGATGGCCATCCGAGCATGCACGGAAACACAAATCTCCCCTGTCGAGTGGTTTAATATTCAGGAGAAGAAGGAGAAAGGAATAAATAAAATGAGCTGTTGATAAGGAGATGGGGAGGGGGGACAAATGGTATAAGAATAATGGTGATAATGATAATAAGAATGATGATTGCAAGTAGGATGAACTACACAAGGAAAATATAAAATATTTTCATATAGCTATAAGGGAAACATATATGATGTTGAGAAGAGATAATTAATGAGTCCATGATATACTGATAATATGGGGTGAAAGGTATATACAATGAAAATATGGTTACAGAGGTCTGGATATATATACACACACAAACACACACATATGATCTATATAAACGCCACAAAGACACAAACAAATATAAATAATAAATAGATAATGGACATAAATATATACAACATATTGTAGGGGTTCAGCTCAAACATGGGGGGGTCGGCAATGACAAAGCTCTCATGGACAGCAGGATTCAAGTTGAAACTGCATTTATTCCAGAAAACACCAGTATCCAAATAAACATCAAACAAAATCCTTGCCTGTCCGGCTCTAGCTATACACTTGGCGGCCCTCACTAGCCACTGGAGGGCTTCTCCCTGCCAGCATGGGAAATATTTTCAGTAACCCTGTGTCACTCACATGTGGCTCTCACACAGTCCAGCTTCTGTGTCTCCAGGTAGAGAGCCCCTTCTGACTGCTCCACACCCTTCTTTAAGGGATTGTACACCTGGAGCATTGTTAGACCCATTGCAATGTGGAAACTTTGGTCTGGAGCAGTGATCACACTTTTGTGTCCATTCCAGCAATTAGAGTCCTGTACCAGGTCTTACAAGAGACCAACACATGGAAAACAGCTTCCAGTGTGACCTAATGCATATTCTGGTCGCCGTAATACACATAAAACTTCTTTTCTCTCCAATTCAATAGTGACCTCGTCACAAAATATAAATAAATACATAAAATAATATAAAAAGATATGAAATTAATGGAGAGCTTAATATAAAACGTGTTAAAATGGGTCTCATTAAAAAACATTCTCTAGACTCTTGTTCAGACCTGCAGGTACAAGTGACTGGATTTTTTCTCTCTATTTTACCTTCTCAAATCTATGTGGGGAGGGGGGATTTTAATGTATTCTATCAGCATGATAGAAAAATCCCTCATGATGAGTTGCAGAATCAGAGAAAGTTATGGTCTGAAAGTAGGAAAGAAGAACTATTTATATTTGATATGAAAGAGAGTTGGAGAAGACCATGGGGCACATTTACTTGTCCCTGCACAATCCACGAGGTTCGTTGTCCGCCGGAATGCCCATCTGTCGCGATTCATGAAGATCGTGAGCCCGATTTCCTGCATGTGTCGCTTCCCCGATCGTGTCTGCCAGAGTTCACCATCTTCCTCTCAGTGTATGTAAGTGCATTGGTTGCAACACAAATTGATTTGTTAAATCCCGCGCGCTGTCCGAATCCGTTGGATCATCCGTCGGCCCATCCCCATTTGTGTCACGTGAAAGCCGGCGCGATTGTGACACAATCCGATCGCGTGCAACGCAATCCCCAGCGCGATCCCTGTAAACGTTGGAAAACCCGACGTAAATGCGGCCGCGGTACCTTAGTGAATAAACCCATGTCTAAGATATTTTTCTCATGATGAGTAGGAGAATAAGAGAAGGTTTTGATCCGATAGTGTGAAAGAAGAATAATTCTGCTTATGGCTTGTTTTGAGGGGCTACTTGGTGTTGTTTCTAATATCAATAATCCATCACAAATTTCACTTGATAAATATCAGTTTCAATATTTGATAACCCCCTTTGGTAACTCATTTTGCCACTACAGAGTGTAAAAGTGAAGCAAGTCTACCCCTTCCTCCTGCTGTTTGCTATATTGGTACAGTATCTACCAAAGCCTCGTTTTGATTAACTGTGTTACCATCAACCATTGTCCTCTCTTTTTTACATCTTGCATTCTAAAATGTTTGCATTCTAATTAAATTACTATATTATGAATAATTATAATATCTCTTTATCCTGACAGTTACTAATATTACACTACACAGAAAAAGCATAGTTATGAGTGTGAAATACATTAAAGTGACTAATATTTGCTGTTCCGGCTACGTTTTGTGCTTATTTCTGCCTTTACCTTTAAGTGTTTGTTAAAGACTTGTAATTTCTAATCCTATAATGAGTGATAGAGCTGACTGTTACATTGGGAATTCATTGCGTCTGCCCAGGTTCATGTGCACCATATGTTGCAATTTCCCTTGTGACAGAGGAGCCGCTAGCTTCTCTCTAGGTGAGAAATGCATGTGCATCACTTTTAGCAAACAAAAAGAACCATAAAGGAAATTTATCAAACCTATTAAATTTTATTTCCCAGCCAATGAATAATATATTTACAGTTGTTTTGAGTCTCCATTTTAAATATTAAGTGGAGGCTTTTTAGGTTCTCTGCTGAGTCTGAATATGGAATGAAAACCTTAACACACAGTGGATTTACTTCATATATTCTGTGGATGGCTCTTTCCATTGCTTTCTCATTACTTCTAAATATACAACCAAGCAAATTTGAAATTATAATCAAGTTTACCCCTATAGTGATTACCAAGATGTTATGTGTAACATGTGTTGGGTGCTGTTTTAGGCTGTCTGTGGATAGGTGCCCTGTCAAGTCTACTGAGAGCATAAAATAATATATAAGACACCAGGGGTGTAACTAGGAGAGGCAGGGCCCCATAGCACACTTCTGAAAGGGCCTCCTTCCTTGTTCCTTGTACTTATTACATACAGGGTGCAGTCACACATTGCGTTTAACGCATGCATTTAAAAACGTATTGCAACAGCCAAAGAGAGATTTGCCTAATGAAACAGCTGTTAACACTTGTGTTTACAAATCACATGTGTTAATGCGTTGTTAATGCATGTGTTAACATTTGCGTTTTGTAAACGCAAGTGGTAACAGCTGTTTAATTAGGAAAATCTCACTTCAGCTGTTGCAATGTGTTATTAAACACATGCGTTAAACGCGACGCATGACTGCAACCTGAATGTCACAGTGGTAATAGTGTTTACGCTGGAACCCATGAAAAAAATGTAAAGGGGACCATAGTAATGTTGTCTGAACCCAGACTAGAAATACTACCAATGGTTTATGGCAGAGATGGGCGAATTTGTTAAAATTCGTTTCGAACCGATTTGCTGAATTTTTCGGAAAAATTCGATTTTACCCAAATCGAATCAAAACGAATCACGTTAAAAAACAGGCATTTCCTGGCTGCAGAGAGCCTGTAGGGTGTTGTAGAACGTTGTGCCATGCTTAAATATGCATATGGAACATGGTTTGGTCTTCAAACAATGCTGTGTTTGAGTATGACAGGCTCTTAGAATCGCTTCACTCTTCACTTCCATGTGCACTTACATAGGACAATTTCCCCAAATAAGCGAAGCGGGAACGCAGCCTGACAAGGTAACGTCTGTGCCAGTTTGAAAGGACTGAGCTGAGGGCCAAGATCCCACTATAACATCAAAGAGTGCACTCTTTTTACACTGAGTGGCACAATGATATAGTGTGTTGGTGGCATCTAAAGCAGCAGCAGCAGGAGCCCGCAGAGTGGCACAATGATATAGTGCATTGGTGGCATCAGTAGCAGCAGGAGCCCGCAGAGTGGCACAATGATATAGTGTGAATGTGGCATCAGAAGCAGCAAGAGCGGCAGAGTGGCACAAAAGCAGCAGCAGCAGGAGCCTGCAGAGTGGCACAATGATAAAGTGTGAAGGTGGCATCAGTAGAAGCAGGAGCCTGGAGAGAGGCACAATGATATAGTGTGAAGGTGGCATCAGTAGCAGCAGGAGCCCACAGAGTGGCACAATGATATAGTGGGAAGGTGGCATCAGAAGCAGCAGCAGGAGCCCGCAGAGTGGCACAGTGATATAGTGTGAAGGTGGCATCAGAAGCAGCAGCAGGAGCCCGCAGAGTGGCACAATGATATAGTGTGAAGGTGGCATCAGAAGCAGCAGCAGGAGCCCGCAGAGAGGCACAATGATATAGTGTGAAGGGGGCATCAGAAGCAGCAGCAGCAGGAGCCACATAGTGGTACAATGATATAGTGTGAAGGCGGCATCAGAAGCAGCAGCAGCAGGAGCCCGCAGAGTGGCACAATGATATAGTGTGAAGGTGGCATCAGTAGCAGCAGGAGCCCGCAGAGTGGCACAATGATATAGTGTGAAGGTGGCATCAGAAGCAGCAAGAGCGGCAGAGTCGCACAATGATATAGTGTGTTGGTGGCATCAAAAGCAGCAGGAGCCCGCAGAGTGGCACAATGATATAGTGTGAAGGTGGCATCAGTAGCAGCAGCAGCAGGAGGAGCCCACAGAGAGGCACAATGATATAGTGTGAAGGTGGCATCAGTAGCAGCAGGAGCCCGCAGAGTGGCACAATGATATAGTGTGAAGGTGGGATCAGAAGCAGCAGGAGCCCGCAGAGTGGCACAATGATATAGTGTGAAGGCAGCATCAGAAGCAGCAGCAGCAGGAGCCTGCAGAGTGGCACAGTGATATAGTGTGAAGGTGGCATCAGAAGCAGCAGGAGCCTGCAGAGTGGCACAATGATATAGTGCGTTGGTGGCATCCGTAGCAGCAGCAGGAGCCTGCACAATGACATAGTGTGAAGGTGGCATCAAAAGCAGCAGGAGCCCGCAGAGTGGCACAATGATATAGTGTGAAGGTGGCATCAGTAGCAACAGCAGTAGGAGGAGCCCACAGAGTGGCACAATGATATAGTGTGAAGGTGGCATCAGTAGCAGCAGCAGCAGCAGGAGCCTGCAGGGTGGCACAATGACATAGTGTGAAGGTGGCATCAGAAGCAGCAAGAGCGGCAGAGTGGCACAATGATATAGTGTGTTGGTGGCATCAAAAGCAGCAGGAGCCCACAGAGTGGCACAATGATATAGTGTGAAGGTGGCATCAGTAGCAACAGCAGCAGGAGGAGCCCACAGAGTGGCACAATGATATAGTGTGAAGGTGGCATCAGTAGCAGCAGGAGCCCGCAGAGTGGCACAATGATATAGTGTGAAGGTGGCATCAGAAGCAGCAGCAGCAGGAGCCCGCAGAGTGGCACAATGATATAGTGTGAAGGCGGCATCAGAAGCAGCAACAGCAGGAGCCCGCAGAGTGGCACAATGATATAGTGTGAAGGTGGCATCAGTAGCAGCAGGAGCCCACAGAGTGGCACAATGATATAGTGTGAAGGTGACATCAGAAGCAGCAGGAGCCCGCAGAGTGGCACAATGATATAGTGTGAAGGTGGCATCAGTAGCAGCAGCAGCAGGAGGAACCCACAGAGTGGCACAATGATATAGTGTGAAGGTGGCATCAGTAGCAGCAGGAGCCCGCAGAGTGGCAGAATGATATAGTGTGAAGGTGGCATCAGTAGCAGCAGCAGCAATGGGAGCCCACAGAGTGGCACAATGATATAGTGTGTTGGTGGCATCAGAAGCAGCAGGAGCCCACAGAGTGGCACAATTCATCCCGCAGTCCTGGCGACTGACAAATAACGTGGCCTCTTCAAAAGGCCTGAGCAAACGGCAGGTGTCACGCATGAGCTACCAGTGGCTGACATCAAAGTTACACAGGGGAGTACTACGGTCCGCTTGCATCATCAAAAATTCATTAATGGCTTTTCTCTGTTCATACAGGCGGTCTAACATATGGAGGATGGAATTCCAATGGGTGGAAACATCGCATATCAGACTATGTTGGGGTAGGCCGTTCTGGCGCTGCAACTCGAGGAGGGTGTGCTTGGCTTTGTAAGAATGGCTGAAGTGCATTCACAGTGTCCTGGCCATTTTTAGAATGTCTTGCAGATGGGTGTAAGACTTCAGGAACTTGTTGACTACCAGATTGAACATGTGCGCCATGCAGGACGCATGGACGATCCCTCCTCGGTGCAGCGCGGACACCATGTTCCTCCCATTGTCTGTCACCATGGTTCCGATTTTTAGTTGTCGCGGAGATAGCCACGCATTTATTTCTTCTTGCATGACGCGGAGCAGTTCCTCCCCTGTGTGACTTCGTTCGCCCAGGCAAACCAGGTGTAGAACTGCGTGACACTGCTATGCCCTGCACATGTGGTATGATGGAGCAGCACTTGTGGAGGCTGAGGTGGTGGTGGAGAAGGAGGAGGCGGACACTGGCGCAGGAGCAGCAGTTTGACAACGTGGAGGAGAAAGCGCCGTCTCTTGTGGAAGTTGTTGGTGTGGCTGGGCGGGAAGCACATTCACCCAGTGAGCTGTACAGGACATATGCTGGCCCTGACCATAATTACAGCTCCACACGTCCGTGCTGCCCGGCACCTTGGAAGAAACTGATAAGCTCAAGGACTGGCCCACCTTCTGTTGTACATATTGGTGAAGGGCTGGCACAGCCTTTTTGGAAAAAAAATTGCCGCTTGGAACTCTCCACCTCGGTTCGGCACAAGCCATTAGTTCTCTGAAGGGTGCAGAGTCCACGACTTGGAAAGGGAGAAACTGCAGTACCAACAACTTCGATAAGAGCGCGGTCAGCTTCTGCATTTTAGGATGGCTGGACGCATAGAGTTGTCTTTTTGTAATTGCCTCGCTCAACGACTGCTGGCGCCATGCGTAGCAAGGAGCAGGAGCATCTGGACCGGGAGATGATGTCAAAGACAAACAGCTCCCTTTGGCAGAGGTGCTGGAGCCTTGACTTGCTGAAACAGCATGTGTGCCACTAGGTGCTACTGCTGCACCTGCAGGATGGACCGCATCTGACACCCGTTTCTCCCAGGCCATTGGATGGTTATGCTGCATGTGTTGGCGCAGGGCCATGGTGCCAAGGTTAGCTCCCTGGCCACGCTTCACTTTCTGCCCGCAGATTCGACATATACCCACGCTCGGCTCCTCTGGTGTCTTTACAAAAAACTGCCACACCGCTGAAGTGGTAATTTTACCGCCAACACTCTGCACTGAACGACTACTACTGCCGCTGCCTCGCTGAGCCCCTGTGTCACTTCTTATTTGGGCCTGCGAATCGGGATTTGTACCCTGCGGACGTTTGGCTCCCATCCTCGCACTGCTGCCACCCTGCTAACTCACAGCCACAGTAGTGACTTGCTGCCTGCTCCGAAAGCTGACACTCTCTTTGTCAATTTGCGTTTCCCGGTCACTGCTACTCTCCTCACCGATGTCAGTATGCACAGCCTGCCTACTGCAGGTAGCAGCGGAAGTCTGCCCCACCTCTTCACTGCAAAGCAGCTGCTGACTGTCCTCAAACACTTCGTCCTTGCTGAATAGTGGCGCGGAGCCCAGACCACCTAGTAGCTCTCTGGCTGCGGGAAAGGAACAGGACAGAGCCTGGTTGAGGACAGGTGAGGGCCGCTGACCTGCTCCTGGGCCATGCCAACTAATTGTTGTATCAGAGGAACCTACGGACTCCTGGCTGGGGTTGTCAGATGTTATATTTGAGGAATTGGATGACCTAGTCAACCATTCAACAACCTTTGGGTTGTTGATCAACACACTGCCACTAGATGACAACGGCAGTTATGGCCTCACAGAGTCACCCCTGCTGGGACATCCCCTTACTGTGCTGCCACCTCTGCCTGCTCCACCTGCCACCTTTCTGTCTGACATAGTGGTTTATAAACTACATGGATTTGACAATCTGGCTGTAAACTAGAACTACATGGATTTTACAATCTGGCTGTAAACTAGAGCCCCCAAAAGGTATTGCAATGTGCGTTATACAGAGACCCTACAACTGACAGTGTCATTTCAGTGAAAATCACTGTATAAACTACGTGGATTTCACACATAAATCTGGCTGTAAACTAGAGCCCCCAAAAAGTATTGCAATGTGCGTTATACAGATACCCCACAACTGACAGCGTCATTTCAGCGAAAATCACTGTATAAAATATGTGGATTTCACACTTAAATCTGGCTGTAAACTAGAGGCCCCAAACGGTATTGCAATGTGCGTTATACAGATACCCCACAACTGACAGTGTAATTTCAGCGAAAATCACTGTATGAACTATGTGGATTTCACACGTAAATCTGGCTGTAAACTAGAGCCCCCAAATGGTATTGCCATGTGCGTTATACAGATACCCCACAACTGACAGTGTAATTTTAGCGAAAATCACTGTATAAACTATGTGGATTTCACACGTAAATCTGGCTGTAAACTAGAGCCCCCAAAAGGTATTGCAATGTGCGTTATACAGATACCCCACAACTGACAGTGTAATTTTAGCGAAAATCACTGTATAAACTATGTGGATTTCACACGTAAATCTGGCTGTAAACTAGAGCCCCCAAAAGGTATGGCAATGTGCGTTATACAGATACCCCACAACTGACAGTGTAATTTTAGCGAAAATCACTGTATTGCCATGTGCGTTATACAGATACCCCACAACTGACAGTGTAATTTTAGCGAAAATCTCTGTATAAACTATGTGGATTTCACACGTAAATCTGGCTGTAAACTAGAGCCCCCAAAAGGAATGGCAATGTGCGTTATACAGATACCCCACAACTGACAGTGTAATTTTAGCGAAAATCACTGTATAAACTATGTGGATTTCACACGTAAATCTGGCTGTAAACTAGAGCCCCCAAAAGGTATGGCAATGTGCGTTATACAGATACCCCACAACTGACAGTGTAATTTTAGCGAAAATCACTGTATAAACTACATGGATTTCACACGTAAATCTGGCTGTAAACTAGAGCCCCCAAAAGGTATGGCAATGTCCGTTATACAGATAACCCACAACTGACAGCTCACTACTGCAGATGCATGAATGTCAAACAGATTTCTTCCTATTCGATTTTGTCATCAAATAGAACTGCTATTTGGGGTATACAGATCCCCCTTAAAGAACAAACAGGGATTGGTCCACCAATCGCTACTGCAGATGCATGAAAGTCAAGCAGATTTCTTCCTACTCAATTTTGTCACTAAATAGAACTGCTATTTGGGGTTTACAGATCCCCATAGAGAACAGCGAGGGATTGCAGCAAGAATCACACAGTACTATAGCAGCAGCTGGACGCTACAACATGAAGTGTGAAGTGCTGATATAGAAAATGGCTGGATTTTATAGGGCTGTGTGACATCACATTAGCCTGCCGGTCGCTGATTGGCTTACAGGTCTGCAGATGTCATCGGGGGTGTTCCTTTCTCCTTCCCAGAGTTATATGCCCCATGTAACACGTTGTTCTCGCGCCTTTGTTCTTGTTCTTTAGCAGAAACATGAGAGGAAAAAAAACAACTTAGTTCCCGAAAATCAGCATAAACTTCGGCTTCGTGGCGAATAGAATTTTTCCTGAAATTCTAACCGAAGTTAGAATCATTAGAATCGATTCACCCATCTCTAGTTTATGGTCATTGGTAGACTTAACTTGATACTGAGAGCAAGAACAAATTAACTAAAAGTAACATAACAGCATATATGTTATTTTTCTGAAATGTAGAGAAGTAAATTAGCATATTTTAGCATTGAACATTAAAGGAAATCTGCCACTTAAATTAAACAGAGGTTAAAATCTTCTAAAGCAGACATCCGTATATTAAAGATATTAGCATGCTGGTTCTTTTTATTTTATTTTTATGTAAATTACCATGAAGAGCTCTGGTGGGCTTTACCAGCTGACAGTAGCACTTCAACCACTGCTTCCTCCTCTGCCCCCACCCTTCCAGACTACAGTGAATTGCAGAGCTCGTTACCAGCTGATCACCAGCTATCAAGGATACTCATGCATATGCGCTATTCCCCTCCAATAAATTATTTATGCTACTCAGTAAGTTGGCAGCTGGCAGGGCATTGGAGGCATCAGGTGTGGTTGAAATCTGAAAAATATGTCTTTTTTAAAAAGAACTTGTAGGCTTATATCCCTAATAAAGGGAAGTCTTCTATAAAGATTTTAAACTCAACTGAGCATTGGTGGTGGTTCCTAGAGATTAATTTAAGTGGTAGATTTGAGGCAGGTACCATGCACATACATGATTATATGCACCACACCTGTCCTTTCAGATTATGGTAAAGTCTTTGTATTCAATGATGTCAATATTGCATTGACATCATAAGCATGTAAACATGAAGGACGTGAATGTGATCTTAAGTATCCACCAGGGTGACTGTAGCAATAGACTGTCATTTTAAGCCCTCTTAATATGACATGTAAGTATTGCTGAGGGGGTCAGGATTTCTGGTCCATAACATGGTGCGTTATATAAATCTTTATATTATTATACTTTTTTCTTGTCCTTGTTTTCAGCTGACACATTTTAGGTCAGTGTCTGTAAGACAATATTCAAATAATGCTCCAGGGTATCACCTGGCAGTAAGAACTGTGCTACTGGAAATGAAATGTTAAAGAAATCTGTCACTGGCTGTTTAATCTCTATGCATATAGGTCACTTTGAATGATGTATGGTTGGGTCACTGAATAATACAATTCCAGGCCAAAAAAGTAGGCCATCAGACAGTCATGAGAAAGACACGTTTAGAATTCCGGTGGTCACACACCCACACACATTGATAAGTATATATATATTGTTTGCATTTTAACTGGTCAGGTTAAGCTGTGAAGAAGAAAAATGTAAAAGATGCGTGTATTTAATGGCTGTGAGACCTGAGTATCAGATGACACGGCATAAATTTAACATTAACTTAAGACCTTACACGATGCAAGGCAATCAGTTTTTAGCACATACAGGATTGAAGTTGATTGAGTGCGAATCACAGGAGAATAAGTTGCCTTATCGCTAGCGGACCGAATAGTGTGTGTGAGCTGAAAAGGTGACAAATAGTTTTGCACAATTTACCAAACAGACTCTGCTTCTTGGATGCTAATGTAGATTGACTCTAGTATGGTTCAGTGGGCCTTTTGTATGCTGCAGCTAGGAAAGGAGACTAAGTAAATGTTGACATAATTATCTTATTGAAGCCTGTTGCCTGCCAGTGTAGTCGGCACATTTGTCTGCCTAATAACAGTTACAGATATGATCACTGCTGTTTCCAGCTTTCACTGTCAGTCTTGGCTAAAAGAATTCTAGAAGACCTCTTACAATTAAATAACCTATGCATGCAATAAATCTCACGACCCTTGGCCCTGTAAGTGAGAGCTAAATGTCACATATATAATACAACTGGCATCTGGCACCTGGAAAAAGTAGGACAGGCAAATGTGACTAGTTGTATTAACAGAAGAGGCCACCACAAGGCCCCTCTTACAGGAACTCCCTTTGGCATGCCTAGCCTGCCAGTGTATTTCATGGCTGGCCACACATTGGAATACCATTTATTTAATATAGTCTCTCCTACATACAGTAGAGGTAGCAGCATGTATAGTAAAGTCACGGTATTATCTGTTCCCTTAAAACTCCTAATTGTATAAAAGTTCAGGCTTACACACAGTACAATACACATTTACACATTGCTAACATTACTGCACTGGAAGCACCTTGTTGCAAGGCCCCTATGAATGGAGCAGCAGCAACTGTCACTGTGTGAATAGAAGGATATACAAGAAGGACAAGGTTTATTTGAGACACTGTGGTCCACAGTAATGGGGTAGCATGATTGGAATTGTAAGGGGGCATTGTGACAGGCTTTGGGATGGGGCACATGTGGTAATGTATTTGTACCATATTGCCTGACAATATTGCTATGAGTAGTGAACTGAAAAAACTTTTTTTACCCCTTTTGTGCTGTGGGCATATGTTGTGATCAGAAGTGATTTTTAGTTAAAATAGGGCTAATATGTTTTAAATCAAATCAAAATCCATCATGATAATCCAGGGGCACTTACTCATAGATCCAAAAACTGTGACTACGGTTATCTTCTTATATTTGTTAACCATAGCCACCTTCCTTCTAAAATCATCTTTTATAATTATGCTAATAAGCCTGAGGGGCTCCTGCGGGTGTTACCCGAGCCCGTCTGTGATCTGGCTTTACAGGCTGCTATAATGTTTTACCCCTCTTCCTACTCCCTCAGCACTTGTGCAATGAGCAGTTAGCACCCCTGGTTTATCACAATTGATTTTGTTGGTAAATTTCGTTTTAGAAAAACAATAAATTTCACTGTCTAGGCCAGTAACTTTTTCAGGTTCAGATTGACTATTTTTCGACAAAACAGGGTCTACCATTAATGTTTTGTTTCTTAAAGGAAACTTACCATTTAGAATGGCAGGGGTAAGCTGTAAGTACCGAGCACCAGCTCAGGGTGAGCTGGTGCCGGTACTTACTTTCGTTAGTGTTATAAACCGCGGTATCGCGGTTTTAACACTTTTTAAATTTTAGAGCAGGAGAGGCTTCGGCGCTGCGCGCGACCGTGCGCGCGCAACATCTCTGCTATTTCCTATGTAGGCGCGTGGAAAGTTGGTGCGCACGCAGCGCCGAAGCCTGTTCTGGTCTACAGTTTAAAAAGTGTTAAAACCGCGATACCGCGGTTTATAACACTAACGAAAGTAAGTACCGGCACCAGCTCACCCTGAGCTGGTGCTCGGTACTTACAGCTTACCCCTGCCATTCTAAGTGGTAGGTTTCCTTTAAGACTAAATACAGGCAGTCCCCTACTTAAGAACACCTGACTTACATACGACCCCTAGTTACAAACAGACCTCTGGATATTGGTAATTTATTATACTTTAGCCTTGGGCTACAATAAACAGCTATAACAGTTATCAGAGGTGTCTTTAATTAAGATTTATTGTTAATCCTGGTTCTTATGACAATCCAACATTTTTGAAATCCAATTGTCACAGAGACCAAAAAAAATTGTGAATGTGGTTACAATTATAAAGTATACAGTTCCGACTTACATACAAATTCAACTTAAGAACAAACCTACAGAACCTATCCTGTATGTAACCCGGGGACTGCCTGTAGATGTAATTATTCTAATATTTACAAATAACTAGGTTTCCCTGTGACCTTTATCAGTCTTTTCGCTCTTCTTTTTACTTTTTCCAACTTCATGGGATCCTTTTTATGAGCAGTTGCTACGGTCTAAATGCGTATGTAAGATGAGTTTGCAGCAAAAGTTTGTAAAGTGATAGAATGTTCTTTCTTGTCTATTTCTCATTTAATATATAAAAGTGTCCTGCTGGCCTTGGAAACAGAACATTGGCATTGCAAGATGTTATTTAGCCTGTGATCTTCACGTACACCCAGATCATTCTCCACTACTGATTAATTAATGAGCAGTGTCAGTAAAGATGCCCTGAAAGAGATTTTTAGAATAATTTGCTACTTTTAAGTGTATCAGGTAGACACATTGTGGCACTGTCCCAAATTTTTTATTTTAATAATATGTTCTGAAAAATCTGAAATCTGTTTGGTTTCTTCACTGTGTTCATCAAAGAACTAGTAACAGTGGCAAAGCAAATAGTGCACAAAGCTCAAAGCAATTCTTCAAAATTATCTTAATCATCTTATGTGCTTTATCTTTGTACCACTTCACAGGGCTGCCATTAAGGGGGAATAGTGAGACTGCTGTCCTTGTCTAGAAAGTTTAAGAATCATAAATGGATCTGGTGTCTCCCCCTCCCTCCTAGGCAGCCAAAAACATCACTCACGGCCCCATGATGTGTTCCTGCGTGTATATACCCTACTTTGCTCCTAACCTCTGCTCTCTGTTCTGCTTCTTACTCCTTCAAGTGTGTGCTAGAAAGTCAAGATGCAGTCTGGCCAGTAAAATAAGGGAGGAAACATGTTATTTTAGATTAGACCTGATAAGTTAAATGCTGGTATAAGTGTGTGTATTTGCATGAGTGTTTGTGAGTATACTTATTTGTGCATGTGGTTTATATGTGTGTTTTGTGTTTTTGTTCATGTGGATTATATCTGTGTATAAAAGCTGTGTTGGTGTATATATATGTTTTTTTGTGTAACGGAAAACTAAATTGTGTGGGGAGTCTTGAGAATTCCTAGCAGAAGCACTTCTACTACCTGCATATACTCTACTTAGTTGGCATCCAGTCTTATCAAGGTTGCCATTTTCATCAGAAAACTTGAAAGCTTTATAATTTTTGTGAATACAGCTATTAGGGCTAAACAAGTCTTTTTTCCTACATTGGCACATAACTTGATTAACCACCCTTAGCATCTAGTTGGTTACAGTCCACTCTTGAAGAGACTGATTATTATTGCCTCTATGGGGAAATCCTCTGCTCTGGTTTCAGCAAATGCCATTAATGTTCTATATATAAATATTTGTAGCTGGTTGTTTTGTGTTAATGACTGTTTCTGTAAACAATTATATGAAAGAAGCAATATTCTGTAGGCATCTTCAATGTGTTTGTGTGAAACACGAGATGCTTACCACAAGATGGATATGGGAGCAAGGCTTAGCTTCTGCTGATGACAGTGAAATTATTTATGTAAGTTCTAGTCCTTGTTGTCTTCAGGGAGGATATGATGGATGAGAAAATACACTGGTTAATGACAGATGAGATGTAAAATATATAAATGTATTTTGGGAACAAAAACAAGGTTACTTACTCTTTTAACTAAATTATACGAGACAATTCATTGATGGAGAGAAACCTGAACAAGACTGCTGACAAGAGACTCAGCAGGGTTCAAAGTCAATTCCAAATAGACATTGTAAAATTGATATTGATAGATGAAAACAGTGTGATGTTTATTCTTATTTTTCACAAAATAACATCTTTACTTCTGGAACGTCTTCTGGAAGTTAAGCATTCTGTAGCTTAGACATCTGACAATGAAAGAAAGAAAAAAGGTTACACAATAAATGAACAAATCAATAATATATGATTCAAATAGCCTTTACTGAAAAGACTACCCCCTCCAGATTGTTCTATAATATATCTATAGCTGACTATACAGCACATTTAAAGGAAATCTACCAGTATCAAAAAACAAACTACACATACTCACCTATACTCCTCTTCATCGTTCTCCAGGCGGTGTTCTTCCTTAATCTTGATATGTTGGGATCACCTGGAAGAAAGATGTGCGGGCTGCTAATTATTCACACCTCCTGTGCGATGTCTCTTTCTCCCATGTTGGGAGAGGGAGGTATCTATCACACAGGAGGTGTGTCCCTGCGCTCTGGCCTGCTATTTATAGGTCCATTTTCCAGGCGATCCCAGGCGAGATTGGCATGAAGAGGAGAGTAGGTGAGAATGTGTAGTTTGTTTTTTTATTAAACACTAAACATTTAGGGATAAATTGTACATAGATCTCAGCTTTGTACAGGATCATCCCATGTGTGCTCTGTTGTTATCATAGACCCATTGGGGCATATTTATCAGGACCTCTGCTCCACATGTTACTGCCGCCGGTGACTTTTCATATGTGAAAAGTTTCCGACTGCGTTTTTTCTCTACGCCGGGCCCTGCTCAGCGAGCATGCACCGATACATCAAGAGGCTTCCGTCTCTTGATGTATCACGTTGCATCTGGGCTATCATACGTTGGCGCATGAGCACCAGCATATAATAAATATGCCCCATTCACTTTAATTGGTAAGTCTGTCTTTAAGCCTGATCTGCAAAAAATAGTGCATTCACTTGCTTTTGCAGACCACAGTCTGCAAATAGACAGATAATATGGCCATGTGTATGGAGCCTTATTAGTGTAGGAAATATAGCAGTAAAAGAACCTAAAATAATAAAACAGCAGGACATAAAACAACAGTAGTAGAAAGCACTGTAATGTGAATCAATATGACTTCCTAGTCTGTGGAGCTTACTGAGATCTTCCACAGATGTTTGGATAGCTTGTGTAGAATTTTTCAAAATGCTTCAAATATGATAAATACAATATAATGTAACAATGATAAAAAAAAATTACAGCAACAGCAAAGTTCAGAAGTTCAAAGAAGAACACAACAGAGAGTAGAAGTGAACTCATAACCTCACTGTGTGGCCAATAATATTACTAGTAACAATACAAATGCATTCCAAGGTTCAAACACATATCACGGTTAGCTGATCTTTTCTAATGTACACGCTCTGTGCATGTGGGTGGTCTCTTCATTTTCACATCAGATATTTGCTGGTGGACACTTCTGGGGTATATCTAGGGCCATCTCCACAAGTGAAACACAGTCTCTTATTTCTAATTGTCTAAATTTTGTATATTATACTTGGACTTTCCTTCTCCGACCATTGATTAAAGCATAACTTAACTTGACAAAATGTTATAAATCAATAGACCAGACGATAACAGTAACCCTTGTAATGTGTGCCTGTGTCCAGACTTTCTACTTTATCTAAACAATTTGTGTAAATCAGTTTTCTCTCACAGTACACCACTGATAGCTCAGAGATAAAGGAACCTTATAATGTTCCTAAGTACGTTACTCTTTACAGCCAGCCTTGGGATAGCGACAGAGAATCATCAAGGTAAAATATTCTCTAGGTGAGGAAAGTGATAATCAGTATCCCTTCTTATCCGTCTTATGCAGAGGAACTACAGAAGGCTTTAAGGTACACTGCACACAAAAAGAAGAAGCAGAAAAAGGAATTTTCTTAATTAGAAGCTAATTTCCTTTATAGTTTATTATTACTTATTTTTACCTGCTCAATTTTGAAATAAAAAATAGCTTCAAAGTTTAGTTCCTCTTTAAATTTTGTTCACACTGCATCTGTAATGTGTGTTTATCATATGTGCTGTAAAAGCTCCCTCCCATCAAATATATTAAATCCAATGACAAAATATCATTTTGTTGAATGTCACTGTTAAAGGATTTTGTTGTAAGGAGGCTGCTAATGTCATGTAGAAGAACCTGCTGGAGGTATCCACAGGATAGGTCGTATATTACTGATTACTGGGACTGTGGCAGGTTCTTTCTTGACATCCTCTAACATGGGCACTCTCTGTGTACCAGTCTAGTCTTAGCCATAACTTTTTTCAGTCTGAAGCAAGCATGTTTTTTATTGTATTTCCCTCCCATTTTATAGATAGATTTATAGATGAGAGACTCCCTTTCACTCGTGCTGAAGTGTATGTCTTGCTTTCTAAGTTAAGTACAAACATATTCACCTTGAGAGTTATTATCTGTTTAGCTCTTAGCCGAATGCATGTTTATATATTTAAATAATCCATCTTTTATGATAATCTGTGTGCAAATGTCTCTGGTGGCTGGTGGATTTGGTTTGCTTACCTACATATAAATATGAGCAAATTGACTAAATTGTTTACATTGGCAGAGTTCCTCAAACCATTAGTTTTAATTTGCTTGTCCTTATCACACCTTCAAGATAACATTAGTTTCCTAACCTATATGTGTCATTTTTTATGTACTATTAATTGTGTGGGGTTAAACGGAGACACTTGCCAGCTTGTATTTTCTGATTTTCTTATGATTATTCTTACTTTTACCAATTGCATATTGATGACCACTCTTTCCTGGAATGAAGAATTCATAGTTACAGGAAACAGTCTGCCCATTGTCAGCTCATGTAAGCCAGGTAATAGGATTGCACACGAATGGGTGAAGCCAACATTGCTCCCACTCTTCCCTCGCCAACCACATATTGATTTATTTCATCAATGACTCATTTAGGAACAATACCTAGACATTTTTTCACATCTCCTTCAGTAACTTAGAGACATAATGTGGAACACTAAGCCATTTAACCACATGGTAATAATCAGCAATTTTCTTCAAGTGTATTTGATTTGGAATGACATCTTCACTAGATGTCTCATCTTTTACATCTTAAAAATCTATAGATACAGAATGTATCAAATACATGTCCAGCAAACAGTGCAACCAGCGTTTGCGCAAGCTCTCAGGCTTGGCTAAGGGGTGTTAAACTCACCCTGTGATGTCCTCAAACTCACCCTGATAGACCCTACAAGTGAATAGGGAGAACTTACTTCATTTGGCAGCTGCTGGATGGTGGAGCAGACAGATAAGAGGAAGCCAGAGACAGACCAGCGTACAAACACAAAGAAAACAGTGGGACAAACAAGAGATACGGAGTTGAACAGAACTGCATCAAAATCAAGATAGCAACAAAGGCACATAATAAAATAACTAGAGAGAGGTCAAATAAAAACATAGCAGAGGTCAGATATACAGAATAGCAAAGTAATAACACATAGTAATAGGGAACACACAGTAATAGGGAAAAGGTATGAGGAGACTAGTAGAATCAGCAAGGTGTAATGTAACTGGGCAGGTATATAGAGGAGTAACTGGACGCCATGCCCAGCAGCTGACTGGATCGGCCATCCATCACTCTAGTAACATTAGCTAGACAGGGCTGAGACAAATCACAGAGGTAAATCAACGCCACCTAAGCCACACTCTGCAGACAGATGGTAAAAGATCAGTGACAAATGTAACCTTATTGTAACCCATGTGTTTGCTTGTGGCATCAGAGTTTAGTGGGGACCCACACAAAGGTGTGATAGTGATGCAACTGATTCCCTTAGAGAAATTGTTAAAAAGTGCTAGTTTGTGGGGTTGTGTTTTCTGGGGTCCTCCTAGTATAACTTTGCTTTGGGCCCCAGAAATACAATACTCATGAGACATACATATATTAATCTAATATTTGCATAGAAAGCAAGAACAAGAAAGCAATATGTGTAATTTGATACATCTGCTTTATTATACCATAAGCCTAATACAATTTTTATAGTATGTGAGTATTATCTAAAGGAACAAAATGTACATGAAAAACAAAGGCTTACTACAAATTCATTCATATTCTTTTTTTCCAATAAATAATACGTGCAGCGTTAATTTTTGGACCATACGGTTAATCATTGTTTCTGTGTGCAAATATTTTGTCTATGTAGCTATCTAATAGCACACTGAAATCTGTATGATACATTAGTGAATTCAAGGAACTGCTGTTAAGCATGCAGTGACTTCATGCTGCAATCTAATTATCACATAGTAATATGAATCCACTTTTATATCTCCTTTACTTTTGCCAGGATAGTACCAATAAATAATCTTTCCTTTAATGAGTGATGGCACCCATTGAACACTGTGGGATATCCCCACTTTTGTGAACCAGGAAGATGAGGCTTTATTAGAATTCTCTGAAGGTGATTGAAACTTTTAATATTTATGGAATATGTCTTTTCCTATATTGGTGATCTGACATGCATTATATGACATACTGGAAATGTTCTTGCTTTATGAACTTGTCAGTTAACATTAAATCAAAATGTATTTGTGTATATATATATATATATATATATATATATATATATATATATATATGGGGAGCGGGTGAGTATTGATATTTTTTTCTAGTTTTTTCAGGTGGTCAGGTGGTTGGTTTACTTTAAGTCACTCACTTCACTTTTCAGTTACTGCCTTTCATTTGTGCCCTTGTGTACCATTTTTGTGCCTTTTTGTACCTTTTTCCCCACATGAAATTAACTTATTAATGCCAGGGTTTTACTGCCATAGTTTTTTGCAATTTATTGGTGCAAATTAGCTGATTTGCATCAAAAAGCTGCAAATTAACTCCTTGTCGCCAAAGCCACTTTTCACCTTCCTGACACGGCCCATTTTTATCTGACATGAGTCGCACTGTAAGTGGTAATAACTTTGGAATGCTATGTTACATATCCAAGTGATTTTGTACTTCATGTTAGTTAAAAATGTTGATGATATGTTTTGCATTTTGTAATGAAAAACAGATATTTGGTGAAAATTTGGAAAAATTCTCGATTTTCGGAATTCAAAGTGTTCTACTTTTTTGTCGCATAGTCATAACAACAAAAAAACTTCATAACTAACAGTTGTCTTCTTTATGATGACTTGGCTTTTTATGCATCCTCTCATTTTTGTAGGATGTTATGGGGCTTTGAACTTTAGGTGCGATTTTTCACATTTTCATAAAAAATGCAAGATTGTGTTTTTGAGGGACTTGCTCAGATTTTATGTCAATTTAAGAGGCCTAAATAATAGAAAAACCCCATAAATTACCCCATTTTAGGAAAAAAACCTCTTAACGTATGTAAAACATTTTTCATGAAGTTTGTTAACCCTTTGATTGTTTCACAAGGGTTAAAACAACATTGTGTGGGAGGACCCAGAGGAAACTCACGCAAACACGGAGAGAACATACAAACTCTTTGCAGATGTTGACCTGGATTTGTTTTCCAAAAAATGTAAACATTCTCTGTGGATAAAATAGCAAAACGCTCCACAGTGCGCTAATACCCCATATGTGGTGGTGAACTGCTGTGTGGGCACACGCCAGGGCACAGAAAGGAAAGTGCGCTATTCAGAACAGATTTGCATTGTCACTTTTAAATGGCTATACAATCTTTATTTATTTGGGCAATTTGGACATATAAGGGCTTATTTTCTGTGAGATTAGATGCACTTTACAAATACTTAATTTTAGGGGGTCATTAGCTTATTGATGAGACTTTATTAACTCTTCGATGTTTGGAGTAAAAGAAAATCGTAAATTCTGGTTTCCTTTATTTTTGTATTTTTTTTCGGGCTGTTCAACACATCATAAAAATAGTATGTTTTCTTTATTATATATAACACTACGATTATGGTGATACCTCATTTATTTAGTTTTTTTATTTAATGTATTTAATATATAATTTTAAAATTTTACTAAAGAAAAACTAATATAGAGAAAATCTCATTTATTTTTGTATCACCATCTTTTCAGAGACATAACTTTAATATTTTTTTGGTTGACAGAGTTAGTTTAGGGCTTACTTTTTGCGTGTTGAGTTGTCGTTTTCATCGGTACCATTTTGACACACATAACTTTTTTGATCACTTTTTGGAACATTTTTGTGAAGGGATTTTATGAAAAATGTACATTTTGGGCAAGTTTTTTCAGGGTTTTTTTTTAGGGCGTTCAGGTCCGATAATGTTTCTGATTTATTGTACAGATTGCTATGAACGTGACAATAGCAAATACATGGGTTTTTTTTTTTGTGGTTTTGTGTTATTTGTACTTTGTTAAATGTGTTTAGGGAATGTTGGTGTTTAGGGATCTTTTACTTCATGTAATTAATTATTTTTATTAGTAAACTTTATTAAGTGTTTTAAACACTTAAGCACGTCTGGCTCCAGAGGACATCACTCAGCCCTGTGGTATTCAATGGACCCTGGGGCTGTCATCAGAGGAACGGACCCTCCCGTGAAGCGGCGTGGGGGAGCGGCGTGTTTTGATTTAAAAAAATGCAAAAACTAGTCACCACTCAGCTGGCCAACTTTGATACCTTTTTTATTCATGTAATATAACATGTAAAACAAGTATAGTATACGAAGATCCATGATTTATGAGAGAAGATGTGAGTTTTAAAATTTTTAAAAAGTATGAATGTTAATTTAAAAACAACATTACAGGTGGTCCCCTACTTAAGGACACCTGACTTTCAGGTGACCCCTAGTTAAAGACAGACCCATCTGCCCACTGTGACCTGTGCTGAAGGCTTTACTTTAGTCCAATGATCAGCTGTAAGCTGTCTGTAATGAAGTTTTGATAATCTTTGGTCCCATTACAGCAAAAAAATTGTGAAAAATGTTTGTCTGGGACTACAATGATAAAATATACAGTTCCTACTTGCATACAAATTCAACTTAATAACAAACCTATGGAACCTATCTTGTAGATAACCTGGGGACTGCCTGTATAACCCATTATATCATTGTTTGTGGATAGAGCTATAACTTTTCATTTCATTTTGAAATATGTGGCTATGCAATGATGGGCAAAGAGTGATCGGAGTATCAAAGTCTTGACTGACTACAATAAAAATGGGGTCAGTGTAAAACCTTGTAACATTGAATAATTTAATAACATTGAATAATTGTTTAACATAAAAATTTTAGAAAATAGTTCATTTTTCCAATCATCCCTGCTATTGGTCCATTTTAGTTTTCCACATGTCGTTTTGCATTTTTATTTGGTTCAGTTAATTGTTATTCTTGTTATAGAAATAATTTGATTCCAGTAAATTAAATATTTTTTTTAATTTAACACTTTTCTACTGAGCTAGTGCAACTGTATTCTAATACTTCATTGTAAAGTATTGTATTTTTTATCCAGTAGAAACTGCAAGATGCGTTCTCTCTCCTGTTAAGTAATTCACCTGCATTGCCCTGGAAGGGAAAATGCCAATGATTCAACTGAAATGAAATCCCATATATATTACTAATGTGTCAGCAACATTAACTACAAATATGTCCTTCTAGAGGTAAAGGAAGCTGAATGATGTAGCAAAACGTGTTTCAAGGAGACCAGGACGCCATTAGCAGGTTATTTAAATGCGGATCACATCACACCATCAAAGGGGTGAGGAGTGTCAAATGTGTTACTTGAACTAAGCAATGAAGTAAAAGTATGTCCTTATTCTGCAGGAGCTGCAACTACAAATTAGCACAGTTGATACATTGTCAGAACCATGTTTTCACATCAGCTGCCCTATGACTTGCATGTAGCTGTACCCTATGTTTTGCTGCACAGTAGTGTTATTTGTTGAGAAAGACTAAGAAATGTGAGGGAAAAGGAATTGCTTATAGTTCCACATATGGTTAAAAAGGACATACAGTATGACCTTGACTATGACCTTCAGACCTCATGACCCCATGCTAGCTGATTGTCTACAGTGAAAGCTACAGTGATTAATTCTATTGATATGGGTCCTTGCTCCCCAGTGTTCATAGCCCTAAACAAAGGCATATAAAGTGGTTCATTTTTTATGTTTTTTTATTTTCAAAAACTACAACATAATAACTAATAAAAATGTATCCCAGATTTATCACTTATCTCTGATGCGCCACTCTCATGTCACAAAATCTGCTCTTCTGTCCTGATCATGGCTACTGATGGAGGAAAAGATGAATAGACGAGCCTGGTCACTTTACAAACAGGACAACAATCCCAAAACCAGTTACAGCTCCAAGACAGGATAGAGCAGTGATGGCGAAGCTTTTAGAGACCGAGTGCCCAAACTACAACAAAGACCCACTTATTTATCGCAAAGTGCCAACACAGAAATTTAATTTGTGATTTATACTTCCTTCTCTGTCACAGCTTTCATTCATATCAGCACCTGAGGACACCAGTAAAGCAGAAAATAGAAGAAATTTGGATGATTAATGTAGCTTCCCTTCAGGGTCCATTAACAGGAAGAATTGTCAGGGCCAGAACAGGAGCTACAAAGATAATCCAGATATGTCCTCACCTTCCCACTCCTCCAGTAGTCCCAGATAGAGCTGTCACTTTAAAATACCTCTGTGCACAGCAAGTCCTGGGATGTCTGGGACTGCAGGAAGATACCTGGAGTCCTCTCTGGTGATGGCCTGAGTGCCCACAGAAAGGGCTCCGAGTGCCACCTCTGGCACCAGTGTCATAGGTTAGCCACCACTGGGATAGAGGCATGTGAGGCTCACCGGAGAGGCGTGCATGCAGGAACTAAAAGAAGAAATCCTCCAACATAATGCACCATATGTTTCTTAGTAAATAACCAATTCTCTATTCGGAGCAGGTAAAATCCTCAATGCAAATAAGTGGTCACAGACTGCCCTGTTTTAAGCCATGATAGAGTGGAGGTAGCATTCAGACGGCTTTAGTGACAAGGGGGAAGCAGGTCAAATTGTAACAATGTGTGGCTGAAATTGCTGATATTGCTGCAACCTATTAATCAAAACTGTAAATTGTTTATTAATTAAACTCATGTTACTTTATGGAATAAATTGCTATTAATCTGACCATGATTTCACTTGGATTTTACCTTTTTTAGCAGTTGCCTCGACAGGCTACACCTCATTTGTTTGGAACAGGGAGTCTCTTAGTCTCATATAATGATGCCTGCCATAGAGATCATACAGAGAAGACAGGCCATTCTACTCCACCCATTTGCCCAGAAACAGCAATATTACCATACAGGTTGTATTAAAGGAAGTCTGCAAAGCTCTGTGGGTGGAGTATATAACACTTGCTACTAGCCTCAACAATCTCTGTTTGCCTGTTTTGTTGCTTCACTTTCACTAGGCCCCTTTACCCAATGTCTCTCTCCATAAACCCTTATGGACACCATCTTATTCCTGTCCCAGACGCAGAAATAATTCAAAGAAGAACAACATTTTTTTCCATAAAAAACATTTATTTCAAATCCCAAATGAAAAATTCATAGTAAAATTCCAGTTAAATTGTGGTGAAGACACTTGTGCAGATCAATGAGCTAACCTCCGATTAACTGTGTGGTTCCTGTATAAGAATATACAATATCTGATCAAGGGGTTCATGAATATTGCCCTGCTAGCATCTAGAAGAGACCTGACACCCTCTGACATGTACATAATAGTTCTCTCCCAGTGTACACTGACTGATGGAAGGCTCTAACACGATGCAGTCAAAGCCTTAGCTGGAGTTCTATTCAGCAATATAAAGGTTTGTTTTGGCTTGGCTTTTTGTACATGGAAAATTGCGGTGAATCCTTCCTACTCACCTCTTTATAGATCTATCTGTCATTCAGGGATGATGGGTAATAGAAATAGATTGAAACAATAAGTTAATGCATTTTATTGAGTTCGCGGTGCAGACTAGTGAAGTTTTCCAGAATAGTTTAGGAGGATTTCTACAATCACGCTTAGAATGTATTATCTTGTTGATTACAGAAGAAATTGAACACCTTCGCTGCTCTCTATTTTTGGCCTTCTACTAATTGTACAAGACTTGATTACTAATGAGGATGTTAAAATATCAACATTTATAAGGAAATCATGTTAGTATGCTAATCAGAGTTTTTGGCAAACCCTGCAAAAATTCAATCTGTTTCCATAGAAACCTGACAAAAATCATTGTTTTAAGAGTGGTGTGCTCTCATTTTTTTCCTCTGTCATTCACCACACATTTTTCCAATTTTACTTGAGCCATCCTTTTTTCATTTTCCCATTCAACATTGTTTGTACTTTGAGCAATGTGTGGGATCTGCTTCAAAGAAGAGAAGTAGCTGGGGATATAAAAAAATCTCCTTTACCTTGTGTGAAAAATAATGTGTCCAACATAACCTAGGCGGGAATATGCACATTAATAAAGTTTAATGCATCGAATGACACTCTGAAAGAGGGGCTTTTGTAAATAAAGGCAACATTTCTTCCCTCTGTACGATTCCTGGAAATAATTCAGCTTCATCTGTTTGCCACTCTTGAGATTATCCTGGGTTAGTAGAAACTTATAAACATAAATTGTTCTCATGATGGCTCCCTGCGGCATAGCCCGTAGTGATTTATAGAATTCGGTATGATGATAGAAAGCGGATGATGCATCTAGTACAAAGCATGTCATACAGAGGTCTATCAGCTTCAAGCACTTAAAATATCAAGGGGTCATCTGTCAGCAAGCAAAGGATGCAAGTTTACCTACTGACTTATCCCCTGGGGAGGAGTAAAAAGGCTGCTACCTGCTGAGAAGGCATGATGTTTTATTTAACATCCTATCACGGATATCTTTATTTTTTCGACCAGATTGGATTGCATTCTATCCTTGCTCCTGAGTGCTCCCCCAGCGAAGATATCCTTCTAACTGCTGCTGAAGTCATCATAATTTAAATTAGATGACAGATATCAAAAGCGGTTTTCGTCCTCTCTACCACTAAGAACTGCGCACACTGTGCTTTATTACTCATCTGTGCGCCCTTGCAAGACAGTTCAAGGCCCAAACTGATTTTAAAGGCGATATTTCTCCCCAATTGTCAGTCCTCACTTTCATTCTGTTTAATGAAGCAATTCAGGATAATCTCTTTTCACTTGAGTTTTGATAGATTGTCATATATGTAAATATCAATGGATCTTTTATAGCCATCTGCTTAAAAAAGAAAGTACATATTTACAAATGTACAAGATGTAGCAAAATTCTATTCACAACAGATTTGATGCCAGCCTTTGCTTCATCTATGGCAAAGTATGAGCTTATATACTACAAACAAAGCCAAAGACCCCTATACATATACCTGCACACCTTTTATTTTATGCTCATACTGGCTAGTTATTAAACATGAGTATTATTATGGAATTCTGCACACATATGTTTTTCCGTTGTGTGACCTTAAAATGTATAGAAATAAATATACTGTACATTGAGATTGATCCGCTTCATTTCAATGACAAGAGATCTACTATGCCACTTTTATACCCGCAAATTTAAAGTAAGAATCAGTCAGTCACAACACAAAGAAAGTAGTCTTCCTTCACCCACTGGCTTCACTGTAATAAGCCAGAATCAATGATAACACAGGAACTTTTTTCCATAATGGAGCTATAAAAACAGATTATAAATATTTAAAATAGCTTTTTTTCCAATCAATTTTGAACCTTTGAACCTTTCTTTTATAAAAAAAAAATATCTAGTGTGAACATAGTTGAATCCAGCAAACCTCTACTAGCTTACCCTGCATATTTGATAAGACAAGTGATTGCTGAGCAGTGCACAGCTCACTATACAGTACATGTCAGTCAAATAGATTGATAGCAATATCAGGGCACCAGGAGAAAAGCTATAAGGCATGGCAATAATTAAAAATATGGATTCTGAATAATAGATACATGTTTAAAAGGTCACATTCAATTATATTAACTGCTGAGTAAACATAAAATGGCAATGAGTGAGCAAAATTCTGCACTTCAGTTCGTGTAGCATTTGCATACTGTCTTATTTTTTTGTATTTATATAGAGTGTATGTTCTTGTTGAATAAATGATCAGTTTTCTTTGTGTTATTCAGAAATTGACTATGCAAGAGCTTGTTCTACCATCCACAATAAGTGTTATACTAAAATCATTTGTAATAATTTAACAATAAACACTTAATATCTCTGATCACATTTACCTTATATACTCGAGTATAAGCCTAGTTTTTCAGCACAAAATTTGTGCTCAAAACCCCTAACTCGGCTTATACTCGAGTCAACTAAAAACATAAAGACAAAACTCACCTTTTTGACGTCACCCATAGGTCCTCTTCTGTCTGAGACAGAAGAGGACCTATGGGGGACGTCGGAAAGATGAGTACAGTGTTATTTTTTTTCCTACTACAGGGGCTGGGCAGGCTGTATGCTACAGGGGTTGGGCAGGCTGTATGCTACAGGGGCTGGCAGACTATATACTGGGAGGCTGTAACCAATGCATTTCCCACCCTCGGCTTATACTCGAGTCAATAGGTTTTCCCAGTTTTTTGTGTTGAAATTAGGGGTCTCGGCTTATACTCGGGTCGGCTTATACTCGAGTATATACGGTAAGTCTCCTGTGCACACTATTTCTTTACCATATTTAAATATTTGTTAAATATACCAAGGGTTTGTCCACTCCTTATATCAGAGAGTAACCAGAGATGTATGAAACTTACAAGCTGACGATCTGTGTGGCATCACATGACCATGGACCAGTGTTTATCTACTGGAAGTAAAGAATGAAGTTTCCCGGTTTATGACAGCAAGCAGAGATCTAGAAAAACCATTAAGAATTGATAGAGAAAGTATATTGTAAATTTGAATACCTTTTCATTACACAAACAATTTAAATTATTTGCTGGAAAGTGCTTTAAGTGAAACAAGCATTTCTATTGAGTTTTTTTTATGTGAAAACACTAGAAAAAAACAGTATATTTAGAGCATGCTATATTTAAAAATATAAAAATAATCAAACACTTTGGAACTGATTTTTTTATGTGGTCAGTTTGAGCACTGATTTTAACCATCAGTTGCTGGTTGCTATGACTTTATAAAACAAGAAAAACCTTTTTACCGAAGTACCTGCTTAGCATCTGTTGTGTGCATTCACTGTACATCTGTGCTGCCTTCTTATATTTCTCATTATCTTTCATTCATGATTTTTATGTAAATAGCTCAGTAACCATTATAAAAAGTTATAAAAGACAATAACATGTAAATAATTGAATATTAATGCTGCAAATTCAAGATTTACTTTGTCTTTATGGTATTCCCACTGATTTCTACCAGCATTGTACAAGCTAAGACATTTTATTGTCAAAAAACATTCATGTTAAAATGTAAGAAGTCACAAATAAAGCAGGAAAATAAAATGCCATTTGTCACATGACATTGTATAACAACCTAGTAAATATGTCTCATAAATGTTTTAATCCATTTGTATGTAATCTGGTTACCTAAAGGATGGGTGGACCATAATATCCAGACTGTGGTTGTTATGGGAAACTCTCCACTAGTTGTCTGAAAGGTGTATTTAGCAGCTATTGCTATCATTTTCATCTTAGAACATGATGTATATTATAAATGGTATGTTAAGAGTATCCATGGAGCTTGATTTAGTTTCATTAAACATACTAGAACAAATCTTCGCTAGTTATCCGATAATTGACATTAACAAGAAAGCCTTTGGAAATAGTTGGAGGACAAAGACGTACTTGCACTTTGCCAAATCAGTGATCCATTAAGTCCATTGCTGCACAGCCTAGAAAGTTCATTGTGAGCAAAAGTAAGATTGTTTTTTGAAGATTATAATAGAAAAGGACATTTTGCAAAGCAAAATCTTAGTCTGGATTTGTGCTGCTCAGATGTATTTTAGTGGTTTCCCTTATTTATACATGTGGTATTTGAGGAATTATTTTGTCCTCTGTTAGCAAAAATTTGCAACTAGTCACAAATGAAGAAGAAAATGCCAAGCCAAAAATACATATGCCCCAGTGTGTGCAAGTTAACTTGCAGTGCATGAACCTTGTCCATAGACTGCATTATGCTACACAGCTTTGTGTCATCTTCAAAAATACCTACGCACACCTATTCAAGTTTAAACTGGACAAAGAGACTGTGATGGGTCAATCACTTCAAAGTACCACCAAATGCCAAATTGGCAGCTTAACCCTTTAGATAACTAAGACATTATCTTTATCTTACTTATATATGTGTGTGCTAGGACGATATCAAATATGTTATGTCGTACAGATACTGGACTTCATCGGGGACAACAGTCGTTGTTTCTGTCTAAATTGTGTTTATCTCTACTCTCTCCCTTTGTTAGGTTATAGGTTACAAGGGTCACTACCCCTTTGCTGTGGATAGGACCTAACTTGCTTGGTGAGAAAACTCATTTCAAGAACCAGCCTTGTGCAAGAGTCTTGGACATATTTAATTTAGTGATCTCAGATTGGATCATGTGTAGATTCATGTAGTATATAACAGGATGTATTACCCACACTAGCACCACCAACACCAGATGTTCTCACTTCTGTTGTATAAACAGAGCTAAAAAAAATAACATTTAGTATACCTGCTTGCTCTTTATAGCCAGTTACAAATGTCCCATTTTCAGTATATATGGGTCCCTGATCTATTTTTTCCCATTTATATTCTTTTTTGGGGGTTTGCTTTGTAATCCTTGGCTATCTTCCTTTCATTTTTTATTTTGGCAGATTTAAATAATGTTTTATTTGTCTTCTTATTCTCTCACTGCTCATTGGTCAATGATTTCTTAGCCTCCAGCAGATTTTAGTATATGCTTCTCCAATGGTTATGTGTTATCTTGCTTTGACATGTAACATCTCATTTGACATGTCAGTCAGTTACTGTGATCAGCCATCATTCATATGTTTAGCATCATTAATCACTATATCCTACTGCATCAGCATTAACTAAATATGACAGAATCAGGGAACCATCAAGTGTATGTTATTTAAAAGCTGTCCATCATAGCTTTCATTAATATGATGATCTACAAACCTCTCATACAATGGATACCACCAGTGGTCATTAGACTTATTGTTGGATCTATCAGGGTTCATTGGTGTCCATTGTTTTAGCAAAAATAGCTGTTTGTGCAGTGCTGTTCTTTCTATTAAAGCTGCAACGCAAATGCAAACAAGCTACAAAATATTCCTGTAATCAAACCTTTTGCTACTATAGTTTTGGAGCCATCACAGTTAATTAACATAAATGTATACCTCCAGTGACTTCTCATTACTGTTGTAATGATTATGTTCAGGTTTTAGCAGAAACTCAATGAGGGTGAAGTGAGAAACAGTAGTCATCAAAGTTAGAAAAGATGTTTTGATACTTGTGATCAATGATGATTTGACGCTTCCATCCGCCATTCATTATGCAACATATAATTAAGAGTCCCTAACAACAACACATCTTTTATATCTCTGATGAAATAAGATATACATGGGTCTCCTGCTGTGCACCCAGCCACACACTTAGACAAGGAAAACATTAGACATCACTGGTTATTTCTAAAACAATTTTAATCAAACTATGGGTTAGGCTACATAGTAAAGTCTGGAAACTCATCTGTGAAATGCTTATCTCATCTAATATAAGAGACAAATATTTGGCACAATGGACGCGCAGCATAAAATCATATGCCAGACCCTGCCTGTGATCTTTCATTTTTGGTATGGAAGTGGCGTACAGGGGATAATAATCACAATTATTATTGGTTTGCTAGTAATTGGCGTACAAGTCCTAATTAATATCCTTTGTTTTAGACTGTTTCACTGGAAGGATAACTGGGATCCTGTGAGCTTTATGTGGTTCCTGCTTGTTTGTAAAACTAAATGAGTATAAGTCTTTAAGATACCAGAATAAGGGTATTGGCATGTAATTCCTGGCAGTACATTTATCATGTGCGGAATCTGCTGCTGAATCTAAAAACAGGGTCATTGCTAGGGTCCTAAAAGATCTGGGGCACAGGCACCAATGCATATGTGTTGAATTTTCAGTAGTGACTATTCCTGTGTATAACCCCCCTCAAATAAGCTTCCGCCAAAACCAAATGAAAAATATAGTTGAAATCCCTACCTATTCCATCTAGTGCCCTCAGGTGACAAGCACTCGGACCGTATCTTCTTCATTTGGCTCGGCATCATGTCTTCTCTTTAGCCTAATGTGAATTCTGTGGACTTGATCCCCTAACGGTATTATTGCTGCAACCCCTAACACTCCCTCAGATACATCTGACTAACCAGAAAATCCACAATTAAAATTGCCACAATGTACATTACTGGTTTACACAACGTACATTGTACCCATTGTGGCCCCCACAATTACTGCCGGGCCGGGCCAGATACTTTACATTACAACCCCCTCATTGTGCCACCCACCTAATAATGTTTCCTAAATTTTGACTAACATGTAACAATGCACTTAATACCTGTCTGCCTCTGCTAATGTCCCTTCAATGGGACCCTACACTGAAGTATGCCCCCATCAAATCATGTGCAGTGAAACGGCATACCCACACTAAATAATGCCCTCCCTCTCACTGAAAAATTCTCCCACACTTAATAAGTTTCAACAATAAGGAATTTCCCCCACACACCCCCACTATATAATATCCCCTATAGCCCCTAGTATATATTGCCCCCACAGCCACTCGTATACAATGTCCCCCACAGCCCCCAATATACAATATTCTGCACAGCCTCCAGTACATAATGTCCCCCAGAATATAATGCCACTGAATATTTTTCACACATTAAATAAGTCTTACCAGTAAGTGATGTTCCCACACACCCCAGTAAACAATATCACCCACAGACCCCAGTAAGTAATGTCCTTCAGAGCCCACAATAAGTAATGTCCATCACAGCCCTCAGTATGTAATGTTCCCACAGCCCCCAATAAGTAATGTCCCCACAGCCTCCCCCCAGCAATTGATTCCTTCATACTTTACTCCCCTCAATGTGCCAACTTCCTACACTGTGAATTAAAAAGAAAATTCCTGCATTCCTTAATGGTTCTCCCCTTCTTGACGAGACACAGTAATATCATTATACTAGCACTATAGTCAGCTGCGGGAAGCAAAGATGCGGTTTAATGACATCACCCTCTCTCCTGTTATCTGTAGTGAAGGATGGAACAGATAGAGGTGAGAGTGGGGAGAGCTGCCCGGAAAGCGTGACAAGTGTCCCACTGATCTGGGGCACAGGCCCCAGGTCTTTTAGCTCTTAGCAACACTCCTGTATACAACACAGAAATTTAGCATTGCTTTATTCTGTATTTCCCTGGTTGATTGGATCAGGTGTTTTTATATATATATGAATGGTTTATGGCTTATAGTTTTATATGTTAATGTAACATTTCCATGTTTAAGTTGTTAAGCTCTTGTATTTCTGTTTGGATAACCAACTAGTTGGGTGTAGAAGGTTACTATCCATGTAATCCAGGCTTCTCATTCAAGTTGTGGGAAGAATGAGTGAACTGTTCCATCAGTCATATTTCACAATACAGTGCAAGCGAAGAAAGGATAAAATGTGCAAGAAAGATTATTTGTCATTCACTACCTGCGTACCAGAGAGAGGCTTAGTTGAGACATTGTGCAGCTAATGGAGATAGACATTAAAGATCAGTCAATACAAGTGGCTGCGGGATGAATGATTCAGATGAAACTGTAATTTTTTATTTCCTAGAATAAATCAATTTAAAGGCCAAATATATTATTTCGCTAAGAAAAACTTTCTGAATATAGTGATTTCAGTTTTTCTAAGCCACATAATGATTAAATTACATGTGTTTGGGAAAAAAGATTCTTGGAAATAGTGATAGAAAAAGTATCTCCCCCACCAATGCAGGTGCTATTTGCAAATGCTGAATAAATTCTAAGATATTGAAAGTGTAACTAATTCCTAGTCTTAGATGTTAAAAGAAAACCCAATTATGCTAAGAAATGTTTTGCTTTCTAATGATATAACCAAGATTACGTACTCACATTCAAAAGCATTTTAACTGTACTCTCCTCCAATCTTTCTACCAACTACTACTAAGCTACACCAAAGTAAGCTAGTTTTGCTAACATCTTAATGTAGCTCTCTGCATCAGTTTCTGGGTGTGCATAAAGCCTTGCCATTAATGACTGCCCTTATACTTGCTTTGCTTGCTCTGTGATTTAATTTTCCTGAATGCTATCAATGAATGTACATAATTCCCAACTTTTGCAATGGATAAAAAGCGGCAAGCGAAAAAGAGGCCTTGAGAAATCTTTACTGGTAGGTTGTTTAGACTGTGAGCCCAATGGGGAAAGGGACCGATTTGGCAAGCTCTGTGCAGTGCTATGTAACCTTTAGGCGCTAGATAAATAAAGAATTATTATTATGCACTGTTTGTTGCCTCCCCCAACACACACACACTTATAGCCCTCTTCTTAGTCTTCCTTGAAAAGGCCCTTTAGTGCCCCCACCCAACTTATAATACCCCCTCAGACAATGGCTTCTTATTTCAGGACGGATGGGAGGTTCTTATTGAATGTAGAAAAAGTACAAAGCACAATCTGTTTACTAGGGATACTTTTCTAGTTGCTGTGCTAAACTAGGACAGGGTCTTGTGAGGAATCAAATGCAACATGTGTATTAACAGGTGAAAGACAAAACATAGCTCTCCTATGGGCAGTATTGTCTGGGCTGAAACAAATAAGCAGAATGAAAAACTACTCACCTTATACAGTTGTGCAAGGAAGCACAACTTTCACCAGTTTATGTTAAAACATCGGTGGCCCAGTCACTTTGTTACAATCTGTTCTTGTTTTGAACGATCCTCAGTGAGAACATTTTTTGATGGCAACTACCAAAATGGAGAGTAACCTTAGTAATGGTTCCAGTGCCTCAGGGACCTGTACAAAAATTCTTAGGCCATAAAAAACAACTTTTTTCTATTTTAAAAAAATTATAAAATATTGTCAGGATTCGGGATCAGTGGATCCTCTGGACTGCTGCGGGAGGTGGTATTAGCTGACACCTGGGACCAGAATCTAAGTGGCACCAGATCTTCACCAGAGCCCGTTGCAAAGCAGGATGGTCTTGCTGCAGCGGGGTGCCACCAGGTCGTTCCACAGGTGCGACTAGCCCGCGAAGCAGCCTAGGTCGAGGTACCTTTGCAGGAGAGTCTCGTGGTCAGGTTCAGGCACATGGTCAAGTCAGCAACGGGAGGTCCAGGCAGATGGGAGTGGGAACACAGGAATGCACAAACACGCTGGTAGACTTTCACAAAAGCTTTGTATCACAAAGATCCGACAGGGTGTACAGGAAGAGGCAGGCTTATATGAGTTTTCAGAAAATGGCCAGTGCCAATTAACGGCACGCTGGCCCTTTAAATCCAGAGAAGCCGCCACGCGCCCTCGGAGTCGGGAACGTGCTTGTGGGGCAGAGGGGCACGGGTGAGCCTGCGATCCATGACATGGATCACGGGACCACCCGTAACAAATATAAAATGTATAGCTGATTGTTTAGCTATACATTTTTTATTTTAATAATTTTTTTTAAATTAAAAAGTCATTTCTTATTAGCTAAGTTGCCTGAATTTTCTTATGGTACCCTGAGACACTGTAACCATTTTTAAGGTTAAGCTCCATTTTAGAAATTTCCATCAAAAAATTTGCCTGTGTATTAATAGATAGAGGTGAAAGACATATAGAGATATAGAAAATGCTGAAACTTTTTAACTTTGTAGAAAAGTTTTGGACTTATTAAGATTCTTTCTTACACAATACCATTTATTTGTTAAGTAATAACCTGAGTGCTGGTGGGTTGGCTCAGTGACCTTAATTTTAAGGGGAAATATGAGTCATGTCTGAAAAATGATTCTAAGCAATGTTGAAAGGTTGCATTGCTAATAATCCAATATAATTGATACTCACAACCTTCACTAGTATCTGCTAGTATTTATACATCAGTCAACAGTTGTCAGCTAGGATATTGATGATTTGTGCCTTCAGAAAGTGGGTGGCATTTTGCATAATTACATGCGTGTGCGGCAAATGCTTATATATTGCCAGCATGTTGTCATATTTCTTGATGCACATGCCGTGGGCTTATTACAGATACAGCAGATAACATTTTCAGATTATTTAAAGTGTTAAACAGCAGACGTTGTAGACAGACTGGGCGTTGTTCGTAATGTTCTAAAGTCTGCTTATTTCACCCAAAAACAGAGCTATAATCCAACAAGATGTTTCAGAGTTAAATGCACAATGAGTCACCCTTAACTACATTTATACTACAGAAGGAGAAAGACAATAATACAGGGACACCCCCATTCACATCTCTGCAAAGTTATATAAAGATACTTCAAAAATATACAATATATTTTGAATAGCATTGGCCTCTCAATGTGTCCGCCTGGTATGCCAGGTCTGTCCTAGGGTAGTTTTGCGAAGAATGCAGGTTTTTAATAAGTTCACTGGTACCTAGTGTGGAGGCGGCAAAATAATTGCTATTTCTTGCATACAAGTGCAATGTCCTCTGTTTCTCTATCGCTTTTAAAAACCTTTGATCAGATGCAGAAATCCATGTCATTTGTATCATGGATGCACCAGGATACACTAGGATCAAGTGACAAGAAATTTTTGGTCAAGAAGCAATAACTAAATAGGTTTATACTTTCTGACTTACTAGTGGGGACTAAGAATATAATAAAAGGGGGAAAATTACAGGAAAGTCTCTTTAAAGGGGCTATTATGTTGCTGCGGTCACACTTGTATTACATTGGGGCAGATTTATCAAGCTGTCTGAAAGTCAGAATATTTCTATTTGCCCATGGCAACCAATCATAGCTCAGCTTTCATTTTACTTGAAGGAGGGAGCCACAGCACCAAAGATGAAGTTCAAGAAGATTTATTTACATGTGCAACCCAACATGTTCGCGCTGAACATGTTGGGTTGCACATGTAAATAAATCTTCTTGAACTTCATCTTTGGTGCTGTGGCTCCCTCCTTCAAGTATATTGACTCCTGGTTTCCGGCATCAGAAACTTCGGCCGCGGGCACCACCTTAAACTGCTTCTCACTGGAGACGGATTGCTGTCCTACCCTTCCATTTGTTCAGCTTTCATTTTACCAGTGCTCATGAATAAGGGGAGCTGTGATTGGTTGCCATGGGCAACTAGAAATATTCGGACTTTCAGAAAGCTTGATAAATCTGCCCCATTGTCTTATCCTGTTTTATATCGGGGTAATTGACCAGTAACTTATTTAAAAAGTTTTGAAGTTGGTATTATAATAATTTATACTTTCAAAAATGATATTAAAATTAGACATTTTTTCAATAACAGTCTTTGCTGCCTTAGACCCCATGCACATGACCGTATTGAGGGCTGTGATCTGGCTGCACAAATTGCGGCCAGATCATGGCCCCCATAGAGGTCTATGACACCCAGTCACAGTGAGGTGAGCACACAGTGTAACAGAACGCGTCCTTTCTTTGGTTCCATCTGTGGCACAACCACATTCCTTCTTACTGTGCAATTACCCCCAAGGCTTGTATGCAAGAAAACTGGCATACAAGTCTAGATAAATGTTCCCTATATACATTAGTGGTTCCTGCAGGTACTTTATGTTTCTTGATAAGTCCAAGAAGTGGACCATCAGAGAGTAGATGCTGCAGGAATCTGTGCTTATGTGTTTGGCCTTTAAACATAACAATGTTGGGGTTTTTACATAGACAATACTGCATATATATAGAACGATTTAATAACTGATTCAGTCCCTTCAATTTAAACTACCGTATGTGTTTTTTACCCTTTGTTTTTTAAGTAAAATTCTATTCCTAAATCATGGAGTCTCAACACATAATGTACCTTTACATTTTACTATAATACTGGCCATCTTATAACTGGCCATTAAAATAGATTATGTTCTCCAAAGGCCTCACTTCTTGACAGCACCTTCCTATCCTATTCTTTGGCTAGAATTTCATTTTTATTGTAAGTTAACACTTATGTGTCCTTCATAATCCCAGTAAAAATGTACAGTATGTGGAAGCGTGAACTACATCTGTGCTGCATTGTGTTGGTCATGAAACATAAGCATTCCATTAATCAGTATTGAATGTTTCAAGGTTTATTTATTATTGTGACGCTCTTTGTTGTAGAAATATTTGACAAGCTTTCATACGAAACGTTTTCAGAGCTGCCACAGAGAATACTGCCAGGTGCATAGAATGGAACTGATGGCAAGTTAAAGACCCAGGACTGTAAAATCTGATATCCATTAATAATGACATGGCAGTTTAAGGAGGATTTTTACTGAAGTCAATTATATCCATCATTGTTGTTATATAATATTTAATAGTTTTTAATGACTATTGAGATGCTTAACCCTTTCAATCCCATATTGCCTTCAGGTTTTGCACCCGGTTTTTGACTCCCCGCATAACATAAGCTATATGCTTTTTATTTTCACATTTACAGAACCATGTGGGGCCATAGGATTCTTTACTGCAGAAGAAATTGTACTTTCTAGTGACATTATTTAATGTCCTTTGCAGTGTACTAGGAATTTGGATAAAATGTAACTTGCAGAGGAATTGTCAAAAAACTCCACTCATTTATTAGCAGGCTTTGTTGTTATGGATTTTACTATGCAGTCCAGAAGACACATATAGAGTAATTTAGATATGTTAATGCTTTTTTGCAAAAATCATTTTCATTGTCTGACACCTGTTACTTGATACCCGATAAGAAAAGCGAACTCAAAAATAATTGATTAAAATCTTATAACTTTTATTTCTTAATACATAAAACCAAAGACAAACATTAACTTCATCAGATTAAAAGAAAATGATCCCAAGTTGATGGAGTAGACTTTCAGCAATTCATTCCTATGTTATATTTTCGATGTGCCCTTACACATTTATACAGGACAATAAGGTGCAACGAGTGCTAGGTAATAAAGTGCATTCTTTACATTTACAATCTATAGTATAGGGATTATTACCTTTTTGCGGCTGTTAGTCTGCCCCGCGCCCCGTTACTTGTTCATACTTTTGTGAAGGGAACTGTGAAGGCTGTTATTTTTATTAATGTTTTATTGATATCATTTTGGGAACTATGCAATTTGGACATTTGGTGTTTTTTTCTGTTTTCAATGTTCAACATACGGGAAATTCTTACACGTTTTAAAGGCAGGATTTTTTTGTAAAATTCTGGACATGAGAAGCTAAAAGAAAAAGAAAATAAATTTGTATAATATTTATATAAAACACTGGGCAGTGGAAACCATGGTAATGTGCTTGAGCCCTTTGAAAACAATGGCCCAGATTTATTATGCAGCATGCCCCAGAATTCTGGTGTAGACTGTAAATAAATACATGTGCAAACTGGTTGCACATGTATCTATGAAGTGTTTACGCTAGTATTGTGTTGCAGCTGCACTATGCAAGCCATAACATAATACTGTAAAGAGAAAGGGGTGTTCTGGTGTGTAATTCGCACTGGCTGCCATATTTATGTTGGCAAGTCCGACAGAAATGTGACGCACGTTCCTTGAACTGAGTGCACCCAAAAAAAATTAATACGTGCAAGCTGCACGTATTAATTGTAAATGTGTCCAATGTGTCCGTGTGAAATTGTTTGAATTCGTTGATAGCACACGGATAGTGTAAACACACAACATTAGAAGTTAGGGGCTGATATCTGCTGAACATCCCCCAGTGGAAATCGCCTGTGATGGTAGATGCACATTTTCTAGCATAAAACTACTACACTAATAATAACAGCCAGCTATAAACCTATGAAGGACAAGAAATGGAGAGATAAAGAGAAGAGAAACAATCTGATGTAATAAAGAAATGACATACACGTCACCTAGGAGCTCTTAGAAGCAAAGTCAAGTGCTCTTTACTCCTATTACCGTTTAGCATCTTCCTGGCATCAGTAAACATTAACGTTTAAGGCATGAGACAATTGTCTAAATGCTTATTTCAGACGTAATTACTTCAAGATAAGTATTTTTAATGTGTAATGTGGCCTCTTTCAAGAAAGCAATGCACCTGTACTATATGCTGAGCATTTTGTTCCTTCTGATGCAGATCAATATCAGTCCACATTATAAGCAAAATCAATCTTAGGTTGAAATGTATACAAATCAATACATCTCTAGATTTTATTCCTTGCAGTGGATATCTGGGCAGCGTGAAAAACATTAATATTTATAAACTATGCTCTATCCACTATTAATGTGCCATATGAGAATAACAGCTCTACTTCATTCTGTGTAATACTACCCTCATGCAGAAATATCAGCCTACACAACCTAATGTCATGCCAGTCTGTGGGCCCTTGTACAAGTAAAATTACTTTCCAGCTACAATGGCAGATCTTTATCTGCTGGATATAAGACACAGCTCACATTATGCTATACAGAAAAGATAATGAATCTTCTGATGATGGTAGGAAAGACCGCTTGAGATACAGCCATGGGCAGGAAAAGGACCTGCTCTATAAATTGTGACCCTGGCAGTCAGCTCACACACTGGGCCATGGAAACCATTGTGTGTGTGAGCCCATAGAAAAGCATTTTATGTGATTCAATTGGTAGCACATGGACAAACATGGAGTGTGAGGAAAAGAAAATTAGAAAGTAGTCAATTTTTGGTGGAAAATAGGCCTTTTCCACATTTTGTTACTCATGCTAGAAACTTGACTTGAATCCAATAGTACAGTACATGTCTGCCTGTCTTGTGATTCATTTTTCTATTTTGGAACTGTAGTTGGCCAAGATATTTTTTTTATTATTGGAAAATTTGATTCATGAGTATTAGTGC
This sequence comes from Engystomops pustulosus, assembly GCF_040894005.1. Taxonomy (NCBI): domain Eukaryota; kingdom Metazoa; phylum Chordata; class Amphibia; order Anura; family Leptodactylidae; genus Engystomops; species Engystomops pustulosus. The sequence goes on along the minus strand of NC_092415.1, from coordinate 94,573,564 downwards.
ATGTACATTTTGTTGTACAATAGCTGATTAGGTTCTATGATTGTAAAGTTTAATCTGTAACAACCATGAAAAAATCCTTACGCTATTATCACTAATGGAACAAATCTCTATCAGTCACATCCAATCGCTTTAGTAACACAGATTCACTGGGGAACAGCGGAGAATATAAAACTCTCTGCTGCATAGTTTCTCTCTGTACACTTTTTTGTGAACTAGGTTATAGAACATTTTATGTATAGTTAGTAGCAAGTTTTATTAGTGTAGGGTCTTAGGATATCATTGACTTTAATAGAATTAAAATATAGAATAACAAATATTTGTAAAAAAAACAACCTAGGTGGTAAACATTTCTGATAAAAGCTGCTCTAGGGTGATCTACAAAACCATAGAAAACTACATTTACTGTTACACTTATTGTACAGTGTGACAGTATCATAGTATGGACCTGTTGTGTTAATGTGAACATACACACTAGGGGGCAGATTTATCAAGCTGCCTAAGAGTAAGAATGTGCTTAGTTTTCCATGGCAACCAATTGCAGCTCCCCTTTCAAATTTTCATGAGCACTGGTAAAATGATTGCTGAGCTGGGCAACTAAGCACATTCTTACTCTTAGGCAGCTTAATAAATGGTCTCAAACCCACCAACTTTGACACAATTAGATGACAGCATCTAATGCTTAAGGGAAATCTCCAATCCCAAATAGAGTGGGGTATTTTCCTTATCAAGCAATATAAGTCACCATCAGAGATATCTAGCAGATTGGTTACTCCCTTCTATCCATTGAATTCCACATTCAGTCTCATGTGCTTGGGTACAAGTGGTGGGAGTCTGGATAAAGCAATGACGCATGTATTATAACTAGGTTACAGTAATAATTTGGTATGAATGCTATGCTGTTAAAAATATTAAAAATGAGCTGCTATTAGTAATCCCAGATCTACTAATGAAGATTGCACTCGGCTCATTCTACACTTGTGTTTTTTCACCTAAATGGAAAGCATCAGCAATAAGTGTTTAATTAAAACAATTATTAATATGCACTAAGTCATCGGAATAAAATATGATATAGACATTTTGCCTTTTGTTATTGGGGAATCAGCAGAAGATTGGAAAGTGCTGATGTGAGACAGAGAAACAGAGACATATATTAGCTTAAATCCCTTCCCTACCGTCCATATATTGATTGTCTCTTTCTTTGAGACTTTATGAAATGATTGTTTCTGCTATTGTTGCAAAAATAGAAGAAGAAAAAGGAGCAGCTTACAACTTCTATTTACACAGAGAATTGATTATGCACGCTTACAGAGAGATTGAATGTGGTGGAATTAGGGGATATACTGTACATAGATTTTGTGACAGGGACTATGACCTTCAGTAGTTTATTATTGAGAAAACAAATAGCATCTTCTACAGCAGTCAATGTAAAGGAGAAAATCAAAGGAAGCTATTTAGAGTGTTGTTTAACTCTTGGAGAATTGGAAGTCGCCCTAAAGTCATTGGCAGGTCAATGACCTTGACCTGCACACCAAGGTCTCTTCTTCAATGGGACAGTTAATATTATATAGTGATGATGGACATCATCATTGTAATATAAAAACCTACTTACCCTAAAAAGTAAGTTTGGCAGTAGATTTTTTCTGCAAGGGGAAACCATTCATTAGATATTGACAAATGTGTGTTTTGTCTTATGAAAGCCGCATATACAAAACACGAAAAAATGGCAGCACTCCGAGATTCAAAATGTGGCAAAAAACGTACTCGTTTATTCACACATGTGTCAAGGTTACATTTTGGCTCCTTACACCTGGAGCCTTTCTCAAGCTGCCTAAGGCTCCAGGTGTAAGGAGCCGAAACGTAGCCTTGGCACATATGTGAATAAACAAGTACGTTTTTTGCCACATTTTGAATCTCGGAGTGCTGCCATTTTTTCGTGTTTTTGTATGTGGATGGACCAAGGTCAAGGTCCTGGGATGTGCACCTGAGTTGTTCTCAGCCATATCTTGAGTGCTGCCACACTCCGTGAGATATACATACATATATATATATATATATATATATATGCACAAAGGTCATGAGGTATAATATTCAATGGGGGAAATTTATCAAGCCACTTTGGGCAGACTATTGTGGTAAAAAAAAATTAAACAAATTAGACCAATTTTTCCCCCTTTTTGACATGTCCAAAATGGGCATGGTCTTTTGAAAAGGGGGTGTTACCTGGTAAAAAATTGTAAATGCACCACAGAAAATAGCCAGTGCGTCACATTGTGGAGCACAGTTTAGATAATTTTAAAATAGGTATAAAATAGAGCCTGACACTCTTGTATTCACACACATGTATGGGGGACGTATATACGGCCGACGTATATGCGGCCAATATACGTTCCCCATACACTTCTATGGGCTCGCGGCGCCCTACAGGAGCGGTATGGTGCAGCACACGTGCGGCCCCGTACCACTCCGTAGCCAGGGAAAAAGATAGGACATGTCCTATCTTTTCCCGTATTACGGCGCCGTGGCCACACATCGCTATGGAGAGGGGCGGGGTGAGCTGTGCTCACCTCCTCCTCCTCTCCCCGTGCTGCCGTGTGCCCGCCGTGCTACGGTGCGGCGGGCACACGGCAGTGTGCATGTAGCCTTAAACTGCACCAGATTATTGTTGAGATCTGCGCTACTGGAGCCTGTAAGACATTGTTAAATTCCCTCCAGTGTCTAATAATATTCTGATAATTTATTTGGGGAGAAATTTCAAATGAAAGTGAAAAAAGTTTTATAAAACAGTAGGGCCAGGACCATGGAAGTTGAGGTAGGAGCCTGGCTGAATTGGACAGTTTTAGGCCTTTTGCGATTTGTGGCTATGGCTGAAAAACACAGGGAAAAATGAGAGGACCACATTTTGTTTGGGGTACAATTTATGTTAACCCCTGACACTAAAGTTCCTTGTTTTTGCCTCCAGAAATGCAGTGACTGAACAAAGTTATATGTTATTTATACTGCAGTGTGAATACTGTAAATGTAAAAGTTAAATATAAAAGGTAATCAATAAGTTCTATGTACCCCAAATGGTTGAGAAACACAACCGAAAAAAAGAAAGAAAATACAAGCTCTAATTTAGCTATGAAAAAGTTATATTTTAAAAGTTATGACTTTCAGAATGTAAGTGCTTAGACATTCAATCCCAAAGTAGGCTAATGGTTAAAATGGGTTTGTGTACTATGAAACAGCTGTTAATATTAAAGACAACATTACATTATCTAAGTAAATATTTCAGAATTGCTACCCTGAATGCTAATATTATGTGACTTGTTTTCTAGCTTCACTCAGACCAAGATACTAAAGATCAACCATTGAAATATATTCTCTCTGGAGAGGGTGCTGGGGATATTTTTGTGATCAATGAAAATACTGGCGACATTCAGGCAACAAAACGTCTGGACAGGGAAGAAAAGTCATCCTATGAATTACATGCCCAAGCTGTGAACAGGGATACAGGAGTACCTGTTGAACCTGTATCTTCGTTTATCATCAAGATTCATGACATTAATGACAATGAGCCAAAATTTACCAAGGATTTTTATACTGCCAGTGTGCCAGAAATGTCAGAAGTGGGTAAGTGTGGCCATTTTACTCTCCAATGTATGTTTTCAGGAATTGTGTTGTTTTACATATTGATGCTTTGTCTTTATGGGTATTTAGACATAAATATAACAAATGCATCAATTTACCTATCAATAAATGAAAAAAATTACACGAGTCTAATGTTATTACCACTTTCTACTTTGTTATCTAGTAATATGATCTGAAAATTATAGAGCAATTATTGAGAATGAGAAGGAAGTACAGTGAATGTAACAGTTAAAAGATTCAAAAATTAGTAATTTTTGTTCATACAACTAAATATCCAAACCTCACAGAATACTATATTTTTCCTTCATTTTTTATTTTTTGGTAGAGCTCATGCATGAATCTTTTCTGAATCATCGAAAGGTTACAGTGAAAGTCTGTGAGACCAGCATCATGCCTTTGTATGTCTATGTTTTCATACTGACATATTTTTTTTGTCAATTCCATACATAAAACATGGAACTACTTAGCATGCTCTATTAAACTTTGTATTTACAGTGTGCCATTGCCTTCTGGGTGCTAAGTTTTCATAACTACTCCAGGGTACATAATCCATTGAAAATGCCTCTACTACTCTACTACTGTCGATTATAAATACATTGGTAAGAACTTGGCAGTTGTCCGTTATGCACAACAATGTGATTTGCCTATTAAAGGGCCTATTGGAGACAGGGTTCTTTAGCCCCCTCTCACGGTATTTCGAATTTAGACTACCTGCCTTCCTAAAATCATATATTTTTTTTTACATTTTCTGTGGTACATAAATATAAACCAAACTCAGTGCATAAATACAGCACTTAAGCTAAGCTCTGTATATAAATGCAGCATCACAACTAAAATCCCTATGTAAACACAGCACCAGGCCCAAGCCAAGTACATAAATACAGCACCCAAGTAAAGCTCAGTATATAAATACAGCACCAGTATCAACCTCAGTATAAATAAATACAGCATAGGACTCATACTACGTACATAAATACATCATCAGAACAAATATCCATTCAAATAACTTATTACATAAATACATTGCGTGAAACAAGCTTAGTTAGAACAACACAGGTGACATAACATACTACCAGCCCTAGGCAGGAAACATGAGGTTGGTGTTTCCACCAACCTGGTAAAATAAAGGACAAAACTGGAAATAGAAAATCGAAAGATGCCTGAAAACAGCCCACTGTGGTAAACAAGGACTGTGTGATGGTCAGATAAAAGGCGTACACAGAGGAGCTGCAGAATATTATTAGCATGCAGTCTATAATGGATAATGCAGTCCTTATCAGACATATTCACAGAAGAAAAATACAGAATAAGGATCAATTTCAGTAAAAAATTGCATTGTCCATAAAGTAACAATTCAAAATTACCTGTTTTTTAAGTAGGTTATTCAACAATTAGTAATGGACTACATGGAAACTTTTTGATTGATTTGAATTATTGAGTGATGGTGGTGGAAGCTCTATGTTTTAAATGTTTTTCAAAAAGTCTCAATGTAGCTCCCTCGCATAGAAGATGTAACACAAATACATCACAGAACAAAGGAGTTGCTTTAGAATTGTGAACTCGAGGGTATTGCAAGCTTTTACTTAAATCTTGCGACTTACAGATGGCGTCTTTGATTTGAGTAGTTATATTTAATTTTTTTTTTGTAGCCAATCCACCATGTCAGTTCCTGCAGCCATAAATCATTTCTACAGATTTCCCACAACATTTTAGGATCCTTGCTATATCACCATCTTCTCCATCTTCACAGAATAAACTTCATACTATTGCTCCCCTAGAGATATTTAAAATGCCTCCACAGTAGCAAATATAGTAACGGTGGCCCCACAGTGGCCAGTAAAGTCACAGTGCCTGCACAGTAGACTCTATATTCAAAATACACCACTCTAATGGTGGTCCCATTGTAGCCAATATAGTGACAATTTCGCTACAGTAGCCAATATATTAACAGGGCTCCCACAGTATCCAATATAGAAACAAAGACCCCGAATTACAGTTCAATACCTTTTTATTATTCCCACCTCCAAATTCCCTTTTGTGCCATGTGATAATGTGATGTGATGATTTCAGAAAATACTACCTTTGAGGTGAAAGAAATCACAAGCTTGAACCAATGATAACACAGATAACACAGGAGGTATGTTTTAGGCCTTCTCAGCTGTAGTCCGAGATCACATGCCTCCCTTTGTGGAGCTGTTCTGGAAAATAGTTAGCTCTAAGGAAAAGATGTAAATAAAAGAATGTAAATCTCTTGTTAGCACAAGCGTCTGTATCATTTTTGGGCCCATGACTACACAGGCACTGAAAATACTTTATCAACAGCATTTTCTGTAGCATTTTCTGAAACTTTGACATTATTTGCAACAATTCTCAGTTTGGCAACCAAAGAGGAAAAAACACAATAAAAACCACAAGAAGTGGGAAAAACAGAAGTTAAAACACAACTGTCATAAGTCAGGATAATGAAGCATGTAATCAAAGATTAAAAAGAAACGGCAAATTGTACAAAGAAATTTTTTTTTAATGGGCTGATAAAAGTGTTCAAAGACAAAGCTTTCACAACTGTGTATATCCTCTTATGATGACAGTTGTTAAAATGTAGCAACAAAGATGAACAATAGGAAAGCCTGGTTCCACATATCAGATCTGTTGATCTTCCAGACTGCAGCAAGGAAAGAAGAGTAGATAATTAGTTCTCATTAGGGCTGCCTTTGTAGGCAGAGATAATAACCCAAGAGCACATAAGTGTCTGTTCCTCGTTTTCTTATGACTCCCCGGTCACACAGGCATACTTTACTCTTTGAACCATTTAATGTAAATTCCATTTTTTTCCACAGGCTTATAACTTTGGGTAAAAATGCTGCCAATGTTACAGCATGTAAGGAAATTCTATGATCACTTCTTGTAGCAGTAGTCATTGCACAAAGATTTTTATTTTATTTTTATACTCTACAATGCACAGATGTGTCAGAAGTTATGATTTACTGCAGGAAAATGACCCAGAGAAGACAGATGCACATTGAATTTATCTAGACAGCTTTAAAGCACTGTATTAGACTGAAAATTGCCTTGTCTGAATGAGATCCCTCCGATTTGCCTGGATCTTTTTATCAATCTTAAATACTGTGGCATTCCCATTACAAAATGAGTTCATCTATGGATGAATGAGAATTAGGAGAATGTAAAATATGATGTTCTGACAATAAGATTGACTTTGACAGAAAAATATTTTTTCTGCTAGAAGGGTTAGACAGCATAAGCCAGCTTTTAACATAATGGTCCTGTAAATACCATAGATAAAATGGTGTGGATGCATTGTGCACTATTGCATCCTTTCATATATGCGTCCTGTTGTGTGCACTGGTGCGAAATTAATATATTTAATAAAATTATGCTCTTTCCATCACATGAATAAAACTCATTTCATAATTATCTGTGCATTAGCCTACTTTTCACCATATGTCACTGCATTCATCCATTATCTGATTGACATATTTAACCTTGTATACCAGAAGCCTCAGAAACGACATATATCTGAGAAGGGGACATTTTCCTTTTTGATAAAAGGATTCTTATTTTTTTTTCATAAATTGAAGAGCAGGACGATATGCTGAAGCCTAATGAGCAGTTGTGAAAAGATGTCTATCTTTGGCAATTTGATGTCAATGGAAGTGGAGTATGAGGCTTCCTGAGTATTGCCAGTTAATGAAACATACTGGAAAATATAATAAGAATGTTTTACTAATGCTAGGAGCTACGATTCAATGAAATGCATTCATATAGAGGTGATAAGTCTGAGAGCTTTCTCAATGTGAAGTCTACCTTCTTTGAAAGTAACAGTAAGAATAAAAGTAAATTACAGGGATTTATTTCTGGAGAGAACATTTTGTAGTTTCACCTTGCACTGAAATGTGATTTGGAAAACTTTGTGTTAAGCTGTATAGGTCTTACCATGACATTACTAATGCCTTTGTGTTTAAAATGCATGGTTTTATCTACAGCATGCATGTTGGACTAGGTGTGTAATGATTCATTTATATTGAGTTGTTTTCTTTCTGGATTTCTTCTGTGTGTCAGGGTTTTTTCTTATTACTAATTTTGGTGGCTTAGTGATGTCCAAAAATGTTTTGATTAAGAATATGACCAAAAAAGGGTCAATTCCATGACATCTTATAATATATGTGTAATCTAATGAAGGTGTTTTCTTAACATATAAAAGGAACCTTAATGCCAGTTAATTCTAAATATAAGTTTTATGTTATGATACATGCAACCGCCAGTCTTGGTAATGGCTGTAATGACAGTGGTAAACTTCTTATATTTATTATCCATGGTCTTCTTCCTTCTAAACATCAACTTTCAAATTATGATAATGAGTCAGAAGGGCTCCTGGGGGGTTACCTGAGCCCCTCTGTGCTGAATATTCACAGGCTGTTAATGTGTAAGGAGCCCTTCCCCTTCTTACTGATTGTAGACACCATCACTGATCAGCTGTATTAAAGTTGCAATACTCATGTTATTGCTGTTGGCTATTGTTTATCGCTTTTTCTACAGGCATGCCATATATGTTTTGACAATGGTGCATGTTATTGCAGCCAGTTTTGCAAACAATCTTAATTGTAGTAGACAATATTTACATAGTACTCACCACTGTACCAAGGACTTACTTTCCCGTTGAGGCTGGTGCCCTTGTACACCAAGTTTCCTATTTATTTTTTCCATCTTTTTTGTTCTGACATTTACTCTGTTATCACCTTGTCTTTACTATGCTATTTCTCCCAAACTTTATTACTAAAGCCACTTTGTTTTTGTTGCAGGAACATTTGTTGTTCAAGTCACAGCCAATGATGCAGACGATCCAACCTATGGAAACAGCGCGAGAGTCGTCTACAGTATTCTGCAGGGACAGCCATACTTCTCAGTCGAGTCTGAGACAGGTTAGAGGACCTTAGCTGTGTCTTTGTTTCTGTAATTGAAGATGACATGTTAAGTCAAGCTAGGACATACTAGACAAAACTTGAAAGAGATTACATTTTCCACCCTGCACAAACTGACAAACTCAATCGAGCAAGACATCTGTAAGCATGACACCAACGTTATTAGAACCTAAGAATCAAAGCTGAAATATAATTAGGGTTGTACACAAAATAGCTTCTCTCAGATGAAGAAATAGGACAGAAATTTCTTTGGAATAAATAACGCAAACTGCACTAACTCATCATACTCAGCTACGTCTTGTGATATCAACCCACTTAGAACTTCCTGTGATACTGGTTACTTTGAAACTATGGTCAACTTTTACTTCATCCTTTTAAATTCAATATTCATGCAACATAATAATTTCTTTCTAAATATTAAAGACATATATTAAAACATCATGCACAAATCTACTATAAGTTCCTAATCTTTCTTACCGCTCGAAATCACTAATTCACCTGGTTAAGGTTACGATCTTAGAACATATATTTCATATAAATGTTAAATAAGTGCTTTTAGAGTAAAAAAAAAATAACTCTAATTATCTCCACATATAATCAAAATGTGATTTAGTGCTGTACCTAGAGCCATCACTGAAATAGCCATGTATTAGTTCAGGTGTCTGTAGGAATAGGGAATGCATTTGAAGATGAACCAAATGAGGTCAGTTAAGTAAGGATGATTTATAATTTGCCATTATTCTGAGTCCTTTAAATAAAATATTAATCACATTACAATTCATTTAATGCTTAAATGGGTCTTTCCACCAACACAATATTGGCACTACTTAAGCATGTACACTAGTGCTCCATTCATATGGAACTTAGGGCAATTTCAGGCTCCCACTTTCTTAGATCCCTGGCTGTCCAAGCAGTCATATTCCTAATAATCAGAAACCTATCCCATATAGTATGTCATTAAAATATCATAATACATTAATATTCCTTTGAAATGTGCAGAATTTCAGTGTTTCATGCAGAGATATGCCCCTTGAGTGACCAAGATCATTAAAAAAAATGGAATTAGCAAAAAAAAAATATAAAAGCATGAAAATGGAAAACATCTTTTTGGTACCTCAAAATACATTCTGTAACCCAGTGAAGTACACAGCATCCTATAGATATCTATCGTGATTCATAACAAAGAGAGACTATATAAAGCTCCAAGAAAATATGAATACACAGCAAACACAATACAAAATAAGTAAAAGGAAATTCATGCCTTTAAAAGAGGGGTAAAAAAATTGTCATAACTACAGATAAATATTGTACCTTCTCCCTGGGTAATGTCTGCCTCAGCAGCTTGTTGACTTGATGATTTACTGATTGTAGAGTGTCCAAAACATGCATGCTCATTCATTTGCAAAGTAAATGGGACCATTTTTCTTCTGTAATGGAACATTATTCTAAAATTCTTTGGCCCTTTAATAAATTTCAGAAGTGACTGCACCATTTTTATTTTTTTTAAATCGCAAAATGATTTAAAATTTCAGCAAATATGTGGTGTGGGTGACTATGCAAGTTTTTATGCAATTTCTTTTTAAAGAAAGGTCACATATCTAGCAAAGTCCAAAGTTGCAAATAGTTGCAATTAACGTCCACTTTGGTTATTTTCTGACACCAAAAATCCAGAAAATATTTTAATACTGTAAATGTCCCCCTCGATTTGAAACAAATGTGCTGCAATCTAATACTAGGGCCTGGCGGAGCAGATTAAGAATGGAGATAGACGCATGCATAGTTTGCAACACGCAGGAGGAGAGACAAGTCACAGAGTATCTTGTCCTTCAGGTCCAGCTCAGTTTTACTTACATTTCAACTGACTTACAGCTAGCATACAGTATCCAAGTGTGGTGAAGGTAACACTCACAATATTATTTGAAGACTAATTATATTAGAGTTTGGTACATTTGTACCCTTAAAGGACAACATTAAATGGTCACGCCTACTTGTTTTGACCCCACCCCCAGAATGGGGCCACTTTACAGTTTTTCCAGGGCAGTGATATCATAAGCATGTGACTGATCACATGCTTCAGGTGATCCAATTACATATCAGGAATGGTATGTAGCAGTGCTGTTTGTGTTTGAATATAGTAGAAATGTGTTTGTATAAAAGTGTGAGTGCACCAATTAAGATAGATTTCAGGCTCTCCATCAGATCTAATCAATGGATTAGATCTTGCACACACAGCACAGTATATATACAGTGCAACCTCTTTGAGCAGATCTCTTTGCGCAGGAAAGTTGTGGTTTGTAAATAGGCAGCTTCAGGGTGCATTCACATGTGGCAGTAAGAAATGTATTTTCAAACTGATCAGAACAGCCAGGGAGAGAATATTTGCCTAATTACATAGCTGTTAACACATTTGGTAATATAATGTTAACACTTTCCATTGTTAACATTATTTTAACATGTGTTAAAATTGTGCTTACAAAATGTATGCTTAACGTTTGTTAACACTTTGGGGGCTTTAGGAGGTTTTTGGAGGCTTTAGAAAGAGCAGCTTCAGTGGAATGCATAGTATGGAAACTGGATTAAGGAGTCGAGGATGTATTTAGCAGAGAGATAATGGGTTAAATGAGAATAGACCAGGCTTTACAGGAGTTTGGAGATGAAAGGGCTATTAGTGACTGGTCAATAGTCAACTGCTTAAGACTGGTTCGTGGAGGGTTTTTTTTTGTTATGACTTTATCACAGTGATTTGAAGAAAGAAGAAGAAAGAAGAAATGAGAAGTTACTGTTGGTGAGATGGGCTGATAAAAATGTGACGATATGGGGTTGCTGATGCAAGTGGTGGAGCTGGAAGAGTAAGGGAGCCTTACTACATGACTGGATCAAAGGAATAAGGTGTGAATAAGGTGTAAACATACAGGGAAGCAGGTCAATGGAGCTAGTGGATTGGGAAATTACATCCTGTAGTCAATTTCATCTTTAGAGTATGTGTCCAGGTCTGCAACTGCATGGCCTGTGACAGGTGGCGGGACCTTGGGAGTAAATAATATGTGAAGATCATGGAAGAGTCTTTTAGGATTATTAGACTGTGAAGAGATTAGATTGGTTAAATAGACCTGTTTGGCTAAATGAAGGACATAGTTATAGGTTCTTTGCATAAATTTGCTATGAAGAATGTCTGCTGATGTGCACAATTTTCTCCACACACTTTCGGCAAACCCAGAGCACTGCTGAAGTAAGCAGGTTTGCCAAGATTGCTGGCTTCTAAGGGTTTGGATTGAGGGTGGAGGGAGGTCTTAATAGAGAAAAACTTATGATCTGAAAGTGGAAATTAGGTATTAGATTAGATACTGAAGAGATCAAGCCATGAATATTTCTCTTCAGGTTAACAGGAGAATCAGACAGTTGTGAAAGATCTAAAGAGGTAGCATGTGATTGAAGCTGAAATGCCGAATGTGAGATGGGAGTGTTAATAAGGATGTTAAAGTCTTTCATGAAGAGGGTTGGAAGAAACCATGAAGCACAGTCAAGGAGGTAGGAACTGTACAAGGAACTGGTAAGATGTACCAGGATGTCAGTATTCTGCGGCCGCACAAAGTGAGAATGGGTTGTGGACCTTAAAAGAATGGAATAAGAGTGGGTACTGAGGGAATGATGAAATTGTACTGCAGAGAGAGGAGTATGCCTACCCCTCGTCCCTGTCAATTATCAGGTCTAAAGAAGTGAGAGACATGTAAGCCACCATGGGGCAGAGCGGCAGGGGAAACCTTGATATCATGTAGGGTCCATGTTTCAATGATGGCCAGCAGGTCAAAAGAAATAAAGAGTTCATGAACATTTAATCCAGTTTAATTAACACTCAGCGGGCATTCCAGGGGCACAATAAAAGGTGCTATGAGGGAAGAGAGGGAGAAGAAAATACATTGAATATGAGTGAGGTTTGGAAAGTTAGGAGGTCTGGAGGTTTGGAGGTCTGTTAGTGCTGAAACGCTTGGAATTAAAGGAGTTGCCCATGTGCCTTTACTGCCTTAATAATATTCCCTGAATGTTCACCAATTGATTCATCATCCCCGATGCTTCCTTTAGTGCTGTGTGCAGACTCTCTGTTCTGTCTGTGGAATCTTTGTTTACATGCCTCTGCACTGATAAACAGGAGGGACCTGCTGCAGAAGAGTATGACTCATCCTGCTCCCCCCTCTCCTCATCCCAGTAAGATGGACTGAGAGAAAAAAAAAACACACTGGAAGCTGCCATTAGGGTGGGCTGAAGGAGTGAGAAACAGGAAGTTGTTTATATATGCATAGAGAAGCATGGGCAGAACAGGGAGAGGCTGAAGTTCTCACAGGAGACAGACACAGGTACATATACATGCAGAGACATGTCTAATGGAAGAGATTTATTGAAAAGTAACCAACCTCTTTAACAGAAGGTCAGGTGTACATGAAAGGTGTACAATGGTGAAGGAAGAACTAATGTGGATAGTGGACACTGAGCAGATAAATGGATGATGAGTGTGTAGGAAAACAGCAGTTAACATTAGAATGATGACATAAAATGTTTAGAGAAATAACAGATTGCAGTGATTTGTTTGTTTTTCTTTCCCAGCTTAACGTTTTTGTCCTTTCTAATAGCCATTTTTAATTGTGATAACACTTCTTCAGATGGCATTTAATCAGGATGACAAAGCAGCCTAAGGGTTAAGGGGGTACTTTAATCTGGACATTCATATTTAACTGAATTAATCTGCCTTATATATGCATTCTTCAATTGGATATTATTAAAAAATGTGTGAAGATAGTTTCCAAATGTAGTCATATGACACATCTCTTCCGGAGAATTGTACGAAGTAATATTTGCATATGAAATGTCTATGAGTTAATGCATGTTCTAAGGCCATCCTGTGGTTATGTACGTTGAATTTAGGTTGTCGCTAGGTCTCTATAGCATAAGTCTGGCCATCATTGCCAGGGTGAAGGACTGGTCATATCCAAGGACTAATATCTCATTTCTAAGAGACAACATGGCAACATTTATGGGAAATTCTTCACACTGGTATTTTTTTAAAGACATGCAATTGAAGAAATGTATATAAGATGAAGTTAATTAAATGTGAATACAGCTGGTCGCCAAATTAAGAACACCAGGCTTACAGATGACCCCTAGTTACAAATGCCCCTTTGGATGTTGGTAATTTACTCTACTTTAGTCCCAGGCTACAACGATCAGCTGTTATCAAAGGTGTCTGCAATTAAGCTTTATTGTTAATCATGGTTCTTATGACAACCTAAAAGTCTTAAAATCCAATTGTCATAGAGACCAAAAAAATCTTACAATTATAAAATATGAAGCAACCTAAGAGTAAACCTAGAGAACCTGTCTTGTACATGACCTGTGGACTGCCGGTACACAGTTTAATATACCCCTTTAAGGAAGGGAAAATAGATGTAGAAGGGACAAAGGCTAATTCAGATCATAAAACAATTCATTCAAACATATAACACATGAGTGAATAGTGCTTTTGCAAAGAAAAACAAAGTTGCATGTCAGAGAGAACATTAAATCAGTGAAGATAAAAAAGAGCATAAAGGTTGATCAAAATTATAATGGCTAGTATGACTTTCAGGGATCACACAGATGAATACAACAAAGACTAACAAGAGAGTTTATAGATACTCTTTAACCCCTTCCCCACATTTGACGTAATAGTACTGCATGGCGGGAGGTGCGTTCCCACAAAATTCAGCACTATTACGTCAAACTTCTGGCCCGGTTCCTGAACGGAGCCGGGGCCAGAATCTGCGGGTGTCGGCTATATATTATAGCCGACACCTGCCTCTAACACCCGCGATCGGAGATTTCCAATGTGTGCCAAAATGGTACCACTAAAAAGAACAACTCAACATGTGAAAAATAAGCCCTAAACTAGCTATTTCAACCAAAAACTATTAAAGTTACGTCTCCAAAAAGATGGCGATGCAAAAACAAATGAGATTTCCTCTATATTAGTTTTTATCCAGTAAAATTGTAAAAATAAATGAAAAACTATATAAATGAGGTATCATCGTAATCGTAGTGATCTGTAGAATAAAGATAATAAAGTATTTTTAGTGTACGGTGTACGACCCCCAAAAAATATGAAAAGAAAGTAAACCAAAATTGACAATTTTCTTTTCACCCATACATTCAAGAGTTAATAAAATCTCATCAATAAGCTAATGACCCACTAAAATTAAGTATTTGTAAAGTGCATCTCATGTTGCAAAAAATAAGCCCTTACATGTCCAAATTGCCAAACAAATAAAGATTTTATAGCCAATAAAAAGTGACAATGTATAATCTGCTCTGAATGGCGCAGCTTCCCTTCAATGCCCTGGCGTGTGCCCATACAGCAGGTTACCACCACATATGGGGTATTGTTATACACGGGAGAGATTGGGTATCAAATTTTGTATTTTATCCACTGAAAATTTGTACATTTTTTGAAAAACACATTCATTTAGCCAAAAAAATTTTACTTTCAAAATTCCATCCGATTTAGTTTTAACCCCTGTAAAACAATTAAAGGGTTAACAAACTTCATAAAAGTTGTTTTATGTATGTTGAGGGGTGTAGTTTCTATAATGGGGTAATTTATGGGGTTTTACTTTTATTTAGGTCTCTCAAAGTGACTTGAAACCTGAGCAGGTCCCTTAATAGCAGGATTTCGCGTTTTTTATGAAAATGTGAAAAATCGAAAATAATTCAAAGGCCCATAACATCTTACAAAAATAAGAGTATGCATAAAAAACCATGTCCACATAAAGTAGACTTTCGTTGAAAGTTAGTTATTAAGTATTTTTGCGGTTATGACTATGTGTGGAAAAAGTAGAACATTTTGAATTTCGAAAATCAAGAATTTTTCCAATTTTTCACCAAATATCTGATTTTCTCATAAATAAATGCAAAACATACCACCAAAATTTTTCAACTAACATGAAGTACAATGTGTCATGAGAAAACAGTTTTAAAATCACTTGGATATGTTAAAGCGTTCCGAAGTTATAACCATTTATAGTGACACAGGGCAGATTTGAAAAAATGGACCGTGTCAGGAAGGTGAAAAGTGGCTTCGGCGTTAAAGGGTTAATCCTTTCTCTGTCCTGTTAGTGTCTCTGTTCTATATTTAGTGTAATTTCATTAAAGGGGTTGGCCACTTTACCTAATGTTTTTTAGTAATGTGTTTGTAAGTGTGGGTGTGGACATTAGGTAATAATTGATATGCTTTGTGTAATGAAAAGTTATATGATTTTCCATTATACTTTCTATATTCTTCATGGGTTTTATACATCCCAGTTTGCTTTCACTCTATATAAAGCTCCTATGTTTATTGATAGTGGACACTAATCTGTCCACGGTCATGTGATGTCACACAGGTGCAGGAGCCGTTAGTATCACATGGCTCTGTGATACTAACAGCTCATGCACCTGCTTGTCCATCACATTACCATGGACAGTTCCATTTCTATCCATTGAAAGTAAACATAGAAGCTTCTATAGCAGGATAGCAAGCAGAGATCTAGAAAACCGTGAGGACTTGATACAGTATATTAGAAAATTGTATAACTTTCCCTTATACAAAACATATCAATTATTTGCTGAAAGTAGACAACCCCTTTAAGGATACTTTTGATCAATTTTGCATTATAGTTGACCAATTATTATAAAATATGATAAAACATTATAAGGAGAATATGAACAGAGTTATGTAACTGTTTTATACATTGTAGTGTTCTATGTTTTTAACCCCTTCCCGATGCCTGACTTTTTTTCATGGAAATGTGAAAAATTGCACCTAAAGTTCTAAGCCTCATAACAGCAAAAATGAGAGGACGTATAAAAAAAAAAACCAAGACAACATAAAGCAAACATTTGGTAAATGTTAGTTATAAATTTAATTTGGTGTTATGACTATGACTAATGACTAATTGTTATGACTAATTTTTGCCAAATATCCGAGTTTTTCATAAATAAATGTAAAACATATCACCCAAATTTTTCAACTATCATGAAGTGTAATGTGTCACAAGAAAACAATCCGAAATTCACCTGGATAAGTTAAAGCATTCCAAAACCACTTATAGTGACAAATTTTAGATTAAAAATAAAAGGGCAGTGTGAGGAAGGTGCAAAATGGTCAAGTCTTTAAGGGATTAATGACATTTTTGACACCACATCCAGGTGTGAAAAAAGGGTACCCTCTCTCCTTTATATGTTATCTGTTTGTATAACTCACTTGTGCTTTTGGGTTTAAAAACTGCATGAAAATCTTGTAAACCCAGCCTAATACACAGCCATACACACAGAATATTGAATTTGTCTGTCACATTGGTTGAGAGATGGTTAAAACTATGGCCCTATTAGTAGCCCCACTGTATAGTGATCTCCTGAATACATAAACTACAACACTCATGTTCTTATAGAAATTGTTCTATGTATATATTGCTTGTGTTCTGGACATAGTGCTGCTGTTCTGTACGGACTTTACAACTACACCCTAATAAAAAGAGAGCTTTATTTTTCTCCTTGTTAAAAAAGAATAACGTCTGCTACTCGGAGAAGCATATAAAACCAATGGGAAAAACCTAGTTGCTAATAAAATCCTTTCCCAACTTTTATTACAACCCAGACACTTCCAAGTAACCTGTAAATACACATCTTGTAGCAAGTCCATTGACTTCAGTAAATGTTTATAGATCTCAAGACACCCAATATGTAGGTCACTCATATTGTCACTTACCGATCCAAGAATGTACTTCAATAAAATACAATTCTTGTTTTTACTGCAGGTGTCATCAAGACTGCCTTGTCCAAAATGGACCGAGAGAACAGGGAGAAGTATCAAGTGGTAATACAGGCCAAAGACATGGGGGGGCAGCTGGGAGGACTTTCCGGCACGACGACAGTAAATATCACACTATCAGATGTCAATGACAACCCTCCACGCTTTCCTCAGAGTAAGATCCATTTGCTGTTTATTTTCTTCTGAGCTGTTCCAGATTATGGAAAAATAAGAACTAAGGCAGAGAAACGGTTTCCTCACATTTTAAACCCACAGGGATGAAAATAGCATTAAATGTTGTTCTGCAGAGCATTTTGATTTATTTTGCTGGCAGATTTTTCAGCCTCCCGGCTTTACCGGGATATTTTGAATTCTGTATATCCTATATATCGATGTGAAGGATAATGTCTTTGTCTGGAATTGAACAGAGTGTGCTCTTACCCTGAACTAGAGCTCCTAACATTTATTCCTTTGAGAAACTATTTGTGATTCCTTTAACCATGAAATGTAATCATGTTTGAAATGAATGTATCTTTACACATTTTCTTTGCCGTGCATTTCAAATCTCTGAAGTTTTAGCTTATTTTATTCTCGGAGTTCATCACAGTGTAGCATCTGTCTTTAAACTCGCAGGGAGCAATACCATAAAATAAAAGTCAAAGAAAGAAAACTGCTGTAATTGCATTATGGAACAAAAATGGAGTCAATATTTCAAATGTCCTCTGTCTAGCCCTGGGCTGTCCATTACAGCTGTAGTGTTTGCTAAAACACACAAGAATAGAACATTTTTCAATGTAACCCAATCAGACATTTGGGATTATTGGCCAGGAATGATTTGCTATCCAGAAATAGGCCACACTATTGCAGCTTGCCATTTTTGTAGCGTGTAAAATTGTTAAAGAATCTTTTTACAAACTGAAATATCTACAAAGGATTAATTTCAAATTGAATCCTTTTGTATGAAGCTTCTTCAATCTCCACATGTGTTTTTCTGGCTGGGAAGAGCTGAATATGCATTCTGGGCATCTCATGTACAGCAGAAATGAAGTTGTATTTCAACATTAATTTACAGAAAAGAACAAATAGTATATACACGAGTGCTCACCACCTGTACTTTAGTGACTGGAATTGTAAATGTAAAGGTCAAAGAATTAGGACCAATGAGGTTCAGCATGTGATGGATGATACTTCTGGCCAATCTAGGAGTGTCTACAGAGCAGTTGTTGGCTGCTCTGCAGGAAAGAAGCTGGAGAAAGCTCCTTTAAATGTGAACATCACAAATAGAGCTAAAAGTTTACCTATAAGTGTAAAACATTATATAATAGATAAAAACAAGCCTGTTTAATGAAACATAGTGCTTGAAATAGAAATGACTTATTCTAAGAAGAAATGTTATGAATACAAGCTAGGTTCCTTTACCAAACATGCTCTAATTGAATTGCATTTGCTTCATACCATTGCCTGCCTTAAAGGGAACCTGTCACCAGGAATGTCATTCTCAGCTATAGACAAGTTCCAATAGCCTGTGCTATGCTGATTTTAAAAAATGCTTTTGTCAGCATTCTGGATCTTTTCAGTAGCTTAATTGCAGACACTTTTTACAACTGTTATAGCTGTTTATTGTAGCCTCAGGCTAAAGTACAGTAAATTACCAATTACCAGAGGTCCGTTTGTAACCAAGGGTCGTCTTTAAGCCGGGTGTTCTTAAGTGGGGGACCTCCTGTAATGTGAATTAAACTTATATAAACTACCAAAATGATCCAGAATGCTGACAAAGACATTTTTAAAATCAGCATTACATAGGCTATTGGGCCTGTTACCAGGTTGCCTTTAATCACCTTTTATCTAACACTGTTATCTTTCATAGTGTTACTTTATATTGTCTGTTGTAAGTACATCACCTTTATTGTACCTATGGATGGAACAAAAGCAATTCCAATACTCATGCAACTTTTCATGCATATCCGATGGATTATGCAGAGACCGCGGTGTCTAAGGGGTATCTTAGGTGAATCAGACCCCCCCCTAGCACTTACTGGGGGGGTCCGTGGCTCTGATGGCAGCCCCGGGGTCTTCCAGTACCCCACGGCTGCGCAATCTACTTCCCGGAGCTGGGTCCTGCTTCCTAGGCTTTAACACACTGAGCATGCGCAGACTTCAAGTTTTTTACATACGTTAAGCGGTTTAGTTTCTATAGTGGGGTAAGTTATGGGGTTTTACTTTTATTTAGGCCTCTCAAAAGTATTTGAAATTTGAGCAGGTCCCTTTAAAAGCACAATTTTGTGTTTCTTATGAAAATGTGAAAAATCGCTGCCTAAAAATCGCACCATAACCTCCTACAAAAATGAGAGCATAAAAAAATGTCAGCATAAAGTAGACATTCGGTAAATGTTAGTTATTATGTTTTTTTTGCTGTTATTACTATGTGTGGAAAAAGTAGAACATTTTGAACTTCAAAAATCATGATTTATTTTTCAACTTTTCACCAAATATCTGTCACAAGAAAACAATTTCAAAATCACTTGGATATGTTAAAGCGTTCCAAAGTTATAACCATTTATAGTGACAAAGGGCAGATTTGAATGGGCTGTGTCAGGAAGGTGAAAAGTGGTTTTGGTGTGAAGGGGTTAAATGTAGAGTTTGGGTCATTAACTTCCTTTACCTTGGTAAATGGGTGGGTTCTTTATGAAGTGAGGAGGTAGTTATGCTCAGTTCATCAGATGTTAGGACAGTGTGTAAATGAGGCCCAGTGTTGGGCACTGAAGAGCAATTAACCCCAAGACCCTGACATTCACACCCTTGGCTGAAACTTAATGGGGCATTTACGGGCTGTGCGCCAGTTTTCTGTCAGACTTTGAAGATTCTTTTTAGTGTAAACTGCTTGAACAGGTATTTAAGAAGTGCTTGCGCCACATTAGAGGGCTTAACGGTGCTCAGTCGGATTGTGCGCCAGATTTAACATGGTGGTGCAGTTTGCACTGTTGTTAGTAAATGTGCCCCAATGTTCTGGTCATGCCAGGTAAATTACTGTGCATGCTGCCTACACAAAAAGGAAATACCTCCCAACTAGTAGGTGTTAGAAATTTGTTAAAAAAAGACCACTGTTAATACAAAAGAAAATAAAGCTGGTGTAAACTATATATATATTTAAAGTATTTAAATGAGCTACATATGGTTTTAAAAATCAGTAAAGCCTTGGGTTACATTTATAAGTGAACTTTGATGCAAGAAAAATATGTACCTTGTGGTAACTATTCATGTGTCAATGTCAGACAGGTTTAAAGGCTTATTCTGCAGAAGAATGCCATTCATCTGGCAGTGCCAGACATAAGAGAGTCTATTCTACTTCATGTCAGTGACTGTGAAATGCAAATCTGACCACTTCAGTTCCTTGATATATGCCTGGCACATACATATCATGGTGGTCTTAGAAACTGACAGGTGATAAATTATGCACGTATTATAAAATATTGGAAAGTTTGTACAGTGCTTCCTCTTTAGACAACCAACGTCAATATCCAGACCTGCCAGTCTCTTGATGCTTCATTATGTGCAACTTATCTTGTTTTCTTATTTGTTGCTCAAAGTCTGCTCAACTACATAGGGAGATGTTACTTTCATCACAAAAATAATTTCTGATTCCTGCCTAATTCCCCTGTCTGCTTCCAGTAAATAGCTCATTGCCCCTCTACTTCTGTTATACTTCTGTTGCTTTATTCTGTTTGTGGTATTTTTGTTTTGGGTCTCTTCAAATAATATTTTCTGAGGCTTTGTGAAGGGACCATTAAAACTATTCTGAGAGCTTCTGTTTTTCATTCTCCAGGTATATATCAATTCAGGGCCCCAGAGTCTTCCCCTGTGGGTTCTACAATTGGCAGAATCAAAGCTAATGATGCAGATGAAGGTGTAAATGCGGAAACGGAATACAAAATCATTGATGGAGATGAACATAACATGTTTCAAATCATCACAGACAAGGAAACACAGGAAGGAGTTGTTATTGTCAGAAAGGTAACTCACAAGGAATTTATGAACTGCAAAGAAAAGGTTTTCTTCTTAATAGTGAGAAAGTAAACAACAATTTTAGGTTTTGGATCCATTGATTGAAGTCAGAAAGAAAGATTTTGTTTTTGAAGGCTTTGTTTATTTTATATTGAATTATCCCCAAAAATTACAGAACTATAAATAATTTAAGATTGGGGTAATTTGCATCTTCATGACCAGATAAAATTTGTCAGTTTTTTTTGCACATCTTTTTAATGGCTCAAACTTTTGAATTTTTTGCGGCCAGCTTGTTTGCAGTATTTCTTAGTATAATTATAGTGTTTGGCACTTTATGATGCAAAGTGTGATATATGACATGTCTCTTTTAGGGCAACTGGGTGTTGGATAGATAGACATTAGTGACTAGAGGGACAACACAATTTTTGGGGTATATATTTTAAGGCTGCATTCTAGGCTGTAGCCGCGATGGAGAGGAGGAGTGGTGACCCCTCCCCTCTCCATAGCGATGCATGGCGCATGGTAAAATAACATGTGGAAAGATAGGACATGTGATCCCCATGCGCCCATTGCTGTAAATATGCTTTACCAGAGGTGCTAGGGACATGGCCCGCTTGCTGTAAATCTACAGTGAGTAGTAAATTAAATACTGTTTCATAGGTTTCTATTAAAGTGCTATTAAAAGCTTGATGAAAAGAAAATGCAGAGTACTAGTCAAATAATGGCCAGAGGTATTGAAACTGAAAAGTTTACTGAATGGTTATTTATATTTTCTATATAATCGTGTTGGTTATATAAAGTGTTACCTCATTTAGTGAAAGAGGTTTAACAAATACTCGGGTTTCTCACTTACATGACAAGTTCTTCTCCTAGAGTTGAATCTGAATAAATATTGCTGTAGATGCAATCAACCGTTTATCACCTTGTAATATATAGGCACCTGAAGCCTAACCTTATAAGAACTATGATAACTTAATGTAAACGCATGTTGCAAGCCATTTATATGGGTTGTTTGTAGCCACTTAAGAATATAGTGAAAATACAGAAAGCACTGGACAAAAGACAAACATTGTTTTTAACTTTAATATAAACTTAAATGTTTCTAGCTCAAAACTGCAGTATCGAATCTCCTTCGATAAAATCAAATATAAGAACCTACTGAGATGTTGTCAACTAGACATATATAGAGGCAATGTTCTGACGGGAAGGCAATAAACAACAGTAAGCAACAGACCACTGAGGTGTCAGCCGCTCCCAGGACCACCTATAGAGAGGCCGTGAAGATGTGTGAGAAGCCAGGCAAAGTCTGATTGCCAATTAGAGATACTGTGGCATAGTATAGAGAGCCCTGTTGTTGGATAACAGACACATAGACAATGTTCATTGATGGAGATGGAGTAATGAATTGCTGTTTGATTTCACATTTGTCCAACCTACATGGGCCACAGATTATTGGACCAATGATCTAAGCAGTACAAGGTAAAGAAATTGCAAAATAAATAATTCCACTTGTTATGTCTGAAATCCAAACCTGCAATTCCATGTGTGCTTCATGCAGAGATGGTCATAGACAAGCTTGTGTATGTGTACAGCAAAGGATTAATCTTTTATATCTTAGTAAGATGTCCATTACATGAAAAGCTTTTATCTTTCCCAGCAACAAGACGCGCACAGGTCTAATATATATATATGCAAATCGCACATTGTAATGAATGGGTTAAAAAGAGACAGCCTTGATTCTTCAAAAGACCTGCCATCTTTTTGAAGCCACCGGCAGCTTCAATTCAATTCTATTTTACCGGTGGACATGTTTTTAATAAACATAATGGGGCACATTTACTAAGAACAGGGCAAACTGCATGAAATAAGTTTATTATTTTTATATCCTTGTGTATAAGCCAAATGGGGATTTTTCAGCACATAAATTGCTTACACTCGAGTATATACTGTAATTCAGAAGTCAACATGGCCAGTATGGTTAAACTTTTTGCTGTCACTGCTGCAAAATATAGCAAAAATTATACAAAAAGTATAACAATGTTAGATTTTGATTTGTAAATCCTCCTCAACGGCTTGTCACCAGGGAACAAAATAGATTTCCTAAATAGTGTCCCGTTGACACATTTGGACAATCTTTTTTGTCCTACAGATCATGCTGGCACTGACATACACGACAGTAAAGAGGAAAGGTTTGGAACTCCCTCCTTAAATTTGTATCAATGCTTTTATATCCTTTGCACAGTACATAAGCAAGGTCTGCCATCTGAAATCCTCATGTATTAGCCAAAGGGAAGAGGAACTAGAGCATCTCAATCTGGGGGCCCTGCATGTTTGGGAATTATATGGACAGTCCAATGATTTTAATGTGTATTTTTAATGCTTCTCCAGTAGTGACACTGCAGGGGATAGGAAGACTTGTTGACAGGTTGCTCCACAGATTTATTGCTGGGGTGCTTCTGTGGTTAGCCTCAGAAATGATAATATTTCCACAATGTGATCTGCTAAATAATGAATCTGTTAGTGTAGTAATTAAGAACAACACCATTAATGTGAAACAAGAGAAGGTCACAAAACCATTTCTAAGTAACAAAATCTCTATTATATTTACCTTATTCTGATTTTATAGAAAACCTGAAATTGATTGTAAAAATAGTGTGGGAAGTCTAAACATGATTTTACTGTCAGATGTTTTCTATACAAGAAGTCTGAGTGCCTAAATTTAGACCCAAAGGCTGTGATAAATCACACAACACAAAAGAATCAAGTGAGAAATTAGTAAAACTGAGTCAATAACATGCAGTATCCTTGAAATAGATGAAGTAACAAAAGAAAAAAAATCTGTTGTTTATTCCCAGGGATATCCCTGCAGCACTGGATGCAAGGAGAGCAAAAACTGATGTTGGTTTCTGCCCCAAGGCCATTCAAAGTAACAACATTTTAACATTAAAAATCCATTGAATTAAAAAGGATGTGGCTTATCCTTTAGATTCAGCCCTTCTTTATCTATATACAGTATTTTTCGGACTATATGGCGGACCGGAGTATAAGGTGCACCATCAATAAATGCCTTCTTAAACGTCTAGGTTCATATATAGGGCGCACCAGAGTATAAGGCGCACCTGATTATAAGGATGAATGACCAGCAGGTGGCAGACCTGTGTATAGTTCAAGGCAGCTAGTGTCTGTAAGTACGGTTCATATATAAGGCGCTATGGACTATAAGGCGCACCTTTGATTTCTGAGAAAATCAAAGGGTATTTTGTGCGCCTTTTGGTCTGAAAAATACGGTATATTAAGGTTTTCTTCTATGAGGTTCGTTTGAAATCAATTACATTTTATGCTAACTATTTAATAATGCTTTTGGGTTATGAAATATAATGCAAATGTTCCCTTTTTGACATTTTCATTTGGTTTAGGGAGATGACTAGTTTTGAGAGCTCTAAATACAGTAGATGCATAGTTTTGGTCCTCTCTTTTTTCCTTTTAGCCATTTGGTATAGTAGTTATTCCGTCCTGCTATGATGATAATATGTTCTTCTTTCATGACATATCTGCTTTATTGTAGTTATATGCATGACTTATATAGGCTAGATAAGTAGGCCATACACATCTACCCTGATATTGGGATCACTTACTCTAGTTAACCTTTTTCTTCTCTGGCAGTCTTGAAACAATGTTTTCTAATTTATCTTTGGAGTATCTGGGAAGTTCATGATCTGAGCAGCGTTATTTCTCATAATATATGGGAGCTTATGCATAATACTAGTAGATATGTTAGATTTACTCAAATGGACTTTTCAATCCATTATAGTATATTCTTCTTTTATAATTGTATTAATGATCTTATCGTAGAAGTACAGGTAGAGTTCAGTCTACATGTGTGAAAAAGCCAGTTTGTTTGCTGTGGGCTTCTGCTATTGCCCAATACATCTCATACATAGCATTTAATTGAACCAGGCTTTGATCTGTGAAGGAGGAGCTACATTTGCAATTGGTGATCAGGTTATCCCAGAAAATATTTCCAATTTTCCAGACAAATTATTTTGGATCCCATATCTTGAGCAAATTCCTGATTATTTCATGGCAGTCATGATACACAACATGCTGAAACCAGAACCTGAAATCATTTTGTAATTCAGTTCAGTCTGTTGGATCATACACAATGTTGGCTCACAATGGAAATGTGATCAGTGCCTAAAATTCACAAAGCACAACATTTTTAGAACTTTTGATTTAGTATAAAGAATTGCAACCAGCCATAAAGCGGTTGTTGTCATTTAGGTAAATACATGTTATTGTTTGTATATTGAAAATTCATTTGTATCAACTCTAGATCTAACTGCTAACTGTCTACCTATAGATAGCTTATATGTTTAGTTCCTGTAGATAGAAATCTCTCCAAGGTCATGTGAGGTCACACAGGTGCACAGCTCGTTATTATCACAGAGAGTAATCAAAGCTGTGTGTTATAAAGAGCCGTGCACCTGTGTGACATCATATGACCATGGACTAGTTTCTATCCACAGGAAGTACAGATAAAGGTTTGGATGTAAAATCATTACAATTTTACTTAAAATTGAAGAGTTGCTTGCTGAGTGAAAAAGGAAAAATTGAAATATTGTAAGACATATATGTGGTAAACAGGTCACCTAATACAGAACCACACTGTATTCCATGTCACAAATGCTGAAACGAAGCTCATCTACACTTTAAAAACTAATGGGAGTAGATATTCTAAAATGGCAAATGTGAACTTTCATATAACAGCTGATCAAATCTTTTTTAAGCATTTTTTAATCATTGTCTCACCTTAAAGGGGTATTCTCGTCTGGACATTCACATTCAGTTTGATTAATCTTCCCTATATAAACATTTCTTCAATTTGATGTTATTAAAAAAAAATGTTCCTGTGTGAAGATAATTTCACATAAATGTAGTCATGTTGTCCCTTAGAAACCAGATAGCTTCCTCGGTTACGACCACGTCACACTCTGGCAGCAGTGGTCAGACATGCGCTATTGAGTCCTGTCTGACCTCCTGGATTAAGCGATCATTACCACAGGACGGCTGCGGGACATGTAGTCACTCCCGGACATTTCATATACAAAAACATTTTGTTTATTTGTGCAATCCCTCCAGCAGAGGTGGCCGTATCCGAGGAAGCTATCTCGTTTCTAAGGGACCATATGGCTACATTTATGAGAAATTTTCTTCACACAGGAGCATTTTTTTAATAACATCTAATTGAAGAAATGTTTATATATTGCAGATTTTTCAAACTGAATGTGAGTGCCCAGACGAGAATACCCCTTTAACTGTAGCTGGTACATCCTGTTATATGGAAGCACAAATCAGCCTGCTCTAGTTTTTCCTCTTTCATTTTCCTGGTAGGCATAAGAAGAGTACAATTTATTGTATATGCAATCTCTTTCTCTAGTTGTATTTAGATTAAATGTCCCATGAGTTTCTATAATTTGCAATTCATAGGTCTAGAATTTTATGGCTGCACATGGGTTCAGAGACACACGCAAGTCATTCCATAAACTCCAATTGCTAGATGGCTGTAAACCCTTTTGTGTTTCTAAGTGATGCTCATAATATATATTCTGGGAAATGGCCCAAGCTGAGATGCAAAAAAACATTAAAGCCTTGTGCTGCTTCAGTTGTTATGTCTTTGATACATTTCAATTACTACGCCGGCCTTCTTGTATATATGATACTTTGTGTAGTTGTTATTTGCTTTTCAAGGGGTAAATGCAAAACATGTATAGGAAAGACTAAGCCTTTGTCAAGGAGAAAAAATTGAACATGTTGAATTGAAATATGGCCAAACTTTTGACTCCAACTACGACTCCAACTTAATTTTCCTCATTTCGACTCTGATTCTGAAACCAGCTCCACCCATTTGGACACTGACTCCTCTGACTCCAAAATCCTGTTTTCTTGGTCACTCTAGAAGTACTAAGATAAATGCAGGCATTCCTTCCTAGTGCCTTGTTCCTTTGATCTGTAGTTGAGGAGCAACTTTAAGCCTAGAAGAGGATGGTCTTGAGTTGCAGTCCTACCACTGCTGATGGTAGTGATCATTGGTGCAGAAGGCCGAGTGCACCTGAGAAGTCCTCTCCTCTCATGCCACACCACTCTGTGTCCTGACTCCTGCATTGTGTGCATTGTATGTATTGTATGCATTGTATGCATTGTAAGTACACTGAGCACAACAGCCCCAGAAGCAGAAAAGGATTTATGCGTGGTAAATACTCACATAGCTGTACTGTACTGCTTCTTTCCTGCTCCTGGTGTACCTCTACTATGGGTCCTGATGTCTGCACATACAACCAGCGGGGGACACAGAGCTGAGCAGTACAGGAGAGAAGATGCTGAAGTTGGGGTTTCCAGTATTTGTCTGCTCTCAAGGTCTCCAGTATTTTTATCTGCTATGGGGTTTCCAGTACCAGTTTGCTCCAGTATTTCCCAGTATTATTAGTTTTATGCTCTTGAGGTCTCCAGTATTAGTAGTTTTACTCTCTAAGGGTCTCCTTTATTATTGTCTGCTATGGGGTCACTAGTATTAGTATTTGTCTGCTCTCGGATCTCCAGTATTATTAGTCTGCTATGGGGAGTCCATTATTATTATCTGCAATGGGGGTCTCCTGTATTTATCTGATCTGGGGGAATTCATTTTTTTAGTCTATTATGGGGTCTCCAGTATTTATCTGCTCTTGGGTCTCCAGTATTATTATCTCCTCGGCGATCTCCAGTATTTGTCTGCCCTAGGGGTTTCCATTATTAGTAATTCTATGCTCTGGGGGTCTCCAGTATTTTTAGTCTGCTATGGTGTCTCTATTATTATTATTTGCTATGGGGTATCCAGTATTATCTGTCTGCTCTGGGTTTTCCAGTATTATTATTGTCTACTCTGGGGGTCTCTCCATTATCATCATTGTCTGCCCTAGGGTCTCTAGTGGTATTAAACCAACATGAGGAGAGAAAGAACTGGACCGCACATCCACACATGATACAATGATCTACTGCCGCTAGGCTACATTATATAACGAACTTGAGGTTCTTAGTTACTTTTTGATCAAATTGTATAAGCCCACCAACGACTTCAAGGTGACCTCTTTTTGGTGGGTCCCTACGCTATTGTGTGCGGCATCACATGGCATCCACCACCGCTGCAGCACAGCGCCGGCAGGGACCAAGACCTTGTTGCCCTCAGCACCCGTACTGGCAGGCATAGCCCCTATGGCTCCAGGCCCGGGTCCCCACCAGCACCGCACCACAGAAGCGGCGGACGCCATGCAATACTGCACCATGTGAACAGGAAAAAGGCTCACCATGGGTGAACAGGTGTTGAATACTCACTGTTCCATGTAGTCTCAGGCACTAGCTGAGAAGAAGTAGGTGGCCCCTATATGCAGTCTCCTGCTAATTTAAAAGCACCTGGGTCGAATGGGGCGAAGTGCTGGTACCAGGCAAAAATTAAATAAATGAAGGGATAGATTATACTAAACCAAAATTAGGAGAGAAAAAGAACTGGACCGCACATCCACACATCACACAATGATCTACTGCCGCTAGGCTACATTATATAACGAACTCGAGGTTCTTAGTTACATTTTGATCAAATTGTATAAGCCCACCAACCACTTCAAGGTGACCTCTTTTTGGTGGGTCCCTACGCTATTGTGTGCGGCATCACATGGCGTCCACCACCGCCGCAGCACATCGCCGGCAGGGACCAAGACCTGGTTGCCCCCCAGCACCCGTACTGGTGGGCTTATACAATTTGATCAAAATGTAACTAA
The DNA here is from genome assembly GCF_040894005.1 of Engystomops pustulosus. Lineage (NCBI taxonomy): Eukaryota > Metazoa > Chordata > Amphibia > Anura > Leptodactylidae > Engystomops > Engystomops pustulosus. The sequence goes on along the minus strand of NC_092415.1, from coordinate 94,544,375 downwards.
GAACCTCGAGTTCGTTATATAATGTAGACTAGCAGCAGTAGATCATTGTGTGATGTGTGGATGTGCTGTCCAGTTCTTTTTCTCTCCTCATGTTGTTTCTCTGATGCTCTGAATGCAGTTTGTGGGGTGATATTTATTACTATCCTGTGGCATTTATAATTGCTGTGGTTGCATTTTAGACATTTAAAAGAAACAATTTTTATAATTTATTATATGTTTGTGGAGTTGAAGTCGGTCATTTAATAATGACTCTTATTCTCAAAATTGCCACTGACTCCAACTCTACAGCCCTGAACATTGGCAATTGTTTGTGCTCTGGTGAGATAACTCACTGTAAAATATTTAAAGAATTAGGATATTTCATCAATATCAGAAAAATGAGGAACCAACACCTTCAACTCCCAAGATCATCTGGGAACGAGAAAACAGGAACCAATACTGCACAGCAAACAGTTGGAAGCAAATATTTTCCTTCCATTGTACCATGTTGGACTACTGATGCTTAGTTTGATTTTATTTTTTTTTCATCCTTTAACAAGCAAAAATCCACTGGATGATCCATATTGACATCTGCAGGAGATTTTAGAGAGAATATATTATGTTATATTAAAATGGTCCTGAAATTAGTTTCATTCTATTTTATACATTACCTTTTGGATTTATTAATTTATAGAAGTCCTATTTTGGTTTTTATTATTGTTAATATGATTGTTTAGAAATAATTTCATTGTTTGCCTGCAATTTAATAAATGTAGTGTTGGAGCACCATAAAATATTCTTAGAGTGTCACACCATGCAATTTTATTAGATGAAACCAAGTTTGCTCTCCCGCTGGTATATATAAACAGAGAACAGGTGTTTTATACTAATACCCTTCAAACTACCTCATTTCCATTAAACAAACAAAAAAACAACATGAATTCTAGTGTAAAGACATAATACATTAAATTCCGGATAACTATTTCCCGTATGTGATCATCTTGGCCCTCCATCGGACCCCTAATGCCAGGGAGAACTCCCCTGGGGAATAGAGAGCTCTGGCAGATAAGAAACATGGTTAAATCATGTTAAGTACATTGCATGGTGCACGTCAGGAATTAATGTTTTGGATTGTGCAGCTTTTTATTGCTGTGTGGGTGCTGCTGGAGCTGGAAGATAAATACGCCATCATTTCCAGTCATTTTTTTTATTTTAAGATCTCCTGCCCTTGCATAGAAAATGTACTCAGCAAATATACTACTGTAGGATCAGAGGAGGAATTTTATCATAGATAATTCTCCCCCATATTAAATTAAGACAACCTATAACTTCATTGTGGCTTGATTACTTTCTATGAGAAATCACTGTCCCCTAAATTTAAGTCCTCCTTCGCAGCCAATTAAGCAGGTGCTCAAGATATAACTAACACTTAATTAAACAATTAATCTAATTCTTTTTGTCATCCAGATGATTTGCTTATGGGTTTGGCTACACAGCAAATTTGCTGCTCACACTTTGGTTTTCTGTTTCCTGTACTTTGAAAGCAAAGAGAAAATATAGAATGCTAAACCATTTTGGATCATTTGTATCTCTTTATCTGTATTTATAGTATGTCTATATATCTGTATTCATATAGGCAACCTGAGCATGTCTTACCCAGCTCAGTAATGGCTATCAATTGTAATGATTGCCTTACAGATACAATTTTCATGAAATTAGACATATTAAATTAATGTTCGGGTTAATCTTCCAGGACTGATCAATGACATAATGCATATGGGCAGCCAGAAAGTTCTCAGATGGTAGGCATTGGAGCAGAGAAGGAATTAGATATCAGAATTGATGTCCCTTTTTCATTAACTAGTCTTTCTAAAGATTTAATCTTTATGGCAAACTTAATGCAAACCTGTTACCAGGAATGCAATTTTTAGCTGTTGACAGGTTTCAATAGCCTATGCCATGCTGATTTTAAAAATACCTTTGTCAGCATTTTAGAATTATTTCAGTAGTCTATAATAGATTATTTTACATTACCTGGCTCCCTGCCAGCAGCCTGTGGTGAGTCCTGGGGGAGCATCCAGTGAAATGCATGTGATCGACAACAAGCACCCAGTGTTTCGTATCGTGTACATGCAAAGCAGCGGGTGCTGCTTACTGATCACATGTGTTTCACTGGATTGGGCTGAGCCCCGCCCCTGGAGGTTTGTATTATGTTTGTAAATCAAAAAAAATGCCACATGTGAAGGCACCCAAAATGCTCAATCATTAGAACACTGCTTCCCATGGCAACCCTGCATTCCATTCACTTTTATGTGGTTACCTTAGATTTTCATTGAAGTGCAGACAAGCACATTGCTTGGAACCTAATAGCGACCTTCTATTTTGTGGAAAGGTATTTGTATTTTTTTATTGCTACATAGTAACTATAATGATAGTTTTACAAGAAGTGGTGTTCTGAATAGCAACTACAGTCTCACAAGTGAAGAACCTCTCTTACAAGGCTTGGATAGACCATATTGTATAGTAGAAGTCACAGTGGATCTTCCACTGCTATTGTTTTAATTGTAATGGAAAGTTTCAGTGTAATGTGAACAGTTCCTATGATTCCCTAAGGTCCAGTAGTATCCTTTTTTGTGCAGGAGTCTTTTAATTTTTTTTAAAAATATAAACAATTACTTTTCTTCATGGAGGAATGCAATATCAGTATACAATACAACAGGTTTCCATACTATCTTATAATATCTTCTATATTTTTTCATAATCACTGAGGAAGCATCATCATGTCCAGGTTTTCTGAAGCACTTTTTGAAGCTAATAGCAAATGTGGATCGTAATGGGTAACAGCATATCATTGAGAAGAACTACTCCTCCTCTTTTTTCACTCCACTCCTTGGACTTCAAAAAATGCATCAGAAAACCTATTAATAATAGTTCTTTTATAATTTATATAGCGCCTACAGATTCCGCAGGGTTACAAAGAGCAACCCTGAATGTGTGGACGCACCCTAAAAGCTTGGATAAAGTGGAACGTTATCAGCCTTTGAGGAAAGTGACATTCAAAGATTATAAAAGATACATAATTTGTGACCCCATTTTAGGTGAGGATCCGACTTTTGAGTAATTATTATTGGATACCTAGAACTCCAGTACGGTGAATTCCAGTCTATCTAATAAGTGTAACGGCAGGACAAGAATGCCTCTATCAGTCAGATAGCTGAGCACAGTGTATGCTTCTCCTCCTGCTTCACCCATCAAGAATCGTGGTAACAGATTGCCAATACCACAGTTTTATGATACTGAAAATACTGAGGTTGTGTCACAAACACTTTTAAAAAAGTGGTGTAAAATTAAATAATATATTATATTACATGTAACATAGGTGTCCAAAAACATATAAAACAATGCCAGTGACTTTATCAGAATACATATATAAAATGGTTGTAAAATTGAATATAATGGAAAATAAATTAAGGTGAAATTTGGTTATTTATATTTTGCATATTAAATTTCATTGTTTTTTTTTTTCCAGATGATGGACTTTGAGAAAACAAGGATGTTCATTTTAAAGGTCGAGGCTGCCAATATATATGATGACCCGAGATTTCACAACTTAGGACCCTTCAATGATGTGGCTACCGTGAAAATTATAGTGGAGGATGTGGATGAGCCTCCAGTATTTAGCAAGTCCGCCTATGTTCTCGAAGTTAAGGAAGATGCAAAAATTAACACTATTATAGGAACAGTTACAGCCCAGGATCCCGATGCTGCTAGAAGCACTGTGAAGTAAGAATAAGAGAAATGCACATCTATTTTCAAGTAATGATCAAAGCTGCAAAATGTTATATTATTAAAAGCCTTGTAGATGATGAGACCAGAATTATCAAAGGATGTTACGGTTTAACACTTTAGCTCTATGTGTCATTCATGCAAATGGGATTTTAAGAAGTAATATAATTGTACATTCCTTCTTTAGGCTCTGAACCACGAGAACAGAACAGTCCAACATGTGACTGCAAGATCACATTTCAGTTTGCATAGTGACAGAAAGATAGAAAAACTGGTTACAAATGAAGTGAAATGCACACTGGTAATTGTAATCCCATTGAAGGCTTCATAAACTAATCATTATCTTAGTTCTACTTGCCTGTAGTGGTGTCTCTATAAATTGGCAGATTTATAAACCATATAGTGAAATTATCTCTAACAATATTCTCTGTGAATATTAATTCACTGCTCAATTCACTGCACATTCCTATACATCATCTCTCATATTATTTCAGACAAATTCTCTTTAATCCTTTCAAATCTAGGGATGTTTTCTAAAGGACCTCATACATCTTTCATGCCGGTCCTGCAAGATGACATCAGTGAGGATGTAGAGAATGTAGAGTTCTTATGGGTGGAGATAAGGGGAGAATAAAAGAAGAAAATGTTAGTAGAGTTTGTTTTAAGACTCCATGTATAATGGAGGCAGCAGAGTAACTGCTGGTAGGTGAAATAGATGGAGCCTTCAATTACCCCATTACAGACTAGAGGACAGAAAGCTGCAGGTCCTACAAATGCAGAAGGTCTTTGGCATCATCCAAAAAAAGAACTGGCACAAGACCCAACAAGAGTATGCTGAATCTTATAATGACCAATAGACGTGAAGGGTATCAAAATTACAAGTTGAGGGTCACCTAGGTAACAGTGACCACAATACCATTCACTTTTAAATAATCTTCAATATGACTTTCAGAAAAGGGGCAACAATAACTCTAAAATTCAGAAGGGCACATTTTCAGCAGCTAAGGGAGTACCTTGAGGACATAAACTGGGACAATGTTCTCAAAAATAAAAGCATAAATAAATGGGATGTTTTTAAAAGTATTCTAAAAAGGTCCTTTGAAAGAAATATACCATATGGGAATAAGAACAATAGAATCAGGAAAAAACTATGTAGTTAACTAATACTATAAGACAATCAATAAGACGAGCAACAAGAATGATAAGGCATTTAGGTTACTAAAACAAGAAAGTGTTACATAATTATATAGAGAAAAACAAATGTTCTAAAAAACATACAAAAGCATCAAAATTAGATACAGAAAGAAATATTGCCAAGGAAAGCAAAAATAGTTCCAAATTATTTTGCAAATATATAAATAGAATAAACTTAAAAGTGAAAGTGTAAGTCCTCTGAGGAGTATCATGGGTGTCATGGTGGAATCTATTGTCAATCTATTGAATGTCGCCTTCTCAACTGTATTTGCCTGTTAACCACCATGGTCGCATTTGACTGCGGCACTTAAATGGCATCAGTACATGCACTCCTCCGTATTGGAGATTGTTGCCACCATGACCTCATTGGGGGGCGGCGACCGGTTATTGTAACAGCTAGGAGCTTCTCCAAGGGTCCTGATAGCTGCCATAGAACAATCACTAATAAATCTTAATACTATACAATTGTATTGCAGTATATTGTGCCTTACGTAAATAGGGAACATAAACATGTTGGGTATCCCACATCTCAAAATGCTCAGTCTATTCAAATATAAAAATGGTTATTAAAAAAAATGTTTGGTGTAAGTACTACTGAGTGTGGACTACTGAGCTGTGGTCAGTGGTAATATCAAGAGAAAAGGTAGTGGTGATGTTCAGCAACCAGGCAGAAATGCAGCAAACACCCACCTTGAATAGAGAGGGCTCAGCTTGTGGCTTCTTTCCATACACCCCCAGCCGACATGTGACGTAGAATGATGTTACTTGTTGTTAAGGGGTTAAAAGGCAGAAATACAAAAAGGGGTGAGCTTTTGAAGCCAATTTCATAAATGAATGGTGTATAAAATACATTTTATATTAAAAAGTCCTGTTTTTTCCTCATTTCATTCTGCACTTATGATGGTATCTAAACAAACTTGTGTTCCACAGCATCACAGAGATCAAAAAGATTGAGGGTTTTTTAATAGTTTAACTCCTTATTGACCTGGATAGTATCTCACCATGTAGATTAACATTTATTGTGTGATTTGTCTTTACAGGCGGTCCCCTACTTAAGGACACCCGACTTACAGACAACCCATAGTTACAGACAGACCCCTCTGACCTCTGGTGAAGCTTTCTGAATGCTTTACTATAGTCCCAGACTGCAATAATCAGCTGTAGAGTTTCTGTAATGAAGATTTATTGATAATCCTTGTTCCATTACAGCAAAAAATGTTTAAACTCCAATTTTCACTAGGGCCAAATTTTTTTTTGTCTGGATCTACAATTATAAAGTATACAGTTTCGACTTGCATACAAATTCAACTTAAGAACAAACCTCCAGACCCTATCTTGTACTTAACCCGGGGACTGCCTGTATTTTCTTTCTTTTTTTCTGTATTTTTTGAGACTGGTTTTGGTGCATTGCAATTCTTGCTCCTTTTTTGGGGATATTTTGAAATGTGCACAGAAGTCCACCGGACATTTGTTTATCATCAGTAAGACACATTTATTTCTATTCCAGATGTTCTAAATGTCACAATTCACATATATGTTTTCAAATTGTGTAACATTTGCAACATTTTTTGGCCAAAAATTGCAGACGAAAACTAAAGGAAAAAGAGATCTAAAACATAAACCCATTTAACACAAGGAAAAAGTAAGATTGTTAAATTATTTAAGTAGCAGATGGAAAAAAAGACAGGCAAAAACAAGCCAAAACAAATATAGATAAGATAAATGACCTCCATAGACTTAAAGATTATAGCAACCAATATTATACAGGTTTGTAGGTGTGTTAAGTTTTTCAAATTTTTACCTGTCTGCTTTGTTTACAGACTGCATAGCAACTTTTAGTTAAATGATCACTTCATGGGATGGGGGGGGGGGAGGTCAGGAGCAGGACAAAGCAGTTTTCATACAATACAAGTAATACAAGTTTACTATGGTTTGGAAGCTTTAATGACTTTACAGTAAATGTGCACATTAAAACCAAAACCAAGTAACTACTATATCTACATGTGCACTAACTGCATGTTGTAGAACAATGTACAATGCCACACTTATCCCATTTTGGAAAGAGCTTGTGCTGCTGGCAGCAGTTATCCACTTGTTCTAAGAAGAGAAATGTCACATTTGCATTCTTCCTGCACGGTCAATTGGAAGCATAAAAAGAGAGCCACAGTAGAACTCTATTCCAACAGGTTAACCTGCCTTTCCCATCCTTCATTGTAGTCAGACGTTTTAAGAGATGTGTGACCTATCACAAGATTGATGTTACTCCTCTCATACATAATATTGCTGTGGTAGCTCAGGATAGTATTTGTTGGGTGTAATGCCTTTGTTTACTCCTTCTTGACCTTGCTTGGGTTGTAGCTCGGCAGTGTTTATCAGGGAAAGGACTCAACTTGTAGAGTGCAAACCTTTAGAAAATAAATTCAGAATATGTTTCCTACTGAAAATAAAAGCTTTATTATTTTCCTTTAGTAATTAGAAAAATTAATTTATCCAGTTTTTTTTAGTCAGTCATTATTCAATACTGTTATCGCTAGTTGGATTTTACATGGGTACTATACCCAGCTTAATTATACAACAAGCATTCTGGAAATGGTAACACATTTCAACTGGAATGAAATGGTTTTTCTTCTCAGCTCATTATATTTTTATATATATTATATACATATATTATTTGAAAAAGCTAAACACCCATGTGACTTGAAGCTTGTTTAATGCATAAAAGATAACCGATGTTTTTTGGGATGTCAGGTGCAGTCAAATAGCGGTGGAAACCAATTTCCATGTATTTCTTTTAATCAGGGTACATCAGAAGCTTGCCTTGTATCAAAATCAACATGTAACACATCAAACCACAATGCAAAAATCAGGGAACAGCTTCCAATGTTGAATTTACTATTCAATATAGTTGAATAGACTACAGCAGTGATGGGCAACCTTTTGAACTTGGTGTGTCAAAATTCGCCAAAAAACCATCCATTACTTGGGTGGTGTGTCACCTTTAGAAAAAAAATCCTTATTTTGTGATATTGAGAGTTTAAATAACAAATATGTATAGTTCTTTAACTTACCTGCTTAGTGACTTCTTTGTTAATTGGTCAGTTGGTTTCTTTTGTTGGTCTTGCTGTTATTTAACTTGTGCGGGGTGCCATGAACTAAGATAAGTGAGGGGGAGGGGGAATTCTTCCAGTGATGGCGAACCTGTGGCAGTCCAGCAACAGCTAGTTTTAAGGACATTTTTGTCCTGAGAAGTGCCCCCCAAAGCAGTGTACATCAGAGCCCAGCAGAGCTCAACTCAATAAATTAACTTACCTAACTGGCACAGGCTCCAATGACACCACGGACCTTACGTTACTCCTCTTCAGGCCGCTTCAGCTCCTGTGTAGATGTTCCCGCGGAGGCACAGCATAGGTTTCGTCTTTGCAAGCTGGGACTGCTCCACTCTGGAGTCATTGCGCGGCCTCCGCAGAGCAGGACTGGAGGACAGGAGCAGCAGCTGCGATCTCTCCGACTGAGATGCAGCCGCTCGCTGCAGACCACATCACCGACCGACGGCCTGACCGGCCCTAGGAAACTGCACTACAGCAATTTTTCTCCAGCAGCCGTGTGTCACTGAAAATGGCTACGTGTGTCAGTGCTGACACGCGTGTCATAGGTTGGCCATCACTGGACTACAGAATAATAATTCAGTAGGGATTGGTAAATTAAAATCTAGAAATTCACAAAAAAGTAATTATTAAACACTGGATATTGCCCTTTCCCTAACATTAGATCATAGGATCCCCAAACAAATACATGCAGAATATGCACATGTTCCAAATATTTATTAATTTTTTTAAGAACTTTTTGATCAGATGCCAGTGAATGTTGATTTTCATATTTGTATATGGTATTTTTTATGTCAACCACTGCACTAAAGACTGATTTATTATTGCCATCCAAAATATCAGAGACACTGATAGAGAAACATCAATAACCCATAACACAACCTTAATAATAGATTAAAGGAAATCTAACATTTGCGTCTTCATGTAGATTCAGGCACATATCTTCTTTAGTCTTGACATACTGTGACTCCTCCAAAAAAAAGGACTTTAAAAAGATGTTAATTACCTTTGGGTCCAGGTAATGTCAACTAATAATTATGCACGCCTCAAGCATGACATCACCAGGTTACATCAGGGGGGAGGAGGTAACTATTGCGCTAGAAGCGTGCATAATTATTAGTCAGGAGCGCCTGTGTAAAGTACTAGAGCACCCAAGGCTAAGTAACATCTTTTTAAAGTCGTTTTTTTACAGGAGTCCTGGTGTGTCAAGACTAATGAAGATATGTGTTGGGATCTACATGAAGATACCCATTGGTAAGTATATTTAGTTTAAATGACCACCCCCCAAGTGAAAATATCCAGGGATACAAAGAATTAAGACAGTCATCAGTCATATTTAACCCTGCTACATTACCTGTTATTTCCCTCCTACATTTGACTGTTATTCACCTTCGATGGCACTGTATCACTTCATTATCTCCCATCTAGGATGTAATGAATCCTGTTTCTGTTGAGCTGTTCCCCGCAAGTTCTGTCTATATAGAATGGAAGATAGAATGGCAATGATTTTTGAGGGGTCGTGCAATAAAAAATAAAACACTTAATACATATTTGCACAAATGAGTAATTTCAGGCCTTTCATTTCATTGCTTTGTTATACTGAATAAATAGATGAGAGCTGCCACTCTATGCTTCCTGTCATTGCAGAACACTGATTCCGTTTTCTTAACGTATTCTTGCTGAAGTGTTCATGTGACAAGCAGCCATTCTAAAAGAGCCCTCAAACCTGAAAAATAATTAGACCCTAAAAGATAAGTTGCATTGAAAAGATTCTTAAAGCCACTCATATATAAATGTATTTATCTCAGGAGAGACATTAAGATGTTCTTCATTGCGACACTGCTACCTCTCCCATGTTTCCCCTTATTCATAGTCTAGTCTAGTGGAACGCTATCATTACTCCCATATGGTCCTTATATCTTTGTTCTTTGTTACTACAGTTTCTTATTGATAGGAAACCTCACACATTCGAAAGATTATTAAACAATATTCTTAGCAATTCTCCTGGATGACACTGTATGATGGCATAATGCAGTACCGGTATATAAAAGGCAATGTACAGATGTGGAATATCTCAGGCTTAGGATTGTCCAACTATTCTGATTCACTGGATCTCTATATACTTCTTACATTTTGTAACAGTTGATCTGTTTTTGGCTTTGGTTTGATAAAAATTGGAGTATTCAAATCCATTGTACCAGCTGTGAAGGAAATTCCTTAATATGTAAGGTCAACAATTAAATCTCTTCCCGCTTATGTTATCCTACATTTATCATATAACAAGAATAGGATTAGGCCCTTGTCTGCATTGGGTGTGAGAATCATATGTCTCTCAGTAACTAGGTGTGTTTGTGTCATTGGCTTTTCAGCCATTTACCTTACTGACTGACAGATATCTGTATCTATAGTTGGTTATGTAGAACAGTGTTGTTTAAGCTATCATTACACATTAGATGTGTAACAAATCAACACACCAATGTTAAGCAGATTAAAAAGGCTTTTTGGTTAAGAGTGAATACCACTGCCCTTAATGTGGTAGTGGTCATGTCCCATTTGGCATACAAGCACTGCTCAGCCGAACTTTGCATACATGAAAACAGGGAATTCAGACAAGGTAACAGGTAAAAGCTCTGTAAAGTTTGTGGTTAGTTTTAAGATTTTGCTGTTTAAATAATAACATTGCATCTTTCATGGCCATTGGCTAAACTGAGAAAACATCATTATTGACTATAGAATATAAGTAATGCCTCATGGAAAAATGCTAAAAATAAAATTGGGTCATAATAAGGAATGGTTAATGGTCAGTGAAGTTAGGTATAGCTGCTGCTTAGAGATCTGTCACCATTGATGCAAGGATGATTAGAGTTTTTTCTTTGCCCCTTTGTGTAGTTATTACAGTGTTGTATGCTCAATTAAGAGGCCTTGAAAAATGTTTGTCATCCAAATGATGTACATGTTATTTTAATGATGTTTCAATTGTTTTATGACAAAAGTCATACTTTGATTTCCTAAAAGAACTCACATCCTTGACAATATAAAGAAAATGTAACATGGTTAAAATGTAATCATTACTTACTCATGTTTGGACTATAAACTGTAGTGACATATTCTTTCGCTTCAACAAATCAATTCTGATTTTGGAGCAAAAAATGGCACATGTTATAAAATAACAATAAATCCCCAATGGTCCAACATGGAAGCTCCAACAGTTCCTCCTCAGTCTTGGTGTACAAGCAACCAGCATTGACTTACCATACTACTGGTATTACCACTCAGCGGAGGCAGTAAGTGCACATGACCACTGCGGTGACTGATTGGCTGATTAAGAGCAGAAGAACCTCATAGAAACAGTGCTTCTTCCATGGAAATTGAATGTGGGCAGTAAATATGGCACAGAAACAACATGAGCCCAACCAAGTCAAGGGTTACAATGTTTCCTTTAAACTTGGCTTGATGATGCTGTATGGGAACATCTCAGGACAGTGTGTGCTGCATGCAGAACCCTCTCACTACAGCTTATGCCAGAAAGAGATTATTCGAGTGCTTGTTGTTGAGGAAGCTGAGATTTTATTTAAAATGTTTTGACATTTATAGTGTTAGATATTTCCTTGCTCTTAACAATGTAGTGACACTGCAGGCTTTTTAAGTAATTGTATCTTTTTTTTTCTTTGCTGCTATTTTGAAATAACAGCAGTTGTTAAATGTCATTTCTAATCCAATTTCTTGTATAATTGTTGTTACCACTTGGAGATGGCAGTCTGGGCATTGGTCTGTTTAAAACAGTTGATAATGGTTGCTTTGTGCTTGCAGGTATTCTGTGGATCGTCATACAGACATGGATAGGATATTCAACATTGATTCTGGAAATGGATCCATTTTTACCTCCAAACCTCTAGATCGAGAGTCACTGTCGTGGCACAATATTACTGTAATCGCAACAGAAATCAGTAAGTCAGTCTTACATGTCAACATTGTCCCTGTAGTGATGAAACAAGGTCTTTTTAAGCTTATGATATTTTGGAGAGTATGAATAAGAGCCTTGAATGCTAATTCAAGTTTTCTCATCTGTCGATCTATCTATTTGAACAAATATGACTACTGTTAGCAGGGACTGTTTGCCTTCAAAGACAGTCAGTAGTGTAAGCTTGGTTTCCTTAAAGACCATAAATAAATGGAAAACACTCAGTTAATGAAATGTAATTGTGCTGACAGATGATGTTTGGCTATAATAATTGAATCAGTTCTAAAACAATGACCATTTACTAATTGCTTGGTATATTCCCTATCAGAGTGACATAAATGTATTTCTGTCTGCACTGGAAGATACCCAGAGCAAGATTAAAATTAATAAAATTATTAACCACTATGAAGTCAATCTGAAAGGCAGACACAGTTAAACATAAGGATCTAGGACTGGTAGATTGCATTATGTAATAAATAAGGGAGATGTTGTAATTGAAGTACAAAAAATGGAATATCATTAAGTGATTACACTTATAATTGTATAACACCAAAATCATGAAAATGTTTTATTGTATCATGAATTGGAGGACAATATGAATTAAATGGGCTGGACACTTATACTAAACTTTAATGGGCTAAATATAACACCCTAATAGGGTCACCCATATCATATTTACCCTGATAGTTTACCAGGAACTGTGGGTCCCATGACCCAGGGCAGCAGGACTCAGGAGTCCCAGTCTCTCATTCCCTCAATCATAACCCCTCCTATATCAATGGTTGGAGTGGTGCCAAAGACACCTAAACAGGGTAAGTAAAATATGGATTCACCTATTAAGGTGTAATACTTATACTGTTAAAGTTTAGTGTAAGTGCCCAACCCATTTAATTTACTTAATCTTCCCAATTTGGAAGGGATTTCAGAATAACACTCACTAGCGGCCAGCCGGAAGGGTTAACTTAAAGGGGTTTTACCATGAAAGTAAGTTCTAAAATTTTAATCCCCCTGGTGATGTTTACACAATAACAATCCTTTTTTATCCCCTTAAAGGGGTATTCCCATTTGGGCACATTACATTTGATTAAATTCATTTGCCATATGTAAACATTTCTTCAATTGGATGTTAACTAAAAAAATGTTCCTGTGTGAAGATAATTTCTCATAAATGTTGCCATGTTGTCCCGTAGAAATAAGATAGCTTCCTTGGATACGACCACGTCACACTCTGGCAGTGGTGGCCAGACTTGCGCTATAAAGTCCTGCCGGACCACCAGGATTCAGCAATCATTACCACAGGATGGCTGTGGGACATGTAGTAACTCCCGGACATTTTATATACAATAACCTTTTGTTTCTTTGTGCACTCAATCTATCAGAGGTGGCCGTATCCGATAGAAGCCATCTCGTTTCTATGGGACAACATGGCTACATTTATGAGAAATTATCTTCACACAGTAACATATTTTTTAATAACATCCAATTGAAGAAATGTTTATATATGGCAGATTAACTAAACTGAATGCGAGTGCCCAGATGAGAATACCCCTTTAAGTCAGTTCTGCTGTTTTTGGTCCTATAACTCCATAGATAAGTGTAAGAATTCATAGTGTTCAGTTTGCTTATTTATGTATTAATTTTGGAATAAGGTATATCGCACTAACATTTAGGAAGGTTATTATAAAAAAATGTATCAAAATAAAGACACATAGACGTTGTATACATGTTTACCCTAAGGTTATATAGGATTTCCTAAGCGGTAAATAGAAATGAACATTTTGTGTAAATGACTGTTGATCTGAGCTATTAAAAGCCATCAAAAGCTAGATGTGTCAGTAAATTACAGAAATGTAATTAAGGAATGTCATGTAAAAGGGTTGTGCAAATGCAAGGGCACTACTAGGATCAAATTGAAGGTAGCCAGGCTGCAGTGTTAGGCAAAGCCCATAGATAAGGGTCAATCCTCAAAATCTTGTACAAGTCACTAGACATCGGTTAATATTGCTTTTAATATATGCGGCTAGAGTTACTACTAAACGTCATATGAAATATAAGAGAATGTGTCTTATGTTTAATAGGCCTGTTTTTGCCAGATTTTCGGGTATATGTACTTTTTTCATTTGTCTTTTCTATAAGAAGTGTCATGCTACATTTACTAAGTGGCTACAATTTTCTGCTTGAGAAGTTGCCTGGAAAATTGGCGATACACAGCTTGTGTTCTTCTAATTAGGCTTTTGATTGTCAGATCCATAGACTCAGAGACTCAGAGGAAAAAGAGGAAGTTTCCAAAAATTAAGCATTTAACAGCTGCCTTTTGATCTCTGCAAAATTTAAACCTTCAACAGCTGCTGTACCCAGTTCTCTTATCTTTTATTACAGGTAATCCAAAAGAAAGTAGTCGTGTTCCTGTGTTTATTAAAGTTTTGGATGTGAATGACAATGCCCCCGAATTTGCCATGTTGTACGAGATCTTTGTTTGTGAAAACGCAAAGGCAGAACAGGTGTGTATATATAATAGCTCTACTTTCAGCTCATTCAGCTCCTAGTAAAGATGGAGCAATGTTCCTGGATTGATGACATGTTGGACATGGGAATGGTCATGAGCCTTATTGTATCCATAAACTAGTGAGGCTTCAATCTCACTGAGAAAATAGTGACACACAAATGATTTCCACTACAGCCATGGAATACAGTAGATACTATTTTGTATGGGATGTAGGTTGCACTATACAGTTGGTTCTAAGAGTTTGACCCTGTGCACCTGTAAAATCATACTTTTCATCAAAGTATATTCTTAGATTAAATTGTATATAAAAAAACAACATTTTTATGCTGCACATTTCTAGTGCAATATAAAGTGTATGTGTATGTGTATGTCGGCACATCACAGTACTATTTGGCACATCACAATACTCCTACTCTAATCCTGCATATAAAGGCACATATAACAGTACTACTACTATAATGCTGCATATATAAACAAACCACAGCTATACAGCTCCTATCTTGCATATACAGAATGGGCACATCACAGTACTACTCTTAGTTAGAGAATACAGTCATTATCTAGTACTGTGTCTCTTATCCTGAATTAATGGGTGCTGCACCGTTTTCCTACTCATACCCTCCATATAGAAGATGTATTAATACTCTTTTCCTGTTTATATGGCACTGTATAGTACACCTACTCCTATCATGTATATCTATTCCTTTGGAGGAACTGACCAGTTTAATCTTCATTTGTCAAACTGGGAGATTACTGCTGCAGCTAGTTGTCTTTCTGCCTAAAAGGAGCATGACATTTCTGATGTAATAGTCAAATTAAGACCAATTAGATCCAGAGAAGAAGCACATAAATATTTGTGCATTTATTTTGTCTAGTATTCCTTTAACTATTACATTGTGCTGAAGTACAGCATGCACCACCATGGAGATTCATCTGAAAATAACATTATACAAATAATTTAATGATGCATAGAATATCTGGTTTCCTTTAACATATTTTGCACTGTGGCTAAGTTGACTTAACTCTTAAAGCATTAACATAGTGTTGCTTTTAAGGAATTTTAATTCATTTTTGTTATTATCGAAGGTAAAATATCAGGGTGCAGGAAGTCATATTAAAGTTTGCTCTGCTAGTAATGAGTTGTAAAATGATCCCACATGGCGCTGGAAGTCCGTGGGCTTCAACTGTTTTATACTGAAGGACTGATGGTTGTCCTCACACTGCTGTGCTCATAGCTCTCTGAACTCCAGCTGCTTTACAGCACCTCTTTATTGCTATGAGCTGTAGCAGTCTGATGGTTCAGGGTAAGTCCCAAGTATCCAATTTCAGCTACAATCCTGAAATGTAAATTAATTTTCTTTTCAAGGCCTTCTGCTACCAATAGAGATGGGCGAATCGCTTTGAAGTGGAATTCGATATGAATTTTACCGAAAATTTGATTTGTAACAAATCTGAAGTTAACACTGATTCGTGGGAACACAGTTTCCCCCCCCCCTGCTTTTTTAGCTAAATGGGCGCAAGCACAACGTCTTACATGGGGCAGAGAACTCTGGGAAGGAGAAAGGAACACCCTTGATGACATCTGCAGACCTGTGAGCCAATCAGCAAGCATCGGCAGGCTTATGTGATGTCACACAGGCTCACAGTCCTATAAAAACTGTCAGCCATTTGTAATCTCGGCATTTCACACTGCATGTGCTGTCTGTAGCGTCCAGCTGCTTCTACTGTACTGTGCTGTAGCGATTTCTGCTCCAATCCAAGGGTGTGCGTTTAGGGAGATATGTATACCCCAAATAGCAGTTGTTTTTTTTTTACTAAAGCCACTACGAAGAAATCTGTGTTATATCCGCACAGCTGCTGTATTGATTTCTGCTACTCTCCCAGGGTTTCTGTTGTGGGGTACTTTTTGTGTTGCTAAAGTTGAGAGCAAGAAATATGTGTCACATCCACATAGTTTATAGAGTGATTTTTGCTCCAATTACAGGGTGTCAGTTGTGAGGTATCTGTATAATGCAAATTCCCATACTTTTTGTGTTGCTAAAGTTGAGAGCAAGAATTACATGTCAAATCCACATAGTTTATAGAGTGATTTTCGCTCCAATTACAGGATGTCCTTTGTGGGGTATCTGGATAACGCAAATTCCCATACTTTTGTGTTGCTAAAGTTGAGAGTAAGAAATATGTGTCAAATCGACATAGTTTATAGAGTGATTTTTGCTACAATTACAGGGTGTCCTTTGTGGGGTATCTGGATAACGCAAATTCCCATACTTTTGTGTTGCTAAAGTTGAGAGCAAGAAATATGTGTCAAATCCACGTAGTTTATAGAGTGATTTTCACTCCAATTACAGGGTGTCCATTGTGGGGTATCTGTATAAAGCACATGCTGCAAAATCATTCTGGTCAGGGCACTGGAGAAGTGACAACTACATCTCAGGGCCACAGAGTCCGGTGAGGGCTGAACGGGAGGAGGAGGAGGACATTGGAGCACAAGCAGAGCCTGGTGAAATCAGTGGTTTTTCCACTCAAGTGACAAGAGAGGAGGAGCAGGAGCAACCATAGGATTTAGAATACAAGGCAGGTGACCCAGAAGCACCGTGGCAGTATACAGTGAAGATGGAGGCCGGAGTCCCTCAGAGTCACCTGCACAGCATGCTGCTTTGCCTAACTAATGACAGCCAAATAGACAACATCCGGCATTGGGATGACTTTTGGCTTTCCACCCTCTTGGACCCTCGCTACTGGTCAAAAATAGGTGACATTTTTCCAGCAGCCGAGAGGGAGGAACAACTGGCGTACTATAAAGAAATACTAAAAAGACAGTTGGTCGCTGCCTTTGTGCGCCATTGTCCATCCTCTGTCAAGTCTGATTGAGGGATTCCTGGCAGTGATGGCTCACGTAATACTGCCGTGGCTGCTATGGGGAGATGAGGGGGGGGGGGGGGTAGGAGCTGTAGGAGCTCCATCAGCAGCTTTAGTCTGGAGTCCTTAATGAGCAATTTTCTTCACCCACCTAGTGAGGGGGGTCGCTGCCACCAGTAGCAGCAGCAGCAGGACATAGAGCAGACCCTGCACCAGCAGGTAGTGGCCTACTTGGACAGCACTTTACCACCCCAGGTAGAGGATCCCCTGGACTACTGGGCAGCCAAACTTGATGTGTGGCCGCAACTTGTGGAGTTTGCAGGAGAGAAGCTGTCCTGCCTGCCCAGTAGTGTGGCATCAGAGCGGGTGTTCAGTGTGGCGGGGGCCATCTTTTCCCCAAGGAGAACTCACTTGTCCACCCATAATGTGGAGATATTGACCTTTGTCACGATGAATAAGGCTTGGATCGGCCCGGATTTCAACTCACCAATGCCTAATGAATCAGATTAGATCAGCCATGATGCTTCCCCAAATGTTGAGAATTGAGTCTGGATTCTACTAACTACCTGCCTCAGCCACTATTCTGAAGCTGCCACCCACCTAATACCAAACATCGGTTGTCAGTAGTTCCATCTGCCTCCTAACATCTTTACCAGGGACTGGAATCTGTCTTACCAGGTTGGCGCCATCTCCACACTGTATCATTTTGCCACCCAGTGGACTCCTGCTGCTTCTGACGCCATCTCCACACTGTATCATTGTGCCACCCGGTGGCTTACCAGGTTGCCGCCAACTCCACATTGTATCATTGTGCCACTCTGTGGGCTTCTGCTGCTGCTGACACCACCTCCACACTCTATCATTGTGCCACTCTGTGGGCTCCTGCTGCTTCTGACGCCATCTTCACACTGTATCATTGTGCCACTCTGTGTGCTCCTGCTGCTGACACCACCTCCACACTGTATCATTGTGCCACTGTGTGGGCTCCTGCTGCTGACACCACCTCCACATTATCATTGTGCCACTCTGTGGGCTCCTGCTGTTGACACCGCCTCCACACTCTATCATTGTGCCACTCTGTGGGCTCCTGCTGCTGTTGACGTCACCTCCACACTGTAACATTTTGCCACTCTGTGGCTTACAAGGTTGCTGCCACCTCCACACTGTATCATTGTGCCACTCTGTGGCTTACCAGGTTGCTGCCACCTCCACACTGTATCATTGTGCCACTCTGTGGGCTTCTGCTGTTGCTGACGCCACCTCCACACTGTAACATTTTACCACTGTGGCTTATCAGGTTGCCGCCACCTCCACTCTGTATCATTGTGCCTCTCTGTGGGCTCCTACTGCTGCTGACGCCACCTCCACACTGTATCATTGTGTCACTCTGGCTTACCAGGTTTCTGCCATTTCCACACTGTATCATTGTTCCACTCTGTGGACTCCTGCTGCTTCTGACGCCATCTCCACACTGTATCATTGTGCCACCCTGTGGCTTACCAGGTTGCCACCAACTCCACACTGTATTATTGTGCCACTCTGTGGGCTTCTGCTGCTGCTGACACCACCTTCACACTCTATCATTGTGCCACTCTGTGGGCTCCTGCTGCTTCTGACGCCATCTTCACACTGTATCATTGTGCCACTCTGTGGCTTACCAGGTTGCCACCAACTCCACACTGTATCATTGTGCCACTCTGTGGGCTTCTGCTGCTGCTGATGCCACCTCCACACTGTATCATTGTGCCACTTTGTAGGCTCCTGCTGCTGCTGATGCCACCTCCACACTGTATCATTGTGCCACTCTGTGGGCTCCTGCTGCTGACACCACCTCCATACTATCATTGTGCCACTGTGTGGGCTCCTGCTGTTGACACCGCCTCCACACTGTAACATTTTGCCACTCTGGCTTAACAGGTTTCTGCCACCTCCACACTGTATCATTGTGCCACTCTGTGGCTTACCAGGTTGCTGCCACCTCCACACTGTATCATTGTGCCACTCTGTGGGCTCCTGCTGTTGCTGACGCCACCTCCACACTGTAACATTTTACCACTCTGGCTTACCAGGTTTCTGCCACCTCCACGCTGTATCATTGTGCCACTCTGTGGCTTACCAGGTTGCCGTCACCTCCACACTGTATTATTGTGCCACTCTGCGGCCTACGTATGCTGCTGCCAACTGACTGCTGTCTCCCTGGAATACCCTGTGATTTGCATAATTCTGTTTTCACCCTCCACCGCTCTATGACGTTGCCACTATGTTTAGTTTTCCCCTTCATTTCATCTGTCAGAAGGCATGAAAAGCTTGAGGATTGATAGCCAAAAGCAGGAGTGAATATAGAACACAGAGGACAAATATCCCATTTACCGGTCATCTCTGTTTTGGATTCACTCCTGTTTGTTTTTGGCTTTAGCAATATTGATGATGGATTAGTGACCAAATGAATGCGGACACTGATGGATGAAATGAGGGGCAAAATTATCAGTGACGCCAATGCATAATTACTGCCGACACCCTCTGCCCTCTTTTGGGGGGGTTTCTACATGTATCAGTGTTTAACAGAACAGGTTCTGTCGTAATCTATGTAACCATCTGCGTTCCCGCTTTGCTTATTTGGTGAAGGCCTCTGTAAGTGCACATGGAATTGAAGAGTGAAGCGATTCTAAGAGTGGCGGCTGCCATGTGCGTGTCTTACTAAAACACAGCATTGTTTGAAGACCAAACCATGCTCCCTATGCATATTTAAGCATGGCACATTGTTCTACAACACCCTTCAGACTCTCTGCTAAAGTGATTCGTCACGATTAGATTCAGGTTGAATCAAATTATTTCAAAAAATTCTGCGAATCAGGTCAACAAATTCGCCCCTTGTCTAGCTACCAAAATCACACACATGGATATGCTTACACATCTCTTAATGTCTGCTACCTAGTACTGACTGCAGCTTTTGTGGTCAATACTGCTGGTACACTTTCCCCCTAGTACTCTCTCATAAGGAGGTGTATGTAATATAATGAATATGGTGTTATTTCCCTCTATGCTACAAAAAAGTTTTCTTTATATTGTTATAATAACAACACATATATCATAGAAATATTCATCATGTAAATTATATCACTATATTTTCATGTTTCCTCCATAAAAAAAACATTAGTTCCACATGATGTCCAGGAAAGACCAAACACATGTATAGCATACTGAAGGACAGGGTCATGCTTAATTATGTAATGCCCTAGGCACTCTCACTACTTATGCCCCATTTTTTGTGCCTTTAAACAAATGGCTCACACTTTATTAAGCATGAAAAAACCCTTCAAACGCTCTGATATACATGCTTCCATTGCAAGGAGTGTTTATGTTTAGGGAATAGAATTAAGCTGCTTCTGATATACTCTGATAGTGGATAATTTTCTTTGGTTTGCAATTCTGAAATTGGCTATCCTGTGAGCGTTTGGTGATCCTCCTCTCCATATTACACATTAACAAACAAGACCTGAAGCAATTAAGCTAAACTGTTTATGAACAAGCTTATTGAATTAGGCACAGAACCAAGCTAACTGTATAGATATTGTAATAAAACTAAGCATACTGTACAGATATCATAAAAGAATTAAACTTACATATAAATATGGTAACATAACCACTTACTGGATAGATATGGTAAGATGACCAAGCCTACTGTACAGATATGGCAACAGGACCAAGTGTACTGTATAGATACAAAAACAGTAAAAAGCTTTCAGTATAAATATATTAACAGAACCAAGCTCACTTTATATGGTAACAGGACCAAGCTAATTGTAAAGATATGGTAATATAATAATAATATAATATTGTCAATCAGATAATCACTATAATGTAATATATACAGCCAAAGAGTTATATCTGTTTTTATGGACCTATTAGTAGATAGAAAGACATACCGTATATACAATCATTGACGAAAGAAAAAAAAGACACCCAGATACAAATTGCAGTAAAACTCAATGAAACAAAGACATTGAGAGTTATTTATCGTTAGGTGGCTCTTTGGGACAGTTTTATGTCTATTTTTGGATCTCCGCTGCCCATCAGATTAATTAAAGTGGCTTTTACCCTTTAATAAATGTTCTTGTGGTCTATTTCTGTTTAGGATTTTTTTTTTCAAAAATTCCCAAACAGTCTCAAAATGCATGCAAAATAGACTAGCAGGACAAAGTAACTATGAGACTTTTGCAAAAGTCTCAAGTCATGAATCAGGCTTGCGGTCGCAATAGAAGTAGTTCTGTGTTTACACCAGATTAATGAAGAGGTGGAAATAGCCCTGTGAGACTTTTTAGCAGTAACATAGATCTCAAAAAACCTCAATTACACCAAAACAGCCCAGGAAAACCAATGATACATAACTCTAATTTTGCTCAGTTTACAGACTATGGCCAGATTTATAAAAGTTTTCTGTCTAGCACATTATTTTCAGTGGAAACTGCTTACACATGTATTTATAAAATGTCCCATTTGTGTTGTGGCCGCACTATACCTGACGTGACACAAATTTCTGCACAGAAAGGGGCGTTCTAGAGCACAGTCGGTCCATGCAACCCATTTATCATGCAGTGTCCAACAGAATTGTGTTGCATGCTCTATGTTAAAGGTGCACAAAAATTTTTGTGAACTCTGTTGGAGCAGAGCAGGGAGCACCAGATTCATGCAGAACGTGTACCACAAATTATAAATCTGGCACACCCTGCACAATTCACAGGCAGACTGCACATAGGGCCTATGAGTGGGGAACATCATTAGACTGAGAGAAGTAGGATCATTATTTTGATACATTTTGATAAATTGCCTAGCATCTATCATTGCCTAGTCATACCTCCCAACTAGTCGGGATCAGCTCCCTGCATCACTGCAGTACACTCAATGGCCACTTTTTTAGGTACACCTGTCCAACTGCTCGTTAACACTTAATTTCTAATCAGCCAATCACATGGCGGCAACTCAGTGCACTTAGGCATGTAGACATGGTCAAGACAATCTCCTGCAGTTCAAACCGATAATCAGTATGGGGATGAAAGGTGATTTGAGTGCCTTTGAACGTGGCATGGTTGTTGGTGCCAGAAGGGCTGGTCTGATTATTTCAGAAACTGCTGATCTACTGGCATTTTCACGCACAACCATCTCTAGGGTTTACAGAGAATGGTCCGAAAAAAAAGAAAAAACATCTAGTGAGCGTCACTTCTGTGGGCGGAAATGCCTTGTTGATGCCAGAGGTCAGAGGAGAATGGGCAGACTGGTTCGAGCTGATAGAAAGGCAACAGTGACTCAATTACAACCCATTACAACCAAGGTAGGCAGAAGAGCATCTCTGAATGCACAGTACGTCGAACTTTGAGGCAGATGGCTACAGCAGCAGAAGACAACACCGGGTGCCACTCCTTTCAGCTAAGAACAGGAAACTGAGGCTACAATTTGCACTAACTCATTGAAATTGGACAGTAGAAGATTGGAAAAACGTTGCCTGGTCTGATGAGTCTCTATTTCTGCTGCGACATTCGGATGGTAGGGTCAGAATTTGGCGTCAACAACATGAAAGCATGGATCCATCCTGCCTTGTATCAACGGTTCAGGCTGGTGGTGGTGGTGTCATGGTGTGGGGAATATTTTCTTGGCACTCTTTGGGCCCCTTGGTACCAATTGAGCATCGTTGCAATGCCACAGCCTACCTGAGTATTGTTGCTGACCAAGTCCATCCCTTAATGACCACAATGTACCCAACATCTGATGGCTACTTTCAGCAGGATAATGCGCCATGTCATAAAGCTGAAATCATCTCAGACTGGTTTCTTGAACATGACAATGAGTTCACTGTACTCAAATGGCCTCCACAGTCACCAGATCTCAATCCAATAGAGCATTTTTGGGATGTGGTGGAACGGGAGATTCGCATCACGGATGTGCAGCCGACAAATCTGCGGCAACTGTGTGATGCCATCTTGTCAATATGGACCAAAATCTCTGAGGAATGCTTCCAGCACCTAGTTGAATCTATGCCACGAAGAATTGAGGCAGTTCTGAAGGCAAAAGGGGGTCCAACCCGTTACTAGCATGGTGTACCTAATAAAGTGGCCGGTGAGTGTAGTCAACTCTATCTGTATTCGATGGCAATCACTGACAGGGGCCTGCAATGTGTTATGGCTGCTTTGGGGATAATGCCACAAGTGGCAAAATGCTTGGCCACAAGAAATTTGTTATTCTAAAAGGTCATTCTACAAGCTATCAATTAAAGCAGTGTACTTAGTTTATGAAATGTGGCTAAGCGTAATTTTATTTATAGGGTTTTATAATGATATGTAAAACTGTAGTAATCAAAGAAGTTTTACACCCCATATTTTGCAGCACACTATGTTATTATATAGCAATATATATTCTTCTTCATGCATATGTATTGCCCTATAGTGCAGTCATCAGTCCATTTTAATTGTTTCAAAGCTCTTCAGATACCGTAAATATGCTTATTAATAATATAATTCGGTTTATAGAGGTTCCACCCCAGCCCGCCACCCCTGACCACCTGTGCCTCTCCTGACTGCTCTTAGGCTCACCGTTGACACCTTTGCTTGGGTACCCTTACTCTCCATCCTCTCGTTACCCCTTTGTCAACATGCTTACCCTGTAGCAATATTATTCCACCTTTTCAAAGGGTCCTGAGGTTGGTAATATTCTCTCGGCATTTACACACCTACCCGGTGATACTGTGTTCCTTGGGCATTTAGCAATATAGCCTTCATTTTATTATTGAACAGTCAGGCAGGCCTTGCATCACTCATTTTGTGTTGGTCAGGAGGTTGTTTACAGTTCACCAAACTGGGTGACTGTATGTATTCTTGTACATAGTGATTTTTAATTGATTTTAAATGTCTGTTCTTTGATTGTCTGTCTTGTCAAATAATTTTTTGGAATAAACTTGGATTTATACTTTTGCATCATACATGAGCCTTTTGAATGCATTCTTTTTCTTGTTGTGTTTTCGGTTAATTAATTGTGCATTGGCTCTATTAATACTTGGTTGTGCTACACCCCCCCCTGCTGTTATTACAGAATTTAGAATAGTAGCAGAACACTGTGTTATTGCACTGTCCCCCTTCTTGATATCATATTCACCTCTGCCATTTAATTTCCTTACAGATAATACACACTGTCAGTGCAATTGATAAGGATTATTCTTATGGTGGACTTCAGTTTTCTTATGCACTAGCTAATCCAGCAGCACACAGTACAAACTTTACAGTGAGAGACAACAGAGGTAACTTACTAGATGTGACCTGTGTATATTTGTTTGCATGTAAAGATCCTGATATTCTAATATGTTTACTTTGGATTTCAGATAACACAGCTAGTGTCTATACACGGAGAAACGGATATAGCCGCCATGAAATGAATACATACCTGCTGCCAGTGGTTATTTCAGATTATGGGTTTCCAGTACAGAGTAGCACTGGTACACTGACAATCCGTGTTTGTGCCTGTGACCACAAGGGTAACATGCAGTCCTGTAATGCAGAAGCATTAAGCCATCCGACTGGTTTGAGCACTGGAGCTTTGATTGCCATTCTTCTCTGCATAATAATATTGCTAGGTAAGTAATGTAAAAACCCATAAAAATTAAATTATAATGGAATGTTTCTCATTTGCAAACTTCATTTATGTGGCGGAACAGAAGTTTGCCCAGCACATTTATGTCTTACATGGGCTGTCCAATGGATTCATTGGAAATCAGTTTATCAAACCTCAAAATGGGATTCCCATAAAATATACAATGGGGGAGATTTATCACACTGGCATATGATTGTGGCCACCCCCCCCCCCCCCTTTGTCGCC
The DNA here is from genome assembly GCF_040894005.1 of Engystomops pustulosus. Taxonomy (NCBI): domain Eukaryota; kingdom Metazoa; phylum Chordata; class Amphibia; order Anura; family Leptodactylidae; genus Engystomops; species Engystomops pustulosus. The sequence goes on along the minus strand of NC_092415.1, from coordinate 94,519,123 downwards.
CTGGATACTTCAAGAGGTTTAGGCCAGGTTTTTAAAAAGAATGCAGGCACGGGGCAGGAAAGTTGGAGTTGGTGTATCTGTTATTTTAGTTGCAAATTCTTGCACTTCAAGTATAATAATATATATATAATCATATATTCATATTTTAGAACATTATTATAAGTCTCCAAACCATGAATTCTATTGTGAATTTACAACATTTGCCTTTGCAACATCCCTGCCAATACAGTGGCAAGGGGGTAGTTGCGAACTGTGCCCTCTCCAGGTTAGGAGCTGACAGAGGGAGTCGCAAACCCTCCAGTAAGGTTCCAGACCTGGACATCAGGTGTTACACTGCATGTATAGCAAGGGTTAAATGTATGTGAACTATTATCCAATTGTATTCCTTTATGTACACTGGAGTGTGATTGGAGAGTGAGCCGTCACCGAACCAGGAGTTAACAAAAACCCGATGGCTCTCACCACATAAGCAGCTCTAAGGCCCCAGCTCCTGACACAGGAGAATCTCTTGGAACCCAGCTCTCCTAGAGAGCACATCATCTGTCACAGCATACAGAGAGACAGGGTGTAGCATACCTTCAGTGCTACACATAGATCAACATCAAGGACAAAACTGCAGCTCCCAGTACTGGACACAGCTACATCCTGGCCTGCATCTACTACCAGTCTGGTGAATCTACTCCTGAGGATCACTCTCCATGACCATCCAGTAATCCGGAATCATCCTGTAACAATCCGGAATCAATATGTAACAAGATTGTTTGGCCCGTTGCCTGCAGTTGTTCTAATAAAGAACAGTTATTTTGCACAACCTCCATCCGTACCCTGGATACGGCTGTATCACCACCACGGGCTCCCCATCCATTACCCAGGGACATATATTACAGACACTTAGGGGTTTCCCCAGGGAGAACCAATACCTCAGTCTCTCCCTCCATATTTTCTTGCAAACACCACCTGCTGGAGACCTGCCAGGCTGTAGGACAGCCCTCCGGTCCCCATACCAAGCACCGTGACATCAGCGTGCCTAGGCCGCAACCGCCAGCCACTCCAGTATTCTGGCCCCCGGCTGCCTACAGGCCCCAAGAAAAGGCTAGGCCCTGGTGGGGGATGTTGCACCTTCTTAATTATTACACAATTTCCTTATATAAGCTCCTCTTGTCCATTTAGCTATTTGTAGCGCATTGCATCTATCAGCTCCTTCCTCCTCCTCCTTCATGCCTTCAGCTGACAGGCTAGAGTTGGACAGATTTCAAACATTGATATATTTTTTACTGTTGCACCTAGAAACACAGTTCTGGGGTTATTAAAATACTTTCTGCACTAGTATTGTGTTTCCAGGTAGCACAGACGGAGATATCCATAATTTAAATTATAGTGAAGAGTGGAAGCTGTATATGAAAAAATTACAGACTGTAACTTCAACAGTATAGTTCTCTCGTTCTGTGACACCTACAAAGACAATTAATTTAAAATGACACAAGAACTGTTTTTCTAGGTACCACTGTTCAGATGATATATCCATTTTAAGTGGGCTTATTTTCAGGTTAGGGTTTATATTTAAAGGAAACCTGATAGCTCTTCTCTCTTGGTAAATCTGACATTAATACCTTCTAGAGCAGCTCACAAAGATTCCTTCCCAGCCATTACCTTGTTAAGTGTTGAAAATGGACCAGGAGGAGACTATTACCTGTTACCCCTACCATCTCCTTCCTGCTCATTTCTCTGTGTAGTGTAGTGTAAAGTATTGCATTGCATTAATAGTTATTTTTCTTCATCTGCTGCTTATGAGTGCCTTTATGTCACTTGCCACTAGAAACGGCAGTCATACGTCTCCTGAAAAATATATTGCCATTTCTAAATAGTGTGTTCTTCTGTAAAAACATGTGTATGGAGTAGAATTGTAGTGACATTGTGGTAGACTCTCCCCCTACCTGTCAAGGACACATCTCTAGACTACACAGCCCTTATCATTTCTAATGTAAGGCAATCAGTATTCCTCCTAAAGTGTAAGTTCATGTGGCTGATAATAACACGTATTGTGAGAGCAGAGCGGCACTTATTGTTTTGTGAAATGTTTATTGACTATGGCAATGTGGAAAGCTCTCAACATCGATTACTGGAGTGTGCATCCTACAGTGGAGTATTCCTGTGTCTTTTTTGTATATCCATCTGTCAGTCATAATGTTTTTTTCTATACTTATTCTTCCAACAAATAGGAAGGTTATTTACCAATATCATGGGGCTACTTAATAATAAAACATTTCCATGTTACAAGTGCTGTCAATGACAAATCTTTACCCACATTAGCTTTTCCTGTATTATTATAAATGAATTATGGCCATTCTATGAGAACAGTAATCTTTTTGTCACAGGAGGATTTTCTTATATTTATGATTCATACAGTATACACTCACCAGCCACTTTATTAGGTACAGCTGTCCAACTGCTTGTTAACACTTAATTTCTAATCAGCCAATCACATGGCGGAAACTCAGTGCATTTAGGCATGTAGACATGGTCAAGACAATCTCCTGCAGTTCAAACCGAGCATCAGTATGGGGAAGAAAGGTGATTTGAGTGCCTTTGAACGTGGCATGGTTGTTGGTGCCAGAAGGGCTGGTCTGAGTATTTCAGAAACTGCTGATCTACTGGGATTTTCACGCACAACCATCTCTAGGGTTTACAGAGAATGGTCCGAAAAAGAAAAAACATCCAGTGAGCGGCAGTTCTGTGGGTGGAAATGCCTTGTTGATGCCAGAGGTCAGAGGAGAATGGGCAGACTGGTTCGAGCTGATTGAAAGGCAACAGTGACTCAAATCGCCACCCGTTACAACCAAGGTAGGCAGAAGAGCATCTCTGAGTGAGAACAGGAAACTGAGGCTACAATTTGCACAAGCTCCAGCACCTTGTTGGAATGCTTCCAGCACCTTGTTGAATCTATGCCATGAAGAATTGAGGCAGTTCTGAAGGCAAAAGGGGGTCCAACCCATTACTAGCATGGTGTACCTAATAAAGTGGCCGGTGAGTGTATAGTGTTAGTAAAAAAATATATTCCTATCTTGTCTACAAGCTGAAACAGAATCAATCTTAACTACAAGTTGTAAAAACAACTAAGATGCAATGCCACACACATCCTATGGACAAAAATCACACAGTGGGGCAGATTTATCAAGTGTCTGAAAGTCAGAATATTTCTAGTTGCCCGTGACAACCAATCACAGCTCCCCTTTAAAATATTCATGAGCACTGGTAAAATGAAAGCTGAACTGTGACTGGTTGCCATGGGCAACTGGAAATATTCGGACTTTCAGACACTTGATAAATCTGCCCCAGTGTTTGAAAAAAAAAAATATTTTTTTCATCACTCCTAAAAATTACTAGCTGAAGTTTTGCTCCACAACTGACTGTCTATTCTTAGGACAACCAAATTATATTTAAAGCGGCCACCTAATTAAGAATGCCTGACTTACAGACGACCTCTAGTTACAAACGGACCTCTGGATGTTGGTAATTCACTGTATTTTAGCCCTAGGATATAATAGTCAGCTGTAGGAGTTATAAAAGGTGTCTGCAATGAAGATTTCTTGTTAATTCTGGTTCTTATGGCAACCCAACATTTTTAAAATCCAATTGTCAAAGAGACCAAAAAAAATTCTGGCTGGAGTTACAATTATAAAATATACAGTTCCGATTTACATACAAATTTAACTTAAGAACTGCCTGTATATAGGTGAGGATGCAGCCCCTGGCACCCATGTAAATTTACTGTGGTGCTTAGCTGAGGCCTGCAGGCTCTTCATTACTGAGGGAATTACTAGGACTGTAGTAAACCGCTGGTTAATAATGAAGAAATGGCCCCTTTAATTTGTGTCTATACTAAATAGACAAGACTGACAAGAAAATAATGTGGATTGAATTTTAGTATTTCTTGTTCTGTTGGTATCCCTACAGAAGTTTGCATAATTAAATACATGCAGACTGTTTATTGATTTTCTATTATATTTCTTATTTATGCAGCCTGGTACCCTTGAATACAATAAACACATATTTTGTTTTTAATTAATGACATAATAGAAGGCATTTCATTTTCCTCTATAAATTATTTTCAGTTTTACCTATACTTAGTGCACTGGAACAGATCAATGTGGCTTCATGTGGTAATTTTCTCATTCCCTTTGCTGTTATTAATGGTCTGTACCTACTATTTTTGACAAACAAGCTCAGGGCATGTGACTGGTAGATAAGTCACTGAGTTATAGATGGGCCATTGATCTCTCAGTCACTTGATCCTGATCTTGACATGGAAGAACTATAAATAATGTGTGCCGGCTGTCAAATGGAGAAAGAGAAATCAAAGAGCTGATCACATGAATGACTGGAGAGGGCAATAAATGGCAGAGAAAGGCAAGACATAGATATGTACTGGCCCAATCAGAAAAAAAGTTGGATTGAAAGCCATGAAAAGTCCCATAATAGGAAGTGCTAGCTTGAAACTGTCATACAAATAGATTCTTCTGTACCAGTTCTCTGAACAAACCAGGACACATCTCTGCGTTTATATCCTTGGACTAATTACTGCATTACCTGTTCTTTACTGTACATCATGCTCACATATTCTATAGGGATGTACACGATATTCATTTGTATTAGTGTTTATTTCATGAAGGTATTTATCTTTGTAATATGTAGTGCTATGTTCAAGGAGGGCAATTAACCCAAATGTGCTTTGAAATATGGCAAAAGCAAGAGTATACACTGGAAACCTGTGCAAACAGGTGAAAAGCTCTACACAGATGTTTACCTGACAAGAAATAATAGGGCATGATAGATGTACTTCCTCTTGTGGAGTTATTGTTAAATCTATATCCTCCACTTTAAGCTTATAAGACGCTACCATTGTTTTTACAAATAGCCTTAGTCAGCTCTGTAGAATCAGGAAGCCATTGTAAAGATGCTGCACAAGAAAGCCTGCATAGAGTTTAATAAAAACAAGAAGAGTAAGAACATGGATTACTAGAACCATGACCTGTTTTCTCAAATGTGTATGTGCTAAGACCCGGTTGAGGAGTTTAGAGAGAAGTGTGTCTTGCCAACTTTCAAACATGATGGTGGAAGTGTCATGATTTGGGGCTGCCTTGTGTTCATTAATGGAACCATGAATGTCAACATGTACTGTGACATACTAAAGCAAAGCATGATCTCCTCCCTCTGATCAGTATTCCAACATTATAATAACCCCAAACACACTTTCAAGATGGCCACTGTCTTGCTTAAGAAACTGAGGTGCTGGACTGGCCAAGCATGTCTCCAGAGCTAAACCTGTTTGAAATTCTGTGGGGCATCCACCAACCATATGATGTCCATCATGGAGGTGTGGAAGATGTTTCATGTGACGACCTATGAAATTGGTGAACTCCGTGCTGTAGAGATCTATGGAGGTGCTGGTAGATAATGGAGGTGACACAAAAAATTTACACTTTAAGCATAATTTGTCTATTTTCAATTAGGAGTGCACCCTCTTCTGTTGCCAGTGGTTTAGACATTAATGTATGTATGTTTAATTACATTCAGGTCACAGTGTAAAACTGAGCTGTATCTACTTCTTTACATTGTATCAAAGTGTAATATCTTTATTGTAGACACTATGGGGCAGATTTATCAAGCAGTCTGAAAGTCAGAATATTTCCAATTACCCATGGCAACCAATCACAGCTCCCCTTTAAAATATTCATGAGCACTGGTGAAATGAAAGCTGAGCTGTGATTGGTTGCCATGGGCAACTGGAAATATTCTGACTTTCAGACTGATTGATAAATCTGCCCCTATGTGTCCAAGGTGATCACACCAGCCCGTTTCTGGAACCTTTAGCAAAAAGACTGCAGAAAAGATTCCCCTACTGATAAATTCTACCTATTTGCTAAGTTTCACAATGTTAGGCTATATTCACACACACATATGGGGGACGTATACAGGGCCGACGTATATACGGTGTATATACATCCCCATAGCCAGCAATAGGCGCATGGCACCATACGGGAGCAGTATGCTCCTTAGCCCGGAGAAAGATAGGATATGGCATATTTTACTATGGAAAGGGGAGGAAATGAGCGGCGCTCATCGCCTCCTCCTCTCCCAGGCGCTGACATGTGCCCGCCGTGCTACGGTACAGCGGTCACACGTCTGTGTGAATGTAGCCATAGTGTTATTTTTGTTCTCTGAATTCTGTAAGATCTATTAATAATTGATGTCTCTAAAACTTGCATTAACCCTGTAGGCTGGCAAACACTTTGGGCAAGTGTATCTTATATTTAAAAACAAAAATGTACACCTGCACCAACCTATATGTACATAACACACTGCAGCAAGACAGTACTAGACCATTCAATTTTCACACCGGTACTAGCACATGTATGTTGATACCACAAACTCAAAACCAAACTAGTATGGTTGTTTGAGAAGAGAATGTAAGTAATTCACGGCAACCAATAGATGTGTGTAGGTACCTGTAGGTGAACGATCATGTCCAGCTTACTGTTCGTGGATACAGCTGTAAGTCCAGGCGTTCAGTGGGTGATGGCTCCTTACGTAGGTTTCAATATCCCAGGAGTGATGTTACAAGTCATTCTCCGCAAGAAATCTTACTTGTATCCAACATAGGCAGGTTAGTAGTGATGTTCCTGTACAAGGTAGCATGGATATGCATCATACCATTTATAAACGTACCCTGCCTATATTAGTGAGAGCTGCTGTATGCTAAAATATGTGAGTTGTTTGGTGATTATGAGAGCGTGTACTAAGTTTAAAATTAATCTTTAATATTAATATCAATAAAATATGAAAACATTGTATATAAAGGATCGTTTAAAAAGATTATTAGTAATTAAAATACACATACATACATACATGTGCTTCCACATAATAATCAAAAGGGACTAAGATGGGAATTTAGAAAGAGACTAATGGTGAGTACTTCTGAGTGGACAGAGTACATCTATGTAAAAGCAAATAATTCTATTTCATTATTTAACCCCATAAGGGCTATAGTATTCAGAGAGAAGATCCATTTGCTTTCTGCTCTGGACATTTGGGATATATAATTTCCCCCTCTCCAGTTGCGATGTACCTTCTCTATACCAAAGAATTTGGAACCTTCAAAGAGTTCCTGATGGTTGGTTTTGTATTTTGGTCTTGTATTTTTTTGTAGACTAGATCTTACAGAATTTTCTTCATTTACTATTTTATTTTTCAGTAATTCTGATCTTTCCATCAAGGCTATAGTCTTTTTAGTATTTGTTAGTACGGTATCATCATACCCCTTATCTTTCAATTTTTGTTGTAATATTGAAGCTATTTTGTCAAAAATTTCACAATCTGTGCAGTTCCTCCGATGTCGTAGATATTGACTTTTGGGGATTACATCAAGCCATGTAGGAAGGTGACAGCTGTTTTTAGAATGAAACTATTGCTGTCGGTTGGCTTGCTGTACGTCTTAGTTTCAATGGTACAGTTTTCAATATATATTGTTAAGTCCAAGAAGTTAATAGAATTTTGACTAAATGTCGGTGTGAACTCTAAGAAGTAATCGTTATTATTGATATCATTCAGAAATTCCTGGAGGGACTCTGCTCCCCCCGACCACACAAACAGCACATCGTCTATGAACCTCCGCCAGAGGACCAGATTCGCAGCGAGCTTGCCAGTGGGAAAGATGTAGGAGTCTTCCCATCCTCCCACATATAAATTGGCATAGCTCGGTGCGAATCTGGTCCCCATGGCGGTGCCCCACGTCTGTAGATAGAACGAGTCTTCATATTTGAAGTAATTATGGTTTAATATAAACGTTATACAATCACCTATGTATTCAATTTGTTTCTCCACCATTATTCCAGATTTCCTCAGGAAATATTCCGCCATATTGCGTCCCCTAGTGTGTTCAATCACTGTGTACAGTGATGTTACGTCTAGAGTACCTATTATGTAGTGTGGTTCCCATTTGATGGTACTTAAAATCTGTAAAATATGTTTTGTGTCCCTTAAGATATGCCGGTAGTCTCTGCACATGTGGCTGCAAAATATGGTCAATATACTCTGATAGATTTGACGTAAGGCAGTTTATTCCCGATATGATGGGTCTACCTGGGGGTGATGTTTCGGGCTTATGTATTTTTGGAAGGTGGTACATCAGTGGGATACTTGGGGTCAGGTTTTTAACATAATATGATTCTTTTTTATTCCAAATATTTAGCGATACTCCTTTTTTCACCAATAATCCCAATTCTTTTTTGTACTGGTCAGTGGGGTCTGATTTTAGTATCCTATATGTACGCTTGTCACTTAATAAGTGTAGGGATTCCTGGTGGTAATCGGAGGTGTTTTGTATAACAATACTACCTCCTTTGTCTGCCGGACGAACGACTTTGTTATTTCTTTGTAGGGAAAAGATAGCCTGTTGTTCCTTTCGATTGAAATTACTAGTATATCTAGTTTTGTCTCTCCTTGAATCTTTTACTTTTTGGATGTCACTTATCAGTAGGTGTTGAAAGACTCTGAAGGCTTCTGAGTACTCATTTAGTGGATTAAAATTTGATTTCGGTTTTAAGGTTGTATGGGTTATATCTGATAGATCCGCTATTTTTATATTTGTGGATTTCTTCATGAAATGTTTTTTTACAGCTAAATTGCGCATGAATTTTTTTATGCCTTTGAAGGCATCAAATTTATTAAATCGTGTAGTTGGGGCAAATTTTAATCCCTTTTGCAATAAATTGGTTTCCCCTTCAGTCAATGTATATTTACTCAAATTGAATATTTTTTGGCCTGAGTCATGAGTGTTCTCACCCTTTTGTGTATTGGCTAATTTATTAATCATTTTCTTTTTGGTGAGTTTCCCTGCCCTCTTTCCACGTTTTCATTCCATGTTTTTCTTTTTTGTATTCCAAAAAAATTTTGGTTGATTGTGATCTTTTTCGTTCTATTTGTGGGGTTAGTTGTGTTTCTTTGACTTGCATCCCTACTGTTCTTTTCAGTCCTAAATTTTTGTTTATTTTTACTTCTAGTTTCCATGTTTGTATTCTCATTGTCAAAAGAGAGGGGTAAATTATATATCCCAAATGTCCAGAGCAGAAAGCAAATGGATCTTCTCTCTGAATACTATAGCCCCTAAGGGGTTAAATAATGAAATAGAATTATTTGCTTTTACATAGATGTACTCTGTCCACTCAGAAGTACTCACCATTAGTCTCTTTCTAAATTCCCATCTTAGTCCCTTTTGATTATTATGTGGAAGCACATGTATGTATGTATGTGTATTTTAATTGCTAATAATCTTTTTAAAACGATCCTTTATATACAATGTTTTCATATTTTACTGATATTAACATTAAAGATTAATTTTAAACTTAGTACACGCTCTCATAATCAACAAACACTCACATATTTTAGCATACAGCAGCTCTCACTAATATAGGCAGGGTACGTTTATAAATGGTATGATGCATATCCAGAAGTGCGATTCCCTGACGAAGGAGACACTGACAGTCTCCGAAACGCGTTGGAAAGTTTGTCCTTCTGGATTCCCCGTAGCGTGGTGACGTCACACATCAGACCGTACCAGAACTGTGAACGGAGCAGAAGCCACCGGCAGGGGCTCTGCTACCTTGTACAGGAACATCACTACGAACCTGCCTATGTTGGATACATGTAAGATTTCTTGCGGAGAACGACTTGTAACATCACTCCTGGGATATTGAAGCCTACGTAAGGAGCCATCACCCACTGAACGCCTGGACTTACAGCTGTATCCACGAATAGTAAGCTGGACATGATCGTTCACCTACAGGTACCAACACACATCTATTGGTTGCCATGAATTACTTACATTCTCTTCTCAAACAACCATACTAGTTTGGTTTTGAGTTTGTGGTATCAACATACATGTGCTAGTACCGGTGTGAAAATTGAATGGTCTAGTACTGTCTTGCTGCAGTGTGTTCATATAGGTTGGCGCACTACATTTTTGTTTTTATGTTTGTTCATAGAGTTACCTTATAAAGTAACCTATTTTATAGTTGGGGTGCAGGTCACCGACTATTTATACCAGTGACACCACGCAGATTATTAGCATCCCCCATTCCCACTTTGGCGCCGAACCTATTCTTGTTTTTGTATCTTATATTTACTTAACATCATGTTTGTACCCTAAGAGGCTGATTGGTTGGAGACCAAGCAGGTGTCTCACTTTTTGACACCTGTATGGATATGTTCACATAAATAGCAAAAATCACATATCTATGTTCTAGTATTGCACAGTAAAACCCGCCACTGAATTCCATTGAGGAGCACTAAATAATCATAACCCAGAATAACTGAGCAAGTGTGTTAATCAGCTACAGATGAGCCTTGTGTCAACCTCCGAAACTAAACAAAAGTGGCAGCGCTGTACATAATTACATGATTATTACGGAGAAGCAAGACCTTTCCCTTGTGTTTACCGCCTTCACTAAAGGACAATAAAAATGCCTTCCCTGTATTAATACATCTCTTATATTTTGAAAAATGACTATGTTAGTAGGGAATAATGTACTATTAATTAAATAGTCTAAATTCAGAAGCACCATAAAATTATCTCCCAAGAAGCCATTTATTTGCACTAGCAGGAAGGAAGAGCAATTCATTTCCTTGGTTTAAGACTTAATTGCTATAACAGCTTCATGATTATTTTGGCTTTAACAATTGTATTCGACAGGTAATGCGATTTTCCTATTCTAACAGAAGGTTTACTTGCACTTTTAAGCATAATATAAAATTGTTTAATATAATCGGCTTCAAAGGGCCTCTTGGCGTGTTGATAAAATGATTGCAGGTTTGGAACCCAAACTTTCTTTCATGTCGTTCTTTGCCCTTTCTTTTTGAATTAGTATGTTGGCACTTTACTTGCCAGCTGCGTTTGAAGCGCCCATTATTTGTAACAGTTTTTCCTTTTTTTTTGCATTTTGAACATAAACTCAGAAGTGGGACACATTAATATGAAATACAAAGGCAAAGGCACAATTGTTCACAGTGACATGTTTCTCTATGCTTCAGCTGGTGATTTTACAGCTTGCATATATTGATTTTATTAGGCAGTATTTCTATCACATCTCTTTTTGTCTGTTCGGTTTCAGAGGATACCATGGCATATGCAGTAGTGGAGTTTATAAAATAGATGATACAAATAGAGCATATTAGAATTCTGACATGTCTCTTCATTTGCTGGTAGATGCAACACACTTCCCTTGGGTTCTTAGACCCTTATTATTGTAATTGAAGCAGCAATCGCTCTCTGGGTATACTAACTGTTAATTATGTTAGTATGTGCCTGTTATAGCTGCATAAAAAAAAGCATTAGGGACAGTGTTGGGCAAACAGATATGAGGGCAATGGCACTCTGCCAGCGCTGCTAATATATTTTAATTTCAAAAACTAATTTCTCGGGTGAATTAAAGCAAAGATGAATGGCACAAAACAAAAAAAATTATACTGCACAGCCAAAAAACAGGGGATTTAAAGGAAGATGTCACATGCATCTTTGTCATAGGAAGGAGAGATTAGCTATTCTTCCTTTATAATAAAAAACATAGGGACTTGGCACAAACTGCTCGCCAGTTATATATAACAGCCGAACAATAAATCTTTGTCCATGTGACATCCTTACTAATTCCTGCTCCAATAAAAAAGAGCAGAGAGAGATGCAAATTAGAGTATGTGGTGCTTTCAAAGTGATTCGATTAAATAATTAGCATTGTTTAGCCACTCAATAGAGGGGGGGAAAGGCTACTTGAATACCAATTATTTTGTGAATGACTGTCGAGATAACATCAAGCACAGACTATCAATGATCACTCTGGGAATGCTTACTAGGATGGACGAGTGCAGTGCTCTGTCCCAAATCACATTATCTACTATAATTGTCCGTCTTTACTCACTTCTTCCATTAATAACATTATTTCTAAATCAGAATGGCAACATTTAGCACAAGGGAATCCGATTAATAAACCCAAATACAATAGGAACACATCTTTTCACTTAGATATTTCCATAGTGAATAATGTTGTTGTAATAAATGTCTACATTATAATCGTTACACGTTTAATGGTTTCAATTTTGGTCCCTCAATATATTTGCAATGGTAACCTTCAGAATTACTTTTGTGGGTATGCATAATTCTGCAATTCCATTCCATATTCCATAAACATGGAGAACATAAATTGTGCAGTTTTAAATTGAGTTCATCTGTCCAACCCTTTATGACCTACATATAAAAAGATTGATTTTCTATAACATATGCCTAATCATCTTGGTAATAAAAGCCACACATAGTCCTAAGTAGTACTATAGCATACTGTCACATACTTAATGATACCACAAAGCCACAGAATTACCATGAAGAGGACAACTTCAACTTGACTTGCTCTCTTTCAGCATATAAAGCAATGGCCAACTTAATTAGTTTCCATAGTACCAAGTATTATGCTTTTGTGGTCATATGAAAGATAAGAATCTCATCTCTCAGTTTGCATCAATCTTATGATGAGTAGTAGATCCAGAGATACAGTTAAAAAATGGTGGGAAGTGGATTTTTATCTGCTGCATGCAGTTTCAGCTATGTTTTTAACTGTCTGTATGTCTGGTTCTGTAGCACACAATCCTAATGGAGTCTGGACGATGAGATACCTGATCTTTAAAATGACACCCAAAGTGAAGATAGTAGTGTATGAAATGCCTCTCTCCCTTTAACCTCTAAAAGTCTCTCATCTCAGCAAATAAATTACCCTTCCCACATCACTTTCACATCCCCTTGAAGGAATTTTCTTTTTGGTAAAGGAGTGAGATCATACATAAAAGAGGCAATGCTAGAAAGGATATGTCACACCCATGACTACTAGGTTATTAGTGTAAAAGCTGGTGACAGGTTCCCTTTAATGCATTTTACGTCTATCAAAACAAATGGTCTTAAAATCTTCCTGTGCCAGAGAATGGTTCTGTTTACAGCTAGAGGATTAATATCATGAAGAGTGGGAAATAAACTGGGTTATCTTCACAATGACAGCATACGGCAGTTCATACACATAAAATAGCTGCCAGATTAACCAATAAACCAGTGTCATATCTCCTAACTCCTTAATTCTCTTGAGGCTAAGCCTGCTTATAGTCAGAAGAACCACATAACATGGACAGTGGGGCACATTTACTTACCTGTCCGCTGGTGTTCACAGAAAGTGCATTGTCTGACGAAAATCCACTGTGCTGCGATTCACTAAGATCATGTGCCCGATATCCTGCATGTGTCATTTCCCCACTCAGGTCCGACAAAGTTCACCATATTTAAAGTGGTGAATGTAAGTGCATGAGCTTGTTACACAATTTGAAAGTTAAATTGCGTGCTTAATCCAAATCAGTCAGATCCTCCGACTGCCCACCCCCAATTTGTGTCGCATCCCCATTTGTGACACAATCCCAGAGCAGACACCTGTTAACTAACCGTCCAAGCTTTGCAATCCCCGAAAAAGTCATACATCAGAATTAACATCTGATTTCCAGCAAGAAAGTGGTACATTTTATAATCCCAATATTTATGAACAAAAAACAACATTTTTTATTTAAAGATTCCAAACTCTGAATTTCATGCTGAATTTATTAGTATAAATTAGTATATTATTAGAATCATTGTATCTCTCATGTACAGCAATAGCACATTTCTTATATGACCCCTTCTTGACCAGGTAGTTGGTTATATCTCATTTGCCAGGTAGATGCCCGTGATTTTATCTCATGAATTCTTCACCCATGTCACAACTTCTGCCCAGATCTACTAATACTAATGTATGGCACTTATGTGGCATCATGCTGCTCCATACACTGGAGAAAGATAGGACACGGCTAAGATAGGCTACGGCCTGGTGGGCATATGTTCGTGTAAATGCAGCATAAGTTTGAAAGAAATTGCACTAGGTCTTATTTTTGGAGGTATCTTATTTTTGGGGAAAGAGGATAACAATCAGTTCAGACCACAGTTTCAACTAATTTGGATTAAATATCTGTGGCCACCTAGAAATTGGCTTTATTGGTAGAAACTGTAATAATCTATTTTTATGATATTTTTGGATTCTTACTAATGCTACAATGTTATTTAACAGCTACTATAGGGAACAAAGTATACAATCTTAACTGCAAATATCTTTTCACATTTCCTCTATGTTAACCCCTATAACCTCTTCCTCTATAAGTTTTGTCAGGCTAGAATGTTAAAACACTAACCCTACCCCATCCTTTCTCACAGTAACCTCCACCTACAAATGAAACACACCAAGGGCAGATGCATATGTCTCCATGGAATATAAGTTGGTGTCTTATTTATTCTATTTCTACATACAATGTTTTTCAACCATAGTCACGGCTCTTGACACAATCTCTATCAGGTATATCATATGGACTAGACTGTGGCAAACACCTAGCATTGAATGCTTGTTTTAAGAGTACTACACCATTGATTTTAAGTTAAATTTTTAGTTTTAAGATCATCTTTAAAATATATCCAAGTACAAAAAAAGCATACATTAGGAACTTGTGGTTTCTTTTTTGGCATGGTACCTTTAAATGTATCACTGTTTGATATTTACAACTCCGATTTCCCCTTCTTTATGTATTGTAATACAGTTCCGGATTAGAATCAGTAAATTACCTCCATTCCAAAAGACTTTTGTAGAAGCTAAATATACTGAATTTGTCTATAGATGTGAACCACACAGGATCAATTTCTACTACCCTTTGTTTTATATTCTTTATACCTCTTTCTTAAGTTTACAGTAAGGGATCATTTGGGTACAGCTGTGTAATTATACTATAGTCTATTATAAGTCTTTGGTACAGTTCCTTCAATCAATGTACCTATTTAGGTTTGATGGGACAATTATGCTGCAGCAATGAAGACCATTAGTCATTCTTCTTTCCGTTCAGATAAAAGCTGCTGAAAATACAACTCTGTTGGTAATATCTTGGCTAGCTTTCTTCTCTTTAAATCTCCATTTGAAATCTTTGAGATGAAATAGGAAGAATAAAGAATCATATATTAATTGGAAAGAGACGTAGAAGAACAGTATGTAGTTATACCAGTTGTTAGTGATATAATGGTAACATGCTAAGTGTAGTACACAACAAAATAAAGCAATAATTTACATTCTCAGCTAGTTATGTTCTATAAGACACACATCTACAGATATTACAGTAATTGGGCCTTATATATAAAGTGTAGCAATATTGTACCAGTATCACAGAACTGATATATTCAATGTACAGTAAGCAGCAGGCATTCAGAAAATAACCTGAAACAATTTACAGAAATTACTATATGGCACTTTCAGGAGAAAATACAACATTATATTATTATTATTATTATTATTATTATTTAACAGATACAGAATTGTATTAGTATAAGTCAAATCATTTAAAAAATGTATTACATGGTATTACATAGTAAAACATTTAGATAAACAACTTTTTAGTTCACTAGTTCTACTGTGGCTGATAACCAATTAGCCATAAAATAGCAATTCTTTGGGGTTGAATAGCATTTATGTGTGTTAAGGAAGGACTGAACATTTGCTTGCTCCATCTACTAGTGTCTTTCGTTAAATGGTTTTCTATAATTGTAATGGAGAAAGTCTGCTGACATGACCTCCAACATCTACACACCAACAACACTGCTTAAAATGGATTCTATAGCAAGGTCATCACAATGATTGTTAGAAAATATGGAGCATAGCCTTGTCCAGGGAAACATTCGTTGTAACAGCAGGAGACATACAACCAATTCTAAGTAGATTTTCAATGTGTTTTAGATAGGAGGCCAAAAAGGGGCCCCCAGGGTTCAAGCTAAAATTGGTGATGAATTAAAATAGTGTTTAGATATTTGGAATGGGCAGATGCATGTGGTGCCATAAGAAAATTGACTGCTTAAAGGGAACCTGTCACCAGGAGACCCATTTTTAGCACTCCCCCAGTCCCCACAGAGCATAGTACATACACTGTCAAAATGTTTTTGTATAAAAAATAGGTTTAACAGAAAAAAAGATATGTTATATTGTACTATTCATTAGCATCTGCTGTGTGACTAGGCAGTTGCCAATAGGGTGGGGCTGGAAAGGAGCAGTCCCCCCCCCCCACCTTTGGGAAATTGCTTCTCCATGTGACCTTTTCAAATATATGAAAACACACATCACTGGGCTTAGCGACGCCCCCTTCTCCTCTCCGGGGGGGGGGGGGGGGCTGCTCCTTTCCAGCACTTCCCTATCGGCAGCTGCCTAGTCACACAGCAGATGCTAATGAAAGGTACAATATAACATATCTTTTTTTCTGTAAAACCTATTTTTTATACAAAAACACTTTGGCAGTGTATGTACTATGCTCTATGGGGGAGTGCTAAAAATGGGTCTCCTGGTGACAGGTTCCCTTTAAAGCAAACCTGTGACCAGGAATGTAATTTTTAGCTGGTGACAGATTCCAATAGTCTATGTTATGCTTATTTTAAAAAATTCCTTTGTCATCTATCCAAATCATTTCAGTAGTTCCCTAAGGCCTCTAACGCCAGCAAGATCTTGTCATATTTTAAAAGTGGTATGGACTCTCGGGATTGGAAGAGTGCATATTACCACTGTACAGGGCATTGGTTCGGCCTCACCTGGAATATGCTGTCCAGTTCTGGGCACCGGTCCTTAAAAAGGATGCCCTGGAGCTGGAGAGGGTTCAACAAAGTGCCACAAAAATGA
This sequence comes from Engystomops pustulosus, assembly GCF_040894005.1. Lineage (NCBI taxonomy): Eukaryota > Metazoa > Chordata > Amphibia > Anura > Leptodactylidae > Engystomops > Engystomops pustulosus. The sequence continues at coordinate 94,502,318 of NC_092415.1, read as the reverse complement.
TAAGGGTTATGGAGGGTCTCAGTTGGAGGAAAGATTAAAACAACTAGATTTATTTAGTCTCTAAATCAGACGACTTATAATTTAGTCTCAAAATGAGGCGACTATGATTAATTTATATGAATATATGAATTGTCCATACAAAAAATATGGGGGAGAGTTGTTCCAGGTGAAATCAAATCAAGAGGGCACTGTCTCCATCTGGAGAAAACAAGGTTTAAAAACCAGGGCTTTTTCACTGAGAACTGTCAATCTGTGGAATAGCCTGTCTCAGGCGCTATCACTGTAGGGATAACAAAGAGCTTCAAGAAGTCTAGATGACTTTTTACATCTAAAAAACATTGACGGTTATGTGATAATATAGAATTGTTTACCTTCCTCATCCAATCCGTTCCCTTCCTTTGTTGAACTTGATGGACATGTGTTTTTTTTCAACCATATAAACTATGTAGCTATGTCCGTATATTAAATACATAATTGTGAAATTGGTGCCATTCTTTTACATCATGGAGTCTGTATAGAAGTGAAAGCTTATGGCGATTTCCATTTGTATTTGCCATGTGGTGTTCTTCAGTCATTTCAACATTATTTTCATTTATGAATAGTTATATAGCAGAATTGTAAAAATGTCTACATGTCTGTGCTGCAAAGCTGAATATCTATTCTAAATGCCATTTACTTTTGTTTCAGTGACAGTGGTGCTGTTTGCTGCTCTAAGACGTCAGAGAAAGAAAGAGCCACTGATTGTTTCTAAAGAAGATATAAGAGATAACATAGTGAGCTACAATGATGAAGGTGGTGGAGAAGAAGACACTCAGGCTTTTGATATTGGTACCTTGAGGAATCCAGAAGCCATAGAGGACAACAAACTACGAAGGGATATTGTCCCAGAAACTCTGTTTTTTCCACGTCGAACTCCAGCTGCCCGAGATAACACTGATGTCCGAGATTTCATTAACCAAAGGTTGAAGGAAAACGATCTTGACCCTACAGCACCTCCCTATGACTCCTTAGCTACATATGCATATGAAGGAAATGGCTCCGTAGCAGAGTCTCTCAGCTCTTTGGAATCTGTCACTACAGATGGAGATCAGGACTATGACTACCTTAGTGACTGGGGGCCACGTTTTAAAAAACTGGCAGATATGTACAGTGGCGCAGACAGTGACAAAGACTCTTAATATATTGCCTTTTTTTGGATTTCCAGTTTTTGGAAAATTAAACAGCATTTAAAAATGAGGAGTAGCTATGTCCATGGCTCTCTATTTGGGCCATCTGCTCATCCAATTGTTTAATATCTGAAAATTGTGCAGACTTTATGTTGGAAACTTTTATAGTACAATTTATGAGCTTCCAAGAGGCTTTTTTTTCATTTGTTGTTTTGCTTTTTTTATATTACCACATTTTAGTCAGCCCTTTTTATCTAATCAGTCTTATAAACAATATGGGAGGGAGGGGAGCAATATTTGTACACAGTCTACTCGTATTAATATACCTACTGTTTCCATTGCCATAGACAGTCACGTTCTTTTGTGCACCAATAGCCCTTATACCCACTGAATGTTATATTGTTATGATGTGGGAGTTTAAAGAATAAATATTACTGGTTAGGCTATATGGCTTTCGATCTACTGCCTTTTCTTAGTACAAAAAGGATATGTGCAAATATATTCTAAAACGCAAAGGAATTTCAAGTGGATCTGACATTTAAAACTTTTTTACCTCGTTACGGTGGGAAGTATATTAGCACTCATCAATTTTGCAAGCATCACTTTTGACATTTTAGTGTCTCCTGGTTTGGAAAAGAAGACACTTGTGGACTTTTTCACATTCTGATATTTCCATAACTGAACCACTGAAGAAAAAAAAAAGATTTTCCCCCTTACTGTCTGTGAGAAGACAATACCAGCTGTCAAGTGTAAAACTTTGTGAAGTACAAAAATAGGTTGACATTGTCTCTGTTCTGAGCGTCACGGAAAGTGTTTAGTAGAATTCTATACAAGTGTAACAAGGTTCCCATAACTTCAGGAGGTTTCACATTAAAATACAAAGAAAGGCAAGAACATTATCTACCTTCTTATTGTTTTAGGTGCGATAACAGTAGAGGTTATGTAAGAAGTTTAACACTATACATGCTGTAATTTGTATACACCAAAAAATATGAGAAATTATTGCTGTATGATTTGATGTGCTCAACAGTGACACCTCTTGGACAGACATGTTATTGCAAATGTTTCAAGGACTGTGATATAAGCAATTTATACTACCATAAAGGAGACCATGGTATCTACTGATCAGTGTTAATTTCGACTATTTGGTATCATTTCAGTGTAATATTTTTGTTTAATTTAAATAATTATAAAGCTGTTGTTTTTATAGAACTTGTGCGTTTTTCTTGAAATTCAAAACAGCATTGTTCAAAGGGTTAAAAAACTTCAGATGTCTGGTGAAGTTATGTATGGTTCATTCTAAGCTTTCCTAACAGACAAACTGTACAGGAAGTATTTTTGTTTATAGCATGTAGTAGCGATCCATCATCAGCGCTTGCTGGAAGAGCAGCAGAAAGAAATGATGCTTTTAATATATGGATGGCAAACTGAAAATCTTTGGTATACACAGATACTGTATAAGATCATGAAATCAGACCAATAAAATGCTTTACGCTCCAAGCCACGCAAAGCATCTGAAGAATTGAGGATATGGATGATAAAATATTCTAGGGTTTTCCAGACAATATTGAAAAACATACACAAAAATCTGCAATCCTCCCACCTTGCAAGGAGAAAAAAATAAAATTAATTATCATTTCAACCATAAGTTTTTCCATTTAGTCAAACTATTACTTAAAGGAGTTTGGGCACTTTTCAATAAATCTCTTCTAATAGACATATACAGTATGTACCTGTGTATTTGCCTCCTTTGAAAGCTGCAGCCTTTCCCTGTTCTCAGCATCCTGCCCTCTGCATACAGACAAAGCTGCTGTCTCTGCTCCAGGACGTCCATGTGACCTCACCCTCTCCTCACAGTGCATCCACAATGATAGAGGCAGAAGAGGCAACAGCATCAGTCATACAGTCATACATGTTGCATAGCCCAGAGAAGCTTTATTTATCTCTTAATCATAGGATATGGGATAAATATATGATCACATGTAGTCTCAGCTGTTGGACCCCCTGAAATCAGTATAATGGGGGGTTGTAAGTTCCCTTTATCTGCTTAATAGCACACGGACTTCTGGGTTGCGGCAACACTGTTTACTGCTCCAGCAGTTTCATAGAAGTCATTGGAGCACAGGATAGAGCTCCGTCCTGAGCTTCATTGACTTTTATGGGACTCCTGGTCAGATAACAGGATGGACCATAACAGATATGGAAAACTTGTGATTCCCTGTTCTGTTGATTGTGGGGGGATCCAATATCTAAGATTCACTGCAATCATATATTTATTTCCTATCCTGTGTAGGGGATATGATCAATGATGCCAATCCTTTAATGTTATTATTTTGCTGGCACTTCTTCTCTACCTATGATACAAATTACCAGGTGATCCTCCTATAGGCTTTAGCTCTAACACCTATTGGGTCCAAGAACAATAAAAAAATAGTTTGAAGGCCAATATTATCAATTCCCTTGGAGTTTATATTGTATGATTTTATATGGTGGGCCCAAAGAATCCTAGTCCAAGATTGTGCTACAAGGAACCATGGGGGTCATTTATTATAGCTTTTGAACTCGAAAACTGGTAGTCGAATAGTCACAATATTGGTGTTTTCCGACACTTTCCGACACATTCGACTTGTTCTAGTGGTAAAAAATTGTGGTGCCGCTTGTGAATCCAACAGTTTTCTGGTGCTTCTATTTTTGATTAGTTTTGTAGTGCAATTTGTGGCGCAAAAAGAGAGCAGTTGAAAGCAAGTCTAGGGACTTCTAAACATCTCAGTCTGTGCGCCAATTCAATAATCCCTTGTGCCACAAACTTACATCCCACTGAAGAATATAGCATGGTTCTAGCACCTCCCTGCGCCAAAATAAATAATAAATGCCCCTCCATGCATCATGAGTCTCTAGAGGGACAATCGTTTGCTGGAAATACTGTGGTTACAAATAATACATGGTTCAATGTCATTACTAGGGTAATTACTATAATGGCTCCCAAGGGGCTTCAATCAGGCCACTCCTACCTACAGCATAGCTAGGTTCTATCTGCTTTAATGTTAGTGCATCGCTCATTCATTACAGCATTCTCCGCATTAAAGAAAAGCTAAGTGAAAAAAGCAGTTTACAGTCTCATTGCCTTGAAAATTAAAGAAAAAAAAACTGTTTTATGAACCTATAATCTCAACCTTTCCTAAACCCGCTCTTACAGTTTCATAGCACTTAATTTTTTGCTGCTGTAAATTCACTTTATTGCAGTTTTAATTAAATTGCTCAGAATATGCACTGAACATAGGATTTATATATACCAAGTGGTGGCAGCCTTCCAAGCCCCTCCAGTACATCTAATTCCATACTATAAGGTCATCTTCATATTCATGAATCAGGTTTGTATCTCTCCTACGCAGACATATCTGTGCTTGTGACACAGATTGTATAATGATACAGGTTTACGCAGCTTTCTATGAAAAATCTCTCTCTGCAGCAGGTTCTTGTAATTACATTAATATTCCTACAGACACTACTACCTGGAACAGCTTTATGTGCCACTTCATAATTTTGGGACTATTCTTTATTTTAAAGATCCTCAAAGGTAATTTATACTGTTTAAGTGAGAAGCCCAGAATATCAATGAAAAATAGAGCAATATCCTTTAGCGTTTTGTAAGTCTCCTGTAGCACATTGTGCATGATGTATACTGTGCTCAAAGTGACAAACAATTGCGCTGTTGTCAGTATATGACTTCTAGAAATTGCAATAATAAATAATGAGCCAATATTGAATAAATAACGCATAAAGCCACAGGAAGCTGGAGTCTTTGCATAGATGGAACAACAGCATTTAGTATAATCGAATATTGAGAATATACTCTTTTATTAACTGGTACAGTGTCTGTACATGTGCAGCAGAATAAAACACAGTTGATGCAGACACAATTTTTTTTTAAAACAAAACAGGTTGGCATGAAGGGGCAAAAGCTTGAAGTGGCCCAGCTTAGACTAATGCCATTGTCCTTACTGTGACTATTGTGACTTTATACAGATAAAAGCAAACAGGATCAGCACAAGGTTTGTTTTTTCATTTTTGTTTCTTCTCTGCTCTATGTATGCAAACAGACAATGGGGGGGAATTTATTCAAAAATCATTCAAAACACCAGTCTTAAAATTCCAATCTGGCTTCTTAGTAAATCCACATAGGATATCTGCCGGTTGGAACCTGTTTAGACCAGGTCTGACCTGGCGGAGCTTTTATCCATAGTCTATGCAAGTTATCTGCTGCAGACTATAGTATATAGTATAGGGACTTTGTAAATGCCTTGTCCACCACCCCCCCCCCCCCAACTATATTTTTATTAAATGAGGATTCTATTGAGTTATTATACAATTATGTTATTATATTTCAGCGTATCTGGGCATTCATTTTTCAACACACTTTTCCTAAGTCAATAGCACAAATGAACATAAGAAACTGTGTAATATATTTCAACCCCTTCCTGTTGATGCCATAGGTTAAGTATTTCCATTTTTTGCTCCCCTCCCTTAAAAATCCATAACGTTTTTATGTCTCCATGTGTTGAGACTTGTTTTCTATTTAACAAATTGTTAAATGTTGATGGTTTTTAATATTCCATGCCGTGTACTGAGAAGCAGGGGAAAAAAATCCAAATGCAGTGAAACTGACAGATAATGACGCATCTCCTTTATTATTTGGGTTATTACAATGGCAGGAATATCACATTTGAAAGGTTTATTATGTTTAAATAGATTTTAAAACAATGAATCTGAATATTCTGAAGCAAATGACTTTTTCATTAGGCAATGTATAGAGCTACGAAAGCTTTGTGTCATTTTTTTGTGGGACAAGGTGTAGTTTTCGTTGATACTACTTTGGGGACTACGACCTATTAGTACTGTTGATCGACTTACACCACTGATGACAATAGAAAATGACTCCTACTTAATACCAAACAAGAAAAAGCAGATGCAAAGTATAAAATTTAAAATTTTAGAATATAAAATTTTTATCAAATGTTCCAAGGACTATTAAAAACAATTAAAAACCCAAAACTCCCCAAAGGTAACTTGTATCAGAGCAACTACATACACTCACCGGCCACTTTATTAGGTACACCATGCTAGTAACGGGTTGGACCCCCTTTTGCCTTCAGAACTGCCTCAATTCTTCGTGGCATGGATTCAACAAGGTGCTGGAAGCATTCCTCAGAGATTTTGGTCCATATTGACATGATGGCATCACACAGTTGTCCCATATTTGTCGGCTGCACATCCATGATGCGAATCTCCCGTTCCGCCACATCCCAAAGATGCTCTATTGTATTGAGATCTGGTGACTGTGGAGGCCATTTGAGTACAGTGAACTCATTGTCATGTTCAAGAAACCAGTCTGAGATAATTCCAGCTTTATGACATGGCGCATTATCCTGCTGAAAGTAGCCATCAGATGTTGGGTACATTGTGGTCATAAAGGAATGGACATGGTCAGCAACAATACTCAGGTGGGCTGTGGCTTTGCAACGATGCTAAATTGGTACCAAGGGGGCCAAAGAGTTCCAAGAAAATATTCCCCACACCATGACACCACCACCACCAGCCTGAACCGTTGATACAAGGCAGGATGGATCCATGCTTTCATGTTGTTGACGCCAAATTCTGACCCTACCATCCGAATGTCGCAGCAGAAATCGAGACTCATCAGACCAGGCAACGTTTTTCCAATCTTCTACTGTCCAATTTCGATGAGCTTGTGCAAATTGTAGCCTCAGTTTCCTGTTCTTAGCTGAAAGGAGTGGCACCCGGTGTGGTCTTCTGCTGCTGTAGCCCATCTGCCTCAAAGTTCGACGTACTGTGCATTCAGAGATGCTCTTCTGCCTACTTTGGTTGTAACGGGTGGCGATTTGAGTCACTGTTGCCTTTCAATCAGCTTGAACCAGTCTGCCCATTCTCCTCTGACCTCTGCCATCAACAAGGCATTTCCGCCCACAGAACTGCCGCTCACTGGATGTTTTTTCTTTTTCGGACCACTCTCTGTAAACCCTAGAGATAGTTGTGCGTGAAAATCCCAGTAGATCAGCAGTTTCTGAAATACTCAGACCAGCCCTTCTGGCACCAGCAACCATGCCACGTTCAAAGGCACTCAAATCACCTTTCTTCCCCATACTGATGCTCGGTTTGAACTGCAGGAGATTGTCTTGACCATGTCTACGTGCCTAAATGCACTGAGTTGCCGCCATGTGATTGGCTGATTAGAAATTAAGTGTTAACAAGCAGTTGGACAGGTGTACCTAATAAAGTGGCTGGTGAGTGTATATGTACACTTAAAAGGTACAGAGTAAACAAGTCACATAAAGTGCAGGGACTAAGGTAGGTAAATACATAGTTAATGAATGAGTCATAGACACGTGAAAAAAAGTAGTATTCTCAGTCCCTAGCAGTGCATATAAATAGGTTGGTACATAAGAATAAAATAATGCAGTGCAATTACATAACCAGAAAAAATGGTCCTGGAGAGGGGAGTGTAAATGCCCCACGCGTGACGCCCCTGAGGATGCAAAGAAAGGTGGGAATAGAACTTGCTCTATTTTTTGTGGAATGGTCCGTCAGTTTGGCATAGCGCGCTGCATACCCCAGTCATGGGCATAAACCAATAGCAAGTAATTAGGATGCGTATTAGCCATTTAAACAATGGTTGTGTTATGATGTCTATCAGATCAATGTAAAATTAGTTTAGGGAGACCTGCATTTTCCTAGCTGCCCAGTGTCATACATTTATTTATGAAAGACTACTTAAATCACATGGTTGATTATTGGTTATTATTGTTATGTATTTTATTGTATATTACATAGGTGTGGCTGCTTTTGCTCTTCCCTGTTCATTTGCTATGCTGATCCCTTCGGTGTAGTCACATGCCATTTGTACAGCGATTAGAAGACACTCTTTACTATACTGTGTTGTGCAGTCCATATTACTTTTTTGATCTTATATCTGACAGTAGCCTGAGGGGAACAAGATTATCTTTCTATTCTAACAGAGGCACCATGATCAGAAGACATTCTATGTATTTGCTTGAATTACAGATGAGTATAATAATTTTAACCTCAATAATGAGAATATACACCGGTCACATTAGTACAAAGGTCTTTTTGCTTAAATGGAACGGGTCATCAGAAATTGACCTAGTAAACCACTAGCAGTATGTTGTCAAACAGCTGAGCAGCTTCTAGATAATGTTTCTTTTGTTTCCTGGTGTGATGGCATCATTCAGAAAATCAACTCTGAAGTGATGTGTAAATTGGTTTTATGAAGTCAAGGAGGCGGAGAGTTTAACACTGAAGTCAAGCTTTCCCTGCCTTAGAAAGCTTCCTTCACTGTAACTGATGGTCCTACATCCTGTAACATCATTGTTCAGGTTTAACTGCTTGAAAAACATACTGGTAGTGGTTTATTAGGTCAATTTCTGATGACAGGTTCCCTTTAACAATCATTAATGATGCACCTCACTTCATGTCCCTATATGCAATCTACTGTTAAGATAGTAACATGGTATATTTCTCTGGTGTGTGTACACATTAACTACTTCCCGACGTGCGCTGTAATAGTACGGTGCACATCGGGTCCGGATACATGGAGAGGGCTCACAGGCTCCATAGACGGTGTTATCCCATCGATCGCTGCTGGCGGCTTCAAAAAGATAGTGGCGCATGGGTGCCACCATCTTGGTGATGATCGTCGATCCCCATAACGTCATCGGGGACCGGCGATTGGTCGCCATGAAAGCCTTGGGTCTTCTGGAGACACGAGGCTGTCTCATTTTAATCCATTCATTACAATGTGCAATTTGTAGTATGGCAGTATATAATAGGATCAATCAGACAACCTAAGGTTAAAGTACCCTAGGGGGTCTGAAAAATAGTGAAAGTAAAAATAAAAAAAGGAATATTCAGTGGCACTTATCAGACTTATATAGCCGTCCTTATGTGCTACCACCTTAACCCTTAAACACCAAAAAGGGAAAAGAAGAATTTTTTGTAAAGGTTGATGTGTAGGTGGGCACTAATAAGGATCGGTTCCAGGTTTCTTAGTATGGTAGTTTTAATTTATACAATCCAATGACACACAGATGCATATATATATATATATATATATATATATATATATATATATATATATATATATATATACTACTTAAAGAAAGTCCAAAGCAGCACATACAAACAATAGTTGGGTGCACGCCTACAGGGGCCGGGCGTCAGGTCCACAAAGATATCCGTGTAGAAAAAAGTCAGCACTCCAGGATAAAGGTGAAAAAATGTAGTGTCCTCTTTATTGCATATCCCAAAACAGCAGCAACGTTTCGGCTCGGTGTGAGCCTTTCTCAAGCCAAGTGACAAGTGCATGCAGTGCATATATATACAGATACAGCTGAATCACATGATCTCAAACAATTAGGTCACATGATCGTGTAGTAACATCCCACTTTTGTAAACAATTCATATTATATATACATCAGTGAATACATACATAATTTCAGATTTATTAATCCATGGTTATATTTAATATACAAGGGTATGGAAAGTGCCAGTGCATTTTGTTCCGACGTGTACTGTGCAACAGATACACAAAAAGTGCCAGTATTAATTAAAAACATAAAAATGGTCCAAGCGGGCCATTGACAACTCACCACCTCAGACGCTATAAGCAGGCTGCTGAAAAAAGTTTGAAAACAGCATAATGTGGAACGCACGTGTCATACTTGTGCGTGCGCATGCGCCCCAGCAGCCGCGGCACCACTGGTTGTCAAAGCAACCCATAACGTCATCCCCAAACATAAATACAGAGACCGATGCTTGAAGCTGTTAGCAGTACATAAGACTAGCGATTAATCGCTGAGTACTAGCAGAGATAAAATTCATGTGAGTACATGTGTATATAGAGGGGGGACAAGAGGGCCGGTAATGCCCGAAGCCACTAAGGGCATGGTATGAGGCATGTGCATGGTGTGTGTTACACCCTAAACAAGGGCGAAAACCCACACCAGTGGAGTGTCCGTAGTACCCAGTTGTCAAATCAACAGCCGAGGCACTGTCATGGCACTCCATGCACCGCCGTCATCCACCATGCATAAAAATGCACATAGTTTCCCCTAAAGCACAACATACAGATGGTCCATAAAGGACAGACAGCAAGATTGACAGCTTCAAAGGTCTGTGTGGGAAGTGCTGACGAGCATGATAGACGTGGTGACAAAAAAATGCTTGAGCGATAGAGATGGTGGTTGTCCATAGGTTGGCTTCAAAAATTCATATAATCTGCAAAAAAAAAAGAAAAAAAGAACATAAGTGGGTGTCATAGAGAAAGCACTGTGTCACTCATGTCTACAATCTGATGAAAAGGAGCAGAACCCCTGGGTATGGACACCCTGTTCCCCACAGTCCTATATGCCACTTAGTTTAAAATCGACATTTAAGCCTTTAGGTTTAAGGGTATCCAGGGTGAAAATCCACTGTAACTCCCGTTTTTTGAGGAGCCGTTCCCTATCACCTCCACTCCGGGGTAGTGGTATGTGGTCTATTAATTGAAATCTAAGATGTTTCTCCAAGTGGCCTGCTTCAAAAAAATGTTTAGAGACTGGGAGGTCTTTTCTTTTTGCACGGATGGTATATCTGTGTTTATTAAATGAACTCCAGAGTTGTCTCCCCTACATAGAAGCGGCCACAAGGGCAACTCAATAGGTAGATTACATACGTGCTATTGCATGTAAGATAATGTTTAATTTGGTGTTCCATGCCATCGCATAAGAAATATGACCCTTTGTTCATCTGCTTGCAGTTGATGCAGTTATGACACGGGAATGATCCCTTTCTGGGCTTTCCAAATATACCTGTTTGCCTGCTTGTTTTTAAAGGGCCTATGTCTGCTCTTACCACTCGGTCGCAGATACATTGAGATTTGCGATAGGAGAAAAGCGGAGGGTTTTGAAATTCAGGGACTGGAACATTACCCATGGAAAGTTTAGACCAATTCATTGTAGGTGGATACAAAAGGCAATCTATTTAGGCTCTGTTTAGTAGTCTTAGGAGTCAATAGGTCCTTCCTATCTATCATACTAGTTTTAGCCAAATTTTTTTTCTACACATATACACTGAATGGCCACTTTATTAGGTACACCTGTCCAACTGCTTGTTAACACTTAATTTCTAATCAGCCAATCACATGGCAGCAACTCAGTGCATTTAGGCATGTAGACATGGTCAAGACAATCTCCTGCAGTTCAAACCGAGCATCAGTATGGGGAAGAAAGGTGATTTGAGTGCCTTTGAACATGGCATGGTTGCTGGTGCCAGAAGGGCTGGTCTGAGTATTTCAGAAACTACTGATCTACTGGGATTTTCACGCACAACCATCTCTAGGGTGTACAGAGAATGGTCCTTAAAAGAAAAAACATCCAGTGAGCGGCAGTTCTGTGGGCGGAAATGCCTTGTTGATGGCAGAGGTCAGAGGAGAATGGGCAGACTGGTTCGAGCTGATAGAAAGGCAACAGTGACTCAAATCGCCACCCGTTACAACCAAGGTAGGCAGAAGAGCATCTCTGAACGCACAGTACGTCGAACTTTGAGGCAGATGGGCTACAGCAGCAGAAGACCACACCGGGTGCCACTCCTTTCAGCTAAGAACAGGAAACTGAGGCTACAATTTGCACAAGCTCATCGAAATTGGACAGTAGAAGATTGGAAAAACGTTGCCTGGTCTGATGAGTCTCGATTTCTGCTGCGACATTCGGATGGTAGTGTGGTAGGGTCAGAATTTGGCGTCAACAACATGAAAGCATGGATCCATCCTGCCTTGTATCAACGGTTCAGGCTGGTGGTGTCATGGTGTGGGGAATATTTTCTTGGCACTCTTTGGGCCCCTTGGTACCAAATGAGCATTGTTGCAACGCCACAGCCTACCTGAGTATTGTTGCTGACCATGTTCATTCCTTTATGACCACAATGTACCCAACATCTGATGGCTACTTTCAGCAGGATAATGCGCCATGTCATAAAGCTGGAATCATCTCAGACTGGTTTCTTGAACATGACAATAAGTTCACTGTACTCAAATGGCCTCCACAGTCACCAGATCTCAATCCAATAGAGCATCTTTGTGGTGGAACGGTAGATTCGCATCATGGATGTGCAGCCGACAAATCTGCGGCAACTGTGTGATGCCATCATGTCAATATGGACCAAAATCTCTGAGGAATGCTTCCAGCACCTTGTTGAATCTATGCCACAAAGAATTGAGGCAGTTCTGAAGGCAAAAGGGGGCCCAAACCGTTACTAGCATGGTGTACCTAATAAAGTGGCCGGTGAGTGTATATATATATATATATATATATATATATATATATATATATATATATATATATATATATATATATAAAAAACTAGACCTACAGACGTCTGCAAAAAATTGTCTTATAACAAAAAACATCTATCTTAAAATAATTCTAGCTTGCTCTTGTATTATATCAAGGTTTTTCCGTGTCGGAGGACAGTAGGACAACTTAAAAAGACAGCTCTCACAGCAAGAGACCTGCAGCGGAACATTCCTTGCCACAAACTCCATTGCTTGGGATGGACGCATCCCACTGTTTGTAACAAATACTCACCGCGATTTAGTGCAAGAAGAGCCATCAAGCTGCGAGGAAAGGAGACAAGACAGCCAAAAATCGTGTCATCTGGTGAAAGGCCCTCAGCTGGCGTCTCGAAACGCTATTGCGTAACACACGTGGCGGTGGAGACAACAGAGAGAATACTACCTACACGGCGTCCTACTGTCCTCCGACATGGAAAAACCTTGATATAATACAAGAGCAAGCTAGAATCAACTAACCGTGAGTGCCTGACCATATTAACGATATTTGCTATTTGTCTCAGGTCGATTCTATTTATAGTAACATATACTGCAGGTATAGGGCCCTATATCCTGCCAGTTATAGAGGATACCTCCTGGATACTCATCTTTTTTCATATGATATATTAACTTTTTAATAAAAAAAAATTTCTTTTTTTCATTTTTTATACCTCATTATATAAAAAACCACACATATCCCTATGACGTATCTTTAGACTGCTGGAACTTTCTATTTTAAGATAGATGTTTTTTGTTATAAGACCATTTTTTGCAGACATCTGTAGGTCTAGTTTTTTTATATTTATATATATATATATATATATATATATATATATATATATACACATCTGTGTGTCATTGGATTGTATAAATTAAAACTACCATACTAAGAAACCTGGAACCGATCCTTATTAGTGCCTCCTTAATCCTTAAAATTGGCCCCCCCTTCCATAGAACTAATATAAATATAAATAAACAGTAAAAATCATAAACATATTAGTTATAGCGATGTCAGAAAATGCCATATCTATTAAAATATTATAACCCCGTAACGAAAAATAGTGCCCAAAGTCGAAAATAGCATTTTTTTGCCTTTTTGAAAATATAAAATTTTTATAAAAAGTGACCAAAAGGTTGTACAGTCCTAAAAATGGCAGCATTGAAAAAGTCATCAACAGTCGCATACAATGACACCACCCACAGATCCATACACTATGAAAAAGTTACTAGCGCCAGAAGATGGCAAAATAAAAAAAATATGTTTTGTACAGGTGGTGTTAATTTTTGTAAATGTATGAAAACAATATAAAACCAATACAAATTTGGTATCCACGTTATCGTGCCGACCAAAAGAATAAAGTAGATATGTCATTTGGGGAGCACAGTGAAAGCCGTAAAATCGAAGCCCACAAGAAAACGTTGCAAATGCGTTTTTTCACCATTTTCAATGCATTTGGATTTTTTTCCCACTTCCCAGTACACGGCATGGAATATTCAATACCATCACTATGAAGTGCAATTTGAAGTGCAGATGTTAACCCCTTACAAGCATGACCGCGGCGTGTAAGGTGTTTGCGCTATGGATTGGATCCCCCGCGCCGCTTACCGGGGGATCAGATCCTCTTCTGGGCAGCTCCGAGGACTGCCAAGTGCCCCGGAGCTGCCCGATCTCTCTGGCAGCATGCATGCTCAGACAGTTTACACTGCTCTACAATAAAATAGTATTGTAGAGCAGTGTATTGAACTTGAACCAGCGATCAGGGCATCACGGGTTCAAGTTCAAGTAAGTATAAGTAAAAAAAAGTGAAAAACACTAAAGTTAACACATAAGAATTAGAGATGAGCGAGCACTAAAATGCTCGGGTACTCGTTATTCGAGACGAACTTTTCCCGATGCTCGAGTGCTCGTTTCGAGTAACGAGCCCCATTGAAGTCAATGGGAGACTCGAGCATTTTTCAAGGGGACCAAGGCTCTGCACAGGGAAGCTTGGCCAAACACCTGGGAACCTCAGAAAAGGATGGAAACACCACGGAAATGGACAGGAAACAGCAGGGGCAGCATGCATGGATGCCTCTGAGGCTGCTTAAATGCACCATTATGCCAAAATTATGGGCAACAGCATGGCCATGACAGAGTGACAGAATGAAGCTAGATAGCATGTAAAACATCCAATAATTGACCCTGACACTATAGGGGACGGCATGCAGAGGCAGCGGCAGCAGCGGAAGGCTAGAGAGTGGCATGGCGACATACCCTAAATGGACTCAGGCTTCAAACCAATGGGTAGCAGAGAGGAACCAAAGGAGGTGAAGCAAGAAGCGCTCAAATAATATTGGTACATGATAAAAGTTTGCCAGTATATTTTGTGGATTACACAGCAGGGTGGCGACAAAGTTAACATGGAAGCCATGAAAACAATCCAAAATTCTGCCTGACACAGCTCGTTTGATAAGGGGACGATGTATGGAGGCAGTGAACTAGTAGTAGATTAAAGGTGCTGCAGTTAAAACTATGTTAGTTGGTTCTTGGCATGGAGCTGGCGCTCCGCTGCCAGGCGAGCTTTCGCCAATCCAAGCCCCTGTCTCTAGGCTACTCCCCAAACAGCACTTCTAAAAACCTTTCGGATAAGATCAAGTGTAGTAGCGTTCTTATAAGTTTGGGATATGGCGGGTGAGGGGAATGTAAACATCTGCGCAAGAAGCGCTGAAATAATATCCGTAAATGAAAAAAGTTTTCCAGTATATTTTGTGGCTTACACAGCAGGGTGGCGACAAAGTTAACAAGTTTGATGTGGAATGCCCTGCAATAGCTCTTGGGCGGTGTGCCTTTTATCACCTAGGCTCAGCAGTTTGAGCACCGCCTGCTGTCGCTTAGCAACGGCACTGCTGCTGTGCCTAGAGCTACCGACTGATGGCGCCATGCCCACGGATGGTAATTCGGAGGAGGAGGAGGTGGAGGAGGGGTGGGAGGATTTGGGGGTATAGTAGGCCTTTGAGACCTGGACCGAGGTAGGCCCCGCAATCCTCTGCGTCGGCAGTATATGACCAGCCCCAGGGTCAGACTCGGTCCCAGCCTGCACCAAGTTAAGTGTAGTAGCGTTCTTATAAGTTTGGGATATGGCGGGTGAGGGGAATGTAAACAGATGCGCAAGAAGCGCATGATGCGCATGGAGCTGGCGCTCCGCTGCTAGGCGAGCTTTCGTCAATCCAAGCCCCTGTCTCTAGGCTACTCCCCAAACAGCACTTCTAAGAACCTTTTGTATAAGATCAAGTGTAGCAGCGTTCTTATAAGTTTAGGATATGGCGGGTGAGGGGAATGTAAACAGATGCGCAAGAAGCGCATGATGCGCATGGAGCTGGCGCTCCGCTGCTAGGCGAGCTTTCGCCAATCCAAGCCCCTGTCTCTAGGCTACTCCCCAAACAGCACTTCTAAGAACCTTTTGTATAAGATCAAGTGTAGTAGCGTTCTTATAAGTTTAGGATATGGCGGGTGAGGGGAATGTAAACAGATGCGCAAGAAGCGCATGATGCGCATGGAGCTGGCGCTCCGCTGCTAGGCGAGCTTTCGCCAATCCAAGCCCCTGTCTCTAGGCTACTCCCCAAACAGCACTTCTAAGAACCTTTTGTATAAGATCAAGTGTAGTAGCGTTCTTATAAGTTTAGGATATGGCGGGTGAGGGGAATGTAAACAGATGCGCAAGAAGCGCTGAAATAATATCCGTAAATGGTAAAAGTTTGCCAGTGTATTTTGTGGATAACACAGCAGGGTGGCGACAAAGTTAACAACTTTGATGTGGAATCCATGAAAACAACCCAAATTTCGGCCTGACAAACCTCGTTTGATAAAGGGACGATGTATGGAGGCAGCTATATGGACGACTTTTGGAGGTAGCAATGGAGACAACGTGTGGAGGCTGCTATGGAGACAATTCAATTTGGATAGTGCCTGTATGTGGCAGTCCAAAAAATTTTTCAAACCAGAGGAGCAGGTAGGTGGCCCTCCAGAAAAATGGAATAGATTGAGTGCCTGTATGTGGCAGTCCAAAAAATTTTTCAAACCAGAGGAGCAGGTAGGTGGCCCTCCAGAAAAATGGAATAGATTGAGTGCCTGTATGTGGCAGTCCAAAAAAGTTTTTAAACCAGAGGAGCAGGTAGGTGGCCCTCCAGAAAAATGGAATAGATTGAGTGCCTGTATGTGGCAGTCCAAAAAATTTTTCAAACCAGAGGAGCAGGTAGGTGGCCCTCCAGAAAAATGGAATAGATTGAGTGCCTGTATGTGGCAGTCCCAAAAAATTGTTTAAAACAGAGGACCGGAAAGGTGGCCCTCCAGAAAAATTGAATAGATTGAGTGCCTGTATGTGGCACTCCCAAAAATTGTTTAAAACAGAGGACCGTGTCGGTGGCCCTCCAGAAATATTAAATGCATAAAGTACTATACCTAGAGCCAGTGGGCCCTGTCAAAAAACAGCCAGTTTCCTCTGCTTTACTGTAGAAAGAGGAGGAGAAGGAGGAAAATGAGGAGGAGGAGGAGTGGATAAATTATTCAGGTTGAGCTTCCTTCACCTGCTGGAAATTTGAAATTAGGAGAAATCCATGCTTTATTCATCTTGATAAGCGTCAGCCTGTCAGCGCTGTGAGTCGACAGGCGTGTACGCTTATCGGTGATGATGCCACCAGCTGCACTGAAAACCCGCTCTGACAAGACGCTAGCGGCAGGGCAGGCAAGAACCTCCAAGGCGTAGAGCGCCAGTTCGTGCCACATGTCCAGCTTTGAAACCCAGTAGTTGTAGGGAGCTGTGTGATCATTTAGGACGATGGTATGGTCAGCTACGTACTCCCTCACCATCTTTCTGTAAAGATCAGCCCTACTCTGCCGAGACTGGGGACAGGTGACAGTGTCTTGCTGGGGTGACATAAAGCTGGCAAAAGCCTTGTAAAGCGTACCCTTGCCAGTGCTGGACAAGCTGCCTGCTCGCCTACTCTCCCTCGCTACTTGTCCCGCAGAACTACGCACTCTGCCGCTAGCGCTGTCAGAAGGGAAATACTGTTTCAGCTTGTGCACCAGGGCCTGCTGGTATTCATGCATTCTCACACTCCTTTCCTCTCCAGGGATGAGAGTGGAAAGATTTTGCTTGTACCGTGGGTCCAGGAGAGTGAACACCCAGTAATCGGTGCTGGAATAAATTCTTTGAACGCGAGGGTCACGGGATAGGCAGCCTAGCATGAAATCTGCCATATGCGCCAGAGTACCAACGCGTAAGAATTCACTCCCCTCACTGGCCTGACTGTCCATTTCCTCCTCCTCCAACTCCTCCAACTCCTCTTCTTCTGCCCATACACGCTCAACAGTGTAGGACTCAACAATGGTCCCCTCTTGTGTCTCGCCAACATTCTCCTCCTCTTCCTCCTCATCCTCCTCCACCTCCACCTCCTCCGATATGCGCTGAGAAACAGACCTAAGGGTGCTTTGGCTATCAACAAGGGAATCTTCTTCCCCTGTCTCTTGTGAGGAGCGCAAAGCTTCCGACTTCATGCTGACCAGAGAGTTTTTCAACAGGCCAAGCAGCGGGATGGTGAGGCTGATGATGGCGGCATCGCCACTGACCATCTGTGTTGACTCCTCAAAGTTACTCAGCACCTGACAGATATCAGACATCCACGTCCACTCCTCATTGTAGACTTGAGGAAGCTGACTGACATGACTACCAGTTCTGGTGGAAGTTGACATCTGGCAGTCTACAATCGCTCGGCGCTGCTGGTAAACTCTGGATAACATGGTCAGTGTTGAATTCCACCTCGTGGGCACGTCGCACAACAGTCGGTGAGCGGGCAGTTGGAGGCGGCGCTGCGCTGCCTTGAGAGTGGCAGCATCTGTGCTGGACTTCCTGAAATGCGCACAGATGCGGCGCACCTTCGTGAGCAAATCAGACAGATTGGGGTATGTCTTGAGGAAACGCTGAACTATCAGATTTAACACATGGGCCAGGCATGGCACATGTGTCAGTCTGCCGAGTTGCAGAGCCGCCACCAGGTTACGGCCGTTGTCACACACAACCATGCCTGGCTTCAGGTTCAGCGGTGCCAGCCACAGATCAGTCTGCGCCGTGATGCCCTGTAATAGTTCTTGGGCGGTGTGCCTTTTATCGCCTAGGCTCAGCAGTTTGAGCACCGCCTGCTGTCGCTTAGCGACGGCACTGCTGCTGTGCCTAGAGCTACCGACTGATGGCGCCATGCCCACGGATGGTCGTTCGGAGGAGGAGGTGGAGGAGGGGTGGGAGGAGGAGGAGGCATAGTAGGCCTCAAACACCTGGACCGAGGTAGGCCCCGCAATCCTCGGCGTCGGCAGTATATGACCAGCCGCAGGGTCACACTCGGTCCCAGCCTCCACCAAGTTAACCCAATGTGCCGTCAGAGATATATAGTGGCCCTGCCCGGCAGCACTCGTCCACGTGTCCGTGGTCAGGTGGACCTTGTCAGAAACGGCTTTGGTCAGGGCACGGATTATGTTGTCTGACACGTGCTGGTGCAGGGCTGGGACGGCACATCGGGAAAAGTAGTGGCGGCTGGGGACCGAATACCGAGGGGCGGCCGCTGCCATGAGGCTGCGAAAGGCCTCGGTCTCTACTAGCCTATAGGGCAGCATCTCCAGGCTTAGCAATCTGGAAATGTGCACATTAAGGGCTTGGGCATGCGGGTGGGTTGCACTATATTTGCGTTTCCGCTCCAGCGTCTGGGGTATTGAGAGCTGAACGCTGGTGGATGCTGTGGAGGATCGTGGAGGTGACGATGGGGTTTTTGTGGCAGGGTCCTGGGCAGGGGGCTGACTATCAGCTGACACAGGGGAAGGAGCAGTGGTGTGCACGGCCGGAGGTGAACGCGCTTGTTGCCACTGAGTGGGGTGTTTAGCATTCATATGCCTGCGCATACTGGTGGTAGTTAAGCTAGTAGTGGTGGAACCCCTGCTGATCCTGGTTTGGCAAATGTGGCACACCACAGTCCGTCGGTCATCCGGTGTTTCCTTAAAGAACCTCCAGACTTCTGAAAATCTAGCCCTCGCCGCAGGAGCCCTCGCCACGGGAGCTTCACTAGTTGACACATTTGGCGCTGATGCACCAGCTCTGGCCCTGCCTCTCCGTCTGGCCCCACCACTGCCTCTTCCAACCTGTTCTGGTCGAGGACTCTCCTCCGTCTCAGAAGCACTGTGTTCACCCGGCCTCTCAACCCAGCTTGGGTCTGTCACCTCATCATCCTCCGATCCCTCAGTCTGCTCCCCCCTCGGACTTCCTGCCCTGACAACAACTTCCCCACTGTCTGACAACCGTGTCTCCTCATCGTCGGACACCTCTTTACACACTTCTTCCACTACGTCAACAAGGTCATCATCACCCACAGACTGCGACTGGTGGAAAACCTGGGCATCGGAAAATTGCTCATCAGCAACCGGACAAGTGGTTTGTGACTGTGGGAAGGGTCCAGAAAACAGTTCCTCAGAGTATGCCGGTTCAAATGGCAAATTTTGCTGGGAGGGGGCAGACTGGGGGGGAGGAGGCTGAGGTGCAGGAGCTGGAGGAGTGCCGATTTCGGTGACATGGGTGGACTGCGTGGAAGACTGACTGGTGGACAAATTGCTCGAAGCATTGTCGGCAATCCACGACATCACCTGTTCGCACTGTTCTGGCCTCAACAGTGCTCTACCACGAGTCCCAGTAACTTCAGACATGAACCTAGGGAGTGTAGCTCTGCGGCGTTCCCCTGCTCCCTCATAAGCAGGTGGTGTCTCACCCCGCCCAGGACCACGGCCTCTGACCCCTGCAGTAGTTGGACGCCCACGTCCCCGCCCTCGTCCTCTACCCCTAGCCCTCGGGTTAAACATTTTGAAAATGAGAGTTATAACTTGAATTTTTTTTTTAACTTTTTTTTTTTTTTGTTTTTTTGTTTTTTTGTGTTTATTAGTTTTTAAAACCAAACGATGCTATCCTATTGCTATGGCTATTTTCTAGCCAAGTATTACAGCACACTACTATGCCAGATGAGATGACGCTGAGTTATGAAAAAAATAAACGTAAAATAAAAAAGGAAATGGCAGACTGTGCCTAGTTGAAATACAACCCCGGGCCCTAATAAATTTTCCCACTTCGGTCTTTGCGATGGATATGTGCGTCACTAAAACACAGTGGTCGCAAGTCTGACTCCAAATTGCTCCCAATTTGATAGTAGATGCACTGCAGCAAGTACAGCCACCAGCAGATCAACCAGAAATCAAATATATCTAACGCTACTGTAGGCGTAATTAAGACGTTTGTATTCTCCTATGGCTATTTTCTAGCCAAGTATTACAGCACACTACTATGCCAGATGAGATGACGCTGAGTTATGAAAAAAATAAACGTAAAATAAAAAGAAACTGGCAGACTGTGCCTAATTGAAATACAACCCCGGGCCCTAATAAATTTTCCCACTTCGGTCTTTGCGATGGATATGTGCGTCACTAAAACACAGTGGTCGCAAGTCTGACTCCAAATTGCTCCCAATTTGATAGTAGATGCACTGCAGCAAGTACAGCCACCAGCAGATCAACCAGAAATCAAATATATATAACGCTACTGTAGGCGTAATTAAGACGTTTGTATTCTCCTATGGCTATTTTCTAGCCAAGTATTACAGCACACTACTATGCCAGATGAGATGACGCTGAGTTATGAAAAAAATAAACGTAAAATAAAAAGAAACTGGCAGACTCTGCCTAATTGAAATACAACCCCGGGCCCTAATAAATTTTCCCACTTCGGTCTTTGCGATGGATATGTGCGTCACTAAAACACAGTGGTCGCAAGTCTGACTCCAAATTGCTCCCAATTTGATAGTAGATGCACTGCAGCAAGTACAGCCACCAGCAGATCAACCAGAAATCAAATATATATAACGCTACTGTAGGCGTAATTAAGACGTTTGTATTCTCCTATGGCTATTTTCTAGCCAAGTATTACAGCACACTACTATGCCAGATGAGATGACGCTGAGTTATGAAAAAAATAAACGTAAAATTAAAAGAAACTGGCAGACTCTGCCTAATTGAAATACAACCCCGGGCCCTAATAAATTTTCCCACTTCGGTCTTTGCGATGGATATGTGCGTCACCAAAACACAGTGGTCGCAAGTCTGACTCCAAATTGCTCCCAATTTGATAGTAGATGCACTGCAGCAAGTACAGCCACCAGCAGATCAACCAGAAATCAAATATATATAACGCTACTGTAGGCGTAATTAAGACGTTTGTATTCTCCTATGGCTATTTTCTAGCCAAGTATTACAGCACACTACTATGCCAGATGAGATGACGCTGAGTTATGAAAAAAATAAACGTAAAATTAAAAGAAACTGGCAGACTCTGCCTAATTCTACTCAAACCCCTAATAAATTTTCCCACTTTGGTGTTTGAGGTGGATATGTGTGTCACTAAGAGCTAAACACAACGGTAGCAAGTCCCCCTGCTAATTCCTCACAATATGGTACTAGCTGCAAATAAAAAAAAAAAAAAGTATAACGTTATTGTAGCCCTAAGAAGGGCTGTTGGGTTCTTTAAGAATCACTCCTGCCTAACAGTAAGCTAATAGAACACCCTAACGCTTTCCCTGAGCAGCAGCAGCTCTCTCCCTAGCGGCATCCAGACAGAGAATGATCCGAGCAGCGCGGGCAGCGGCTAGTCTATCCCAGGGTCACCTGATCTGGCCAGCCAACCACTGCTATCTACGTGTAAGGGTACCACGTCATGCTGGGTGGAGTGCAGAGTCTCCTGGCTTGTGATTGGCTCTGTTTCTGGCCGCCAAAAAGCAAAACGGCGGGAGCTGCCATTTTCTCGAGCGGGCGAAATACTCGTCCGAGCAACGAGCAGTTACGAGTACGCTAATGCTCGATCGAGCATCAAGCTCGGACGAGTATGTTCGCTCATCTCTAATAAGAATAAATAAAAAATAAATACATTAAAATATAAGCCCCTAAAATGTTACTTTCCCATAGTATCTTAGTATATAAGGCTGGAAGGAGACGCAAGTCCATCAAGTCCAACTTTTAAGAATTAAATAAATGTTTTATCCCCATAACCCGTGATATTTTTTCTCTCCAGAAAGTCATCCAGGCCTCTCTTGAACATGTACATAGAGTCCGCCATAACAACCTCCTGCGGCAGAGAGTTCCACAGTCTCACTGCTCTTACAGTAAAGAACCTTTGTCTATGGTGATGGTAAAATCGCCTCTCCTCTAGGCGTAGAGGATGTCCCCTTGTCCTGGTCACAGGCCGAGGTATAAAAAGATCTTTGGAGAGATCCTTGTACTGTCCGTTCAGGTATTTGTACATTGTAATGAGGTCTCCCCTCAGTCGTCTTTTTTCTAAACTGAATAATCCCAAATTTTTTAATCTGTCAGTGTATTCTAGTTCCCCCATTCCCCTAATAATCCTGGTTGCTCTCCTCTGCACCCGTTCCAGCTCTACTATATCCTTTTTATACACTGGTGCCCAAAACTGTACACAATATTCCATGTGTGGTCTGACCAGGGATTTGTATAAGGGCAAAACTATGTCTTTATTTTATTTGCTTTAGCAGCAGCCGCCTGGCTCTGGTCACTAAAATTAAGTTTACCATCCACCAATACCCCCAAGTCCTTTTCAGCTTCAGTTTTACTAAGTAATTGACCGTTTAGTACATAATTATACTTTTTGTTTCCATGGCCCAAGTGCATAACTTTACATTTATCTACATTAAACCTCATCAATCATTTCTCTGCCCATCCCTCAAGCTTCCACAAATCCCTCTGTAATGCTAAACTATCGACCTCAGTATTTATTACTTTACACAACTTAGTATCATCTGCAAATATTGAAACTTGACTGTGTAAACCCACTACAAGGTCATTAATAAAAATATTAAAAAGAAGTGGCCCCAATACTGACCCCTGTGGCACTCCACTGGTAACATCAACCCAATCTGAGAATGTGCCATTAATGACCACCCTCTGTTTTCTATCACTAAGCCAATTACTTACCCAAATACACAGATTTTCTCCTATTCCCAGCAGTCTCATTTTATATACCAACCTTTTATGTGGCACGGTGTCAAATGCCTTTGAAAAGTCCAGATATACAACATCCACAGCGTCCCCCAGATCCAGTCTTGAACTTACCTCCTCGTAGAAACCAATCAGATTAGTCTGACAGGACCGATCTCTCATAAACCCATGCTGACGCCGCGTTATAAGGTTGTGCACAGTGAGATACTCCAGGATAGCATCTCTAATAAACCCCTCAAATATTTTCCCCACCACAGCAGTTAGACTCACGGGTCTGTAGTTTCCAGGATCGCTATTTGATCCTTTTTTGTATATTGGTACCACATTTGCTATGCGCCATTCCTGTGGAACATAACCAGTCCTCAGTGAATCTTCAAATATTAAAAATAACGGTTTGTCTATCACCGTACATAATTCATGCAGAACCCGAGGGTGTATGCCATCTGGCCCAGGTGATTTATCTATCTTAGTGGTTGCGAGGCGGCGCCGTACCTCTTCCTGGGTTAAACTGTTGACATTATAAAAAGAATTAACATTATTCCTCATTGTGTCTTCCACCAGGGGATTTTCCTGGGTAAAGACAGTTGAGAAGGCGACATTCAGTAGATTGGCCCTTTCCTCATCTCCTTCCACCATGACCCCCATGTTATTTCTAAGGGGACCCACACTCTCTGTTTTTATTTTCTTATCATTTATATACTTGAAAAATAATTTGGGATTATTTTTGCTCTCCCTGGTAATATTTCTCTCAGTCTCTATTTTTACGGCCTTTATCCGCTTTTTACAGGATTTATTTTTCTCTCTATAATCCTCTCGCTTTATCTTTCTCACTTATTGCTTTCCTTACAAGACTAGTTAGCCACATAGGGTTTTTCTTGTTCCTTTTATGCTTTTTCCCATAAGGTATGTGTTTCTCACAGGATTTTTTCAGAATATATGAGAAAAAGTCCCATTTTTTTGGGGGGGGGCTTTTGTTTTGAGAACATTATCCCAGTCTATGCCTTTAAGGTCTTCCCTTAGTTGCTGAAAATTTGCCCTCCTGAAGTTTAGAGTGTTGGTTGCCCCTTCACTAACGTTCTTAGTAAAGTATAATACAAAATCAATGATATTATGATCACTATTCCCCAGGTTCCCCCCAACCTGTAGTTTTGATACCCTATCAGGTCTGTTGGTAAGGATAAGGTCCAGCAGTGCCCCCCCTCTTGTTGGCTCCATGACTAGTTGCGACAGGTAATTGTCTTTTGTTGTTGACAAGAACCTGCTGCCTTTGAAGGACCTGCAGGTTTCTGCCCCCCAGTCAATATCTGGGTAATTGAAGTCCCCCATGATAAGTACTTCACCTTGCTTTGAAGCCGCATCCATTTCACTTATCAGCATTTCCTCTGCTGCCTCCATTATATTTGGAGCCTTATAACAAACCCCTAGTAATATTTTATTATTCTTTTTCCCTCCTCTTATCTCAACCCATAGGGACTCCACATTTGTGTTACTGATGTCATCTCGCAGGACGGGCTTGAGGCAAGAATTCACATATAAACAAACCCTTTTTTATTTATACGATCCTTTCTAAAAAGACTATAACCATCTATAGTAACAGCCCAGTCATAGCTACTGTCCAGCCATGTCTCGCTGATACCCACTATATCATATTTCCGCTCCAACATCAAGAGTTCCAGTTCCTCCATTTTGTTTGTGAGGCTTCTGGCATTTGTGTACATACACTTTATATGGTTTTCCCTGTCCGTATTCCTTTTGTCCTTATTCCCCAATCTCATTCCAGCCCCCCTTCCTCCCCCATGGACTATGACTCTTCCCAGCTCTCTATGTACACTGTCGATTTGCACTGCACAAGTGTAGTTGCCCTCCCCCCAGGTCTCTAGTTTAAACACTCCTCCAACCTTCTAGCCATTTTTCCCCTAAAACAGCGGCCCCCTCCCCACTGAGGTGCAGCCCATCCCTACTGTAGAGCCTGTAGCCGACAGAAAAGTCAGTCCAGTTCTCCATGAACCCAAAACCCTCCTTCCTACACCAACTTTTGAGCCACTTATTTACCTCCTTGATCTCCCGCTGCCTTTCTGGTGTGGCACGTGGTACAGGCAGTATTTCGGAGAAAATTACCTGATATCCCCCTCATCCGCCAGCCTGGCAAACTTATTGGGGTGTACCAGATCAGGACTAGACTCCCTATAACTCTTCCCTCTACCCCGCCTTCTACATGTTACCCAACTAGCTGCCCCCTCACTCTGCACCTCCATACTTCCCTCCCCACACCCATCTTCCCCAGAGAGTTTGTGTTCCAGGAGCAGCAAACTTCGTTCCATATTATCAATTGCCTGCAGCCTTGAAATTTGCTCATTTAGATCCAGAATCTGGGCTTCCAGATGAGCAATTTTCACACATCCCACACAGCAGTATTCCCCCTCGAACGGCTGTTCAAGGAAAGCATACATGGCACAGGATGTACACTGTGTAGCAATGCCACTTATGGAGTCCATTATTCTAATGGGGATTACAATAGAAATATGCACAGAAAGAAGAATTTACAGTCAAAGTAACACAAAACACAGAAGTTACCTGCTAAAGCCCCTCAAACTTAAGTCCCTTAAACCTAAGTCACACTTAAGACACTGCACACACTTCGGATCAATGCACACTCGCCGCCAAGCTCGTACACTCGCTTTTCTGATGCTTTTTTTAAAGGTTATCTGCCACAAAAATCTGCAGAGCTCACTGCAACAAGATCTGGCTGCAAACCACTATAACACAAAAACACTTAATAAAGTATAAAAAACCCGAAAACACAAAAAAACCCCCGCATATTTGGTATTGCTGCGTCCGTAACAATCTATATAATAAAACAGAATCATTACTGGACCCGCACGGTAAACGCCGGAGAAAAAAAACGCAACAATGTTCCGAAAAAAGATTATTTTTAATTAATACCCTTTAAAAAATGCTCTAAAAAGTGAGTTAAAAAATGGTATGCACTCTAAAATAAGCCCACTAAAAAGAACAACTCTTTACGCAAAAAATAAGCCCCTATCCAGATTTGTCAGCTGAAAAATAAAAAAGTTCTGCATATGAAAAGATGTTGATGCTAAAATGAACAAGATTTTCTCCAAATTAGTTTTTATTCAGTAGAATTGAATAAAATACACAAAACCCTTACATATTTGGTATCCCTGCGTCTGAACCAATCTGCATAAAAAAAGAATCGTTATTAGATCCGCAAAGTGAACCCCGTAAAAAAAAAAAAGCTCCAAAAAAAGATAATTTTCAATTAATACCCTATAAAAAATGCTCTAAAACGTGATTTAAAAAATGTTATGCACTCTAAGATAAGACCACTAAAAAGAACAATCCTTCTCGCAAAAAATAAGCCCTTAAAAAGATTTGTGAAGCGAAAAATAAAAAAGTTATGCATATGAAAGACAGTGATGCTAAAATTAACAACATTTTTGCCAAATTACTTTTTATTCAGTAAAAATGGGAAAAAAATAAAAAAATCTATATATATGAGGTCTTTTCGGAATCGTGGCGACCCATAGAATAAAAATAATATACTATTTTTATGGTATGGTTAACGGCCCAAAAATATTTTTTCCTAAAAATTTATGATTTTCATTTCCTCCACCAACAAAGAGTTAATAAAATCTCACCAATTAGCTATAGATGCCCCAAAATTATGTACCAGAAAAGTGCATCTCATGTGGCAAAAGAAATAAGCCCCTATAGGTCCACATTAAAAAAAGAAAAAAATTATAGCCTGTACAATGTGACATAGCAAATCTGATCTGGATGGCGTCTCCTTCCCTTCTATTCCCGGCCGTGTGCCCGTACAGCAGGTTACCACCACATATCGGGTATCGGTGTACTCGGGAGAAATTGGGTATCAAATTTTGTGGAGCCTTTTTTCATTTAACCTATTGTAAATGTTTAATTATCCACCCAAAATGAGTGTATTGTTAAAAAATATTACAATTTGCAGACTGCACCTCCATTTTGTTTTAACCCCTATAAAACACCTAAAGGGTTAACAAACTTGAGGGGTGTAGTTTCCATAATGGGGTAATTTATTAGTCTCGCTATTATTTAGGCCTCTCAGTGTCAATTAGAATTTGAGCAGGTCCATCTAAATACGGGTTCTGGTGATTTTACAAAAAATGTGAAAAATGATACCTAAATTCTGAGCCTCATAACATTCTAGTAAAATATGTGGAATCTTAAAAAACCATGCCAACATAAAGCAGACATTTGGGAAATGTAAGTTATGAATTTATTTGGGTGCTATGACTATCTGCATCAAAAGTAGAGAATTTAGAACGTTGAAAATAAAGAATTTTTCCAAATTGTTTCCAAATTTTGTTTTTTTTCATAACTAAACGCAAAAGATTTCATCCAAATTTTTAAACTAATTTGAAGTACAATGTGTCACGAGAAAACAGTCTCAAAATCCCCTGGATATCTTATATTGTCCCAAAGCTATAACCACTTATAGTAACACAGGCCAGATTTGAAAAATAGGGCCGCGTCCTTAAAGGGGTTATCCGGGTTTAAATTTTTTTTTATGTCCGGGCTGGGGAAGGCTAGTTAAACATAATAAACATGTACTTACCCCCTCCGGCGGCGCCGTTGTCCCGCGCCGCGGTCCCTTCGATCCGTGCCCCTGTTTGTTTACAGGGGCACGGAAGCCGCGCACAGGGAGCTTCCGGTCCACGATGTGGACGGCTCCTCCCATACGTCCCTATCTCTCAGCGTTGTAAGCGCTGAGAGATGGAGCGCATGGGAGCTTCCGGCCGGCCGGAAGCTCCCTGTGCGCCGGTGTAATGAAACCGGCGCACAGAGAAGACGGGCCGCAGCGCGGGACATCGGCAGCACCGGAGGAGGTAAGTACATGTTTATTATGTTTAACCCTCCCCAGCCCGGACATAAAAAAAAATTTAAACCCGGATAACCCCTTTAAGGCCAAAAGAGGAGTCCCGTAGGGGTTAAGGGGTTGAGCAATTATGCTCTCACAGCCTTTCACATGGCAGACAGGGTGCATTTCCACATAAGAAACTGCATCTAAAACCACAAAAACTGATTAGGATGCAGCTGAAATGCAGGTTTGAGATGTATCACAAAGATGTATCTAAAAAGAACTGCAGTTGGTTTTGTGATGGTTTGGGTGCAGCTTTTTGATTTAACAGGTGAAAGACATTAATAGAACAGGGGAGATATATATATATATATATATATATATATAGGTTTTACCAGCAAAATCTGCAACAAAAATAGCATCAAAACATAATTCTTTTATGTACAGTTTTAACTGCAACATATAAACGTACACTGAGGGTCTAGCTAAAATATCCCAAAAAGGAACCGTCACTCATTCACAGGGTAGTAAGAACTCACAAGGTACATACACATTTGCTAGTTACATACAACATAGTTTCTTTAGATTTGTTCTAAGTTGAATTTGAATGTGAGTATTTGAAGTGAGTATTTTTCAGTAAAGGTAATGCCAGCCAAATTATTTTTGGAACCTGTGATAATTAGATTTGGGGTTTAATTTGGGATTAACAATAAAGCTTCACTGCAAAAACCTTGCAGCTGATCATTGCAGCCTTGGACTTAAAGGGATATTATAGGAATCAGCATAATTCATATACAAATGGAATAATGGCTAATGGCTGATATGTAATTAGTTGATATTTAAATTTTTGCCCCCCTCAGCAGAAATATGCTGTGGACGTACAATGTAAAAAAGAATTAATATGCTACTGGCCCTTTAATCAGTCCATTGATTTCCTCCAGGAGGAGCAGACACAGGAAAGAAGATGGCCGCTGGTCACATGTCCACATCACATGTCCTGCACCTGCCTTGGCAGGTCATGTGATCATCACTATGTTTGGCTGTAGTCGGCTGGTCCATTTTGGCCAGTGTTGTGCTGAAACGTCATCTCAGTGAGGAGATGGCCGTTACACATCATTACTATAGTAACAGAGCAGGACAGTCTGTTACATCATCACAGGGGGCAGAGCATAAGAGGAAGCAGAAGTTACTGAGAACTAAAGGATCGTAGCTCTTGTAGTTTCCAGTGGCGGCCATCTTGGCCATAAAATTAAGTAAATCATAAAATCAAACCATTTAAGCTCCATTTTGTGACTAATGATGTTGAATTTTCATATATTCATTTACTTATATCATCACGGGATTTTGTATCAAACGTTCATATTCCTGGAATACCTCCCTGTGGGGAATTGCTCTGGTAGTTGACTGGTAGCAGTGCAGGAAGCAGTGACACACGCAGGTTTAAAAGTCCAACTTAAGTGTTTATTCACACTTGCAAAACAGAACACAAATTCAGCCTTGGCTTAGGCACATGCAAAAACATTATAAAAGTAATTCCTGCCCGGCTAGGCGCTGTCTAATACATTTTGAGGACCCTAGCTATCCGGGTACCAGGCTGCCTGGCACATGCTCTTGGCCAGCAGCAAGACAGGAGACCCTCAGTTACCTTTGCTGTGAGAATGCAATCTCGCTTTCAGCTCTCCAGGTAGGGCCTCTCCCACTGCTTCTGGCCTGCAGACTAAATCAGACCCTAACGAGGCCTGTGACCTGCACCTGTGGGCTATACAAAAGCCCAGGACCGAAGCCCGGGTGGAGTAGGAGTCCCACTACCAGCCTACCCCTACTCCATAATAAGCAGGCCCAGTACGGACATTACAAATGTGTCTGTGTTAGCTAGGCCAACACAGACAAAACAGACTATTCCTGCTTATCATGTCTGCATTAACCCTTGGGTTACTGCAGACAAACCCAGGGCTTTTACCACCAGCATTTCATCTGCCTGTAGGACAGATAGCGGTTTTCCCACACAACACCTCTCACTTTCTCACATACCCTCCCCCTCAGTTCAGACCCACCGGGGCGAACTCCTGACATTAAGCAATGCGTTCGGGACAAGGCATCCGCATTGCCCTGTAGCTTCC
Organism: Engystomops pustulosus; assembly: GCF_040894005.1. Lineage (NCBI taxonomy): Eukaryota > Metazoa > Chordata > Amphibia > Anura > Leptodactylidae > Engystomops > Engystomops pustulosus. Next base: position 94,471,708 of record NC_092415.1, on the reverse strand, counting down.
CGGCTCTGTGCTCCACCATGAAACTGAAATTTTGGAGGGACAAGAACCACCTAGTGAACCTGGCATTCTTCTCCTTAGTTCTACTCATCCACGTGAGAGGAGAGTGGTCAGTTATGAGACGGAACCGTCGTCCCAGCAAGTAGTACCGTAGGGACTCTAATGCCCACTTTATCGCCAGACATTCCTTCTCTACGATACTGTAATTTTTTTCAGCTGGCGTGAGCTTCCTGCTCAGGTAAGTAATGGGGTGTTCCTCGCCATTCACCTCCTGAGACAGGACAGCTCCCAGTCCTACATCTGACGCATCCGTCTGCACAATAAACTCTCTCTTGAAGTCTGGCGCAATGAGGACGGGAGATCCACACAACGCAGACTTCAAGGCCTGAAAAGCACCTTCTGCTTGTTCATTCCACCGCACCATGACAGGCCTTTTACCCTTCAGCAGGTCTGTCAGGGGAGCGGACATGGTGGCAAAGTTTGGTATAAACCGTCTGTAGTACCCTACAATGCCCAGGAATGCCCTGACTTGCTTTGTGCTCACTGGTTGAGGCCAACCCTGTATAGCGTCAATCTTGTTGACCTGAGGTTTAATTATACCTCGACCGATCACATACCCCAAATAGTGTGTCTCCTCCATTCCCAGCGCACACTTCTTGGGGTTTTCAGTCAGGCCCGCTGCCCTTAGAGAGTTCACTACGGCCTGTACCTTGGCCAAGTGACTCGCCCAGTCTTGGCTGTAGATGATAATGTCATCTAGATAGGCGGAGGCGTATCTCCTATGTGGCTTTAACACTATGTCCATTAACCGTTGAAAGGTAGCGGGGGCCCCATGAAGCCCAAACGGTAATACAACATAGTGAAAAAGGCCCTCAGGGGTGATAAAGGCTGTCTTTTCTTTAGCCCTATCTGTCAGGGGTACCTGCCAATATCCTTTAGTTAGATCCAGGGTGGTGAAGTACCGAGCACCCCCTAGTCTCTCAATAAGCTCGTCCACCCGGGGCATGGGATAGGCATCAAACTTAGACACCTCATTCAATTTTCTAAAATCGTTGCAAAATCGCAACGTCCCATCCGGTTTGGGAATTAGAACAATTGGACTGGCCCACTCACTTTTGGACTCCTCAATAACCCCTAGCTTCAGCATCTTCTGAACCTCCTCTGATATGGCCTGTCTACGAGCTTCAGGGACTCTGTACGGCCTTAATCTTACCTTTACCCCTGGCTCAGTGACAATGTCATGTTTAATTACAGATGTGTAACCAGGCAACTCTGAGAACACATCTGTATTTCTTGCTACAAACTCTCGAGCCTCTCGCTGTTGCTCTTTGGTAAGGGTATCGGCTATTCGCAGTTCTGCCTCCGGCACAGGCTTACCTGCAGCCTGTGAGGGTATCGCAGGAGGTGGACTGGCCAGGACCATCTCTGTATGCAGACTCTCTCTGTCTTTCCAGGCCTTCAACAGATTTACATGATAAGTCTGCTCGGGTTTTCTCCGTCCGGGCTGACGTATCCTGTAGTTCACCTCTCCTATTTTCTCTATAACCTCATACGGTCCTTGCCATTTAGCGAGAAACTTACTTTCTACAGTGGGGACTAGCACCAACACACGATCACCGGGACTAAAGCTCCTTACTTTTGCTGACCTGTTATAAACCCGGCTTTGAGTCCTTTGTGCCTCCTCCATATGCTCCTTGACAATGGGCATGACGGCTGCCACCCTGTCCTGCATATCTGCGATATGGTCTATTACACTTTTGTGGGGGGTGGGCTCTTGTTCCCATGTCTCCTTGGCTATGTCCAGGAGACCCCTGGGATGTCTGCCATACACTAACTCAAACGGTGAGAACCCAGTAGAGGCTTGTGGGACCTCTGGGATGGCGAACATTAAATATGGCAATAGTACATCCCAGTCCTTCCCATCCTTGTTTACCACCTTTTTTAGCATACTCTTTAAAGTTTTGTTGAACCGTTCTACCAATCCATCCGTCTGAGGATGGTACACAGAGGTGCGTAACTGTTTAATATTAAAGAGCCGACATAGCTCCTTGGTGACTTTTGACATAAAAGGAGTCCCCTGATCTGTGAGGATCTCCTTGGGAAGTCCCACCCGGCAGAACATGGCAAACAACTCTTTAGCAATTAGTTTCGCAGAGGTGTGCCGCAGTGGGATGGCCTCAGGATATCGGGTAGCATAGTCCATGACTACCAGGATATGCTGATGCCCCCGAGCAGATTTAACTAAAGGACCGACCAAATCCATGGCGACCCTTTCAAAGGGTACCTCAATAATGGGCAGAGGTACCAACGGACTTCGAAAGTGTACCATGGGAGCATGCAATTGACAATCAGGGCAAGTTTCACAATACCTTTTTACCCTATCATATACTCCTGGCCAGTAAAAACGCTGCAAGATGCGTTCCAGAGTTTTTGTGGTACCTAGGTGCCCTCCTATCACATGCTTATGTGCAAGGTCTAACACCATCTGACGATATGGCTGAGGTACCATTAACTGCTCCCGGGTTTCACCGTGGACCTTATCAATGCGGTACAATAACTCCTGATTTACCACCACACGAGGGAACAACTTATCCGCACCTGGGTGCTGAGGTACGCCATTAATTTCTACCACATTTTCTCTGGCGCGGACCAGAGTGGGGTCCTGGAGTTGGGCAGTACCAAAGTTGTCACGGGATACCTCCAAATCAGACAACTGCGGTCCTGTCACTACCTCCTCAGTTTCGCCTGCCATAACATCTAGGGGAAACATTACACTTCCATCTTCTGTGGCGGTCACCCCTACGGCAGGAACTCCAGAGTCTGGGTCATCAGGCTCGGCTTCAGAGATCTGACCAGACAACACAGGAGAACAACCCCCCAACTCTTGGTTTCCCCGCCATAGAGTCCAGAACATGGGGAAGTCCCGTCCCAAGATAAGGTCATGGGGCAAGTTCTTGACAACCGCTGCCTCATGTAGTGTCACTCCACAAGAGGTCTGGAAGTTAATAACTGTGGTGGGGTAGTCCTTTACGTCCCCATGGATGCACAGGACTCCAATTGTGCGCCCTGTGACCGCCTTGGGGTCTGTGAGGGACCCATTAATCAAGGTCACCCGACTGCCTGAGTCCAGCAGGGCCAATGCTGGATGCCCTGCCACAGTCACCCGGCACAGGTGGCGCTCATCAGCAGAGTCGGGGCTAGTAGCTGTGTAGACAGGGGCAGCATAGAGAGAAACCCTTCTGGCGGAACTGCAGTCCATGGGCTCTGAGGAATTGGGGCAATGGGCTGCAATATGACCTGGCTCATGGCAGGTCCAACAGGTGGGAGCCTCCCCCCTCCTCCTCCCCTGGGGTACTTCCCGGACATTGGGCGTTGTCCTGCCCCGGGAATTTGTGGGTGACAAGACCTTCCGTGCCTTAAGGCCTGTCTTGGTATAAGGGGCTTTCTTTGTTAGGGCCTGAGTGGCACAAAACCTCTCCACCAACCCCACCAGCGCATCGGCATCAGACGGGTCCCCGTGTCCCACCCATTGTTGGATCTCACCCGGCAAGGCCTTCAGGAAACGGTCCAAAACAACCTTCTCGACCATCTGGGCTGGGGTGGATGTCTCTGGCTGGAGCCACTTGCGGACCAAGTGAACAAGTTGGTGCATCTGCCCCCTCGGTGGTAGCGCCTCCTGGTATCTCCAGCTATTCACTCTTTGAGCGCGTAGATGCTGATCCACTCCTAGTCGGGCCAAGATCTCTGCCTTTACCTTGGAGTAGTCCCGGGCATCCTCCTCGCTCAGGTCGTAGTATGCCTGCTGGGGATCAGCGACGAGGAAGGGGGCCAACACCTCTGCCCAGTGTTGCTGTGGCAACCTCTCTCGGGTGGCCACCCTCTCAAAGCCTGTCAGATAGGCCTCCACATCATCCTCGGCGGTCATCTTGGTTATAGCTTTGCGGACCTCTTTCCTGGCGTCCTTCACCGTCATTGCTGGGACAGTCCTTTGCTGAGCAGCGGTCAGGGCTGTTATCTGCTGGAGCAGCAATCTGTTTGTCTCTTGCTGCTGCACGTTGGACTGGACAAGCTGCTTGATTAACTCCTCCATGGCTGTGGCTTGCAGCTTCAGTGCTGTCAACTTCCAGGACATGCACTAGTGTATACTTCACTGCACTTTGCCCGCTCCAATCCACCATATGTGGGGAATTGCTCTGGTAGTTGACTGGTAGCAGTGCAGGAAGCAGTGACACACGCAGGTTTAAAAGTCCAACTTAAGTGTTTATTCACACTTGCAAAACAGAACACAAATTCAGCCTTGGCTTAGGCACATGCAAAAACATTATAAAAGTAATTCCTGCCCGGCTAGGCGCTGTCTAATACATTTTGAGGACCCTAGCTATCCGGGTACCAGGCTGCCTGGCACATGCTCTTGGCCAGCAGCAAGACAGGAGACCCTCAGTTACCTTTGCTGTGAGAATGCAATCTCGCTTTCAGCTCTCCAGGTAGGGCCTCTCCCACTGCTTCTGGCCTGCAGACTAAATCAGACCCTAACGAGGCCTGTGACCTGCACCTGTGGGCTATACAAAAGCCCAGGACCGAAGCCCGGGTGGAGTAGGAGTCCCACTACCAGCCTACCCCTACTCCATAATAAGCAGGCCCAGTACGGACATTACAAATGTGTCTGTGTTAGCTAGGCCAACACAGACAAAACAGACTATTCCTGCTTATCATGTCTGCATTAACCCTTGGGTTACTGCAGACAAACCCAGGGCTTTTACCACCAGCATTTCATCTGCCTGTAGGACAGATAGCGGTTTTCCCACACAACACCTCTCACTTTCTCACACTCCCCTTTAAGTAAAGCATCCAGAGAGCTTCACTAGAGGTCACAATGACCACAGGGGTCTTTCTGTAAATAGGGATTGTCTGTAAGTTGGATATCTTAAATTTTATTAGTATTAAAATCAAAGTCTATAACAAAAACTAATATGCTTATTAATAATATAACATCGTTAGGGTTAATGAGCTCATTGCACTCCCACTAACAACAATTGACAAAAGAATTAAATAACAATATGTACTTAATGGTGAAACATAAAGCTATGGTAAATGTTATCTATGTGTTTGAGAGTTAAAAAAAAAAATACTAAAAATGGACCAGTTTTGTAATGGCTGCCAGTGGACCAACAGTTGGGTCTATCACTGAATGGTCAGACGACTGTATGCTTGTAAGATTCTAGTGTAGGCAGCATAATGATATCATGTCCACCTCATGCTCAAGGCATGGACAGAGAGAGGTCTGTGTCCTGACTGGAGCTTATTCCAGCATTGGTGGATTTGTTATATCACTGTATAACGGCATGGAAAAGATAGAAATAGCATCAGATGCTACAGTTTTGTTCTTCAGGAGGGTAAAGAGCTTCAGGGGGACATTATGAAGAGCATAATTGTTGGGGGCTCCAGAGGCATTAAAATATTGGTTACTATGAGGGCACTGTTGCTATATTGGCTTCTGTGGAGGAACCTTTACTATATTGGCTACTATGGGGCACTGTTACTATTATGACTAGTGTGATATTAACTGTTACTATTTTAACTGCTAAAGGGGAAATAACTGCTATTACTATATTGGTTGCTGTGTAACTATAAGACTAGAAAAAGCTATGGCTCTAAAACGAGGTAGACACCATGATGGCTTTATACGTACCTTACTTTCTACATATTTAAATGTTTTTTTTCTTTTTATGTGTGTTAGACAATTTTTTATTTCCAAAATATCTACATATTGATTTCTATTGCATTCACATTTTATTGAAATTTATTTAGTTAGTTTAGTTACTTTTAAGGGTGCAATCACACCTGGCGTTTAAAAAGCGTTTTTCATCATTGCTGGAAGTGTAAGCAGCTGTGAAAATGTTAACACAGTTGCTTACACTTTCAACAATGAAGAGAAACCAACCAACTTTCTAACTAACCAAACACATAGTAAAATGTACAACGCATGCGTTTCTGCAATGTTTTTAAAAGTGCATCACAAACGCCTCATGTGACCGCACATTCATATGTCATCATCTCCCTGACTACAGTGCTTAAAAATGCAGGCTATGGTCTCAAATCCAAAATTTACAGTAGTTTCCACTCCTGCATAAAACCCCCTCACATTTCTAGTGTCCACGTGGATTTGAAACATTGGCAACAAAAAGTCTAAAAAAACAAAAGTTGCACCTGCCAGTATAAGAAAAACATAATATGTATGAAAAGAAAAAAGACATGATCATACATAGGGTGCAAAATGAACCTACCAAAAGTCTCAATTATACACCAAAGCAAAAAATATAAAATGCTTGTCCCCCAGTGTATCGTGTGATAATCCCCAATGGATCATGCATAATTGGTTAATTAAGGGGATATTTAAAAATTAAGCTTAATCAGTCACAATATATAAAATAAACAGGAATTTTCAAACTTTTAGCCAATTTTGTATGACTCAATTGTTGTATCCCAGGCCATTGGAGGAGAATGAAGATAGGAACATAAATTCATGTGACCTCTCACAACTGTGTAGAGTATTACTATACTACAGGTCACACTGTCCACTCCATATACCCAGTGTCCAAGGTTTAGCATATAGCAAAACAAAGTATATTCTCCTGTACACTGAGCCCAACTGGGTTAGCAGCTCTTGACAAGATCAGTTACATCCAGAAGGTTGGTGCACCCATCAGACTATTCCTTTTTTTGAGTTTGGCTGTATAATATTGTTGGGCTAAGATTTTATTAGACAATTGTACATTATTGTAAAATGCTATTTATACTAAATCAAGGCTGAAACTTTCCTGAGTTTTCTAATTGGAAAATCTGCCTTTCTCCCCATCTTACAATGTGTTAAAACTGTGTTACCATAAGAACCGATATTCACTGGAAGTCGATGTGTCGTCTCAGCAAAATTTGGGAGGAAAGCAATTATAAGTCTTTGTGCTTGCTGTTTCAGATAACACTCACAAAGTATGAAGCATTAAATGTTTGTTAAAACTGTGCCCCTGTAGGGATCCTAAATTACGTGTCCCTGTTCCCCTGTGTACATTCATTAATGCGTGTCTTCCTATCTGACAACTAAATAGAAGATGCATTAAGGGGATTAGCAGTTTGTAGGTAAAAATGTGGGTTACCTGCAACCCCCTAGTGTTTTCCCTTCAGAGGAAAAGCTTGTCTGAAGGAAGGCAGATGATCTTAAGCTTCAGCTCACTACTGTATATTAACAACTAATATACAACTCACAAAGCCAAGCATGCATTTGCTACCTGTCTTCAGCTATTCCCTTTCATTTTCTAATTTGCTGCAATACGTTGTCGATCAGTGTTGTCTATGCTCTGGTATCTGCTAGAGATAAATGTCTCTAAGCCCCCTTCCTCTGCTCTTGATACTTTTTCAAGTGCTAAATAACAGCTGTTGGATTACATTGTAAATCAAGTTCAATTCACCTACTCAGAGTAGGAAAATCTCCAGGGAGGAATGCTTCTTGAGTGTCCTACGGACAAAATAAGTACTAGATAACATGAGGTTTTTACATTTTAATTATTATAAATCATTAATGCAAACACTTAACAAGGCAAAAGTGCATACAATTAAACATTTTCCTATTTTCCCCTGAGAGATGGTATAGTGGGAAAGCAATAGGCGTTCAAGCATTGCTCTTCTGCGGAAATTACAGATTTAACATTTTTCATTACATTTCTAAATGAAGTGCTGGATGTGAACCAGGCAGTAACAAGTCCCAGTACATAAGCAACATTTGGAAAATGTATGGTTAAAAAAAAAATCTGTGTTAAAATTGATAATGAAATGATTAGAAATTACTGCATTTACTTAGATGTTTTCATATTTTTTTATCATGGAAATGATATTCGATGCATTGGCATAATACAAGAGATACAAAGTATACTGCATTATAACAGAGTAGAATGCTGTAATTGTGGGCTAGTTCGTATTCTTATCACTGTCAACTGCTATTTAAAGAAAAAATTTGCAATCGCATCAAGTAGAAACACATTAGCAGAAATTAATCCTCTGCAAAACACATCCAAAAGTCAAAAATACTGCCCATTTGTGAGTTTTGCTGTCAAATCAGCGATATTTGGGGTGCAATCAGTCACAAAAAAGACTACAGAAAACAAGTCACAGTGATAAATCCCCCCTAGATGTGGGCAATACTGCTAATGGAAATTAGCCTTAGGTATACAAGAACATAAGAATCTCAAACCTCATTGATGACTGGGACTGATTTAAATAATAATAATAATCTTTGTGAATCTGGTGAATCTGATGACAATATCTTTTCAAGAGGACCTAAACAATGATGAAAGATGAGACCTGACCATTAGTGGGAGCTGCATAGCAACTGGCCCAAACCTTATTAAAGACCTTTTACTGTAGAATGAATGGGTGACAACAATAGTCAAAGTTTCATGATTCATTAAAGTTTGAGAAAAATAAATAAATTTCAATATCTTCAGTACAGGGGTGAATGCCAGGCCCCGTTCCCTTAATACTGCGCCGCCAGTAGTGTAATAGTACTTGAGTAGCCAAGCCAGGACCTTCGAATGCTAAAGAATCATTGCTAGAACAGGGTGGTTTTGAGTAAGTAAGTGGGAAAGGTCTAGTAGCTTCAGCTTTAGGGTTTGCAGTCTATGTTCAAATTTCTGTTCCTAGTCTGCCCCTTAAAATAAATTCTGTGATAAAGTTATTTAAGAAAAGCAGATTCTTTATGTCTTGCTTCTGCTCTTTCTCCTGCAGTCTAGAGTCTTCTATCTTAAAGCATTCAGTGTTCCTTCCAAGTATGCAGATTAGAAAACTAATGGTTAACTCTTTACACACCTAGAGAATGTCTCCCTTCATATTCAGCTCTCTGAAGTGACTAGACGTTCCATAGACTGTCTATAAATGGTTAAGGTCAGGAAGTAATATTTCCCCTTACGGAGACTTTGCCTTATTAAGGCCGCCTTTTAGGCATGTGGAGACTTGTAGCCATTGATGCTCCAGTAGAGTATTCAGGAAAATATGCAAATTCATTTTCCAAGATGGGATAAGGACAACATTGCCTCTTTTGCTACCTTGTAAATCACCCCCCTTCCCATCAAGCATGACTTTCAAGAAGCCTTGGGATTAAAACCAAACCAGTATATCTATTCCAGAAGGAACAGATTCCCAACTGTAGACAGCACTGTTTCAATATCATTGCGTCTCTTGAGTTAGAGCATAAGGAACTAGTTTGGTTGAGTGAACTAGGGTCAGGAAGTAAGAGTTCTCCTTACGTAGATTTTGCCAAAAAAGGCCGCCTTGTAGGCGTGTGAAAAAGAATAAGTCATAAGGAACATTATCAGGTTCTTACCGGATCCTTACAGACATATCTTAAAAGCACTCACACACTTATGAGAAATTACACAGGCATTGGGGACAGCTAGTGTCTCACAGGTGACAATCTGCTTCAATAGGAAGAGATCTAAATCATCCTATATTTAGTCCCCCAGGATAAAATATATTATGTAGAGGACCCTCAGTTTATTATCTATACTGGGCCCCCCTAAACTGATAACATACAGCACCCCCAAATTAATGAACATAGAGTTCCCCTAAGGTTGAGTTCACAAGATGCATTTGCATTGTGTTTTGCAACCTAGTGCAAATACATCAGGCAAAATTTATAATCATATGCATATATGGAACATATTTCAATATTAAAAATTTATACATTTCCAAGATACAGCCCTCCCATTTAATTAATATCTGGTTCCCATATACAGCTTACTCATCAGTTCAATTGTCCTTTATAGTTTAAGTCATATCAGACCCCCATATCCATCCAGTTTAATTATATATATCAGACCCCGGGGCGTACAGCCTCTTAATGGAATATACTATGAGTGGTGACAAAAGAAGGGTGCTCTGGCATCTTTCCTGCCTCTCTGAGCTCCCATAAGATTGGAAAAGTAGTCTATTAGTCTTTAGCAGCAGGTGTAATGGACTGAGCAATAGAAGGGGCACTGTTTATATTATAGTTCATAGCACTATATGTCATAGCATTATTTTATGGGGGCATGATATATCATTTAATCAATTACTTATCTCAAGCCAACGTTTATATAAAATTATATTTTCTATGTCCAATCTTTATAACATACTGGCTTTAGGCAGGACAATATATAAAATCTGCCTGCGTGAAGTGTCACAGTCTGTGGGTAATTGTTTTGGTGCTCCAGTCTTGGTTCTCCAAATAGCAGAATGGTCACCGGGTATAAGCTAAACATACAAGTTCAGTTGTACAGGAGCTGGTCATCAGTCCCAGCAGCAAAGCAAACACATGAAGGTCGATTTATTCTGTCTACGTTTTGTATGCTATGACTTTATTGTGCTGGCATGGAGAGACATATTAAGAGAATTTGTCTTGCTGCCAGTGTTTGGGATTTAAATGTGTATTAAAAATAAAATGTGGTGATAATTACTCATAAATGTAGATGCTTTCAAGCAGATGAATGTGTCCCAGTTTATATTGTTACCGTTAAGTTATATATTTAAAATCATGAATAGCAGTAATTATGGTAAATATTTCTCTATAGGAATAAACAAATAGACGGAAAACAAAAACTGTTGAATGACTTGCAAACAAAGCTGCATAAGTATAATAACAAAATGTACTAAAGTCATTCAACATGAAAACAGCAATTACTAAAATACATTTAATTTATTGGAAACCATCCAATCCATAAAGAGATTATTAAATGGATGGAGATATAATATCCATTCACTTAAGACAGGAAGAGGTCTTTGTTTATCTGAATGAAGTGATATTAATTTTTGAATAAATCGAAGCCTAATAATAACAAGTTGAGGAAGAACCTATACTGGATTTTGTTGCAGCATGGTGCATGGTTTGTGACACATAATAATACGAAAACAATATGCTTGTGACCTGGATTCCACACATTGGGGCACATTTACTTACCCGTCCGGGTTGTGATCCGAGATCCAGAATGTCCACTGGAATGCACATCTGCCGAGATCCACGTAGATCCTGTGCCCAATATCCTGCATATGTCGCTCCCCGCTCAGGTCCGCCGGTGTTCACCTTCTTCTTCCAGGTGCATGTAAGTACTTGGCTTGTGACACAAATTTGAATGTTGAATCCCGCGCTCAGTCCGAATCCATCGGATCGTCTGACAGCCCGCCACAATCCTCGGCGCAATCCCTGAAAAGTCAGGAAACCCCACGAAAATGCGGCCGCGGGACCCTTAGTAAATAAGCCCCCTTGTGTAGATTAATATTGGGTATAGAGTTATATGTAAAAAGGTACAGGGAAGTTAACAATAAAGGTGGCTGTCTGGGTCAAATACTGACTTAACCCACTTTAAAGATGCACCAAGTTTGAACATTTAGGGCTCAGCCCCATTTTTTGTAATCTGAAATGCATCATTTTATATGGTTATAACTTTTGAACAGTTTAAATTACCAAAGTGACGTAAGGTTTTTGTAAACACTGGTTGGTATGTTTCATTAATAAACCTAAAATTTTACAACATCTTTGAAAAATTCTTAGTTTTCAAAATTCTTAATTACTGTATATACTCAAGTATAAGCCCAGTCAGCTTAAACTCAAATGAAGCTCCAACCGCTGCCAAATTATAACAGAGCTCTAATGATAATAGTAGCTTTCCCTCCATGTTTGAAACTTTTTTACCTCAGTATATTTGTGTCTGTTGATAGCTGTAGCAGAGCAGGGCACCATTAGATAGTGCCCGACTGACACACACTGAAGACAGCGCTCCTGTATCCCAGCGCCAGCGACACACTGAAGAGAAGTCACCTGGTCAGTCTCTGGCACTGGACTACAGAGGTTGAGTTCCAGACCCATGCTGGTAAATAAAATAAGTATTACTTTTTTAATTGGAATTCACAAAAGGTGGCCAGAGGCACAAAATATATAAGGGAATATAAACATGAGGGGGCAGAAAAGAGGCAGAAAAATATGAGGGGACACAAAACCTTGGAGGGGGTTCAAAATCTATAAGGGTTAAAGGGGCACAAATCAAATGAGGAGGGCATTAAAACTGGAAGTGGCAGGAAAGAGCATATAACTTACTGTAAAAGGAGCCCTATCCTGATACAGGGGCTAATGCACAAAACTCAGGTGGGAGAACAGAAACGGGGTGAAGGGGGACTTCAGTTGTGGCATTAAAACTATTGTAGAGGGGAAGCACCACTATATAGGGGGTCACGAAAATTGTGGGGTTTTCACCCTGGGCTTATATGCGAGACAATTCGTTTTCCCAGGTTTTTGTGGTAAAATTAGGTACCTTGACTTATATACGGATTGAGTATGTATGGTATATTTTCATGCGGATACTACTAAGAGTTTTAGCTCACAGATATGACAATAAAATCCAAAACAACATTTTCATATGTGTTGTTCATCTCCAAAAATTCTGCTACTGCAGTAACAGCTAAATTATTGTGGAATAATAAAATCTGTTACATCAGAAGCCATCCGACAATGGCCTACATGAAGCAACACATTTGTTGCGCTGCTGGACTATACCAAATGTGAAACAAAATTCTGCACTAAAAGGTATGTTCCGTTGCACAGTGGGACAATGCGCTACATTTATCATGCAAAGTCCTACAGAAATGTTTTACACTTGCCCTAGGTTAAAGCTGCACCAAAATGAAGCGGTGCACACTGTCGGGGCAGTGCAGGGGGTGCCAGATTCATGAACAACGTGCACCAGAAATCCTGAATCTGGCACACCCTGCACAATACACAGGAAAATTGCACCTAGTGCAGTTTGCACTGTTTTTGATAAATGTGGGCCTGTGTTTTTTGTCAATCCTATTCTTGCTAACTTCGCCTATGTATCTCAAGGTGAACTGTTTATCTAAATAGACAAAATATAACCCAACAATCCATTCCTGCAGGAATCAACCAATAGCCTGACTTTTCTCCATTGAAAAGGGATTGCAGTGATTGAAAAAAACTCCTCATAATATGTAAATACAATACATGTGGAATTGAAGAGGATGTTGTCAAGTGGTTTGTTAGCATCAGATCATACGTCCCACACATTAGAAATTGTGGTTCTGACTAAGCAGCCCTCTGTGACATACAATGAATGACAAATGATGCTGCTGTTATTCATTTCATCAAGAATTATTTTAAAGTATTTTATTAGGCATTCAGCTATTACAGGAGATCCTGAGTGTACAATAGTAATATAATATTCAGCTGTCCCATTAACAGCCTTAATTACTCTTTGTATTGCCAGTGATTGCAGACATGAGCGAAGAGACAGTCTTACACATGGCATTAACCAGAAACCAGCAATGCATTACTGACATAAAATCTTATGTTGCTTAAAATGAAGCTCCACAGGGATGACTTTATTTGTACTATTGGAGAATTGCATTGTCATTATCTTGTCATTATAATGTAATATTTGGAACTGCTCATTTAAAGACAGAATGATATATTTTTTATATGTGGCATCATAATAAAAGTCTTTTTATGAGAGTGTGCATTGTGTTGCTTTGCTCTGTGTCCTGTGTTGTATTTAATTTCACTTAATTCTATGTTTCTGCATTTCTGGTCTAGTCTAGCTTAACAGACAGAGGCAGTCAGGGCCGGATTAAGGTTGGTGGGGCCCCTGGACGCAAAATCTGGTGGAGGCCCCCACTGAGTGCAGCGTGCATACACGTCCTCCTGCTCACTATCCACTATCCCTGCAGTAACACCGCTATATACAGCCACCTCGTCCCCAGTAACACAGCTACATACAGCTGCCTCGCCCCAGTAACACAGCTACATACAGCCGCCTCACCCCTAGTAACACAGCTACATACAGCCACCTCGCCCCCAGTAACACAGCTACATACAGCCGTCTCACCCCCAATAACACAGCTACATACAGCCGCCTCATCCCCAGTAACACATCTACATACAGCTGCCTCATCCCCAGTAACACAGCTACATACAGCCGCCTCACCCCCTGTCACAGAGCTACATACAGCCGCCTCACCCCCAGTCACACAGCTACATACAGCTGCCTCATCCCCAGTAACACTGCTACATACAGCCGCCTCACCCCCAGTAGCACATCTTTGTATCTACCTTCACCCCTACCAGATATTCAGTCCCATTTAACATGCACCTATATACACACATACAGCAAATACACACACATTCAGTATATACAGCATTTTCACACACAAACGGGAAATACACACACACATTCAGTATACAGAGCATATACATACATACCATATACACAGCATATAAACATACATTATATATATATATATATGCATATATTTAAATTTGCACATATATATGCTTATACAAATATATGCGTGTATAAATACAGTATATTCATCTATACACAGTATTGACATATATACATAGTAGATGCATATATACACATATACACAGTAGATGCATATATACATAGTATATACACATATACACAGTATATACATATATACACAGTATATACACATATACACAGTAGATGCATATATACACAGTATATACACATATACACAGTTTATACACAGTATATACAGATATACACAGTATATACACATATAGACAGTAGATGCATATATACACAGTATATAAATATATAGACAGTAGATGCATATATACACAGTATATACATAGTATGTACATATATACACTTTATATACACAGTATATAAGGCTGCGGGGTAAGGCTGCTTGTTCTGGCGGGGGGGGGAGTGCGAGCGGGATTCCAAAGCGGGTGGGGATGCCTGGCATGGGCGGGCAGGGGGCGGACGGCTCGGACATGCAGCTGAAGGGCGGGGAGGAGGACAGGTGGGCGGGGAGGCCATGCAGGGGGATATGCGGGGAGGTGGTCCCTGGGAGGAGTCAGGGACCGGGGACGCGATCTGGTGGGGGCCTCCTGGGGGGCAAGATGGTGGGGGCCCCGGGGCTCGAGCCCCGCCTATAATCCGACCCTGGAGGCAGTTGTTTAGTAAATGGAAATAAGTCTCTTAAAATAAAGCATCTATACTGATAAGGAAACCCTAAAATCATTTATATAGCTATATAATCAGCAGATAATACAGATAGATACAAAGGAATGCATACTGTGACCCCCTTTGTAAATAAAACTTATTATGCTGTATGGATGAAATGCAGCATAGAACAGCATGGCTGCACAGAAGACAAGATTGGAAGTCCGGAACAATGCTAAATCACCATTGTCATCATTCTGCTTTCTGCTAACTATATATCAGACCATGAACTATACAATGGACCATAGGAGAAGGATGAACTGTTAAGATGGTAGTGGTAAGACTTGGCGTCACTTTAAAGGAAACTTTACACTTTACAATTGTACTCAGGGTGAGCTGGTGCTGGAGCATATCTCCGTTATTTCAATAAATTAATGCTTTTTAACATGGTTTTAATCTTTATATTCTAAGCAGCTTCGGTGCATGGTGATACGCACATTGGGGGATATTTATCATGCGCCAGCGTATGATAGCCCCGCCGCTGCAAATTCGCAGCCCCGATACATGAATAGACAGGGCCTGGCTTAGAAAAAAATGCAACCAGTGACTTTTCACGTATGAAAAGTCGCCGGCAGCAGCGAGTGCGCAGGCGCGAGGACAGTGACGCCCCGCGCCGGCCCACTCCCATCCGGCCGCGCCCCCCCTTCACGCCCCTTCATGCCCCACTGGCGTGAAGGTGGCGGATTGCGGAAAACAATTGCAAAAGCTAGCAATAAGCTAGCATTTGCGATTATTTCAGGGCCTCTGCGCCACTGGCGGTGCGCAGAGGTCCTGATAAATATCCCCCATTGTTTCAATGTTTTCTGTTTCAAGGTACTCCTTTACCCATTTTACTTTGTGACAGGGGGCATTGTCCTGCATGAAAATTTCTGGCTGATAAATGAAATGAAGGAACCATGTGTTGTTGAAGAAGGTTCTGATACACACTTGTATTCACCTCTTCCTGCTTCAGAATACATTCCCAAAACCATAACACTTCCTTAACCACCTTTCACTGACTTCTTTACACACTTAGTGTTTATTCTTTCACTAGTTTGTTGAAAAACACAATGGGGCTTATTTACTAAGGGTCTGCAGACGCACTTTCGTCAAACTTTCCGGTATTTAACAGGGGATTGTGTCGCACACGATTGGATTTTCGCGTGGCTGCGATGGCCTCCATGCGATCTAGGGGCGTGCCGTTGGACGATTTGACGGATTTGGACTGAGCGCGGGATTTAGCATTCAAATTGTGTCGCAAGATCAAACACTTACATGCACCAGGAAGAAGAAAGTGAACTCTGTCAGACTTGAGCGGGGAAGCGACACATGCAGGATATCGGCCGCTCGATCTTAGTGAATTGGGGTAGAGTGCATTATCGCCAGACAATGCACTTTCTGTGAATTCCCCCGGACAGGTAATTGAATGAGCCCCAATGTTTCCCATCAGACCCAAATAAATTTGACTTGCTCCTTTCACTCAAACTGTGGTCCAGTTCTTCTCTCTCCACACTTCAGGTTCCCACAGCAGCTGAGGTGAGTGTAGCCTTTTCATTCTTTCTGCTAATGAAAGGTTTGGTCCCTGCAGGGTGGGCTTTCAGTGTAAATGCCCTTAAAAATACAGATCCTTATACTGTTCAGTGCTAAACTAGAGAGCAATTCAAGGTGCAGTGTTGAAACAATTATCCATGGAGATTCTCTGCATTATCCAGTCCACTCTTGCATTTGTCTTTTGAGGATGACAAGCCTTTTTCAGGGACATAAATGAGTTTGTGACGTTGTAAAGATTCTAGAAATCTTGGAATGAAAAACTTCCCTTGTTTTGGCTTTTATCTGGACAACCTGCTACTGGACAGTTATAAGCTTAAAATACTGATATTTCACTAATGTTAGGATATATTCACATAGGACTACACAATAATATATATATATATATATATATATATATATATATATATATATATATATATATATATAGGGCCATCATATGCCGCAGCAGTTTACAAACCAAGGGGGACATATACAAATAAAATAAGACAAAATAAAATAAAAACACAGTCATATGGAAACAATTGGAGTGAGTTTACAATAGTACAGGAGCAGAATAAAAATAATGTAATTTAAAAAAAATGCTGCTACTTGGACCATTCATCAGCTTTTTTCTTATACTCCGACCACAAGTGTTTTGCACAGGGATGTCAGCAGTAGATTACAGCTAACACCTCTTGAATGCCGATGCTCAGCTCCGGCATTGGCTAGTACGCAATGTAGTACTAAGCGGTTAAAAATAACAATGCTAGCAATCAATGTAACAATCAATGCAATTGTAGTGCCACCAAACTGTGATGCCAATATTGTGGGGCTATAAGTAGAATCAAGGTTATGGTAATTGCAATAACATTAAGAAAATTCAAACCAGAACGTGCACACAAAGAGCTCCATTCACCCGAAATCTGCCTCTGTCGGGGCTTTAAAGTGGGGACAGTCACCCCTTATTTAACCTGGGGTGCACCCTCTGATTGTAGAGGCCCATATGGTGCCATTTGGGGCCCCAGACATCTGCAACCTACTGTGGCCTACACCACCTCAATTAGATCCATGCACCCTCAGCTGGATCAGAACCCTTTGCCTGTCCTAGAGGTCCAATGCTGGAGGGCATGTGGCGCTTGGACCGGAGGTTGCACATCCGAACTGATGTTATCAATAGAGATGAGCGAACATACTCGTCCGAGCTTGATGCTCGATCGAGCATTAGCGTATTCGTAACTGCTCGTTGCTCGGACGAGTATTTCGCCCGCTCGAGAAAATGGCAGATCCTGCCGTTTTGCTTTTTGGCGGCCAGAAACAGAGCCAATCACAAGCCAGGAGACTCTGCACTCCACCCAGCATGACGTGGTACCCTTACACGTCGATAGCAGTGGTTGGCTGGCCAGATCAGGTGACCCTGGGATAGACTAGCCGCTGCCCGCGCTGCTCGGATCATTCTCTGTCTGGATGCCGCTAGGGAGAGAGCTGCTGCTGGTCAGGGAAAGCGTTAGGGTGTTCTATTAGCTTACTGTTAGGCAGGAGTGATTCTACAACAACCCAACAGCCCTTCTTAGGGCTACAATAACGTTATACTTTTTTTTTTTATTTGCTTGTGGCTGGGCTTGCTGGCACTAGTAGTGCAGCTAGTACCATATTGTGAGGAATTTGCAGGGGGACTTGCTACCGTTGTGTTTAGCTCTTAGTGACACACATATCCACCTCAAACACCAAAGTGGGAAAATTTATTAGGGGTTTGATTTCAATTAGGCACAGTCTGCCAGTTTCTTTTTATTTTACGTTTATTTTTTTCATAACTCAGCGTCATCTCATCTGGCATAGTAGTGTGCTTTCATACTTGGCTAGAAAATAGCCATAGGAGAATCCAAACGGCTTACTTACGCCTACAGTAGCGTTATATATATTTGATTTCTGGTTGATCTGCTGGTGGCTGTAGTTGCTGCAGTGCATCTACTAGCAAATTGTGAGCAATTTGGAGTGAGACTTGCGACCACTGTGTTTTGCGCTTAGTGACGCACATATCCATCGCAAAGACCGAAGTGGGAAAATTTATTAGGGCCCGGGGTTGGATTTCAATTAGGCACAGTCTGCCATTTCCTTTTTTATTTTACGTTTATTTTTTTCATAACTCAGCGTCATCTCATCTGGCATAGTAGTGTGCTTTCATACTTGGCTAGAAAATAGCCATAGGAGAATCCAAACGGCTTACTTACGCCTACAGTAGCGTTATATATATTTGATTTCTGGTTGATCTGCTGGTGGCTGTAGTTGCTGCAGTGCATCTACTAGCAAATTGTGAGCAATTTGGAGTGAGACTTGCGACCACTGTGTTTTGCGCTTAGTGACGCACATATCCATCGCAAAGACCGAAGTGGGAAAATTTATTAGGGCCCGGGGTTGGATTTCAATTAGGCACAGTCTGCCATTTCCTTTTTTATTTTACGTTTATTTTTTTCATAACTCAGCGTCATCTCATCTGGCATAGTAGTGTGCTTTCATACTTGGCTAGAAAATAGCCATAGGAGAATCCAAACGGCTTACTTACGCCTACAGTAGCGTTATATATATTTGATTTCTGGTTGATCTGCTGGTGGCTGTAGTTGCTGCAGTGCATCTACTAGCAAATTGTGAGCAATTTGGAGTGAGACTTGCGACCACTGTGTTTTGCGCTTAGTGACGCACATATCCATCGCAAAGACCGAAGTGGGAAAATTTATTAGGGCCCGGGGTTAGATTTCAATTAGGCACAGTCTGCCATTTCCTTTTTTATTTTACGTTTATTTTTTTCATAACTCAGCGTCATCTCATCTGGCATAGTAGTGTGCTTTCATACTTGGCTAGAAAATAGCCATAGGAGAATCCAAACGGCTTACTTACGCCTACAGTAGCGTTATATATATTTGATTTCTGGTTGATCTGCTGGTGGCTGTAGTTGCTGCAGTGCATCTACTAGCAAATTGTGAGCAATTTGGAGTGAGACTTGCGACCACTGTGTTTTGCGCTTAGTGACGCACATATCCATCGCAAAGACCGAAGTGGGAAAATTTATTAGGGCCCAGGGTTGGATTTCAATTAGGCACAGTCTGCCATTTCCTTTTTTATTTCACGTTTATTTTTTTCATAACTCAGTGTCATCTCATCTGGCATAGCAGTGTGCTTTCATACTTGGCTAGAAAATAGCCATAGCAATAGGATAGCATCGTTTGGTTTTAAAAACTAAAAAACACACAAAAAAAAAAAAACACAAAAAAAAGTTAAAAAAAAAAATTAAAGTTATAACTCTCATTTTCAAAATGTTTAACCCGAGGGCTAGGGGTAGAGGACGAGGGCGGGGACGTGGGCGTCCAACTACTGCAGGGGTCAGAGGCCGTGGTCCTGGGCGGGGTGAGACACCACCTGCTTATGAGGGAGCAGGGGAACGCCGCAGAGCTACACTCCCTAGGTTCATGTCTGAAGTTACTGGGACTCGTGGTAGAGCACTGTTGAGGCCAGAACAGTGCGAACAGGTGATGTCGTGGATTGCCGACAATGCTTCGAGCAATTTGTCCACCAGTCAGTCTTCCACGCAGTCCACCCATGTCACCGAAATCGGCACTCCTCCAGCTCCTGCACCTCAGCCTCCTCCCCCCCAGTCTGCCCCCTCCCAGCAAAATTTGCCATTTGAACCGGCATACTCTGAGGAACTGTTTTCTGGACCCTTCCCACAGTCACAAACCACTTGTTCGGTTGCTGATGAGCAATTTTCCGATGCCCAGGTTTTCCACCAGTCGCAGTCTGTGGGTGATGATGACCTTGTTGACGTACTGGAAGAAGTGTGTAAAGAGGTGTCCGACGATGAGGAGACACGGTTGTCAGACAGTGGGGAAGTTGTTGTCAGGGCAGGAAGTCCGAGGGGGGAGCAGACTGAGGGATCGGAGGATGATGAGGTGACAGACCCAAGCTGGGTTGAGAGGTCGGGTGAACACAGTGCTTCTGAGACGGAGGAGAGTCCTCGACCAGAACAGGTTGGAAGAGGCAGTGGTGGGGCCAGACGGAGAGGCAGGGCCAGAGCTGGTGCATCAGCGCCAAATGTGTCAACTAGTGAAGCTCCCGTGGCGAGGGCTCCTGCGGCGAGGGCTAGATTTTCAGAAGTCTGGAGGTTCTTTAAGGAAACACCGGATGACCGACGGACTGTGGTGTGCCACATTTGCCAAACCAGGATCAGCAGGGGTTCCACCACTACTAGCTTAACTACCACCAGTATGCGCAGGCATATGAATGCTAAACACCCCACTCAGTAGCAACAAGCGCGTTCACCTCCGGCCGTGCACACCACTGCTCCTTCCCCTGTGTCAGCTGATAGTCAGCCCCCTGCCCAGGACCCTGCCACAAAAACCCCATCGTCGCCTCCACGATCCTCCACAGCATCCACCAGCGTTCAGCTCTCCATACCCCAGACGCTGGAGCGGAAACGCAAATATAGTGCAACCCACCCGCACGCCCAAGCCCTTAATGTGCACATCTCCAGATTGCTAAGCCTGGAGATGCTGCCCTATAGGCTAGTAGAGACCGAGGCCTTTCGCAGCCTCATGGCGGCGGCCGCCCCTCGGTATTCGGTCCCCAGCCGCCACTACTTTTCCCGATGTGCCGTCCCAGCCCTGCACCAGCACGTGTCAGACAACATAATCCGTGCCCTGACCAACGCCGTTTCTGACAAGGTCCACCTGACCACGGACACGTGGACGAGTGCTGCCGGGCAGGGCCACTATATATCGCTGACGGCACATTGGGTTAACTTGGTGGAGGCTGGGACCGAGTCTGACCCTGCGGCTGGTCATATACTGCCGACGCCGAGGATTGCGGGGCCTACCTCGGTCCAGGTGTTTCAGGCCTACTATGCCTCCTCCTCCCACCCCTCCTCCACCTCCTCCTCCGAACGACCATCCGTGGGCATGGCGCCATCAGTCGGTAGCTCTAGGCACAGCAGCAGTGCCGTCGCTAAGCGACAGCAGGCGGTGCTGAAACTGCTGAGCCTAGGCGATAAAAGGCACACCGCCCAAGAACTATTACAGGGCATCACGGCGCAGACTGATCTGTGGCTGGCACCGCTGAAACTGAAGCCAGGCATGGTTGTGTGTGACAACGGCCGTAACCTGGTGGCGGCTCTGCAACTCGGCAGACTGACACATGTGCCATGCCTGGCCCATGTGTTAAATCTGATAGTTCAGCGTTTCCTCAAGACATACCCCAATCTGTCTGATTTGCTCACGAAGGTGCGCCGCATCTGTGCGCATTTCAGGAAGTCCAGCACAGATGCTGCCACTCTCAGGGCAGCGCAGCGCCGCCTCCAACTGCCCGCTCACCGACTGTTGTGCGACGTGCCCACGAGGTGGAATTCAACACTGACCATGTTATCCAGAGTTTACCAGCAGCGCCGAGCGATTGTAGACTGCCAGATGTCAACTTCCACCAGAACTGGTAGTCAGGTCAGTCAGCTTCCTCAAGTCTACAATGAGGAGTGGACGTGGATGTCTGATATCTGTCAGGTGCTGAGTAACTTTGAGGAGTCAACACAGATGGTCAGTGGCGATGCCGCCATCATCAGCCTCACCATCCCGCTGCTTGGCCTGTTGAAAAACTCTCTGGTCAGCATGAAGTCGGAAGCTTTGCGCTCCTCACAAGAGACGGGGGAAGAAGATTCCCTTGTTGATAGCCAAAGCACCCTTAGGTCTGTTTCTCAGCGCATATCGGAGGAGGTGGAGGAGGATGAGGAGGAAGAGGAGGAGAATGTTGGCGAGACACAAGAGGGGACCATTGTTGAGTCCTTCACTGTTGAGCGTGTATGGGCAGAAGAAGAGGAGTTGGAGGAGTTGGAGGAGGAGGAAATGGACAGTCAGGCCAGTGAGGGGAGTGAATTCTTACGCGTTGGTACTCTGGCGCATATGGCAGATTTCATGCTAGGCTGCCTATCCCGTGACCCTCGCGTTCAAAGAATTTATTCCAGCACCGATTACTGGGTGTTCACTCTCCTGGACCCACGGTACAAGCAAAATCTTTCCACTCTCATCCCTGGAGAGGAAAGGAGTGTGAGAATGCATGAATACCAGCAGGCCCTGGTGCACAAGCTGAAACAGTATTTCCCTTCTGACAGCGCTAGCGGCAGAGTGCGTAGTTCTGCGGGACAAGTAGCGAGGGAGAGTAGGCGAGCAGGCAGCTTGTCCAGCACTGGCAAGGGTACGCTTTACAAGGCTTTTGCCAGCTTTATGTCACCCCAGCAAGACACTGTCACCTGTCCCCAGTCTCGGCAGAGTAGGGCTGATCTTTACAGAAAGATGGTGAGGGAGTGCGTAGCTGACCATACCATCGTCCTAAATGATCACACAGCTCCCTACAACTACTGGGTTTCAAAGCTGGACATGCGGCACGAACTGGCGCTGTACGCCTTGGAGGTTCTTGCCTGCCCTGCCGCTAGCGTCTTGTCCGAGCGGGTTTTCAGTGCAGCTGGTGGCATCATCACCGATAAGCGTACACGCCTGTCGACTGACAGCGCTGACAGGCTGACGCTTATCAAGATGAATAAAGCCTAGATTTCTCCTAATTTCCAATCTCCACCAGGTGAAGGAAGCTCAACCTGAATAATTTATCCACTCCTCCTCCTCCTCATTTTCCTCCTTCTCCTCCTCTTTGTACAGTAAAGCAGAGGAAACTGGCTATTTTTTGACAGGGCCCACTGGCTCTAGCTATAGTACTTTATGCATTTAATTTTTATGGAGGGCCACCGACCCGGTCCTCTGTTTTAAACAATTTTTGGGAGTGCCACATACAGGCACTCAATCTATTCCATTTTTCTGGAGGGCCACCTACCTGCTCCTCTGGTTTGAAAACTTTTTTGGACTGCCACATACAGGCACTCAATCTATTCCATTTTTCTGGAGGGCCACCTACCTGCTCCTCTGGTTTGAAAACTTTTTTGGACTGCCACATACAGGCACTCAATCTATTCCATTTTTCTGGAGGGCCACCTACCTGCTCCTCTGGTTTGAAAACTTTTTTGGACTGCCACATACAGGCACTCAATCTATTCCATTTTTCTGGAGGGCCACCTACCTGCTCCTCTGGTTTGAAAACTTTTTTGGACTGCCACATACAGGCACTCAATCTATTCCATTTTTCTGGAGGGCCACCTACCTGCTCCTCTGGTTTGAAAACTTTTTTGGACTGCCACATACAGGCACTCAATCTATTCAATTTTTTCTGGAGGGCCACCTATCTGCTCCTCTGGTTTGAAAACTTTTTTGGACTGCCACATACAGGCACTCAATCTATTCCATTTTTCTGGAGGGCCACCTACCTGCTCCTCTGGTTTGAAAACTTTTTTGGACTGCCACATACAGGCACTCAATCTATTCAATTTTTCTGGAGGGCCACCTACCTGCTCCTCTGGTTTGAAAACTTTTTTGGACTGCCACATACAGGCACTCAATCTATTCCATTTTTCTGGAGGGCCACCTACCTGCTCCTCTGGTTTGAAAACTTTTTTGGACTGCCACATACAGGCACTCAATCTATTCCATTTTTCTGGAGGGCCACCTACCTGCTCCTCTGGTTTGAAAACTTTTTTGGACTGCCACATACAGGCACTCAATCTATTCCATTTTTCTGGAGGGCCACCTACCTGCTCCTCTGGTTTGAAAACTTTTTTGGACTGCCACATACAGGCACTCAATCTATTCCATTTTTCTGGAGGGCCACCTACCTGCTCCTCTGGTTTGAAAACTTTTTTGGACTGCCACATACAGGCACTCAATCTATTCAATTTTTTCTGGAGGGCCACCTACCTGCTCCTCTGGTTTGAAAACTTTTTTGGACTGCCACATACAGGCACTCAATCTATTCCATTTTTCTGGAGGGCCACCTACCTGCTCCTCTGGTTTGAAAACTTTTTTGGACTGCCACATACAGGCACTCAATCTATTCCATTTTTCTGGAGGGCCACCTACCTGCTCCTCTGGTTTGAAAACTTTTTTGGACTGCCACATACAGGCACTCAATCTATTCCATTTTTCTGGAGGGCCACCTACCTGCTCCTCTGGTTTGAAAACTTTTTTGGACTGCCACATACAGGCACTCAATCTATTCCATTTTTCTGGAGGGCCACCTACCTGCTCCTCTGGTTTGAAAACTTTTTTGGACTGCCACATACAGGCACTCAATCTATTCCATTTTTCTGGAGGGCCACCTACCTGCTCCTCTGGTTTGAAAACTTTTTTGGACTGCCACATACAGGCACTCAATCTATTCCATTTTTCTGGAGGGCCACCTACCTGCTCCTCTGGTTTGAAAACTTTTTTGGACTGCCACATACAGGCACTCAATCTATTCCATTTTTCTGGAGGGCCACCTACCTGCTCCTCTGGTTTGAAAACTTTTTTGGACTGCCACATACAGGCACTCAATCTATTCCATTTTTCTGGAGGGCCACCTACCTGCTCCTCTGGTTTGAAAACTATTTTGGACTGCCACATACAGGCACTCAATCTATTCCATTTTTCTGGAGGGCCACCTACCTGCTCCTCTGGTTTGAAAACTTTTTTGGACTGCCACATACAGGCACTATCCAAATTGAATTGTCTCCATAGCAGCCTCCACACGTTGTCTCCATTGCTACCTCCAAAAGTCGTCCATATAGCTGCCTCCATACATCGTCCCTTTATCAAACGAGGTGTGTCAGGCCGAAATTTGGGTTGTTTTCATGGATTCCACATCAAAGTTGTTAACTTTGTCGCCACCCTGCTGTGTTATCCACAAAATACACTGGCAAACTTTTACCATTTACGGATATTATTTCAGCGCTTCTTGCGCATCTGTTTACATTCCCCTCACCCGCCATATCCTAAACTTATAAGAACGCTACTACACTTGATCTTATACAAAAGGTTCTTAGAAGTGCTGTTTGGGGAGTAGCCTAGAGACAGGGGCTTGGATTGGCGAAAGCTCGCCTGGCAGCGGAGCGCCAGCTCCATGCCAAGATCCAACTAACATAGTTTTAACTGCAGCACCTTTAATCTACTACTAGTTCACTGCCTCCATACATGGTCCCCTTATCAAACGAGCTGTGTCAGGCAGAATTTTGGATTGTTTTCATGGCTTCCATGTTAACTTTGTCGCCACCCTGCTGTGTAATCCACAAAATATACTGGCAAACTTTTATCATGTACCGATATTATTTGAGCGCTTCTTGCTCACCTCCTTTGGTTCCTCTCTGCCACCCATTGGTTTGAAGCCTGAGTCCATTTAGGGTATGTTGCCATGACACTCTCTAGCCTGCCGCTGCTGCCGCTGCCGCTGCCTCTGCATGCCGTCCCCTATAGTGTCAGGGTCAATTATTGGATGTTTTAGATGCTATCTAGCCTCATTCGGTCACTCTGTCATGGCCATGCTGTTGCCCATAATTTTGGCATAATGGTGCGATTAAGCAGCCTCAGAGGCATCCATGCATGCTGCCCCTGCTGTTTCCTGTCCATTTCCGTGGTGTTTCCATCCTTTTCTGAGGTTCCCAGGTGTTTGGCCAAGCTTCCCTGTGCAGAGCCTTGGTCCCCTTGAAAAATGCTCGAGTCTCCCATTGACTTCAATGGGGCTCGTTACTCGAAACGAGCACTCGAGCATCGGGAAAAGTTCGTCTCGAATAACGAGTACCCGAGCATTTTAGTGCTCGCTCATCTCTAGTTATCAACTAACTAACTATCATCAATTCAGAGTGAAGATAGCAGTGACATATGGACCCGCCTACCAGGCGGAGCGGTGCCCTTGCAGGTTCGCTGCAAGACTATGACAATCCCTAGTGGAACACTTGGTATATACATTACTGGTGCTGGTCAGCACTCATTTGAAAAACCAATGACTACATTAACCTGATAGATAAAACATATATGTTAGGCAAGGAAAATACAATTTTAGTACACAAAGAACAGCATGAAATTAGACAGTATGAGAGTGATAGTAGATATAGTTCCATACATTGATACAATGGCATCATTGAGAAAATTAGGGATAAATTTATCAAGATCAAAAATCCATTCAGCTTTTCTTTGCAAGATGTTCTTATCCCAGTCACCCCCTCTGGGATGTGGAGTCACCAGGTAAACGCCCATGACCCTAATGTACAGTATTCATGATGCCCACCATAAAGCTCACTGTTGTGTCTGGCAATGATGCAATACATTTTACCATTCCTATTAGAGATAAAAGTTTTACCTACTGTCAACAGTGGACAAGCCACACAAAGACTCGTTTTAGCTAGAAAAGATATTTAGGTGAGCCCCAAAGTTACTTATTACTTATAATTTAATTCTACTTGCATACCTCTGCAAAGTATTCAGTTTAGTATATTTTATTGAAATTAAGTTAAATAAATTCATTTAAATTAAATTTTTATGTATTGTTTTATGTTTTGTTACCCATTATAAACACTGATGACTTGGTCTTGCTTGCCAACCAGATTTATAAACAATTGAATTTTTTGAGGGGCTTGGGTTACAGCATTCAATGAGAAGGTGTATTATAGTTGGTCATATACATATTAAAATTATTTAAACATTAGTTTTAGGTCTTGAGGTATGGTGTCCTCGTACAAGAGGGTTAAATCACAAATATGGTCCATATTTTCAGGTATTCAGGAAAGTGTACAAAATTCTTCCACACAAGCAGATGTCTGAATGCTTGACTTATTCCAAGCCTCCGCTTTCTACCGAGGATAATCTTTCATGAACCCTGCCCTTCCTGCAAACATCCCTTTTTCCTGCATTACCTCGATCTTCTCCAGATCCTAAAAACTAGGTGGGAGAGTTTTTAAACACTCCCCCAAGTCATTATAATAATAAATGATATAATAAACTATTCTATAAAATGTAGCAATTGCATGAGTCGCAGCAGTTACACAATACTGATTTGAATGGACACAATTTGGACCACTTCCAGGCTGAGAACATGACTAGCTACTATACTCATAGATTAAGCACTTTAAATGTAAGGAAAAATAACTAATTGACAGCAAACTATTCTACAGTAATGGAGAACTGAAGTTGTGTAACTTTTGAAATGGCAATTTATCTCTATTAACCCAATTTATTATCTATGTAACCCCCTGTAACTGCAATTGGGTTTTTACTGCATGTGACATCAAAATGGAGCACATTTACTAGGAATATTGCAAACTGCTCTTTGTGCAGTTTGCCTGTGTAGTGTGCAGAGTGCACAAGATTCAGGATTTCTTCATGAATCTGACACTCTTTGCACTTCCCCGACAGAGTGCACCACTTTGGTGCACCTTTAACATAGTCGTGCAACACGATTCTGTTGGACTTTGCATGTTAAATCTGGTAGATGGTCTGTCTGAGCGCCAGAATGCTCCCTTTAGTGCAGAAATGTGTGTCCCATAAAGAATAGTGCAGCCAACAGAAAAAGGGTTTCATGCAACACAAATGTGGCTCGGATACTTGCAAAGGTGCAAAGTCCAACAGAAAACTGGTGCAAGGAGCTTAATAAATGTGCCCCAATGTGATACTGCGTTATGCACATTAACGTCTGATACTAACACAATTTATTCACATAATGACTAGAGATGAGCGAGCACTAAAATGCTCGGGTACTCGTTATTCGAGACGAACTTTTCCCGATGCTCGAGTGCTCGTTTCGAGTAACGAGCCCCATTGAAGTCAATGGGAGACTCGAGCATTTTTCAAGGGGACCAAGGCTCTGCACAGGGAAGCTTGGCCAAACACCTGGGAACCTCAGAAAAGGATGGAAACACCACGGAAATGGACAGGAAACAGCAGGGGCAGCATGCATGGATGCCTCTGAGGCTGATTAATCGCACCATTATGCCAAAATTATGGGTAACAGCATGGCCATGACAGAGTGACCGAATGAGGCTAGATAGCATCTAAAACATCCAATAATTGACCCTGACACTATAGGGGACGGCATGCAGAGGCAGCGGCAGCGGCAGCAGCAGCAGGCTAGAGAGTGTCATGGCAACATACCCTAAATGGACTCAGGCTTCAAACCAATGGGTGGCAGAGAGGAACCAAAGGAGGTGAGCAAGAAGCGCTCAAATAATATCGGTACATGATAAAAGTTTGCCAGTATATTTTGTGGATTACACAGCAGGGTGGCGACAAAGTTAACATGGAAGCCATGAAAACAATCCAAAATTCTGCCTGACACAGCTCGTTTGATAAGGGGACCATGTATGGAGGCAGTGAACTAGTAGTAGATTAAAGGTGCTGCAGTTAAAACTATGTTAGTTGGATCTTGGCATGGAGCTGGCGCTCCGCTGCCAGGCGAGCTTTCGCCAATCCAAGCCCCTGTCTCTAGGCTACTCCCCAAACAGCACTTCTAAGAACCTTTTGTATAAGATCAAGTGTAGTAGCGTTCTTATAAGTTTGGGATATGGCGGGTGAGGGGAATGTAAACATCTGCGCAAGAAGCGCTGAAATAATATCCGTAAATGAAAAAAGTTTGCCAGTATATTTTGTGGCTTACACAGCACGGTGGCGACAAAGTTAACAAGTTTGATGTGGAATGCCCTGTAATAGCTCTTGGGCGGTGTGCCTTTTATCACCTAGGCTCAGCAGTTTGAGCACCGCCTGCTGTCGCTTAGCGACGGCATTGCTGCTGTGCCTAGTGCTACCGACTGATGGCGCCATGCCCACGGATGGTAATTCGGAGGAGGAGGAGGTGGAGGAGGGGTGGGAGGAGGAGGAGGCATAGTAGGCCTGAAACACCTGGACCGAGGTAGGCCCCGCAATCCTCTGCGTCGGCAGTATATGACCAGCCCCAGGGTCAGACTCGGTCCCAGCCTGCACCAAGTTAAGTGTAGTAGCGTTCTTATAAGTTTGGAATATGGCGGGTGAGGGGAATGTAAACAGATGCGCAAGAAGCGCTGAAATAATATCGGTAAATGGTAAAAGTTTGCCAGTATATTTTGAGGATTACACAGCAGGGTGGCGACAAAGTTAACATGGAAGCCATGAAAACAATCCAAAATTCTGCCTGACACAGCTCGTTTGATAAGGGGACCATGTATGGAGGCAGTGAACTAGTAGTAGATTAAAGGTGCTGCAGTTAAAACTATGTTAGTTGGTTCTTGGCATGGAGCTGGCGCTCCGCTGCCAGGCAAGCTTTCGCCAATCCAAGCCCCTGTCTCTAGGCTACTCCCCAAACAGCACTTCTAAGAACCTTTTGTATAAGATCAAGTGTAGTAGCGTTCTTATAAGTTTAGGATATGGCGGGTGAGGGGAATGTAAACAGATGCGCAAGAAGCGCTGAAATAATATCCGTAAATGGTAAAAGTTTGCCAGTGTATTTTGTGGATAACACAGCAGGGTGGCGACAAAGTTAACAACTTTGATGTGGAATCCATGAAAACAACCCAAATTTCGGCCTGACACACCTCGTTTGATAAAGGGACGATGTATGGAGGCAGCTATATGGACGACTTTTGGAGGTAGCAATGGAGACAACGTGTGGAGGCTGCTATGGAGACAATTCAATTTGGATAGTGCCTGTATGTGGCAGTCCAAAAATGTTTTCAAACCAGAGGAGCAGGTAGGTGGCCCTCCAGAAAAATGGAATAGATTGAGTGCCTGTATGTGGCAGTCCAAAAAAGTTTTCAAACCAGAGGAGCAGGTAGGTGGCCCTCCAGAAAAATGGAATAGATTGAGTGCCTGTATGTGGCAGTCCAAAAAAGTTTTCAAACCAGAGGAGCAGGTAGGTGGCCCTCCAGAAAAATGGAATAGATTGAGTGCCTGTATGTGGCAGTCCAAAAAAGTTTTCAAACCAGAGGAGCAGGTAGGTGGCCCTCCAGAAAAATGGAATAGATTGAGTGCCTGTATGTGGCAGTCCAAAAAAGTTTTCAAACCAGAGGAGCAGGTAGGTGGCCCTCCAGAAAAATGGAATAGATTGAGTGCCTGTATGTGGCAGTCCAAAAAAGTTTTCAAACCAGAGGAGCAGGTAGGTGGCCCTCCAGAAAAATGGAATAGATTGAGTGCCTGTATGTGGCAGTCCAAAAAAGTTTTCAAACCAGAGGAGCAGGTAGGTGGCCCTCCAGAAAAATTGAATAGATTGAGTGCCTGTATGTGGCAGTCCAAAAAAGTTTTCAAACCAGATGAGCAGGTAGGTGGCCCTCCAGAAAAATGGAATAGATTGAGTGCCTGTATGTGGCAGTCCAAAAAAGTTTTCAAACCAGAGGAGCAGGTAGGTGGCCCTCCAGAAAAATTGAATAGATTGAGTGCCTGTATGTGGCAGTCCAAAAAAGTTTTCAAACCAGAGGAGCAGGTAGGTGGCCCTCCAGAAAAATGGAATAGATTGAGTGCCTGTATGTGGCAGTCCAAAAAAGTTTTCAAACCAGAGGAGCAGGTAGGTGGCCCTCCAGAAAAATGGAATAGATTGAGTGCCTGTATGTGGCACTCCCAAAAATTGTTTAAAACAGAGGACCGGGTCGGTGGCCCTCCATAAAAATTAAATGCATAAAGTACTATAGCTAGAGCCAGTGGGCCCTGTCAAAAAATAGCCAGTTTCCTCTGCTTTACTGTACAAAGAGGAGGAGAAGGAGGAAAATGAGGAGGAGGAGGAGTGGATAAATTATTCAGGTTGAGCTTCCTTCACCTGGTGGAGATTGGAAATTAGGAGAAATCCAGGCTTTATTCATCTTGATAAGCGTCAGCCTGTCAGCGCTGTCAGTCGACAGGCGTGTACGCTTATCGGTGATGATGCCACCAGCTGCACTGAAAACCCGCTCGGACAAGACGCTAGCGGCAGGGCAGGCAAGAACCTCCAAGGCGTACAGCGCCAGTTCGTGCCACATGTCCAGCTTTGAAACCCAGTAGTTGTAGGGAGCTGTGTGATCATTTAGGACGATGGTATGGTCAGCTACGTACTCCCTCACCATCTTTCTGTAAAGATCAGCCCTACTCTGCCGAGACTGGGGACAGGTGACAGTGTCTTGCTGGGGTGACATAAAGCTGGCAAAAGCCTTGTAAAGCGTACCCTTGCCAGTGCTGGACAAGCTGCCTGCTCGCCTACTCTCCCTCGCTACTTGTCCCGCAGAACTACGCACTCTGCCGCTAGCGCTGTCAGAAGGGAAATACTGTTTCAGCTTGTGCACCAGGGCCTGCTGGTATTCATGCATTCTCACACTCCTTTCCTCTCCAGGGATGAGAGTGGAAAGATTTTGCTTGTACCGTGGGTCCAGGAGAGTGAACACCCAGTAATCGGTGCTGGAATAAATTCTTTGAACGCGAGGGTCACGGGATAGGCAGCCTAGCATGAAATCTGCCATATGCGCCAGAGTACCAACGCGTAAGAATTCACTCCCCTCACTGGCCTGACTGTCCATTTCCTCCTCCTCCAACTCCTCCAATTCCTCTTCTTCTGCCCATACACGCTCAACAGTGAAGGACTCAACAATGGTCCCCTCTTGTGTCTCGCCAACATTCTCCTCCTCTTCCTCCTCATCCTCCTCCACCTCCTCCGATATGCGCTGAGAAACAGACCTAAGGGTGCTTTGGCTATCAACAAGGGAATCTTCTTCCCCCGTCTCTTGTGAGGAGCGCAAAGCTTCCGACTTCATGCTGACCAGAGAGTTTTTCAACAGGCCAAGCAGCGGGATGGTGAGGCTGATGATGGCGGCATCGCCACTGACCATCTGTGTTGACTCCTCAAAGTTACTCAGCACCTGACAGATATCAGACATCCACGTCCACTCCTCATTGTAGACTTGAGGAAGCTGACTGACCTGACTACCAGTTCTGGTGGAAGTTGACATCTGGCAGTCTACAATCGCTCGGCGCTGCTGGTAAACTCTGGATAACATGGTCAGTGTTGAATTCCACCTCGTGGGCACGTCGCTCAACAGTCGGTGAGCGGGCAGTTGGAGGCGGCGCTGCGCTGCCCTGAGAGTGGCAGCATCTGTGCTGGACTTCCTGAAATGCGCACAGATGCGGCGCACCTTCGTGAGCAAATCAGACAGATTGGGGTATGTCTTGAGGAAACGCTGAACTATCAGATTTAACACATGGGCCAGGCATGGCACATGTGTCAGTCTGCCGAGTTGCAGAGCCGCCACCAGGTTACGGCCGTTGTCACACACAACCATGCCTGGCTTCAGGTTCAGCGGTGCCAGCCACAGATCAGTCTGCGCCGTGATGCCCTGTAATAGTTCTTGGGCGGTGTGCCTTTTATCGCCTAGGCTCAGCAGTTTCAGCACCGCCTGCTGTCGCTTAGCGA
Source organism: Engystomops pustulosus (assembly GCF_040894005.1). Taxonomy (NCBI): domain Eukaryota; kingdom Metazoa; phylum Chordata; class Amphibia; order Anura; family Leptodactylidae; genus Engystomops; species Engystomops pustulosus. Next base: position 94,438,859 of record NC_092415.1, on the reverse strand, counting down.
CGGCACTGCTGCTGTGCCTAGAGCTACCGACTGATGGCGCCATGCCCACGGATGGTCGTTCGGAGGAGGAGGTGGAGGAGGGGTGGGAGGAGGAGGAGGCATAGTAGGCCTGAAACACCTGGACCGAGGTAGGCCCCGCAATCCTCGGCGTCGGCAGTATATGATCAGCCGCAGGGTCAGACTCGGTCCCAGCCTCCACCAAGTTAACCCAATGTGCCGTCAGCGATATATAGTGGCCCTGCCCGGCAGCACTCGTCCACGTGTCCGTGGTCAGGTGGACCTTGTCAGAAACGGCGTTGGTCAGGGCACGGATTATGTTGTCTGACACGTGCTGGTGCAGGGCTGGGACGGCACATCGGGAAAAGTAGTGGCGGCTGGGGACCGAATACCGAGGGGCGGCCGCCGCCATGAGGCTGCGAAAGGCCTCGGTCTCTACTAGCCTATAGGGCAGCATCTCCAGGCTTAGCAATCTGGAGATGTGCACATTAAGGGCTTGGGCGTGCGGGTGGGTTGCACTATATTTGCGTTTCCGCTCCAGCGTCTGGGGTATGGAGAGCTGAACGCTGGTGGATGCTGTGGAGGATCGTGGAGGCGACGATGGGGTTTTTGTGGCAGGGTCCTGGGCAGGGGGCTGACTATCAGCTGACACAGGGGAAGGAGCAGTGGTGTGCACGGCCGGAGGTGAACCCGCTTGTTGCCACTGAGTGGGGTGTTTAGCATTCATATGCCTGCGCATACTGGTGGTAGTTAAGCTAGTAGTGGTGGAACCCCTGCTGATCCTGGTTTGGCAAATGTGGCACACCACAGTCCGTCGGTCATCCGGTGTTTCCTTAAAGAACCTCCAGACTTCTGAAAATCTAGCCCTCGCCGCAGGAGCCCTCGCCACGGGAGCTTCACTAGTTGACACATTTGGCGCTGATGCACCAGCTCTGGCCCTGCCTCTCCATCTGGCCCCACCACTGCCTCTTCCAACCTGTTCTGGTCGAGGACTCTCCTCCGTCTCAGAAGCACTGTGTTCACCCGTCCTCTCAACCCAGCTTGGGTCTGTCACCTCATCATCCTCCGATCCCTCAGTCTGCTCCCCCCTCGGACTTCCTGCCCTTACAACAACTTCCCCACTGTCTGACAACCGTGTCTCCTCATCGTCGGACACCTCTTTACACACTTCTTCCAGTACGTCAACAAGGTCATCATCACCCACAGACTGCGACTGGTGGAAAACCTGGGCATCGGAAAATTGCTCATCAGCAACCGAACAAGTGGTTTGTGACTGTGGGAAGGGTCCAGAAAACAGTTCCTCAGAGTATGCCGGTTCAAATGGCAAATTTTGCTGGGAGGGGGCAGACTGGGGGGGAGGAGGCTGAGGTGCAGGAGCTGGAGGAGTGCCGATTTCGGTGACATGGGTGGACTGCGTGGAAGACTGACTGGTGGACAAATTGCTCGAAGCATTGTCGGCAATCCACGACATCACCTGTTCGCACTGTTCTGGCCTCAACAGTGCTCTACCACGAGTCCCAGTAACTTCAGACATGAACCTAGGGAGTGTAGCTCTGCGGCGTTCCCCTGCTCCCTCATAAGCAGGTGGTGTCTCACCCCGCCCAGGACCACGGCCTCTGACCCCTGCAGTAGTTGGACGCCCACGTCCCCGCCCTCGTCCTCTACCCCTAGCCCTCGGGTTAAACATTTTGAAAATGAGAGTTATAACTTTAATTTTTTTTTTTAACTTTTTTTTGTGTTTTTTTTTTTTGTGTGTTTTATAGTTTTTAAAACCAAACGATGCTATCCTATTGCTATGGCTATTTTCTAGCCAAGTATGAAAGCACACTGCTATGCCAGATGAGATGACACTGAGTTATTAAAAAAATAAACGTAAAATAAAAAAGGAAATGGCAGACTGTGCCTAATTGAAATCCAACCCTGGGCCCTAATAAATTTTCCCACTTCGGTCTTTGCATGGATATGTGCGTCACTAAGCGCAAAACACAGTGGTCGCAAGTCTCACTCCAAATTGCTCACAATTTGTTAGTAGATGCACTGCAGCAACTACAGCCACCAGCAGATCAACCAGAAATCAAATATATATAACGCTACTGTAGGCGTAAGTAAGCCGTTTGGATTCTCCTATGGCTATTTTCTAGCCAAGTATGAAAGCACACTACTATGCCAGATGAGATGACGCTGAGTTATGAAAAAAATAAACGTAAAATAAAAAAGGAAATGGCAGACTGTGCCTAATTGAAATCCAACCCCGGGCCCTAATAAATTTTCCCACTTCGGTCTTTGCGATGGATATGTGCGTCACTAAGCGCAAAACACAGTGGTCGCAAGTCTCACTCCAAATTGCTCACAATTTGCTAGTAGATGCACTGCAGCAACTACAGCCACCAGCAGATCAACCAGAAATCAAATATATATAACGCTACTGTGGGCGTAAGTAAGCCGTTTGGATTCTCCTATGGCTATTTTCTAGCCAAGTATGAAAGCACACTACTATGCCAGATGAGATGACGCTGAGTTATGAAAAAAATAAACGTAAAATAAAAAAGGAAATGGCAGACTGTGCCTAATTGAAATCCAACCCCGGGCCCTAATAAATTTTCCCACTTCGGTCTTTGCGATGGATATGTGCGTCACTAAGCGCAAAACACAGTGGTCGCAAGTCTCACTCCAAATTGCTCACAATTTGCTAGTAGATGCACTGCAGCAACTACAGCCACCAGCAGATCAACCAGAAATCAAATATATATAACGCTACTGTAGGCGTAAGTAAGCCGTTTGGATTCTCCTATGGCTATTTTCTAGCCAAGTATGAAAGCACACTACTATGCCAGATGAGATGACGCTGAGTTATGAAAAAAATAAACGTAAAATAAAAAAGGAAATGGCAGACTGTGCCTAATTGAAATCCAACCCCGGGCCCTAATAAATTTTCCCACTTCGGTCTTTGCGATGGATATGTGTGTCACTAAGCGCAAAACACAGTGGTCGCAAGTCTCACTCCAAATTGCTCACAATTTGCTAGTAGATGCACTGCAGCAACTACAGCCACCAGCAGATCAACCAGAAATCAAATATATATAACGCTACTGTAGGCGTAAGTAAGCCGTTTGGATTCTCCTATGGCTATTTTCTAGCCAAGTATGAAAGCACACTACTATGCCAGATGAGATGACGCTGAGTTATGAAAAAAATAAACGTAAAATAAAAAAGGAAATGGCAGACTGTGCCTAATTGAAATCCAACCCCGGGCCCTAATAAATTTTCCCACTTCGGTCTTTGCGATGGATATGTGCGTCACTAAGCGCAAAACACAGTGGTCGCAAGTCTCACTCCAAATTGCTCACAATTTGCTAGTAGATGCACTGCAGCAACTACAGCCACCAGCAGATCAACCAGAAATCAAATATATATAACGCTACTGTAGGCGTAAGTAAGCCGTTTGGATTCTCCTATGGCTATTTTCTAGCCAAGTATGAAAGCACACTACTATGCCAGATGAGATGACGCTGAGTTATGAAAAAAATAAACGTAAAATAAAAAAGGAAATGGCAGACTGTGCCTAATTGAAATCCAACCCCGGGCCCTAATAAATTTTCCCACTTCGGTCTTTGCGATGGATATGTGCGTCACTAAGCGCAAAACACAGTGGTCGCAAGTCTCACTCCAAATTGCTCACAATTTGCTAGTAGATGCACTGCAGCAACTACAGCCACCAGCAGATCAACCAGAAATCAAATATATATAACGCTACTGTAGGCGTAAGTAAGCCGTTTGGATTCTCCTATGGCTATTTTCTAGCCAAGTATGAAAGCACACTACTATGCCAGATGAGATGACGCTGAGTTATGAAAAAAAAACGTAAAATAAAAAGAAACTGGCAGACTGTGCCTAATTGAAATCAAACCCCTAATAAATTTTCCCACTTTGGTGTTTGAGGTGGATATGTGTGTCACTAAGAGCTAAACACAACGGTAGCAAGTCCCCCTGCAAATTCCTCACAATATGGTACTAGCTGCACTACTAGTGCCAGCAAGCCCAGCCACAAGCAAATAAAAAAAAAAAGTATAACGTTATTGTAGCCCTAAGAAGGGCTGTTGGGTTGTTGTAGAATCACTCCTGCCTAACAGTAAGCTAATAGAACACCCTAACGCTTTCCCTGACCAGCAGCAGCTCTCTCCCTAGCGGCATCCAGACAGAGAATGATCCGAGCAGCGCGGGCAGCGGCTAGTCTATCCCAGGGTCACCTGATCTGGCCAGCCAACCACTGCTATCGACGTGTAAGGGTACCACGTCATGCTGGGTGGAGTGCAGAGTCTCCTGGCTTGTGATTGGCTCTGTTTCTGGCCGCCAAAAAGCAAAACGGCGGGAGCTGCCATTTTCTCGAGCGGGCGAAATACTCGTCCGAGCAACGAGCAGTTACGAGTACGCTAATGCTCGATCGAGCATCAAGCTCGGACGAGTATGTTCGCTCATCTCTAATAATGACATATGTATTTATATATAAAATACTGTCAACCATATTTTCATTCAAAATTTCAACAATGTGAAGTTGTTATAGTTTTATCTTGTTCCTCTTGTACGGCATGAGTTCTATGTACAGTTCTATTGAATTGAGACATTAAGCTTTTGAAATGAAGCATATACCTAGAGAATTCCATATGGCAGATAACCACTTAGGAGAAGCTCTGGGTGACACAGAGCAAGCATCAAGATACTGCTGTTCTACTTGCTGGCAGAGGTGAAGACTAAGCAAAGGTGAGGGCAAACTTGAATGAAATAGGGACCTTAATTAGGTGAAATATCTCAAGCAGTTAGAAGCAAACTGAAGGTGAGTGATGGGCTGTGGAAGTGAAATATAAAAGAACACTGGTTTTGATGATAGGACTGGGAAAATGAAAGAAGATAGTTCTTAAGTCAAGGCGTCAAGAAAAGACATTTTCTGATTTCTGCCAGAGAGAATACTAGAAGCATTCTAATTAGAAAGGGGGAAACAGAGGAAGCAAATTACTTGTCTGTGACCTTACAGTCTTGAAAAAGGAAGGATGAAAAGAGGACATATACAGAAAACATAGAATGATGATAGATATATAGATAGATAGATAGATAGATAGATAGATAGATAGATAGATAGATAGATAGATAGATAGATAGATAGATGTACACTGGGGACGAACAATACGTGCTGATCCACATAACGTGCGCTAAAAATAATGGTATTTTAATACTTACCTCTTGTCATATTGGTGTTGGTCTAATGAGAAGAGGGCTGCCCTTATCCAAGATGGCCACCATCAACTCAATACCTTCAATACACATGCACCATCCAAGCCGATTACCTCACTTCCGGTTCCCTGGAGGTCAAAGTATACACTTCCTGTTTGGCAATGCACATGGCTTGATACAACAGGTGGCCAAGCTGAAACAATTGTTTTTCATGAATGAGTAGGAGGAGACGTGGAGGAGGTCTACAAACCTATAGGCGTGTTTTACTGTGTTTACTTTTGCACTATGTCACTTTATGATGATGGTACACTTCATAATAATATATTGGCACTTTATAACATGTATATGAATAATGTTATTACTTGTTTGTCACTTTTCTGTATGATGTACACTGAATTACTGTCACTTACCATTGACCAATCAGCAGATCTGTTGGTCCTTAAATAGTTGGCTGTTTGTTACTCACACTATGCTTGATAAAGGTGTAACAGTACACCGAAACGTCGCTTTTTATGGAATAAAGCTTCACCCCTTTCACTACTACAAGGAGTGCTGCCTCTTCACTGAACCTAGATAGATAGATAGATAAAAGGATAATGAAGGAAGAGGCAGCATGCTTGAAAAAGATGGTAATACACCGAAACGTTGCATCATTGAATAAAGTGATCAATCTTTGCTTCACTACAATCCAGCGTATTTCCTCTTCCTTGGATTTATATTGCGTCTATGCACCCATCTTTGCTCTGCTTCTCTGGACTTTCCTTTTGTAAATAGATAGTTGGATTGACAGTGATCTCTTCTTAAGAAAGCGGACAATCAATAGTCACAACAGGACATGTGGCTCGATCTAATAGTTATGGACAGGGAAAATGCAGATACATATAGGTAAATAATGAATATATTCAGGCGGAGCTCAGGTCAGTTGGCAGAGAATTGGATCCAACACAATGCAGAAAACAGTTAAACAGGCAAAGTATAGATAAACCCCTTTGCAGAACACTATAAAGTTGCAAATCTTTGGTAGAATCTGCTTACATTATGAAGGTCTGGAACAGCGAGGTCTTAATAGTGGTACTTTTACACCACAAAAACACAATCACAACAAACTTTGGAGTCTCAGGTGATTTTATTGGAACACAAGACAACACTTTGTTTCAACATATGAAATGTAACAATGGGTGAAAAAGTGAGCACGGAGTGGTCCACAAACTCTGTCCCTGCCTGCTTGATAGCCTTGTGCTAAATCACAAGCAGAAACTGGGTGGCAGACCATACACTGGTAAGTGCACAGCAACAGAAGTGGATACAAATTAAAAGCATGTTAAACTAACATGCACACAACAAAGGTGGTGGAAATGTCCAAATCAGCAAGCAGGAGAATGTTCAAGAAACACACAAAGGTCATGGTAAACAGAAGTAGTAAGCAGAGTCACAAAGAATCGAAAAAACAATTATCATCCCTCGAATGAAGACATAGGCAAGCCTGTACACCTTTTTGGTCCTCCATCACTCCAGCTGGCATCTGGTCAATCACAGACTCAAGCAGATCAGGTGTGGTCACAAGCCCACAGAAAGAATCAGGGCACAGAGTTCTGACCAGAATCATGTCTTCTTAGGGTCTTATTATACATAAATGAAATTGGTCAAAAATCCATCAAATTAGAGCACAAATTGTATTAACATGTATGAAAAATGTACATTTGTATGGACAATTTTGTTGGAGTTTAAAATCAATGAAAGTGTTCAAAACCAGTTGAGATCAGTACAGGATGGATGATATAGTGCATGGACTTATCATTTGTGTTCCGGCCCCTTGGCATTTCCGGTGCACAATTGTGTGGCTAGACAATTTTATGCCAGGCCATGTTTGGGTAGAATTGTGCTATAACCTATGCCAGGAACTGCAGCGTGGAGTTCTCTGCTGCAGTGAACTCATTGTACTCCAATCTGATGAAGATGCCAATAAAGCATCAAAACTTCTTACCATTGTTCTGAATAAAAGTATAATGTAGAAGGATATTACTTCTGTTGATTATATGAATGGCCAGGAAGAGCAACCATAATCCGTGATCCTTTTTGCTCCATTTTTTGGGGGGGGCATCATCCGTGACCCAACCCAAGGCATCTGCAGCAGCCCTAAAGGAATTCTACCTTCAAAGCATGAGGCAGTGACTGTGGTAATCTTCTTATAATGGTTATCCATAACCTCCTTTCTTCTAAAATCAACTTTCAAAATCATGCAAATGAGACATAGGGGCTGTAGGGGTTATACCAGAACCCTTCTGTGCTGCAACTACACAGGCTATTACAAAGTGCAAGAGCAGGTCTTTCGTTCCTACTGCACTTCCCTCCTCACTTTGCCTGCTGTAATCTCGCACAGAGCAAAGGGTATTTTATTATTGGTTTAATTCAAATATTTTCAGTTTGAACATAGATGTTGTGGTGGAAATCCACAACAACTTTGATTTCTACAAGGTTCAAAATTAAGGGTAAATTAGATCACAAGGTCAGATAATCAAATCAAGATGAGGCCAGTAGTGCTCTTACGAAGATTCTAGTTTATGACAGTACAAATAACATAGTTATTTCAGTAAATTAGCAGGATACATAAAACAATAGGACAGTTTCTTATTCTTCTTGAGAAATTTCCATCTATTCTACTTTCATTGAATCAGAAACTCATAGATGCTAGGCATATGAGGAATGCATTTTTGCAACAAAGTATTAACCAGATGCACAGCACAGCTTCAGACCTACAAGCTAGTACAACGTGTAAAATGAAAATGATTATACAGTTATAATAAATATAATGAAATTCTACAGTGTATACTTAGTTTGGAATATATTATATTTCCACATTTATCAAAAAAATCTACATTTTATAGATTACAAAATCTGCCATTGAAAAAAACAAAAATGGTCGTATCCTTTAATGAGAAAAAACACCGTCTGTGGCAAGGAGGTAAATGCATAGGAAAGGTATAAACAGTACAATACTGCATCAGCATATACTCCAGGTTAAGCATTTACAGGAGAAAAGAACTTACTCACCTCAAACTACCCCCAGAAAAGGAGTTAGTATCAAACAAAACCAATTATGAGCTCCAAAATCCAGTAGCAATTCTTCCCTTCTGGGCCCTCCTATGTGCTCAAATAGCAGTTTGTGTCCACATATATGACAGCATTGTACCAGGGATAATCCACTAAATGTGGGCATAGGCAGCTCCTTTGGGCACAAAGCAATCTAGCTGTAGAAGGGTAGTATTATGCTTCTGCATCACTGTTTAATTTTTCCAGGCCTTGTTTTTCCCATTGCATCTTTTAGGGCCTTGTTTTCCCCATAGTCACCAGTGTCGATTACTGGGTGGCTAACCTGCTAGATCTGAGCTATAAAGATAAATTAATATCTTTGATTCCACCATTGAGGCTAATGAAAGAAAAATAAAACTATTTAGTAGTGGAGTAGTGACATTGAGGGCTCAGGGACCCCTGAGGAAGTCGCATTCTGCGACGAAACGCGTGAGATATTTTCGCCCACATCACCCTCTGTACGCGCTCTGTTCATTTCAAATCTTCATGGATGGGTAACTATGTACCTCTGATCAGCCATTTTACACTACAGAGTGTGCATACTGTTTAAGGGGTACTACATACATTTATTTCTACCATCTCTATCTATCACTTTAAGTCCCCATCTATTTATTATTCTGATAGGAACAATAAGACAACATTTCCATTGTCTTTTTGGGTGATGTGACTTGTATTGATCTATTGTGATCTAAATACACGGGTCAAGGATATATGTACGTATGGACTTTTTAGGTGTTTTTAAAAGTCTGTTATGTGGTGTCAATAATCAATAAAGATTTGTATATATAACTTTTTGGCCTATACACACTTCTCTTGGCTTTTCTTGTTCGATAAATGTGACATTGAGGGCTCAGTGACAGCATGAGGAGGAGGAACTGACCAACGCATTAGGGGCACCAGGGAAGGGCATTAAGTCAAGGAAATTATAGTGACCAAGGCTGAAGGTTTTTTCGTTATTTAGACGTAATTAAGTAATGTCACTGCTTTATTGGAAAGTATAAATATAGAAATGCAGGTACTATCACTGCACTATAGTACCAAATGAGGATACAGATTAAATTAGTAGTGTCACTGGCCATGTACCTTATCAGCAGATCAGTATACCCATGTAGTTCTTCAGACTGCCCTGACAAGGACCATTATTATTTATCCCTGACTCACCTTATCTCCAGTAGCATCCTATCCCTAGCTCTGTCCTGACCATATGAGGATATAGATGCAATTAGTACTGTCACTTTAGGAATACATGGATCCAGTGAAGATGGACACTGCAATTTAGGAAGACACAAATCCAGTGAACAAAGACATGGAAATTTAGGAATATATATGGATCCAGCGAGCACAGACTAGACAATTTAGGAATACACAGATTCAGTGAACACAGACATGGCAATTTACCTTTATAAGAGTAAGACTGCTGTTATTTCTATGATGATAATTATTATTCAGTCAGTAATATCACTGCCACACTTCTTCAGACTGCCCTGAAAAGGGCAATACTACTATGTATCCCACACAGCCTTCATTCCCTATCTCCCTACTTGCCCTCAAAAAGACAAATATAAAATTATTAAACCTCAACTCTTTCCTGCACTGCCCTCTAGCTTCCGCCTCTTCTGGGCTATTTCCTAGCTATAATGGCTTAAGGACATGTGATCCAGTTTTTCTGTCTCCTCTATCATGCTGCCACTGAGCCCTCAATGTCAGATGGGAACACCACAACTACTAAATAGTTTTATTTTTCTTTCATTAGCCTCAATGGTGGAATCAAAGATATTAATTTATCTTTATAGCTCAGATCTAGCAGGTTAGCCACTTGGACGCCAAACCCCTGGCCTGAGAACTGAATCCCCAAACTTTGGCAATGACCCGATTTTTGCAGGTCATCATTAAAATTTAACTTCAACTTTTTAAGATGAGTACTGTTTTCTGAATATTTTCCTGATCTCATGTAATTCTCCACTATCCTGTGATCCTGCCTAAATAGTTTGGTGTTTTTTCTGATATTTATAGAGATTTATTGATATTTATTAATTTATCAGAAGCTCTGTCTATGAAAGCCTGACGTACCTACTTAGCTAGGACATACCAACAAGTCATTGACACATACACAAGTGTTGGATAGATCCACATACCATTAGCAATGTGTATTATTATTTATACTATCTGGATTTTCCTAGGAGGTATGATAATAAACATATGCTTTTGATAAAACACTTGAAAACATTTAAGATGAATTACTTATTGATATCTTAGGGAAGCAGTGCACAGAGGGTAAAGATTGCTGCTGCACTGCTATAATGTCAGCTGTACCATTGTTTTTACAATTGATTATTTTAGTTACTACTAAATTTGTACTGAAGCCAGGCAAAAGTCTGGAGTCTTATTTAGGATTTTTATAAAACTTGGAAATATGGCATAATCAGTAAGAGCTGACTTTTCATAATGGCACCAGCTGGGTACAACATTATTGGCACTGAATTAGCATGACTGTGTAAAACTGCAATTGTGCATTCCCTTTATGACTATATTTATTCTTACTATGTTAAAATACTATACCCTGTTATAACCCTTGAGAGCTGTAGTTTCCAAAACCCCAAATGCCATTGGAAAATGACAATAATCTAGAATTTGTTGGCTTCTTACTGATTGCTATGGTGTTCTGTAAGTGATCTAGTCTAATGGAACAGTCAGCCGTACCTTTACACTGCCTTGAAATGATACTCTGACCAGCTTTAGGATACCGTACTGAAGATACCCAGCCCCCTCAATCACTGAGGGGTAGGGTGTCAATTCAGTACTCTCTGTTGTGACTGTGGGTGTTATAGGTCTTCAGGATAGCAGGATTAATCCATCCTCAGTCACTCTCACCAGTAAAATGGATGAATTATTATAACCCTGGAGTGGTTAGGAAAGGTGTTATTTGTTAACATAGAATACACTCAAATTGCTTCTAAAGTGTTGTAGTTTAAGCCACACCCAGGGCTGCTTGACTGTAAGCATTGATTCGAGTCAGTTCCCTTGGCTAAGTTGGATGTGATTTTCTCTGGACATGGGTGGTATCATCTGGACCTGTGTCCTCCTAAATATAGTCATTACAATATACACTGAGCTTCTGTAATGGCAGGACACAAACAAGAACAGTGAGCCCTGGCACTGAGACCCCAAATCTGTCCCTACCTACTTATTGGGTTCCCCTTAAACGGAGACCAATAACTGGGTGACGATCCCTCCCTGGGTAAGGTGTGAACACAAAACAATACAGATAAACAAAGACAATAACGCGAGGTATACAATTTGAGTCGGCAACAGTGGGGAATAACAATAACCAAATCACAATCCATATAGAGTAATCAAGACACAGGCAAGAGATCAGAAACCAGAAAAAAGAGAATGCAAGAGAAGCTAGAAACAAAGCTACAAACAAAGGTAGCAGTTTTACCAGCAAGGAGTCCAGGCTAAACTGGACACTTATAGGGAACCTGGCCCTGCCACAGGTGGAAGGAGCAAGCAATTACAGGTCCACAGTGTTAACTCTTGCAAGACAGAATCAGTGAGGGGTGTGGTAGACATCAGGTCAGGCAGCCACTATAGAACCTAGTTCAGACTGCAGGATGATGAAAACTCAGTGTCTCCTAATCCTACCAGTACAGATAGAGGAGACAGCAGGCGCAGATGTGACAGCTACTTTCAAATCACATTAAAAACATTATGCCCCACTAAATCAATCTGGAGCAAGTTGGGTTCGTACCTAGAAAAGACAGTGAAGGCAACACCCGGAGATTATTGAACTTGATGCAATTTGCTTGGTTAAAGAATATTGCACCATCCCTGCTTTCTACCGATACAGAAAAAAGTGGATTGGACATATATACAAATTCTAATAAAGAAACTTGGCTTCACTACATCCATCACAGTATATGTCAAATTATGTTCCTCTCTTCTTGTTCAGCTTCTGTTAGGATAACCCCCTCACCCCCTATTCCATTACCAACAGAACAAGGAAAGATTTACTATAGTCTACTATATCTAGAGAATATCTAGAGAATCAACCGCTATATTGTCTCTGAGTATCAGAAGGAATAGAAATTTTTTGCGAAATTGTTTACAAAATTGTTTACAAAGCTCTAAAGGAATCCTGTTAACAAGATACACATACAATTAAGGTCGAACTAAGTTCCTATATCTATATTAAGATCTTTACATGATTTGTACGCAGATGTGTTTACATTATTCATTTTAATTTTACTCAATGTCTGTCATATTTTAGAAACTATTATAAATTAAAAAAAACGTTTTACTTCTGTACATCTGAAACCGTTTTTGATTGTGCCCACACCCATTTAAACAGAATTACAAAGGCAGGATCAGTAGGCATGATCTTTACCTATTTAATCCAATTCCAATCGTTTTTTTATATGTGTGAGCATAACCCACTCTGTTTAATTCTTAATGTATTCCTGTGATACATCGACACTATTCACATTAAAACATATATTTAGCAAGAAAAACAGTGTCATTTTAGGGTGGTCACTAGAGATGGGCGAATTTTCCTAAATTCGATTCGACCTGGTTCACCGAATTTTCAGAAAAAATTTGATTTGAACCAAATCATGACATGTGACATAACAGTACGTCACATGCCAGGGGCATATAGAGGGTTCACGGGCTGAGCCCTCTCCGTAGCCGGTAATTCTTTGTAGCAAAGGCTTACCGGTAACACCCGCCAGCTTTTAGAGACATATGACCGGAGTCAGCAATATAAATCAATTTTTCTGTATATCCAAATGTGAAAAGACATAAAACACCAGTACATCACCATATCTTCGGCAAACAGTGTCAATTGTCCATAAAATTGTAGCATGCTAGGAGATCATAGCTTTTCACTGAGCAACCGACGCCCGTATGGTCTAGTGTGACGTTTCGGAGGTGTGTCCTCCTTCCTCAGACATCATGGAGGACACACCTCCGAAACGTCACACTAGACCATACGGGCGTCGGTTGCTCAGTGAAAAGCCATGATCTCCTAGCGTGCTACAATTTTATGGACAATTGACACTGTTTGCCGAAGATATGGTGATGTACTGGTGTTTTATGTCTTTTCACATTTGGATATAAAGAAAAATTGATTTATATTGCTGACTCCGGTCATATGTCTCTAAATGCTTGGTTAATGGGTTATGAGAGCCCTCATTTTTAGACCGGTGTACACACCAGGAGTCACATGCTACAGAGCTTTTTTGTTTTTTGTTTTTTTTTGGTTGATAACACCCGCCAGCTTGCCATCTTGTGCAATCAGCACATTGTAATGAATGAGGAGGGAAATCCCCATATACTGCCATACTGTAGTATGGTCGTTTATGATAGGATTGATCAAACAACCTGTGGTTAAAGTACCCTAGGGAGTCTGAAAAATAGTAAAAATAAAAAAGTTTAAAAAATTATAATTAAAAATCCAAAAATGCAAATCACCCCCTTTCCCTAGAACTGAAAAAAAATGAAAAAGTAAAAATCATAAACACATTAGCTATCGCGGCGTCCAAAAATGCCAGATCTATCAAAATATAATAATGTTTTTCATTGTATTTAACCCCATAACGGAAAACACCGCCCAATGTCGAAAATGGCACATTTTTGCCATTTTGAAAAATATTAAAAATTCTATAAAAAGTGATCAAAAGGTCATACAGTCTTTAAAATCATAACAATGAAAACGTCATCAAAATTCGCAAAAAATTACAGCACCCACAGCTCCATACACCAAAGTATAAAAAAGGATACATACAGTGAGGGACACTACTGCCATACAGTGAGGAACACTACCCCCATACAGTGAAGAATACAGCCATACAGTGAGGAACCCTACCCCATACAGTAAGGAACAGTACTGCCATGTTCCTTTCTTCTTACCAGAATTCTCTTCCCCATGTAACACGTTGTGCCTTTGGCCATTTTGCTAATAAAGGGGGGGGGGATTCAAAATTCGTTCCCACGAATCATCGTAAAACTTCGAATTTGTGACAAAGTTTTCCTGAAATAATAAATGAATTCCCATTTGTTAGAATCGATTCGCCAATCTCTAGTGGTCACAATTGATTGCAATTTCAACAACAATATTCACATCTGTAATATGATTATATCACAGAGATTGCGTAATATGACCATTGCAAAATATCTGCAATTTTTTCTAAAATAGGTGAACCAAATTTCTGAGATTATAGGTCTCATGGGTGGAGGTATACTTTTTTGTGCCCTTTCAGTAATGCCTCCAAGTACCACTGGATCTTTTTCAAAAATAAAGTCTATTTATTTTTTATACAAAATTCCTAATCTTAATAGCTCCTGTAACAGTTTTTGTAGGGTTCAGTATTGGGGCCACTTCTTTTTAATATTTTTATTAATGACCTTGTAGGCGGTTTACACATTCAAGTTTCAATATTTGCAGAGAATACTAAGCTGTGTAAAGTAATTAATGATTACGCCGATAGTTTAGAATTGAAGAGGGATTTGTGGAAGCTTGAGGAGTTGAGGAGAAATGGTTGATGAGGTTTTATGTAGATAAATGTAAATCTATGCGTTTGGGCCATGGAAACTAAAAAAAAGTACAATTAGTACAAATCCCAACAGATTTGTCTAATCTCTTTCAAGTTAACTACCAGCCCCTCTTAACTTCAATTGAGAAGGATCTTCTCACTTGGAAGCGCCTCCCACTTTCTTGGTTCGGAAGGATCAGTGTAATTAAAATGGACATCTTGCCAAAAATACTCTACTTTTTCCAAACAATTCCCATACACGTAGCTTCCTCCTATTTAAGTAAACTTAAAAGGATAATATCGGGATTTGTATGGGACTCCTCTAGACCCCGGATGTCACACAACCTCCTCACCAGGCCTAAAGAATTGGGTGGGGCAGGTCTGCCTGATGTGAGCTTATACTATGAAGCCTCCGATTTTTATGGACCCGAGATGTCCACTGCGAGATCTGAGCCCTGAACTTCTTGGACTTCCGACAAATTCAGTGGCACAGGCATGACATGCACTGGAAAGTCGTGATATACAATCCCTGGAAGGGTGGTTTCCCGCCGACATGAGTAGTTTCTTGCAGTCCTTAGGTCACACACAATCTCTTACAAGGGAACTGACATAGAACAGATATTCACGAACAAGGCCGTGCCTAGACATCTGATCTCTGCAGTCTAAGGGTGGTTGCTGAGGGAGAGAGCTAAGAAAGCGCCTGTTCCTTACAGACAGGCATGGGAGAGAGCATTGAACAAAACGTTCTCTGAGGAGGAATGGGATAAGGCGACTGTTTTGATGCATAAAGTCTCCGTTTCGTCACAAATCCAAGAGACGAACTTCAAAATCATGGCTCGGTGGTACCGAACCCCAGCAAAGCTACATAAGATGTTCCCCTTGGTAGCTGACACCTGTTGGAGGTGCAACCGGTAACATGGTTCATGTTACATATTTGGTGGGCCTGACCTGGGGTGGGGAACTTGTGGAAAGCGGTTTTCACACTCTACAATAAACTATGGTCAGACACTATTTCACCACTTCCAGAGATTGGGCTCTTATCTATGTTCCCTAGCTCTATTTCAGCGGTAAAGAAAGGTTTCCTGAGACACTACATTTCTGCTACTCGCCAGATCATCCCCAGACTTTGGAAGTCAAGTGTTCAAGTCATTAGAATGGAGGAGATGAGAGCTATGAAGGGGATTGCAGATTCACAAATGCACAGATACAACTAAATTTGGTCCCCGTGGATTGATTTCCGTAGTTTGACGGAATTTGCATCTTGGATAGCGGATCATCCCTTGTGTACTTCCCTCTTTACTTATGTGTCTAATGTGCTTTGTTATTGATGTTCGATTTGCTGCTAGTATTGCTACTAATACTTGTAACTTGAGACGCGGTCATCTTCAACATTTACCTATATGCTTTCCATTAATAGAGATAATCTTTATGTTGTCCTAAATATTGTTTACCTCAGACAAGAACACTCTTGTATGATATTATTGAATTGATAGATATTTGGCGCCCGTTTCTCACGTTGTAAGAAAATGTATAGACACAGCATGTACCTGATATACTGGCTATGCCTTGATTTTTGTCATAAGTTAACTTTCAATAAAGTTTATTGAACAGAAAAAGTACAATTAAAAGTACAATAACAGTTAATTACTTATTACCTTATACTTAGGCCTGTGACCAGGACAAGGGGACATCCGCTATGTCTAGAGGAGAGATGGTTCTACCATCTCCATAGACGTGAATCTCCATAGCAGTGAAACTATGGAACTCTGTCACGCAGGAGGTTGTTATGGCGGACTCTGTGTACATGAACAAGAGAGGCCTGGATGCCTTTCTGGAGAGAAAAAATATCAAGGGTTATGGGGAAAAAACATTTGTTTAATTCTTAAAGGTTGGACTTGATGGACTATGTGAATATTGTTCTTGAAAATGTAGAAATAATTTGAAGATGTGATTCAGCACTCGGTTAAAATGCTTCAATCCATTTAATTTAGTAAAATATCCACACATATTAAGGCTTGATAAACATTCACAAATTATAAGAGAAAAAAATCCTATACGCGTTTCGAGCATTACCTCACGCTCTTAGTCATGGCAATTCACAAATTTAAGGTTAGGGTGTTGGAACACCTAGGAGATATAGGAAAGAAGGATACTGCCAAGATTGCTAGGACTTGCGATTATTTAGCCGGCCGGCCAAGGGGGGCGCGGCCGGCCAAGAGTGGACCATCGCAGAGCGTTACTGTCCCCACTCCTGCGCACTCGCTGCAGCTGGCGACTTTTCACATGTGGCGTTTATTTAAATTTTATAAAAGATATCCCCCTATGTGTTTATTGATGTGTCATAGGAAATGCACGTTAACGGATGTTATTTAGTAACAGACTTGTAAAATAGCATATTTTCAACATTCTTGTGCTAATTGGTGTATTACTTATGTATATTTTATATGGAATTTTGGTTGTTACAAAATCTAATATTCAATGCATAACAAAAAAATGCCAAAAGGCCAATTTAACCCTTTTTGTGCTAACTAAAATGTAACTTTTATTTTCTAAGTTTAAAATATTTGTAAGAGAACATTACATTAGTATTTTGGCTCAGTATTTTTGTTTTAAAATATATCAAGGAGGAGGGACCTTGCCACTTGAAATTTTTATCTCTCTATCTTCTTATGACACTATTTCCTATACATGGGTGCAGTGTCTATTCAGCCATTCACTCTGATTCTCACACAGACAAGGGAAGACAACAAGGGAGGGGGAATTTTTAGGATTGGGGTAGGGTAGAGAGGTAGGAGCACACAGGTCTGTGTATCGCTATTAGCCCAGTGTTCAGTAGTTATCAGTATTCATTCAGACCCTGTTCAGGGTGTCTAGATAAATTACTTTTTTTCTCTTTGCTCTATAAGTAATTATTAACCCCTATTCTCCTCTATCCCATGTATAACACGTAGCATCCACTCTATTCGACTATTTGGGTATAGATCACTTACTCGCTACCGTCCTGTAGTCTCTGGTGCTTGTTAACTATACCTTGTCCTCCCTCTCAACAGCTTGCTTCTTATGTAACCCCTGTTCTGGTGTTGGCTGTATATTGTATAGTTGGCTGTATATTGTGGCCGTCTCTCATTCCTTGCTTTAAAACCTAAGATCGCCTAAGGGGGAGGAATCAGAGAATCAGAGTGAATGGCTGAACAGACACTGCACCCATGTATAGGAAATAGTCTCATAAGGAGATAAAGAGATAAAAATTTCAAGTAGCAAGGCCCCTCCTCCTTGATATATTTTAAAACAAAAATACTGAGCCAAAATACTAATGTAATGTTCTCTTACAAATATTTTAAACTTAGAAAATAAAAGTTACATTTTAGTTAGCACAAAAAGGGTTAAATTGGCCTTTTGGCATTTTTTGTTATGCATTGAAATTGAGTTAACCCAGCTACAAACAGGTTCAATTATTTGTCTGGTTGTGAAAATCTAATATTGGCACATTATAGGATTTTATGCTTAGATTTGTATAAATAGATGTATGTTTAGATCTGTATAAACAGATGCTGTTTTTCAGAAATTACTGCTTTTTTTAATTCAACACTTTTCCTGTTTTTTAATTGTGTATGTATTTATACTATTGTGATTTGAAACCCATTTGGAAATGTAAGGGTTACATGTCTGGGAGGTTAAGGTGGTTGATGGCATCCACGCCCCTATTTAGCAGGTTGCCACTCAGACATGCTACAGCCATGACTAAGAGTGTGAGGTAATGCATAAGTGATTTTCTTCTTACAATTTGTGCGTGTTCACCAAGCATTAATATGTGTGGATATTTTACTGAAATAAATAAAATGGATTGAAGAAATTTTAACGGAGTGCTGGATCACATCTGATTATTTCTTCTGTGATTACATGTGGAACTGATCTGCAAGCAAACAGGGCCGTATGGAAATTGGCTGACATGAGTGAGCTGATCAGAACCCTATTTACCTCTTTTTGTTTTACTAATTTTTCTTAAAAATGTAATCAGGGGGTTAAATTGACCATGGTAAAATAACACTTTTTTCTTGTTAAAGATCTTTTTCAACATGAACAGTGCCAATGTGTCACAGGAATAAATTAATCGGAGTTGGATTAAATAAGTGATCCTGGACTGGTTATTCTGTGTTTTAAATATTCACATTGTGTTAGGGATAACATATGTTTGTCGTGGTTAAGAACTCTCTAAGAGTTTGAAATGTATTGACTATGATGTAATGGGTTTGATTAAATAAAAAACTACTGTATTTGGACTACTCTGTGACTAAGGTGGATCAGGTAATCCTGCTTAGCCAATTTGTATATTAGTATAGAAGCTCCAAAGTGTATGTACACAATGAGGAAAATCTAGTCTCTAACTCCCTTACTCACTTACTCCTCTCACCTTTCAAAACCTCGCTAAATCTCAATTCCTCAAACACCGTAATAAGAGGCCCAGTCAAAGCTTATCTAATCAGGTGACTAAACTCTGGTCACACCCTACCCGCTCACAAAATTTGGTGAACTCCTGGAGCTAAAATATCAGCCTTTCTTTAGCTTGAATAAAGTTGAATAAAAAGGTCTTGGAAAACATTGCTGCCCCAGTTGCAGGACAAGCTATTTCACACATTGCTTCTCTTACGTATGCCTAGCTGCTGACTAGCTTTAAAGCCCTGTGTCAATAACTGGATTATTCTTACATGCTCCGTTCTTTTTCTTATGAAAAAATTAATAAAAAGATATTTGAAAAGGCTGATGGACAGCTGAACCAAGAACTCCTTATATATCTGCCCAGTTCTTATTACATGTTGCTGTTTTTTTCTAGTCTACTGGCACTTGTCCTTCTACCTTTTTATTGATATTTCTAATACCATGTATCTGACTTTTGCTACATTTATTGACTTCTTTTTTGCTGAATCTATACACCGGTGACATCTTTGTTTTGCCTCTGTTCTTTCACATTTCTGTCTTCCCTATTGTTTTGGATCTCTGTGTTCATTTGTCATCTTTTCTGAGCACTTACTAGGAGTAGGGATTGCCTTATATTTGTGACTACCAGAGCCTGGGGAATCAGATTTGGTTTGCGGGTGAGCTTAGGTTCTGCACCCCTTTCTCTATTGTGACAACTGATACTCAACTTCCTACATCACAGTACAGCACATAGCATATTCTGTCCTCAAATTAATGGCCCCTATGACTACGAAACTGAAAAATGTTTTACCTGCACATAATTAGTGGAGACATGACTTAGGCCTCATGCACACGACCATTATAAGGACCTGATCTGGATGCAAAATTTGTGCAGTCCAGTGAGCATATAGCGCCTAAATGTTGTCCAATACACCATCTCCTTTATAAAAATATTTTATATTTCCCATAAGCAGCTTGGTTGTGGGATACACCCAGGCTGACCAATCACACAAGCCCTTAAAGTATCCATTAAATAACCATGCAAAAAATAAAAGAAATAAATAAATACCATTCATGCTTTGAATGGTTCATGTAAATGTATTGGGAAAAAAAACTGAAAATCTAATTTGGGATAACTTGTAAAGATGCAGCTTTTTAAAGCCTGGCAAGTGTTTATTGTGTCAGTTTTTAATTGCTTTCTAAAGTATGCTCACAAAGGAAAAAAAACAGTTTTACAATAAATGCTGCATGCTATTAAAAGGCTACCCAGCTAAATGAATCAGACATTTTCTTGTTGTAATCTGCCACTGTAAACCACTAAAATAATATATTTCCATATTGATTTTGTTTAATTAAAATACTTCCAAGCATAAATTGAATCTGATGCCATTGTGACTGCTTACCTGGTAGGAGTGCATTAGCTGTGCAGTCATTTTGTCTGTCACGATCGTGTGCAGCAGAGAGACAATGCAAATTTATTCATTTAAGAAAAATGAGAATGCTCCTTGAATAAATCAACATTGTATATAAAATGCATTCTGGCTGAGCCTGTTATTGCCATCAAAATGAGAAAACATTTACCTCGTTTCACTTTTTCTATTTTCATTGACTCTTCATTTTACTTACGTACACTTATGGTACAAGAAATTAGAACACAGGCAATAGATTTCTTCTCATTTCATTAATCAAATGATCACCATATTAAGATATCCCATGGCCCTCATTTCCTGCATTTCCCAAAGAGTTGAATGGAGTTGTAGTCACACATGTCCCCTGCTACTGAATTTAACCCTTCCACGACCCGTGAAGTAATAGCAGGTCACGGGGCGGCTGAAGGTGCATGGAGAGGGCTCACGGGCTGAGCTCTCTCCATAGCTGGTAAGTCTTTGATGCATATCGCAGCAAAGACTTACCGGTAACACCTGCAATTGGTGCTAGCACTGATCGGGGGTGTTAACCCACACATTGCTGCCGGCGGCTTCAAAAAGAAGAGATTGTTGGATATCGTCGCTCCCCATGACATCATTGTGGAGCACCGATTGGTTGCCATGACAGCCGAAGACCCAAGGCTGTCTAGATTTAACCCATTCATTACTAATTGTACATTGTAATGAATGAGGATGAAAATCCCCATATACTGCCATACTGTAGTATGGCAGTATATGATAGGATTAATCAGACAACCTAGGGTTGAAGTACCCTAGGGAGTCTGAAAAATAGTAAAAGTAAAAATAAAAAAAAGTTTTATAAAAAAGAAATAAATAAAAAATTCAAATCACCCCCCCTTTCCCTAGATCTGATATAAATATAAATAAACAGTAAAAATCATAAACACATTGGGGTGGATTTATTAATTCTGTTGCAACCTCGACAGTCCGCATCTGAGATCCGAAGATGGAAAGCACATAGCCTGATGTATTAAAGTAGCAAACGGCTGTAAGTTATTAATGTGCAGACTGAACTAATCAGTCGGACGCCATAAAAATATAGACACAAATGAGATCTGTGCCAAAATCTTATATGGGCTGCACCTGTTATTCTTTTTCTTTTGATTTTTGATTTTTTTTCTTGATCTGTTCTGCACCAAAAATTGCGCCTAAAAAAGCCTACAAAATCAACATAAATGTGGCAGACAATGTGGAAAACATAGGCTACGCCCACATGCGCCAAAAAAAGACGGATGAGTCGGGATAGTCACAAACATCTGTTCTTTCTGGTGCAAACGCATTATAAATGATCCGCAACACTTTTGCGCCTAAAAAAGTGAGTTCCCGACACTTTTTTGGTGCATATAAGATGATAATACATCTGCCCTATTATGTATTGCCACACCCGAAAATGCCCAATGTATCAAAATATAGTAATGATTTTTCACTGCGTTTAACCCTGTAACAGAAAATAGTGCCCGAAATTGAAAATGGCACTTTTTTGCCATTTTGAAAAATATAAAAAATTCAATAAAAAGTTATCAGAAGGTCGTACAGCCCTAGTAATGCTAGCATTGAAAACTTCATCAGAATTCGCAAAAGATGACACCACCCACAGTTCCTACACCAAAATATGAAAAGGTTAGAGCCAGAAGATGGCAAAATATGAAAAAAAAAATGAAAAAAAGAATTTGTACAGGAGGTTTTAATTTTTGTAAATGTATGAAAACATTATAAAACCTATACAAATTTGGTATCCTCATAATCACAATGATCCAAAGAATAAAGTAGACATGTCATTTGTGGTGCACAATGAAAGCTGAAAAATCCAAGCCCACAAGAAAACGTCGCAAATTTCACTGCATTTGGAATTTTTTCCCCGCTTCCCAGTCCATGGCATGGAAGAATAAGTACCATCACTATGAAGTGTTGTTTGTTACGCAGAAAACAAGCTCTTTATGTGTAAAAAAAAGTTATAGATTTTTGATTAGTGGAGTGAAAAATAGAAATGAAAAAACAAAAAAGGGCCAGGTCCCTAAAGGGTTAATGGACTGCTCCAATAAGCTCTTCCTGGCTGCAATCTTATGACTAGGGAAAAGGGACAACTTGTCGCTAGCTGACAGACTGGGTAAGCGGTGGCGAACTCACCCTGAAATGTCCCTGCAGTCTACAGCAGCCTACAGCAGACATACTGCCAAGATAAGGACAAACCCACTGGTTTGTCAAGAACCTGTTAACAATCCCTGAGAGACCTTGCAAGTGGATTCAGAGAATTTACTTCATCTGGCAGCTGCTGGATGGTGTAGCCAACAGGAAAGCTTAAGCAGGAAACAGACCTGCGTACACACAAGGTCAGAGAGGGACAAACAACAGAAACAGACAAACAAATGCATTTGGAAACTGGGTCAAAACCAAGATGCTGGTGAAGGTACAGAAACTAAATAGAATAGAAAAGTAATAACACACAATAATAGGGAAAAGGTATGAGAAGGCCAATAGAATCAGCGTAATGGAACTGGGCAGGTATATAATGGAGTTTCTGGATAGGCAGCGAATGAGGCACATTTACTTACCCATCCCATTGATGCCGCCGATCTGGAATGTCCAACAAGGATTCGGAGCTGCCGCGATTCACTAAGATCGTGCATCCAATTTCCAGCATGTGTTGCTTCCGCCCTCAGGTCCGCCGGAGTTCACCATCTTCTTCCCGGTGCATGTAAGTGCTGATCTTGTGACACAATTTTGAAAGTTAAATTTGGTGGTTTGTCCAACGGCCATACCCCTGATTTGTTTCGCATGAAAGCCGCTGCACCACAATCCGGTTGCGTGCGCCAAAATCCCCTGTGCAATTCAGGGCAAATGGGAAATATTTGGGAACCCCGTCTGACGGACCATTAGTAAATGTGCCCCTATATGTTAATCCGCCAGTCCAATAAGCTCTTTCTGGCTGAAATCTTATGATTAGGGCCATCAATGTTCTGGCTATTAGTGTCCTTAAAAGTGCAGTTGAATCACATATCTGTATACGCTGCCTTAAATAGAGGGTTGTCTATCCCCAGATATGGACAACTCCTTCTATACAGTGAGGATATAA
This sequence comes from Engystomops pustulosus, assembly GCF_040894005.1. Classification (NCBI taxonomy): domain Eukaryota; kingdom Metazoa; phylum Chordata; class Amphibia; order Anura; family Leptodactylidae; genus Engystomops; species Engystomops pustulosus. The sequence goes on along the minus strand of NC_092415.1, from coordinate 94,415,076 downwards.
TTGTCAGATAACTGTCCAGCAAACAGTGCAAACACAACCATACTTGGCGCTAGCTGTCAGACTGGGAAAGTGCTGGCAAACTCACACTGTGATGTTCCTGCAGGCAATTACTTTGATTTAAGCAGATATACTGCTCTGTTAAAGGTGAACCTGCTAACTGACTCTGAGAGGCCCTGAAAGTGTGTAGAGGCCCTGAAACTTACTTTATCTGGATGGTGTAGCTGACGGGTAAGATGAAACCAGAAACAGACTAGTATAAACACATGGGCACAGAAGGACACACAACAGATACAGACAAACAAACCCGGATCAAAACTAAGAGGGCAGTAAAGGCACAGAAACAAAATACTAGAAAGGTAATAACAAGCAATAATATGGACTATAGGGACTAGTAGAACTAGCATGGTATAATGGAACTGGGCAGATATATAAGGGAGTTCCTGGACACCATCCCAACAGCTGACTAGGTCAGCCATTCTAGTAACCCATACTTGGCAGTACTTCAGAGAGCTGGGTATGGCTCAATCAATCCCAACACAGCATACCTAAGCCACCCCACAAAAATACAAAAGAAAATTAAAGCCACACTCTGCGGATAGTTTGGACAGTATTCTATTAAAAGGGAATGTTAAGCCCAAATAGAAGGCTGCTTTAATGCAAAAATACGCTAATCTTTTCCTGCCATAGACCCCTAGGCCCCCTAGGGTATTTGGACTATAAGGGGGATCCTATTGCTCATAGTATATACTGCAATACTTTTTGTGTACAACATATAGAATGATAGATGTTGGAGCAAAGCTCCCAGCAAGTGTAAGGGGGTGACGCTGCCATATTGTATATTATATTATATAATATAGATAGAGGTATATATTGAAGTTTATCACCCTAGCATTAAAACCCAGCAGACCAGTAAGATATTTGTGTTCACCTCTGTGACTTGAGATGACGTGCAGTTTCCATGATGAGAGAGATAGTTTATGCCTATGAGGAGACATTATTAGTTCATGTGGAGTAAAGTACAGGGGCTACAGTAGATGCCAGTGTGTACCTAGGTCTAGAATTGGCTTCAAATGACTAATCTTATGAATATGACAAGAGATCACAAGCTGTAAGTGTCTACTGACTAAAAATACCTGTATCATAAGTGGGCTTGGAGTGACTAAGGCACCTGTGGAGCTATAGTCTATAAATTCATTTTTTGGTATATACTGCTTGTAGAGCCCCCCACCCTGCCGTGATAGAATCAGGGGGCCTGCCATCAGCATCAATATGGGTTCACATCCTTGATCTCCATACACTCTTTATGTTCCAGTGCCTTTCACATAGCGAATGTTAATGCTACTTCTTGTTCTGTGATGTACCGTTTAAGGATAATCTTCAACCAATCACAGACCTCACCATTTTGTACATCCCTGAATTACATTAACATTTTGCATTATTTAAAGAGGACCTATCACCAGAATTTACCCACCCTGAGTAACAATGTCCCATAGTTACAAGTCCTCCCAATCACCTCAAATTAGCTGCCAGTGGGCCACTGTACCTTAATTACAGATGTTTTTCTGATATACAAATTCGCTTTTCTGACTCATGTCTGGTGTTTGTGACTCTTCTCTCTCTCAGGCTGGCAGTGAATAACGCCCCAATTTTCTGACTGACAGCTCAAACTGACAGATCAGACTATAGATATATAAAGCTCTATGAACAGATGGGAAATATTGGGGCACATTTACTTAACCAGTCCCTCGGAGTTCCCGAAAGTGCATTGTCCAACGACAATGCACCCAATATCCTGCATCTGTCGCTTCGCCGTTTAGGTCTGAAGGAGTTCACCATCTTCTTCCCGGTGTATGTAAGGACATTGGTGGCGAAAAAATTTTAAGAGGAGTCCATGGTGGCAGATGTGACTTCATGTGGTCAAATACATACATGGGGTACCGTTTTCTATTGTTAAGAGGGTAAAAGACCTGAGATGATGTCACTCTGGTCACATGACATGAACTGTGACTAGTAAGGAGGCATAAGGCATGGGGAGTATTAAATTGGATGGGTTACGCCCCCTCTGATGCCAGGGAATATAAGATAAAAGGTGATTTATGTGGATGTAAGCAAAACAATTTTTAGCTAATAGGTGCTTTTTTCTAGGAACCTGTCACTGGCTGTATAGGTGCAAATGTGGTTACAATTTCCCTTTAAGCTAATAGTATACTCAATAGGTTCCTCTAATATGTGACCCTGACATAGGGTGATATATTTAAGTGAAAAAATAAAATGTTTGCCTATTTTTTCTGATACATGCTTGTTCTTGATGCAGTAATATATACGGCATGGCCATTTTATGAATAATATGAATATAAAGGGGAGAAGGAATTGTACATCAAGATAAAGCCTGTGTAATATACAATGCATACAATACAGAATATTTCATTTTTTATGATGCTATATAAAATCCCCTCCTTTAAAATATCTATTCCTGAAATTTTGTAGCGTCTTATAAAGATACAGCCTGGCATATCAACCTGGATGACAGGCGCTGAAGACTTTATCAAACTGGAAGATGCCCTTGAAATTGCTTAAAAAGGAAGGACATCTAAAGAACAGATCACAGATAAGTAAAAGTAAACTGCAAATTTCTCATCATCTGAATGTTTCATACAGTGTTCTTGTCCTTACACCATTCACTGCTGCTTCCTTCTCCTGTCTCATAGGACAAGGAATATCAACCCCTCTGCTCACTTGCATTTCTTTTTTTAAAGAGAAATGACCAAAAATTGTAACATCTGTGGGGGGGGGGTTGACCTAGCTATGGAGGAGAGCAGACGTGTGGAGTGAGAGCTCCTGCACCACCCAGGGCAGCAATCGCTATAAACAGTCATGGCCAAAAGTTTTGAGAATTATACAAATGTTAATTTTTGCAAAGTCTACTGCATCAGGTTTTATAATGGCAATTTGCATACATTCCAGAATGTTATAAAGAGTGATCAGCTTAAAGGGGTTATCCGGGTTTAAAAAATTTCTTCTGGCCGGGCTGGGGAGGGCTATTTAAACACAATAAACACATACTTACCTCCTCCGGTGCTGCCGATGTCCCGCGCCGCGGCCGGTCTTCTCGTTGCGCCGGTTTCATTACACCGGTGCACAGGGAGCTTCCGGCCGGCCGGATGCTCCCATGCGCACCATCTCCCAGCGCTTACAGCGCTGAGAGATAGGGACGGATGGGAGGAGCTGTCCACATCGCGGACCGAAAGCTCCCTGTGCACGGCTTCCGTGCCCCTGTAAACAAACAGGGGCACGGATCGAAGAGACCGCGGCGTGGGACACCGGCGGCACCGGAGGAGGTAAGTACATGTTTATTATGTTTAACTAGCCCTCCCCAGCCCGGCCATAAAAAAAATTTTTAAACCCGGATAACCCCTTTAACAGCAATTAATTGCAAAGTCAATATTTGCCTAGAAAATGAACTTTTTCCCCCAAAATACATTTCAACTTCATTGCAGGCCTGCATTAAAATGAGCAGCTAACATTGTTTCAGTGATTGCTCCATTAACACACTTGTGGGTGTTGATGAGGACAGGGCTGGAGATCAATCTGCCATGATTAAGTAAGAATCACACCACTGGACACTTTAAAAGGAGGTTGGTGCTTGGCATCATTGTTTCTCTTCTGTTAACCATGGCTATCTCTAAAGAAACATGTGCAATCATCATTACTGCACAAAACTGGCCTAACAGGGAAGAGTATCACAGCTAGAAAAATTGCACCTTAGTCAACAATCTATCACATCAAGGAATTCAAGGAGAGAGGTTCCATTGTTGCCAAAAAGGCACCAGGGTGCCCAAGAGGGACCAGCAAGTGCCAGGACGTCTATTAAAAGTATTTCAGCTTCAGGATCAGGCTACCAGCAGTGCAGAACTTGCTCAGGAATGGCAGCAGGGAGGTGTGAGTGCATCTGCACGCACTGTGAGGCGGAGACTTTTGGAGCAAGGCCTGGTGTCTAGGAGGGCAGCAAAGAAGCCACTTCTCTCCAGAATAAACATCAGCGACAGATTGAAATTCTGCAAGAGGTACAGGGAGTCGACTGCTGAGGACTGGGGTAAAGTCATTTTCTCTGATGAATCCCGTTTCCGATTGTTTGGAACATCTGGAAAACAGCTTGTTCAGAGAAGACAAGGTGTCTTGTCTCATGCCAACTGTAAAGCATCCTGCAACCATTCATGTGTAGGGTTGCTTCTCAGCCAAGTGAATCGGCTCTCTCACAGTCTTGCCTAAAAACACATCCATGAATAAATAATGGTACCAGAATGTCCTCCAAGAGCAACTTCTCCCAACCGTCCTAGAGCAGTTTGGTGATCAACAATGCCTTTTCCAGCATTATGGAGCACCTTGCCATAGAGCAAAGGTGATAACTAGAGATGAGCGAGCACTAAAATGCTCGAGTGCTCGTTAATCGGATCGAACTTTTCCCGATGCTCGAGTGCTCGTATCGAATAAATTACCCCATTGAAGTCAATGGGAGACTCGAGCATTTTTCACTGAAAGAACACATTGAAAAAACACTGAAGAACACATTGCAGATGTTTGCAGATGTTTTCACTGAAAGAACACATTGAAAGAACACAGTGAAGAACACATTGCAGATGTTCCGTACATCTGCTAACTTATCGGAAGACACGCATGCCGAACGGTGTTCTTCACAATAGTATGTGAAGAACAAAATGGGGCAGATTTACTTACCTGGTCCGTTCGCGATCCAGCGGCGCGTTCTCTCCGGTGGATTCGGGTCCGGCCGGGATTCATCAAGGTAGTTCCCCCGCCGTCCACCAGGTGGCGCTGCTGCGCTGAAGTCCGCTGAAGTGCTCACTCAAGTTCACCGGCCTATTCCTGGTGAAGGTAAGTACAAACTCCGCAACACTTTTTGTTTTTTAAATGTGGCGGTTTTTCCGAATCCGTCAGGTTTTCGTTCGGCCACACCCCCCCCAATTTCCGTCTCATGCATGCCAGTGCCGATGCGCCAAAATCCGATCGCGTGAGCCAAAATCCCGGGGCAATTCAGGGGAAATCGGCGCAAATCGGAAATATTTGGGTAACACGTCGGGAAAACGTGAATTGGGCCCTTAGTAAATGACCCCCTATGTGTGAAGAACACATTGCAGATGTTTCCATACATCTGAAATGGAAACTATTGTGAAGAACACCGTTCGGCACGCGTGTCTTCCGATAAGGTAGCAGATGTACAGAACATCTGCAAAGTGTTCTTCACTGTGTTCTTTCAATGTGTTCTTCACTTAAATGATCCTGTGTTCACTATTTTCATTGTATTCTGTATTCACTGTTCTTCACTGTGTTTCGTTAAGTATATGCTCGATCTCGAGCCAGCGAGATACTCGCTCATTTCTAGTGATAACTAAATGACTCAGGGAACAAAACATAGAGATTTTGGGTCCATGGCCTAGAAACTCCCCAGATATTAATCCTATTGAGAACTTGTGGTCAATCATCAAAAACGGGTGGACAAACAAAAACCAACAAATTGTGACAAAATGCAAGTATTGATTGTGCAAGAATGACTGCTATGATTCAGGATTTGGTGCAGAAGTTGATTGAGAGCATGCCAGGGAGAATTGCAGAGGTCCTGAAGAAGAAGGGTCAACACTGCAAATATTGACTTGTTGTATTAACTCATCCTAGCTGTCAATAAAATCTTTTGTCAGGGGCGTAACTTGAGGGGGTACAGAAGCTGTGGTCACAACCGGGCCCAGAGCCTTAGGGGGCCCATAAGGTGTCACTTTTCCATGTAACTAGACTAATATTATAAACCATACAATGCAGTCGGGGTCCTGGCAAAGACTTTGCACTGGGGCCCATCAGCTTCATGTTACTCCACTGGCTTTTGTTACTCATAATATGATTACACTTGTATTTCTGTATGTGATAAAAACATCTGATGAACACACATAAAAACCAGAGGGCAACAGATCATGTGAAAACATAATATTTGTGTCCTTCTCAAAACTTTTGGCCATGGCTGTACAATGTACAACATCCAGAAGATCTCCCAGCGGTAGTGGAGGCACTCAACAACCCGATGCCTGACCTACCAGCGTGGCCCTCAACTACCAGTACCATCAAATCAAGAGAACCCTCCGAAGCCCCAACGAGCACCCAGGAGACAAGCTGGAAACAACCCTGAGGGCCCAAGAAGGAGAAGGCAGCACAATGCCCCATAGGAGTGATGCAGTTGAGGCCATGGCAGGTCGGGTATCAACCCTCCCTCAAAAGTATCCTTTTTCATAATGCAGCCTCCTAAATTGTCCTCACTGTTAAAATGTTAAAATTTGATGGGTTCTGTCTTCCTGTTTGCCGTAATTATTATTTCAACATTAGGGTGGGCCGCCTTGATAGTCGGTCTACTTCCCAAGTGGGGTTGTGCTCTCAGCTGGCCTGTGTGCATGTTACTTTATACCCCGGTACTTCCCTTAGGCCATACTTTAGGCCTTCTGCTCCCTGTTCTCCCCTTTCCTTTCTTTTGTTTCCTTTTTCTCTTTTTCTTCTCTTATGGTCGTCTCTCGACTTTTGTCTCCCCCTGCCCCCCAGTCTCACTCGATCCTACCTCCAATTACTGTACCTGTGGAGTAGATTTTCAGTCACCTGCTACTCATGGCTACTATTAAGCTTGGGTCCCTGAAGGCGCGAGGGCTGAATGTTCCCCAGAAGAGAACCCAAAGAGCTCTCTCAGGAAGGACTTACACAGCCTCCAGTTAGTTGATATCTGGAGGATACTGCATCCTAAAGATAGGGATTACACGTATTACTCCCCAGTGCACGATTCAAACAGTCATATAGACATTTTCCTTATCCAACATAAGGCCCTAACATGGGAACCAATCGCCAGCATTGGTAATATTGTCCTCTCAGATCACACCCCGCTCTATCTATCGATCACCATAACCTCTATTGCAAAGCAGGCATGGTCCTGGCGCCTTAACGACCATCTTTTAAAAGACGCCCTTTGTAAGCAGGAGATAGAAGTGGGAGGCCTTTAAATGTGAGCTCCGAAGTAGATTCACTGAGCATGGTGCCAGATTAAAGAGGGAGAATGCTGCTAAGCTCACTTCCTTATTGCAACAGTTGCACCACTTGGAAAGTAGGCATACAGCAGATCAGTCCCCTACGGTCTTAGCAAACCTGATAATAGTCAGGGATGAGATTCGGGCCCTACTGGACAAAAGATCCTTGGTCCAGCGGATTCAGTATAAAGGACACCTTTATGAACATTCCAACAAATGCGGTCGCTCCCTTGATCGATTCCTATACCCCTGGAGGGTCACACATCCCTCGCATCCAAAATGCTGAGGGCAAGATCACTCACAATCCTGTAGAAATCAGTGCGGAGTTTGGGGCTTATTACACTCAACTATACAATATAGGAACCAGCCCATAGACTTGGATTTGGCCTCATAGTAAAATAGGGTCGCTGCCTATGTCAGGGACACAGCTCCTCCCCCCATAGATGATGATGTAGCTACAGCCCTAGAGTTAGATTTTAGTATAACTTAAATAATAATTAAGAATACTCCTGGGAAAAACCCAGGTCCTGACAGTTCACCAGCTTTCTATAAGTTGTTTGTAGAGTGATTCTTTCCCCCTTCCTGATGAGATTTTTCAATGACATTTCCCCATCTGTATCCTTTCATCCCTAGTCGTTGGAAGCCAACATCAGCGTTCTGAAAAACTTGACAAAGATTGGCTATAGCCCAATATCGTGTCTGAACGTGGACCTGAAGTTGTACTCAGAGATACTGACAGATTGTCTGGCCCCTCTTCTCCCGAAATCAGTTAATACTGATCAAGTAGGGTGCGTTAATGGTAGGGGCGCTAGGGATAACCTGAACAAAACATTTCTCCTAATTTCTCACGCAAAGAAGAGGTCGATCCCTGCTTGTCTTCTGTCAATCGATGCGGAGAAGGCTTTTGACAGAGTGCACTGGGGCTTTCTATCTGTGGCCCTCTCTTGCCTAGGTTTGGGCCCTAAGTTCTTGGGGAGGGTCTTAGCCCTTTACAACCATCCCTCGGCTAGGGTTAGGGCCAATGGCTTCTTCTCCAACCCTATTCAGATTAGCAATGACACTCGTCAGGGTTGCCCCCTCTCCCCGCTCCTCTATGTAATCGTAATGGAGCACCTGGCTAACGCCATTAGGAAAAACCCCGATATTCACAGGATTCAAGTGGCTCAATGCCAGTATAAGGCAGTATTATTCGCGGACAATCTTTTATTCCAACCAAGGCTCTCTCTCTTCTCTGCTCAAGGAATTTGAGTGTTACAGACAACTGAGAAATTATAAGATCAATTACAGTAAGTCAGAGCCCCTGAATGTCTCATTGCCACCTGAGGAAATTGTACATGTCAAGGAGCACTTCCCATTTTGTTGGCGTCACACATAAATTAAATATTTGTGTATCCAAGTGCCAACAGATCTCTCAAAAATTGTATTTCCTAAACTACCTAACACTTCTGGAACAAACCCTGAAGGACTTAGCCACATACCATACACAACAATTGTCCTGGTTTGGCCAAATTAATGTCATCTTCCAGGGAGCCCCGATAAAGCCCCCTCGCTCATTCTTCAAATCCATTTGATTGGCAATACTGCGCTTCATCTGGTGTACTACTCACCCTCGGGTAGGATGGAGAGTCCTGATTAAGCCAAAGTCAGCTGGTGGGGCAGGCTTACCCGACCTTAAAACATACCACCAGGCGTCCACCCTGAGTCGGTTTATAGACTGGCATTACCACTTACAATCCAATTAATGGGTTCAATTAGAACAATATAGTAGGCCGATGCCAATACGCATCCTCCCGTGGATGTCCTGCCAAAAGGTAGAGATAGAGCCTCAAACCATATTCATAGCCCGAACCTTGAGGCTTTGGAGATCCCTTATCGGGCGAGAGATTCTCTCTCGGCCATTTAGCCCCCTAACACCTTTATTTCCCAATACAGAAGTCCAGCCAGCATTCTCCAGATCCATATTCGTGGCACGCTCTAGCCATGAGGACCTCCGCATGCATGATATTCTGGGGGAAGCCCCGATTCCCTCATACTCTAAGCTACCAGGTTTATAAACTTTGTCCACTCTTTCGTGGTTGGAAATAAACCAACTGGGAGCTTTCCTCCAGGGAAAGCTGCTGCCTTTAACTCCCCTCTAAGAATTGGATAGCTCACCATTGCCGTTTCTGGCTAAATGGACTAGAGACTTGAGTATCTCTCTCTGAAGGACTGGGACAAGGTGTTCTTATTCACCCACAAACTGTCAGTGGCTTGCTCCACTCAGGAGTGAAACTATAAAATTCTCTTTAGATGGTATAGGGTTCCATCCCTGCTGCATTCTATGTTCCCCTCTATCCAGGACACATGTTGGAGATGTGGGGCGGACAGAGGTGATTTTCTACACATTTGGTGGTCATGCCAAAAAATATGTCCTTTCTGGTAACGTTGAGGTAACGTCTGAGATTGTAGGCTTACTGATCGCGGCGCGCACCGTCATCCCCCGTAGATGGTGCTTTGCTATTCCTCCCTCCACCTCTAAATGGGCTCAAGAGCTGATTTTTGTATATCACATGGAGGAGATAATGGCGGATACCCTTGGTACTTCTGAGAAGTTCATAAAGCTGTGGCAACCCTGGATGGTGTTCTTCATAACCTCAGAGTTTCAAAGAAAATCTTGAGCGCAGAACCCTAGGAGGTAGCCACCTCGCAGGTCTCATACCTGCTCTGACAACTGACCCCTTCCTTCCCTTCCCCCTCGTACCTCGTTGTTCTTCCCCTCCATCTCCCTCTCTTGTATGTTACATTCAGCATGTTGTCCAGTAGGCTCCAAACCGCTTATCCCTGAGTCCTTTTCTTTAATTTCCCAATATGGTTTTGGGTCAGAGACCTGACTTCATAAGCTTGTGGTATTGATAAAACATGAGATTCAGGGGAACACAAATCCACCTCAGCTATGTTAAAGAGATGACCAATTTCCGTGTGTTAGGTTAGTTTTTCTCATTAGTTTTTTCTGCACTAGCGTGAATTTAGAGGTCCCTGGGAAGCGTATGTACACCGAGTTTCGCAGACGGGGTGATATATGCCATCTTGCTCATAATAAGGAGCACTCATTATATTCCTATAACCATCGGACACTATAATGTACAAGTTGTATCTTACCGGTAGTTTTTGTTTCTCTTTTTTCTTATTCAAATGTTATATTTTTGTTTTCTTTACATGTTGTTAATTTGTTTAAAAAAGTTTAAAACTTTAATAAAAAGGATTGAAATAAAAAATTGTAACATCTGTGTAGTAATGTTCTAGATGCATCTACATCGTATAGTTCAGTGATGGCAAACCTATGGCACGGGTGCCAGAGGCGGCACTCAGAGCCCTTTCTGTGGGCACCTTGGGCCATCGCCCCAGCACACCAAACAGAACTCAAAGAATCGTCCTGCAGTTCCAAGCAACTTAAAAGATGCTGGTTTCAGTCATATTTTGATACTAACTTCACTACTTGGGACTGTAGGAGGAGGGAGAATGAGTTGACAAGGCCGAATTATCTATGGAGGACCTCCTGCTGGCCCCACGATTTTTTATGTGTACAGAGGGACACTGGAAAGAAGCTAAAATGCTGCAAATTTTTCATCTTTCTACTGTGTTGCTGCACTCAGGAGGCAAATATGATTGAAAGTTGTTGAACAGGGAGCCATAAGTTACTGCTTTAATTTTTGGTTGGCACCTCACGATAAATAAGGGGGGTTTTGGGTTGCAGTTTGGGCACGCGGCCTCTAAAAGGTTCGCCATCACTGGTATAGTTGAATTGGTATTGGGAATTCCACTTTGTGCTACAGTTCAGCAGAACATTTAGATGTAATTATGAAATCCTGCAACATAGTATGTCTTTATTAGGCAATCTCAGAATAGGCCATAACTCATAATTATCCGATTGGTTGGAGTCCAATGCCCAGCATCCCCACCAATCAGCTGATTGCGGTTATTTTCAGCAAAGGAATGAACATTAGGAACAGAGCTAGAAAAATAGCGGTCTGTTACTTGAATTCATTGAGATACTCTTGACACAGATTTATCTAATTGCTTACTTCACACTGTACCATTCTCAAGCTTCTTTTATCATTGGCATCATGGCATATATCTGAACATGACTCTTTACGATCCATTTTCATAATGAGGTATTTGTCAGGTTAGAAAACTGGAGAACAAACAAATACGTGATTCAACAGAACCAGATAAAAGTAGCTCCTATAGTCATGGCCAAAAGTTTTAAGAATGACACAAATATTATATTTTCACATGATCTGTATCACATACAGAAATAAAAGTGCAATCATATCATGAGTAACAAAAGCTTTTATTGACAGCTAGAATGAGTTAATGCAGCAAGTAAATATTTGTAGTGTTGGCCCTTCTTCTTCAGGACCTCTGCAATTCTCCCTGGCAGCTCTCAATCAACTTCTGGAACAAATCCTGAATCATAGCAGTCCATTCTTGCACAATCAATGCTTGCATTTTGTCACAATTTGTTGGTTTTTGTTTGTCCACCCTTCTCTTGATGATTGACCACAAGGTCTCAATGGGATTAAGATCTGGGGAGTTTCTAGGCCATGGACCCCAAATCTCTATGCTTTGTTCCCTGAGCCATTTAGTTATCACCTTGCTTTATGGCAAGGTGCTCCATCATGCTGGAAAAGGCAATGTTGATCACCAAACTGCTCTAGGATGGTTGGGAGAAGTTGCTCTTGGAGGACATTCTGGTACCATTCTTTATTCATGGATGTGTTTTTAGGCAAGACTGTGAGAGAGCCGATTCCCTTGGCTGAGAAGCAACCCCACACATGAATGGTTGCAGGATGCTTTATAGTTGGCATGAGACAAGACTGGTGGTATCGCTCACCTTGTCTTCTCTGAACAAGCTGTTTTCTAGATGTTCCAAACAATCGGAAAGGGGATTCATCAGAGAAAATGACTTTACCCCAGTCCTCAGCAGTCGACTCCCTGTACCTTTTGCAGAATATCAGTCTGTCCCTGATGTTTATTCTGGAGAGAAGTGGCTTCTTTGCTGCTCTCCTTGACACCAGGCATTGCTCCAAGAATCTCTGCCTCACAGTGCGTGCCGATGTATTCACACCTGCCTGCTGCCATTCCTGAGCAAGCTCTGCACTGCTGGTAGCCCGATCCTGAAGCTGAAACACTTTTAAGAGACGTCCTGGCGCTTTCTGGTCCTTCTTGGGCGCCCTGGAGCCTTTTTGGCAACAATGGAACCTCTCTTCTTGAATTCCTTGATGATGCAATAGATTGTTGACTGAGGTGCAATCTTGCTAGCTGCGATACTCTTCCCTCTTAGGCCAGTTTTGTGCAGTGCAATAATGGCTGCACGTGTTTATTTAGAGATAACCATGGTTAACAGAAGAGAAACAATGATGCCAAGCTCCAGCCTCCATTTAAAGTGTCCAGTGGTGTGCTTCTTACTTAATCATGACAGCTTGATCTCCAGCCCTGTCCTCATCAACACCCACACCTGTGTTAATGGAGCAATCACTGAAACAATGTTAGCTGCTCATTTTAAGGCAGAACAACCAAATAGGCCCACATAAAAAAATGTTTATTCAGCTCTAAAAAATATAGAACCAACAATACCAAGACAAAGAGCTAGGAAAAGTTAGGAAAAATGTATATACTTTATTGACATTCCAAAATAATGAACATATACAACTTGGGAAATACAAACTATAGGGGAAACAGGATGTCCCAGATGAAAATTGGGACCACCACAGAGTACCTTCGATCACCCCTCCTCCGTATGCCCCAAAATCAAAGCGTGCCAAATTTAAATATCAAAAAAATCCAGCCATAGGACCAAAGTTTACAGGAAGATAGACAATAATGCACAATGAACCAATTAAATGAACCGGCGGTACCTTCCGGTGTTAAAAGTTCCAACAATGCATGTCACACAGGCATGGTAAAGGCAGGCGGGGGGCAGTCAGAGGGGAGCACAGATGCTTCATCAGGAGTTAAAATGTATATGCTGTGCCTACCATTAAATACACCTGGCCGGCGTATCTGCTTGAAGAAGCGCCCATCACGTGATGCGTCAGCCCGCTGAGGTCGCGCACCGGAAGTGGGTCACCATGATACGCCCAACCCGATCACAGGCCTGTAATGAAGTTGAAATGTGTTTTGGGGGAAAAAGTTCCTTTTCTAGGCAAATATTGACTTTGCAATTAATTGCTGTTAAGCTGATCACTCTTTATAACATTCTGGAGTATATGCAAATTGCCATTATAAACCTGATGCAGTAGACTTTGTAAAAATTAACATTTGTATAATTCTCAAAACTTTTGGCTATGACTGTATATGTATACAGGGCACATTTTTGTTATGCTGCAAGTTATAATAAGACTATGTTGCCATACAGAATTAGCTAAGATATTGACTATAATAAATATAGAACAATGTCACTGTGTGGTCCCCCCACTTTAGACTTTATAGATGATTATTCATATTTATCAGGAGTATAGGCTTAAATTGTTTGTTTCAGTTCAAGGGAGTGCAATACAGTAACAAATGCATTGGTGGAAAATTGCTTTGGCGCAAAAATCTCTTGTACAGTACAGTAGCAGATTGAGACTTAAGTCTACTGAAGTAAGACCTTAAAAACACTGGTCTAAGGCTACATTAACATGAATGTATGCCCCGGCGGGCATACATTCAATGCAATGGAGAGGAGAAGTGGTGACCCTCCCCTCTCCGTAGCGATGCATGCTGCAGAGTGCCAAGACACGGGAATGATAGGACTTCTTCTCCCCGTGTATGGAGCAGTACAGTACGGAAGCTTGCAGCTATATATATTTGGTGGTCTTACTAGAGACAAGAACATACATATCAAAATAAATATGTATTTATGGAATTTTGTCGAAAGGAGAATCAAGTGATGCTTTCTAAAACTTATGAACTTGAACAGCACCTCAGGAGACTAATAACCTAGGATCAGCAAGTTTAACTGAAGCTACTGTATCATTTCTCTTATGTTAATCCGTATTAAACTTATAGAGCTGTAGTGAAGTGAGGATTTTCTGGAAATGCCAGCCTTACGGCTCATTAACATAGTATTTGCATATCGTTATTACCATTGGCTGATAAGAAAAGGCATAGTTGAGTAAAGCAAAGCTACAATTAGGAAAGGTCAAATATGGATGGGATCATTTTTATCTGTTTTGTTCTTTGTGAGACTGGTAAATGTTCTGCATCACTACAAAGCCAGTTATTCTCCTGGACATGGAGACAATCTGTCTCCCATTGCTTATCTCAGCATTAAGTAATTTGCCTTTATCATTGGTATTACCCTTCATTCCCCCAGATTAGATGTATGTTAGATATTGTATTTATATCTAAATATTTCCTCTATATTCAGCCAAAGATTCTGTAGGCGGACATGCTGTGACTTGCATGATACATAATTACTGACTCTGTAGGGCATTATCGTCTCCAATTAATACATGTTGCTCTGTAATGAAGATTATTGGTTTCTACATGATGAATATAAAAATACTCAGGTATTCAGATTTCAGCTGTGCCTTCCATGCATCAAAAGAAAAATTAAGATATTGCACTGATGCCTTTTGGCATTTGAAATGCATGAATGCTTAAAAACAATTAAATACGCTGCCCTGTTAAAAAGGACCTGTCAGGCAAATTAACCCCCAAGACTAAATACATGGTTCCTATCCTATTGTTCCTATTCCGTCATTGTTTAAATTTAAAGGCATGTACAGAGACAACCAGTTGTATGCAAACGACCTGAGAGAAGTCCAATGAACTATTATTATATTCAGCCATCCAGTTTATTCATGAGTGGGAGGCACAGCCACAACCCCCAGTGCTTAACTGAAAGCCTGTATAAGGATGTGACACTCCTGGTGCTGGCTGCGTCTATGTGCTTCCTGGTTCTGGTGGCCACAACCCATGCATCCTGTGTGTGTAAGAGATTCTCCTATTCGCATGACTGACAGCCTGTATAATGATGTGATGCTCCTGGTACTGGCTCCTATATGTGCTTGCTGGTGACCACACCCCCTGCAGCCTGTGTGTGTAAGAGATTCTCCTATACACATGACTGACAGCCTGTATAATGATGTGACACTCCTGGTACTGGCTGCCTCTATGTGTTTCCTGGTGCTGGCTGCCATGCCCCCTGCAGCCTGTGTGTATGGGATACTCCTATACACATAACTGACAGCCTGTATAATGATGTTACACTCCTGGTACTGGCTGCCTCTATGGGCTTCCTGGTCCCCCTGCAGCCTGTGTGTGTACGAGATCTTCAACTGCTCCAGGATGCAGCCATGTGTAAAGGAGAAGGGAGCATGTCAGCTACTGTCTGTATCTCACACATGTGTATCACAGAACATAGCAGATAAAGCACAGCTACTAGCAGTTCTTTACTATACATTGCACAAAGACATGAGCAATGGGAGGAGAGTGGAGGGGTAACAGGGGTGACAACAATTTCTCTACGTACCCAGGCACATTTGCATAATAAAGAAACGTATTACTTTAGAATGATGAATGAATGAATTGACTATATACACGCTGGATTGGAATCCTTGTAAGCTGCTACAAGAGGTATTTTTTTAAATGTTAAAAGAACTTTTTATCTATTCCTAACATAATATGAAAGTACCCAAGAGAAAAGGACAAAAATAAAAAAAGTGGCATTGGTATATTCATAGCCTGGCATATCTCTTAATTTGGTGTAAAGTTTCTGTAATGGTTTCACATATCTAATTTTAAGATAATGCAAATACAGTATTTCTATGGGTTATGGGTTATGCAAATACTAAAACAAAAGGGTATACACCCAATATATAAATATTACAGAAGCCAAAAAACAATAAATAATGTAGCCAAGAAAGTATGTATAGGCAAAAACTATATACAATTGTTATTATTAAATTCATCTACAAAAATGACACAAATCAGACAATAATATGATAAAAAAAACTTTTAAAAGCGTGATCCCACATAAACGATTCATATGGACCCAACTAGGGTATGTGGGTCCATGAAAGGTCAGACATGCAATAGTAAATAGGTCGAACCTCCCCTTGAATATACAAAAAATAATAAATAAGGTCAATACATCAAGAAATACAAAACACCATGATGGTCAATCAAAGTAGCAGCAAGCAGGACTACAGTACCAAAGTAAAAACACATAATAAAGTGCAAGTGTACTAGTGAAAACTCTGTAATTATCGTAAGGTCTATCTAGCGCCCAAACTTGATAGGTCTATGAGTAAGTCAAGCAAAGTGGTGGTAAAATGGGGAGAGGTAACATTTAGGCATGTGCGGCCAAGAGCACCCAATCCGTTTTGTCGCGATTGTCATTTTTGTCGATGAATTTAATCATAAAAATTGTGTCTAGTTTTTGCTTATACACATTTTCTAGGGGTGTATTTATACATGTCTGTGTGCTAGCAGTTAGCCATAAGCAGTGTGTGTCAAGGTGAACTGTACGGTATCTAGAGGAGTGTGTATCCAGTTGTATGTGTTTGTTCCTGATGGCCTTAATAAGTGTGTGACTGTATTGTTGAACAGAGTGGCTCAAGATTTCATAGACAAGTAAACAGTATGGGAAGGGGGTTACATAGTGTGGTTGTGTGCCCCCTGGTCTCTGTATGTGTAGTTTGAGAGTTCTGATGTGGTTTACCTGACAAGTATTATTTTTGGAAAGATTTTATTTCATCTTTTCATGGGACAAATTTAAAGATTTGACACTTTGATACAATATAAAGTATTGAATGTACAGCTTTTATAACAGTGTAAATTTGGTGTGCCTTTAAAATAATTCAACACACAGCATTCAATATCTAAAAACTGTTGACAACAAAAGTGGTCTATCAACCTGGTCGCCCCTTCTACTGTTCTAATTGATCTCCGATGCTCCCTAAATCTAACAAAAAGGTTTCTTATGGTATTCCCAATGTAGAAGCGCTTACAAGGATACATTATCAAATATACAACAAACTCAGTTCTGGTCTGGAAATTCTAAAATTGTGGTCCTGAGGAATTGACCACAAGAGCTACAATTACCCCAATGGTGATTTTTTGTTGGGGCACTTAGTTGCAACCAATTTTTCTTACCATGCTTCTGCATTGTGCTACTCCTTAAAGGGGTATTCCCATCTGGGCATTTACATTTAATTTAATTCCTTTGCCATATGTGAACATTTCTTCAATTGGATATTAATAAAAAAATGTCCCTGTGTGAAGATAATTTCTCATAAATGTAGTCATGTTGTCCCTTAGAAACCAGATAGCTTCCTCGGATACGACCACGTCACACTCCGGCAGCGGTGGCCAGACGTGCGCTATAGAGTCCTGCTGGACCACCAGGATTCAGCAATCATTACCTCAGGACGGTTGTGGGTCATGCAGTAACTCCCGGATATTTTATATACAATAACCTTTTGTTTCTTTGTGCAATCTCTCCAGCAGAGGTGGCCGTATCCGAGGAGTCAGTCTGGTTTCTAAGGGACAACATGACTATATTTATGAGAAATTATCTTCACACAGGAACATTTTTTTTAATAACATCTAATTGAAGAAATGTTTACATATGGCAGATTAATGAAACTGAATGTGAGTGCCCAGACGAGAATACCCCTTTAACTCAGTTTAAATTGTTCTTCCTCTCCTGAAAGTTATCAGTGGTTTTTTCATTACTGATGTGTCTAAGTCATTTTGTAATATGTGTCAATTCTTGTTTATGGCTGTCCTTATAATGTCAGCCAATGTAAAAAAAATCAAAGCAAAACATGTACCTTTCATGTCTGGATTAATGCTTTCTTCTTAAACTCTGCTTCAAGATTGTATTTCTATCTTTTCGTAACACCCGATCGAAAGCTTCTTCAATCAAGGGGGACAAGTAAGCTCTTTGTGCTAGGTGCAAATCATTGGTTCTCCTTAGTCGTATAATAAGGCATGTTTAATATAATAGGAACGGTAACTGGTGTAGTGTAGGAGTGCATTCCTTGCTATTGGTTTCTGAACACTGTACTTGTGATTACTTCCATTTTCACCTCCAAAAACAAGTCAAGGAATACCAAACTCCTACCGCCTATTTTGTGGGTGAAGAACATATTCATACAGTTCACATTGTTTAGTTTCTGTACCATTTCAATAAACAACTCTTCCTCTCCTGTCAATACAATGAATATGTATGTCATCCACATATCTTTAATAAGTGTGGATGTACCTAGCATAATTATTTGTACTAGAAAAAAATGTACACATCCTCCAGTACGGCCAGAAAGAGGTTGGCATACTTGCAGGAGACCGGGGTCCCCATCGCTGTACCCTCTCCCTGGTCGTACCGCCTGTTTTCAAACCGGAACGCATTGTATGTCAAATAAATTTAACTGCATCACAAAGAAAGTCCATAAACAATTCACTCTTGCCAGCTGACAGTAGGATCTTCCTAATTGCATGTATGCTCACCTCGTGTGTAATAAGGGTTATATAGGCTTTCTACACTTAGAAACATAACCACATTGTCACTGTTTTGCTCCTGGTGGTTTAATAATCTTTTTCTTCTTGTATACTACAAATTAAACCTGTTCTTACATTCCCCAATAACTCAGGTTGATTTCCAAGGATATGGTTACTGGTTTGAACCAATGATTCAGCTCATCAATATGCTTCTCTTGGCTGAGAAAATTGCAACCGTTACTTGACAAGTTCCATGATAGTTGGATGAATATGAAATTAATTTGAACCTTATATTAAAAAGCCATGAGATGGATGTCCAGGAACCAACAAGTCAGCTCATCACAAGGCCTTTTTAGTGCAACGAGCACAGCAGTGGAGGTGACTTGTATGACTTGTGACCTTCACTGTAACTTTCCCCTGGCTTCCTAGAAAGCCATGCTTATTACATGTAAACATTTACTTAAAGCTTAAAGTTCAGCAGTGAGCCTGTCTACATTGAGAGCCCAGGACAACATACTTTCTTAGAATACTGACTAAAACTCATCGTAGATAGTCAGTTCTGCTCTGCCCCTTTCACCAAGGAAGCCCCCTGAAAGTGACCTCAGATGTAAGAGGAAGATATACCTAAGCATACATTTCTTTTACAGAAGTAAAATAGTTCATTTAAATGAATGAGCAATCAAGTAATATTTACATAGTTCCATTGTATCCAAAGAGATAGAAAAACCTATAACAATTTCCAACCAATGGCTGTCCAATCAACTGTCAGCATGCCCCAAGACACACCAGCTGTCATAAGATGCTGGTTAGCTTGGATACTGATAAAGTTCTATGGTTATAGATCATTTATAGTTCAGCATGTATAGACATTTGCATCATACTGTATATTGGCCCTTCATCCTTCTTAATTTAACTGCCTAGAAAGCTTGCAGATTCACCTTGGACCATGGTTATGCTAGCTTGGCTTGCTTATAGTTAAAATGAGAAGGTTGGTTTAATTCAATATTGAATGGCGTTACTTTAACAGATGGAAATACATTGGTTATTGACAAGCTATTACTCCATGGTATTTCTGTGACTCTCAACAAACCTTATGTTTCTTATTCCCTTTATCCCTCTGGGTTATTTTAGGAGAGGGACCTCTCAACTACTCCACTAGTATGCATCTATATATAAATATTGTACAATGTGTATTCCCAATTGTATGGAGCCATGGAAAATCTGAAGCAAGGTAAATAAATCATAATCAGTGTACAAATTTTCTGCCACTCAAAAAAACAATGTGATCCCGCTTCCAAACCTTTGTTGCCTCGTGTCCAGAATGACAGTAAATCGATGATAAATTTATTTTATTCGAAATTCTTGCGTATAGAGTACGTTAATATTAGGTTACTATATGTGGTGAGATGGGTGTCATGCATTAAATGTCACACTGAATTAATGTGCATTTTTGGAGATTTGTCTATGTATTGGAAACTGACCGCTTCTTTACACCAGATAGAAGTTGGCACAAAACTCAGGACAAAATTGGTGACCCATTCTTCTCAGGGGTATTTTCATTATAGGTATTTTTAACATTTGCACAAGGTTTGTTTTAAATATATGATGAGGGTCTCATGTCTATGATTGATAGTAATGGTCACCTCAGCTATTTTCAGCGAGCCTTATTCTTGCCCATGCTCTAACCACTTCTTTAAGAATAAGTGAAGGGAGTTAATTCAACTCTATTGAGTAGCTGAAAATAGCTGAGAGGACCACTGTTCTTAAACATGAGACCTGCGTCTATCATATATTTATAACAAACCTTTTTAAATGTTATAAATAACTACAATTAAAATACCCTAAAGAGAATGGGTCATCAGAAAATTGCCTACTTTTTAAACCAAATTAAAAGTTATATATTTTATAGGAGCTTCCCATGACTTTGAAAAATGTTCTATATTTTTATTTTACAATTTTCTGCATTTATTAAAAAAATGAAATCAGGCTGCTCACCTTAACTCAATACTATAGAACACCTATTTCTAGGTATCAAAGTTTGAAAACTGCAACCTCCAGTACTCCAGTTGGGCAGAAAGAAGAAAAATTATAAAGAAAAGGAAAACCCTCACATTCCTACTACTCTAGGCTTAACATAGGTAATTACATCTTGTGCAGACATCCAAAGCATATGTCATAGGAACAGACAGACAAATCACTAAAAAAAACATTTACAGTAACAGTGTTACATGAATGCCAACTTTATATTACCCAGATTTAATCAGTTAATTTAGTGAACATGTGATGAATATATTTAAATGCAACTTGTCAGCTCTTTGGTTACAGGTCAAATAAATGTATGGGCGTTTATGTAAAGTATCCTGTATCGTATAAATACATTTTTCTGTGGCCATATGCATGGGAATCTCATTTCTATTTATAAGCCACTTTTATAAGCCACTCTTGGTGCACAAATATAACCCCTTACACACCAGTCAGCTGTTTTGGACTGGAGTCGGAGGCAGATGTCTCCACACATTGTGTAGCGGCAGATGCTGCATGGAGTTGTATGATGGAAATGCATGCCATTGTTCTACTGTCCCCACCTCTGCCATTTCCAGATTCCTTGGTATCCATTGGTATGCTGCGTGCTGCTGCCTCTTGCATGTCTCTTGCTAATCAATACAAACTCGTGATCTTAGAAGGCCCCTTCTTCCAATGAAAGGTGATTGGGTGTTGGGCTTCTTTGCATCATATCAACAGTGTGCAATTATTATGTAATCTGAATTTCTGTGTTGTGACCTGGCTCTATTCTCAGACTATGTTCCAAATTCTACATTCTACTCTGTTAACTACTTTTGGGCAAAACATGTTGACTGATCAGATATTTAAAGCCACAAGGATTGACCAATTGTGAACATTGACCACCAATATCAAGTGCTGTACTATGCTTTTTAACTCTCATTTGTGTCTGTATATTTAATTTGCATGTCCAAGACTTATATTCCAGTGGCCTTTAGACTACAAATTAAATTTGTGGAATTACACACTGGTAGTTCTTGTAGTACATGATTTATTTTTCCCAAATTCCTTTTAGACAATTAGGTATAAAAATTATATCTGAATCAATGTTTTTCTAGGCAGCAATCTGGCAGGGTACATTTTCAAATGACAAGGAGCTCATTTATCAAAATCTGTTTGCAGTATGGTGCTTTAAATGAAAGCTACTCATTGATTTTTTGCTGCTATTAGGGATCATATGGCAATCAGCACACTACCTCCAATATAATTTCATCAGAAAGATGGAGTTACTTCATCTGTAACATTCTTATCATCAATTATTCTTTTCTGAAATTTCTACTGTGTTTTATAATTAAGTTATTACATTTCAGAGTGAGTGTTACTATTAATGGAACAGGATTTTTCAGTTTTAATAATATAAACTGATTTTATAGTACTTTTATTGTACTTACATATTTATTTAACCCCAAGTTAAAGGGGTTTTGTCATATGTAATTCTGCCTTTAAAATAAACAAAACATTGCCCATATTGTGCACCTTGTCTGAATTTTCTGTTTTGAGGAAACTTCTCAGAAATCTTCCTCAGTAGCAGTGAAGTAGGTGGAGATTAAACTCTTACTGTCTCTGCCCCGAAGTTGAGTCCACAGTCCTGAGGCTTCCCATGGCTCCTATGATTTTGCCTTGTGTTTTCTCATTTAGTAATTAGTAACTGGGCTAGACACATCCCAGTGGTTGACTGAAGCTAGTGAAGTTTTTTCTGACAAAGCCTTTTCCATTAAAAAATATACACCAACCTTTAAGGGTGCCTTTAAAGAGCTGCATCAAGCCTATAGGGACCAGATTAGTACCTGGTGGGAAGTACAGGGCTTAGAGAATTATATCAAACACAATATAGACCCCCGGGGCCTGTAAATATCACTAGTCCCAGCGACAAGATATCAAGGACCGGGTTTCATGACTAAGTGGGAAAAGGAGGCTACTGTTTGCTCCACAGGTCTTATGCGACTCCTCCTTCAGGAAGAGAAAGCCCGACTTGAGATACTAACCACTAAGTTACAGGAACAGATTGATATAACGGAGAAATTCTCCACAGACCCATAGTTCCAAGGCTTGGAGAAACAATTGCAAAATAACTTGGAAAGATTGCAATATCACTTGAAAGAAAGAAAGCATAAACAGTTTAACAGAGATCTCTGTGATTTCAGAGACAACAATTTTCATATTCCTGTATTAACACTAGACACGTCCCTAACGATACAGAAGCATCTACGGACACTGACACGGACACAGACTTATCGACTAAGAGCCAAGCCAGTAGGGGTGGCAACAGAGGAAGGCGCGGCAGGGACAGATGTAGAGGCACAATAGGACGGGACACAACATATCAAGGACCATCCACAAACAGCACAACCAACTTCTCCGGAGGGTTCCCCAACCCGTCCCCCTCCCAGGACGACCCTAGACTCATTTATAGTCAACCTGTCATCCAGAACACTCTCTAACGCTGAAAGGTGTATCTTGATGAAAGGGTTGTCATTTGTACCGACTAATAAATTTGATGACTTTGGATGACTGTTCTTAAGAAAGTTGAGATGACATAAATATTTTAAAATAAGAGAGAAGAAAGAGAGTCAGGAACTGGGTATCCCACAGGACATCCACTTGCTGGGGAACCTAGCGGAACCCTTACCAGCCACTTCAGGGCTAGGCCCATTTACAGACCTCAAATTGAATAGCACAAAGAACCCCCCTATTGGTGAGATCTCTGCCATCGATGTCTTTGCACATCTGGTACTTAAGGAGCTGGAAGAAGCAGCAGTTAGCCAGAGGAACACTAACTGTGGTAAAGATGAAATACAGGCCCTTTCCTCTCTAGAGAATGACACCAGTATTATCATCAAGCCCTCAGATAAGGGGGGTAACATAGTGGTCATGCAATCCGAGCAATATCGGGTCATGTGCCTTGACCTACTGAGAGATAGGGCAGGCTATGCCACCCTCTCCAAGAACCCCACTGAAACATTCTTGGTGGAACTCAAAGATATCTTAGGATCAGCACTTAATGATCAACTCATTAGTAGAGATGAATTTGACTTCTTGCTACCCAAGCACCCTAGACTGGCCACTTTCTATAGCCTCCCTAAACTACACAAAGGGACAAACCCCCTTAAAGGAAGACCCATTGTCTCAGGGGCTGGGTCCTTATGTCAGAATGTCGGCATTTATATTGATAAGATCTTAGCCCCTTTTGTGTTAGCACTCCCCTCATATGTTAGGGACACCACGCACCTACTTAAAAGACTTGACGGACTCTCAATAGGCCCCAACACCTACCTGACAAGCATTGATGTGGAGTCCCTTTATTCGTCGATCCCACACAACTTGGGTCTTCAGGCAGTAGATTTCTACTTGAACACCCGTAGCAGACAGTGTAGAGCACACAAACGGTTCATTCTACGCTTACTAGAATTTTCGCTCACACACAATTGCTTCACTTTCAACGGCACTGTGTACCACCAGCTCAGGGGCACCGCGATGGGTAGCTCCTTTGCACCCACCTACACAAATTTGTTCCTGGGCTGGAGGGAACACAGTGTCGTATTCGGTGACGAATCCAGCCCTCGATACATCAGTATGGCGAGCCTTTGGGCTCGCTATATCGATGATATCTTCATCACATGGGAGGGCTCCGAAGAGCAGTTTCTGACACTCATGGGTGACCTTAACCAAAACACCTTGGGCCTTAGGTTCACGCATGAAATTCACACCGCGACAATACCATTTCTTGATGTGTTTATCCAGAAAAGACCCAACGGAGAACTGGATACCACAGTGTATAGGAAACCCACCTCCACCAATTCTTTCTTACGCTGGGACTCATTTCATCCACCGGCCCTAAAGAAAGGCATTCCGTATGGTCAATACCTTAGGATGCGCAGAAACTGCTCATCCATTTGCGAGTTCAGATGGCAAGCCAAAGATCTTAGATCCCGTTTTCGAGCCCGTGGCTATCCACACCACATCCTCCGCTCAGCATACCAACGAGCGTTAGGGTCCAATAGAGTCGATTTACTTACGCCACGTCCGGCCTCTTCTACGCCACAATCCATCCGTCTTGTTGGCACCTATGATAGTGGCGCACAAGTTGTAAGACAGATTCTCAAGAAGCACAGGCACATACTCAAAATGGACCCGGATTTATCGACAGTGACACAGGACCATCCCACAATCACCTTCAGAAGGGGGCGGAACATCAGGGACAGACTGGTCCGTAGCCACTTTAGCAGACCTCAACAGACGGGGACATGGCTTAAACAGGATATGGTCCTGCAAGGCCGTGCACGGGGACGCTGCAACTGGGCCCCCACAGACCGAACCTGACCATTAGTCCGCACTTATAATCTAGACCAAGGTAAGAACACAGCATTGGGGCGTTCATGGTTCAACTTTTGGCCTCTATACATTCTTTGCCATTGAAATTTATCATTGGCAAAAACCTCCCCCTTTTTTTCAATAGGGACTGTCTACCCTTGTGTTTCTCACCTAGAGTAAAGGTAGGACTACTCAATATTCACATTGTAAATTTATCACACCACCTATTTGTTGCTTTGATTGAAACAATGTTGTATGGTTGTTCTTACTAGGGACACTTTTTGGCGCACCGCATTTTCCCCTGATGAGCCCAGGAAGGGTGAAACAGGTCCTGTCAGGATTTTTGGTTGCCTTGATCCCTATGACGTGTATCAAATGTTTATAGGACGAAAGACTGTCCATAACCGCATACCAGACGCTTATTTTCCTTGACTTATTTGCTGGAACCACTCCGGTTGTATAGGCTTGTTTGATAGGGCTATCCAGCCAGGAATAGGTTCCTGTCGGGGTTGTTGCTAATTAGGACCACAACTCCGAGGTTAGGTTTTCAGGGTACCAGAAAAGTTGGACTTAGGGTGTATCAGGGAGAGTGACATTGTCATCTTGACCCCCATTATTGACATCCATAAGTCCTACCTTACCCTGCTCTTATTCACCTATCCTCTCCACTCTTTAAAGACACGTTGTGTCTTCTTTCTGGACGAGCACTCTGACATTTCTCGCCTAAGACAAAACTAATAGACACACGTCGTGCTTAAGGAGGACGGAGAGTGTATTTTGTTGACATATGCTGCTGAGCATCCAAGGTGAGCCTAGTGCCTTTATTCTGTCACGTGAAACCTTATACATTTAGGCCACCCAGCTCATGTTTTGCAATTGTCTATTTTTCTCCAAGATGGGGTTCATGCACCAAGGATTCTACAAAGCAGCAGCTATTTTGTATCATACTACGTTTGTATATATTATGAGATTTTTCAGTAAAAGTTTTAGATCACTTCTTTGTATGTATTGTTTGCTTCAAGGATATTAAGTGATTATGGGTCATTATTCTTTATTGACAACATCTTTTGGATTATTTTTGGCTCATTTAGTAATTCAGCAGCAAATCCAGTAAGATTCCAGTAAGTAAATCCACTAAACTCGTCATAGTGTACATACAGGAGATGTAGCGACTAGCCTGGCAGATTTCATTACATGGAGGAACATGGAGCTGGGAATAATTATTACAAACCAGAAGTGAAATAGTTACATGAAGTGAAGGTTAAGAGAGAGAAAGAGAACGTTCTGCAGAATCACAAACTGTGATAGAGGGACTGATAGGGGATATGGGAGAACTTGTATCTCACTATTCAGAGTAGAAAACTTATGAATTCACAGTACAGCATACAAATAGCTTGCCTGGCTGCACTGTTGCATGACCTTCCCTCCCTCCAGAATGAGCAGGGAGCAGCAACTCCTCGCTCAGTCAGGGTCAGTTCCAGGTTTCAGTAGGCCCCTGGGTGATAGAGCCTCAGTGGGCCCCTTTGCAGGGAACTCACTTGACGGCATCATAATTTCAGAAACTAAAACAGTCCCCGTTTCCTGAGATATTCCCTAGTTCATAATCCCAAACAGTCCCGTTATGGTTATTTATATACAACACGCTCATGGTTTAATTATGTAAAGTCTCCTCATGGGTTATAAAAAAAATTATATACAACCCTCACGTGGTTATATTATATACAGACCCCACATGGTTCTATTTCATACAGCTCCCCATGGTTATATTACATTCAGCTCCATTAAAGGTTATATTACAGTGGGTACGGAAAGTATTCAGTATTTTTATAAAAACCGGGCACTTCCTGCATTCCCCACTGGATCTTTGTGCTTCTTGCCTCAGAGAAAGCTTGTTTCATTGCCTTGTGCCTGTCTGCTGATTTCCCATTGTGACCCTGCTTCTGTTCCTGACTTTGACTCAGTGCTGCCTGCCTTGACCTCCTGCTTTGTTCCTGGCGTTGATCCCGTTCTCCCATCTCGACCTTTTGCCTGTCCCCGACCACGTTTCTGCCAAACAACTTTGTACCACGCCTTGACCACCACCACGAGCCTTGGGAGCGACCTTGTGGCACCCTGCCGCAGCAAGTCCATCCTGCTTTGCGCCGGGCTCTGGTGAAAACCAGGTGCCACTTAAACTCTGCTTCCAGGTGTCGGCCTACACATGATGGTACAGAGGATCCACTACCTCAGATCTGGGTACCAGAACTGGCTGATCTCCCTGCCATCGTGACCCGTTATTCCCAGCATAATGCCGTACAAGATCAGCAGCTAGGAAAAGCCATGGCCATTCTACAGCAGCTATTGTCCTCCCAGCAGCCACGTCAATTTCCTGTGGTTCCATCTGCTAGCCAGTTTGTCTATCTTCCACAGAACCTAGGCGGAGCTTCTCTATGCCTTCCAAATATGATGGGGATGCGTAGTGCAGAGGCTTTATTACCCATTGTTCCTTGCATATTGAACTAATGCCTACACAATTCGTAACTAAATGGTCGAGAGTGGCTTTAGTGATTAGTCCTCTCTCTGGGAGAGCCCTGGCATGGGCAACACCCGTCTGGGATAAGGGAGACCGAGTTACAGCACACATCACCGCTTTCTTCGCTGAACTACGGACCTTCTTCAAGGAACCATCCGGGTGTCTTCTGCTGAGACTGCCCTTCTGAACTTGTGTCAAGGGGGCTCCTCCGTGGGTGACTATTCGTTGCAATTCCGTATTCTGGCTTCTGAACTTTACTGAAGCAGCCTTGGTCGCCACCTTTAAAATGGGACTGTCTAGTCAGATGAAAGACACTCTGTCTACACGGGACCTGCCGTTTACCCTGAATGGTCTAATTTCTTTAGTTACTCGGATAGATATCCGCTTCTCTGAACGCAAGGAAGAACGGGTTTGAACTGGCCCAACCCAGAGTCAGACATTTTTCCCGTCTGGCTTCAGTTTTCCAAAGACCTCCACTGCCGTCTCCCCCACGTATGCTACTGAAAGCCCATGCAGATGGGTAAAACCCGGTTAACACCTCAAGACCGCTCCAGACGTAGACAGGCAAATCTCTGCATCTACTGTGCCAGTCAAGAAGACTTACTCCAGTCGTGTCCAGTGTGTCCTCAGCATCAAGGAAGTCATTCACACCTAGGGTTCCTAGGAGGAGCATCCCTAGGCAAGAGTAAAGCTTCTCCAGGCCTACATCTTCCAGTTCTGCTCAGCTTTGGAACCAGTGATCCTGTTCGTGTCTAGGCCTTCCAGGACTCCGGTTCTGCAGGGAATTTTGCGGATGCTGCTCTGGTCTCCTGGCATCATTTCCCTGTGGTTCATATGGAAAAACCCCTGGTCATCTCATCCATCAGTGGGCAGATCCTCTGTGACCCAGTCCAGTATTGCACTGAACCATTATCCCTGTAAGTTGGTGCCTTGTATAAAGAGACACTGTTTTCCCTGCTAAACATCCTCCGTTCGATTGGGACTTTCGTGCAGACTGGGGAGGTTCTTTGCTGGGGTGCTGAGTGCCAGCCCCGCTGACTCGAGTCGCTCTGACCAGTGTCACCAGGTCTTCTTCTGAGTCTTTCAAGCTGTGGGTGGTTCTGCCTGCTGTTTATCTGGACCTTGCTGCCGTCTTCTCACAGAAACAAGCCGAGACTCTGCCTCTGCACTGTCCTTACGACTGTCCTATAGAGCTGTTACCAGGCACATCTCCTCCACGTGGTCAGGTGTACCCACTCTCCGTGCCCGAGTCTACATCTATGTTGGCCTTTATCAAGGAGAATCTGCAGATAAAGAGAGAACCTCCTGACAAGACATGTCCGACCTGCTTTTCGGAGAAAGATATTGACTTTTCTCTTGCATGGCTGGGTATCCTGTGCTTTCCTTTGGAAATTCTGTCATCTGGGTGGTAACTGACAGGTTCTCCAAAATGTCTCATTTTGTTCCACTACCAGGTTTGCCGTCAGCTCCTCGTATGGCCAGTCTGTTCTTCCTCCATATCTTCCTGCTACATGGACTCCCTCTGCACATTGTCTCGGACCATGGGGTCCAGTTTGTTTTCAGATTTTGGCATTCCCTCTGCAATCAACTGCAAGTCAAGCTGGACTTCTCCTCCTTATATCATCCCAAGACTAACAGACAAGTAGAGAGGGTTAACCAAACTCTGGCCTGTTACCATTGTAATTTTGTCTCTGCTTGTCAGGATGACTGGTCCACCCTGTTACTGTGGGCAGAGTTCTCCTACAACTCTTTGGATTCTGAGTCTGCTGGTGCTGCCACGTACTTAATTGACTTTGGACGAATTCCATGCCCACCACTTCCTCTGTCCGTGCCTTTGGATGTCCCTGCCATGGAAGAAATGGTGTAGGACCTCAAATTGATCTGGGAACCGTCAGTCTCTGCTTCAAGCGTCAGTCCACAACAAGACCTAAGCTGATAGGAAGTCCAGGTCTCCTCCAGTTTTCTCTCCAGGTGACAAGGTGTGGTTAACATCCACTCAAATATTTAAAGGGCTAGCACATCGCTGATTGGTGCTTGCCATTTCCAGGAATTTTATAAAAGCCGGGCACTTCCTGCATTCCCCTCCAGGTCTTTGCGCTTCATGCATTAGAGAAAGCTTGTTTCATGTCTTATGCCTGTCTGCTGATTTCCTTTTGTGACTCCGGTTCCGTTCCCGACTCTGCCTGCCTTGTCCTCCTGCCTTGTTCCTGACGTTGATCCTGTGCTGTCTTTCTCAATCTCTTGCCTGTCCCCAACCACGATTCTCACGACTTTGCCCATGGTGGTGGCCAAGGCATGGTACAAAGTCATGACTGTGGAGCAACCTTGTGGTACCCTGCCATAGCTAGTCCATCCCGCTTTGTGGCGGGCTCTGGTGAAAACCAGGTGCCACGTAGACTCCGCTCCCAGGTGTTGGCTTACACCATCACTCGCGGTGGTACAGAGGATCCACTACCTCAGATCCTGACATGGGCTCCAGGTTCAATATACATCAATGGAGTTTGGAGTACCTCAGGCTCATTCGCATAATTTTTACAACCGTTTGTAAAAGTAGGGGCATAAGTTATTGAGAGTAATAGAAAACTTGGCATTTGGCAGCTGCAGTAAATCAGTGGTCTCAGTTGTCACTGGGACGGAGAGCAAAGTGATTGCATTTTATTTGTTTTCGTTTTCTCTTCATAACCCACCCAAAATTCTCCAGTAGAACTGATCCATTACATGCTAGTTCTTACCACCATGTAGGATTGTAAGTAAAACATACTTACATGCCCGTGTGTGTATGATCTGGCAGAATCTGCTCTTCTTTTAGATGCAAATGAGCCTCAGGCTCCATCAACATCTATGACATGATTTCATAATTTTAAAAATCTTTTTTTTATATTCAAAAAGGCCCTAAGACGCTAAATGAAGAGCAGATCCTGACAGAGGGGGCACACACCAGCATGTAAGTGAGCTTACCTTAAAATTCTTCATGCTGGCGGTAGATTATTTGTAAACTAAAGGCCCTAAAAGGATATGTGTCTCCAATTATGGGGACCTGCATGCCTTTAGTAAAAGCATTTAATGAAGTACTTGGCACATCCATTCTGCTTAAAAGTGGAACATGGAATGCTAGTCTAAAGTGAATTTCACTATAACATCATGGCAATATTTATTTTTCGGAATTCATAAAAACTTTAAAATTTTAGAAATTCCCAGAGGAGTTCCCAGAAGTGTAAAGCAATGTATATTGCATAGCGATGGTAAAGCAGTAGTTACCACTTACAATCTTTTGTCATAAAATTTGCAAAGGGTAACACCACAATCAGCATTGTAAATGAAGCTCTTTCTGAGTAAGAGCCAAGCTTGAAAATATGTTCGGATTAACTAACAAAAGAAGCATTTGTAAGACATACAGTTTTTCCACCCCAGTGACACTGACAGTAAATGTCGAGCAAACTCTGTATGAGATTTTTGCATAAGATTAGCCACAATGAGGTTCAAAATTTGAAGCCAAATATATGACATTTCCCTTTACAAAATTATCTCAATCCTTGCAAGCATAAAGTCCTTATTTTTCCTACTTTTAAGATATTAAAGTTAAATATAGGCAGTTCCCCATGCCTGCACTACATCTGATCCCTTCATTGCCTGCACAATGACTTCTGAAAAGTAAAGGTTAAATGGCATTGTATTTTTCTATGACACAATTTAATCTCAACACTAAAATCCAGATGAGTATTTTACTTATTTGTTAGAAATATGACCTTTTGTTTAAGCATTCATTTGATGGAGTTAGCCTTGAGTCATTTATGAATTCCAAAGCAATTAATGTGACCAATTATATTTCATCACTGAAGTGACTGACCTTGAGCGCCAGATGAAATATTCTCATAATATCTGCATAGCTTGTTGAATGGACTGAGGATAAGTCGTAGAAAATGTACACTTAAAAATGATTTCACATGAATGTCATTTAGTAATGTAAAGGATACAATAGGAATTATGAGTTTCACAAATATTATTGGACATCCTAAAATGTTTCTTATATCTACGATTTTAGTGAAAAATTGTTTCTCATATGCTGTATATCTGTACAGCATATATAATTCTATGTTTGGAAAGTAAAAATTAGATACAGTGCTGACCTGTAGTAGAGTACCCAAATGTGTAAATGTATTAAAACTCATGGCTTAAAGGGGTTTTCCCACAAAGGCAAGTTAGGCCCTATCCACGGACTATGGAAAGTGAGCAGAATATGCACATAATATGCAATTATTTTAAAAACCACATTTATTTGCACTAGGAAGGGCCTGTGTCTGTTTTCTGTTTTGCTCCAGTTCTAACTTGCTGATCAGTGGGGGCCTCAGTGCTGAGACCCCTGCGGATCACGAGAACGAGGGGCCCAACCGACCCCTCACCGCTCCTCAGACTAATGGAGCAGATGGTCGCAAATGACTGTTCTGCTCCATTAATCTCTATGGAGCTGACAGAAATTGCGGAGCGATGCACCATTATAGCCATTATGAAGAGCTTTGTGGATGAGGGTTATTAATTTAAACTGTATTCAGAAGGAGAATTGCAATCAGTGCAGTGACAGGCACAGACTGGAGTAATACATGTAGGATTTGGTCTGAAAGACAAGCCTGGCTGCTGCATTGAGAATAGGGAGTTACAGTAGTCTATAGAGAGTGAATCAGAGCGACAATTAGTGTTTTAGAGGTTTCAATTGTAAGCTGGATTCTAGAAATATTTTTAAGGTGCATCCGGCAACAGCTGGCAATAGATTAAATATATGGTGTAAAAGAGAAGTCAGAGTCTTGCACACCCCAAGACAGCGGGCTTGCTGCCTTTGAAATGATGAAATCACAGACAGAAATGGAGATATCAGGGTTAGATCGGTTAGTAGATGGTGTTCAGTTCAGTTTTGGAAGGATTAAGTTTCAATAAGAGAGAGGCCATGATTTTAGAGATGGCAGAGAGACAGCCACTGGTGTTCTGCAGTAAGGCAACAGTGATATTACGTGAAGACTTATATAGCTGGATATCATCAGCATAGAGATGATACTGAAAAAAAACCAAATCTGCTGATGGTTTGTCCAATGGGAGCAGTATAGAGGGAAAAGAGAAGAGGACCTAGGACTGAGCCATGAGGAACCCTGATAGTGGAAGAGGAGAAGAGAGGGATCAAGAAAAGGAGACACTGAAGTTGCGGTTAGAGAGATAGGAAGAAAACCAAGAGTTTGCAGTGTCTTTCTGGCCAATGGAGTGAAGCATCATGAGAAGGAGCTGGTGATCCTCAGTATCAAACAAAGAGTGGCCTTTGGATTGAGAAATGAAGAGATCATTGGAGACATTAGAAAAAGCAGTTTCAATGGAATGCATAGAGAAACCAGATTGTAGGGGAGTTGAGTCGAGAATAGACCAGGCATTCCAGGAGTTTGGAGATGAAAGGGAAATTAGAGACTGGTCGGTAGTAAGCAGAACTAAATGGGTCCAAGCTTTCTTTAGTAATGGGCTGATGACAGCATGCTTGAAGAAATATGTATAGACAACAGACGAGAGAGAGGTTGAAAATTTTAGTGAGATGCAAAGTGACCACTGAGGAGAGAGACTATATGAGAAGTGAGGGGCTGGGGTCAATAGTGCAGGAAGTGGGGCGAGCAGAGGAATAGAGCCTGGACACTTCTTTCTCTGTGACTGCTTCAAAGGAAGAGCGGGAATAAGATGAAGTAGCAAAGGGAAGGAGATTAATGGAATTGGAGGATTGGTATATGATTTTCTGTCAAACATAGTCAATTTTATATTTAAAGTAGGTGGCAGATCTTCAGCCCCAAGGTTTGGAAAAGGTGGTCTTTGGTGTTAGTAAGAAACAACAACTATAGAAGAGCCTTTTAGGATTGTTAGAGAGAGAGGATATTAGATTAGTGAAATAGACCTGTTTGGAAGTTGAAGGGCGGTGTTATAAGTTCTAAGTAAGAATCCACCTTCTTGGTACACTGCTAAAGGAAATGGGTTTGGGGCATGCGCCAAGCTTGTCAACAACTGTGTTGAAATGTTTGGACTGAGGGAGGTGCCACCTCATCCAAGGGACTTTTAAGGTTGTGATTATAATGGTTAGTAGCCAGGTTAGGACGGGAGAGATTTGGGACAGTGATGACCGCTAGGTTGAATAAACACCTGTTTTTTTCAAAGGACGTGCTGCCTCAATTACTTTGGACTACCTGCTGCTAGTAGGAAGATGGTTAAGGGACTTGTAGGGCTTTCTCAGCTTTGCAGAAGAAGGTGGAATGGAGGGGTTAAATAAAGCATAGATTGCATGAGAGAAGTACAGTGGTGAAGGAACGATGGAAGAGCTGATGTGGATGGAGGGCACTGAGGGTAGAGATGGATGGTAGGTAAGCAGAAAAACAGATAATATTAGTACAACCATACCTTTCTCTTGCCCTTTCTAGTTGCCATTTTATAATTGCCTCATAATAATAACACACTCTTCCTTATCACACTCAGGCTAAGAAAACACAAAGCCTATGGCTTAGACAGCTTAAGTACAACTACATTTAAAGAAGAGGGGTGAGGCCAGATTCAGATCGTAAAGTCATTAACTAAAACACAGGACACATGAGGGGATGGAGTATTTGCTAAGAATAACAAACAAATGTTGCAGCCAGAAATTCTAGAAGATTAAACAAGGGTCATAATTGTTATTTAGACAGAGAAACCAAACAAAAGAATATACCGTCTATGCAGAGACGTACAGCAGATGAGCAGGGTTCAAGCAGTAACAAAACAGACATCACAGCACAAAGGGTTGGTGAATAGATTAATACACCCAAGGATGAAGGAGAGAGATGGAAGCCGTAATCCACAGGCCGCCACTCCTCAATTACCTCATAACAACAACACAATCATGCCCATAACACTTGGGCCTACAACACAGACAGTCCACGGCTCACACAGCCCAAGCACAACTACACAACTACCTAAGAATCGGAATATTTGTAAATTCTCTGGACACATAGCCAATAGGTACAGTAACTCTTGCAGGGCTGGATCCACAATTCTCAGCTTTAATGTGACTTCATGAATACCACCTTTGCTTAAAAAACACAAAGTATATTTATTCCAATCAGTATGTAACCCCCAAAACCCAGGGCTTTTCCAGGTTTACCTAATGCTGATGTTGGCACTAAGATTTGCAGCCTTTTATTTAACTACCAAATTCACATTCTCCTTCTTTACTTATATGTTCCACATAACCACACATATTCATTTAGTGTAAAACATTTAAAATCTGATGTTAATTCCTACAGGTATTGTAAATGACGCATACCTGGGAAGAGCTGAGGTGCCATATTTTAAATTTGGGCCATGGTTTAGACATTTGACAAAGTAGTAATATTAGTAAATGAATGACAGCGGTAGTCGCTACTGAAAACATGCTTCACCTATATATTGGGAAGTATAGTACATTAAAATAAACTTATAGGTCAATATGTTCAATAATAGATAAATGAATAGATGACCAGATGTAGCAGTGCTTACAAAAACTCATTTGAACACTAGCCATACAATATGGTACTTTTTAATTGATGCCTAATCAATAAGCCCCTGCCATTCGTTTTAATGACCTACGGAGTACCGGGAATGTACACATCTAGCTATGCCAGTAAGGCCATAGGAGAAACTGCTAATGAGATAAAATCTCACAGTCATCTAAAGTTGAACACAACTTCAATGGCAAATAATTTGTTTGTAGTGAGTAAAAACATGTCACAAACCATTTAAAAGTTAAAAGCAATTTATTATTTAATGGAAAGTGGCTCAGAGCAAAATAATGGGAACAAAAAAGTGAATTCAATACCATAACACATAAGTGACATATACTTAGCATTGTCATTGCAAGTATTTAAGACCTTCTGTCAAGCGCGCTTTAAATGTATTGCAAAGCACTTACTTGTCATCTAGTAAGCGAAATACATAATCTGCTGCTTCAATTACAAAATGATTTCACTGCTGCTTTCTTGATGGGATAATTCTAGATCACGACTGAACAGCAAGAGTCACTTGACCCATCTATAAGAGCATCCCTTAAAACTATGAATTATTGAGATATGATATAACTGGAGCTACTGTTACTTGAGAGCAATAATGTGGAGCTGCTGAATGTGTCACTTACAGTGCTTGGTTGGCATTATCCTGTGAGAAGTATTTACTTTGTTACAGAATTAAAGTCTTATAATAATACAGTAGATGTAATGTACTGCTCAGACTTTCTTTGTGCCCATGTCACATACAGCGTAGTGTAAAAGCTGAAGGATATAAAGCCTTCCGAAGAATAACAATGTCAGCATGGCATTAGATCAGATCGTCCCCTATACCAAGGAGAGGCCACATCAGGGATTTACAATCCCGTGGTACGATATGCTGGCACACCAGTGTTACAATATTACATTATTAGAGCCACAGCTATTCTACAGATGTAGTAAATGTTAAACAGAGAATTGATTTTGTAGGTTACAGAAAAAAACAGGTATGGGAAAATCAGTAGAACAATGCCTATTGAGTTGGTTTGTGAAGGTGGTGAAATGTCTTCATTAACCCATTCACAACTGCCTTACGGCTACATGTTCTAATTGCACATACCCCATGGAGATAACAATTACATAATCATGGCAGTGACACCTAGAATCTTCCCTTTAACTTTGCATCAGGATTGTGTTTCTAGCTGTCACTAAACCAGAGATATCCAATGTTCAAGTTGCAGTAAAAAATAAGATTTTTATTTGACAGCTGTCTATTTCTTGCGCTACGTTCTACTAGTGGCACCGACCACCATTTTCCTGACCAAGCGCCACCTTACTATATGCAACTTGTTATCCGGTACTCTCTCATAAACTGAGTCTGATGAAGGTCAATTGTTTGACCTAAATGTCACAATTTGGATGTTTGTATATAATAAAAGCCAGAATAACCAACACAACAGTATGACTGGAGTTTACAAATTTCTTATGCCTTAAAGGGCACCTACCACCCCGATTCTACCTATAAAGGTAGAAGGGGTGGTAGGTGGATGGATGGGACGTGAGGACAGACCTTTTTTGGGCTAATCCCCACGTCCCGGGTGTCTTTTACAAAACTTTATTACATCTATATGCTAATTTTTTTATGCGGCTACTGGGGCGTGGAGTAGCCGGACATGAGGCTACTAGTCGCGGCTACTCCACGCTCCAGTAGTCGCGTTACTCCGGCTGTAATTTTAACAGTAGATGTCTCTAGATCTGTGATCCTAGTCTTTACTAGGGCACCAAAATTGTGTTTCTTGCTACTAAAGGAGATATAACCAGTTAAGTTGAGCCCCCTCCTGTTGGCCACAAGCAGAATGGAGAAGGAGACAGAACTGACTGTTTCAGAAGTACATGCACAGTTTGCATCTGAACTAGAGTGGTTAGATTGACACCATGCATATTATAATATATTTTGGTAGGTTTATACAATTTTCATTTTTTTTTGTAAATTGTAAAGATTACAAAAAAGCATTTTTTTTGCATTTTAAGTCATATATGTGCTAATTCTACAAAGATTTTAATTTCATTTATAAAACTATACTATCAAGTTAAATTTGTTATGAAATGTAAAGCTTTTACAAATTCATCATTTAGCATTCAGCATAACAGGAGTGTAAAAGTGACCAGGTCAGGTATCAATGACTCTAGGTCACAAAAGGGTTAAGGTATGGACAAAAGATTTTTCAGATGGGCTGAAACATTTGTTTGGTTTCTGAGGAATATAGTTTTCATAATAAGACTATTATATTACAATTGATATATCTCTTTAGTTGTTAAGTTTCCTGCCAAGTAAAAAAAAGAATATGTTCAGAATGAAAACACCATTTAAAATCATTTTAAAGTTAACATGCCTGCTAGGAATAATGCTGCCACGGTTAAAAATCAAAACAATGATTGTGATTAAGACCCAAACAGATCTGTCATAGGACTTCCAGCGTCATTCATTACCACAACATCCAATTTATGGCATCGGTTGACAAGAGGAGCTAGTGCCATATACAGTGCGTGTCAGTTGTCAGTTGACATCCTGATAAAACCCTCACGATCAGACAGCTCAGATTGCAGCTGTTAACGCCTTGCACTCCACGATCAAGCAGACAACGCAGTGTAAGGTGGTTTCCCCTAAATCTCTCACATGATAAGACCCTCCACGTTAACTTTGGGGGATCCCATTGCTGTTATGGCAGCCGCTTGGCCTGATAAAGGACCCGAGGGCTGCCCAAAGAGCCTGTCTGTCAGATCCTGAGTTGACAGTTACTATACACTAACATACATCAGTATTGCAGTGTATTATCTTGAACAAGTACAACTGCCAAACAAAATAGTAAAAAAGATGAAAAAAATTGGAAAATCTCAACCCCATTCTCCCGGGGGAATAAACAGCTCTTCTTGCAAAAATAAGCCCCCAACTAGCTGGAAAGAACCTGGGTATCAGATGGGCTCCCAACTTTTAGTTTAGTAGTGAAGCGCAAGTCCTCTCTGCTACATTGCTCTACATACTTGTCACAGACCACCAGTGTGTTAACTGTGAGATGGAGAATCTGTTGCACTGGTGGTGTCTAATGACATGTCCACCATAGCCAGGTGCTATGAGGCCTGTGGCCAAAGTTGTTCCAAAGCAGGACGATACATCATCACTTGTCATTTGTGCTGCAGCTCATGTATGTTTCGGAGAAAGATATCAATAACAGGAGAAAAAATATGGTATTTTAGTTACTATTAAGGATAGTGGGTAGTTTTACAAACAAGACGGGCCCTATGATCAACAATTTTAAAACAGTTATTTCCAGTGATGAGACCAGTAATGGAGAATAGCACCCAAATGTTCAAATTGACACATTTAAACTTACTGTACAAATAAAAAGTGATCAAAAAGTCATACAGCCCCCAAAAGAGAAATAATTAAAAAGTCAGCTGCTACTGCAAAACATTACACCTTGCAAAGCTCTGTACACTGAAGTTTGCAATTGTTATTAGCCTATTAGAAAAAGGCAAAATTTAAGAAAAAAATTTGTCCAAAATGTAATGTTTTAATTTTTTCTTAATGTATTAAAACCTTTAAAAAAGCCAGCTCTGTACAAAAAAAAGTGTTCAGGAGTGAAAAATGGAAACATAAAAAAATAAAATGGTGTACTCCTTAAGGGGTCCCTTTTAGAAGGATTGTGGAATGAGTGGAACAAGTATAAAGACATCTAAAAGGTACTGTGTAAGGTTTGTGTGGGATGGAGTTACTGATTACATGTGTGCATAATGGGAGGAACATGAATAAGAAGTAATAAAGCACATATATTTATAATAAGGATATCCAGCTTAGGGTGTTGTACCCCAAGGCTGGGTACTGCTTTTAGTAAGACCCCTGTCACACTTGCCATGTGGGGACATATATATCCAGCTCATAGATGGCTTTGGCGCCCTGGCGGCGGTAAGGTGCTGCACACTTGGCTCTATAGAACACACTTTCCTCATACATATGGCCAGGTTCCCTGCATTGCTATGGAGAGTGAAGGGGTGAGCCCTCCTCCTTTCTAGCATGCTGCTGTTAGTGTGAAAGTAGGCTGAGGGTACATTCACACGACCATCAGGGAATGTATATCTGGCCACAAATACATCCCCCATAGATGGATATTGGGAACAGGTTTGGTAGAGTGAGCACAAGGAGTGTTCACCGTTCCAAGTCATGGCCACAAAAAATATAGAGCATTCTCTATCTTTGGCCGTGAAGCATTATTTCATATGGAGAGGTGCGGGGTCACCCCTCCTCCGCTCCAGCGTGCCGCCATATGCCCGCCCGTGTGAATGTAGTCCAAGGCTGAGAAAGTGATGTATTGTCACTGTACACAACTTGTTATTTATTGCTGTAATATATTTAATGTGTATCAGCAACAGGTGGCAGCAAGGATTAAACACCTCACCTGGGGGACCTGGGTGTAGAGGGGTTTTATACAGGAAATTCTAGAGAGTTCTGACTGAGGTAGTGAGGTAAGCAGATCAACTGCAAAGTGTAAGAAAACCTGTCAGGCTGTGTGGTGACTGCTGGACCCACAGTAATACCACCAAATGTACTGCAAAATCCTGAAGTCCAGATACAGTCTGCTAAAGGAGGAAAAGAATGTCATTATAAACTCTTCAGCCTGTATCTAGGTAACCACTACTAGTATTACCAGATACATTGTACTCTTAATACTGAAAGGAATCATTAACACCTCATCACCCTGCTGAGCACTTCCATGTGGATTTAGAAGGATAAGAGGATATTGCTTGTCTTCAGTAAAGACTGGCATTACTGCTATCTTGCCTCTGTGAGTGTCTGAGCAACTACACCAAATACTACCACCTTGGGTACGACCTGGCTAGGCCACAGCACTACAACAACCACACACCAGAGGGAGTACCCTGGAGAACCTGTCTGGAACACCTACCATCTAGGTGTGTTCCCCCTCCACAGTCTGTTTTGTGCCTTAGGTAGAGAGTCCAGAGATGCCAGCAAGTACTCCCAACATCTACCACTCAGGCACTGTCTCCCTTGCCATCCTCTGGGGCAGCACTTGACATGAATCGGTGGGGGGAAATTTGCGGCAAAAAGCAGGTCTGGCCTTTAATACAATATGGAAGCGTAGGTATAAAAAGTGACCTGTAATACAATATGGCAGCCTAGTAGTTATAATACAATCTAAATGTTCAGGGCACTGCATGATTATGCGACCTCCCAGTACAAAAATATTACATATAACGACTATAAATACAGTTCTTTCAAGTGGTACTCAAGCCTACAGGCATGCTCCATTTACCTTCCTTTTGCAGGAGAAGGAAAGGCAATCTCTCCTGTTATAATGGGAGGTACCCATTTGCTGCAAAATGCAGAGTGCAGGAATATGCCCCATGCCCCCTGTCTAATATGCTCAATTATAAAGCCCTTTAGGGGTTTAGTTCGAAAATGGGGGCACTGGATGAAAATATATTTTAACTCACTTATTTTTAACCCCTGTGAAAAATGTGAATGGTTAAATGAGTTAATCTATGGAGGTTTTCTATTATATAAGCTCTTCAAAGTCACTTCTTACCATCAAAAAGTAGATTTTGGCACTTCCTCTCTCCCTCTGACTGCTGTAATCTCATGACAGCAGCATATGCAATGGTGGTGGAGTGCTCCTGCACAGAGTAACACCCTGTTATAACAGAGCACAGGGGTGCTAAGGGTTAAGTTACCATTCTCCCAGTGCCCTTCTGGCTCATTAGCACTGAGTGCTGTCTTACTAAAATATACTATAACCTTCTAGTTACTGTCCTTATGAGACATGTACCACGCATCACATAAACATTTAATACTAAAACAAGATGAAAGAATATGTAAAGCATAACTTTTTACTGATTCATTTCAAAAGTGACAACTATATCTCACAAATTCATAAATAGTCGAAAACAAATGACATAGAAACACTGGGGGTTATTTATCATACACCAGTGTGGTGCAGAAGCCCTGATAAATACACCCCACATTGTGAATACCACCACACTACCTTTTAAAAAGTTCTCATGCAAAAGAGACTACTAAGGCTATATTCACACGACTGTAAGGGGGACGTATATACGGCCGACGTATATACGTCCCCCATAGTCCGCAATGGGAGCACGGCAAAGTACGGGAGTGGTACGGTGCCGCACACATATGGCACTGTACCATTCCGCAGCCAGGAGAAAGATAGGACATGTTTATCTCTCCCCGTAATACGGCGCTGTGCACCATATATCGCTATGGAGAGAGGCGGGTTGAGCAGCCTCATCCTCTCCCGGCACCGACGTGTACCCACCGTGCTACGGTACGGCGGGCACATCGTAGTGGGAATATAGCCTTAGGCTGGTGCCACACGTAGCGCTTTGTCTGCGCTTGCAAACGCAGACAAAGCCGCGCCCACCGGACCGGGCCTCGGCCAGATCGCATCGGCGTTTCTATGGATACGCCTGCGATCGGGAATGAGCCGCCGGTGTTTTGCGTTAATTTAACGGGCCGAGGCCCACCCTGGTGGACGCGGCTTTGTCTGCGTTTGCGTGTGGCACCAGCCTTAGGACAGGTGAATACTATGTCATAAGCAGATCATCAGGTAATACACAAAATGCATTGGGGAAGCCAGCAGATGCTATAGCAATATGAATATATATTGTATATCAAACCACAAATGCACATAAATAACTAAGGGAAAGAAAAACTAATGCAGGGCACATTTGTCTCCCATCCTAACAAGGATGGTACACACTTTTCCCTCTTGCTTACTCTGCCTTATTAACTTCTGCATATCCTAACGAGTTTCCTAACCAACAGATTCGACAGGAGCTCTAACGATGTTTTAGTTAGTTAATGCTTAGCGATCCATTCCCGCATTCAAAGGAGGGTGATCAAGCAGTGGCTCGACACTCATTTCTATCCAGACACGAGTAGCAGATCATGGACTAACCAAAGGGAGCAATGAAAACGTCATCACATCCTGCAAAAGAGGACTCCTTACACAAGTTTATACACCAAATTATGAAAAAGATATTAGCGTCAGATAATGCTATACTGTGTACAGAAAAATAAATAAAAAAAAAAACATGTCAGGTTGGCAAACCTACCACTCACTCATGGAAATTATACTGCTGTTTGCTAATAGTCAAATTTCAATTACATGACAGAAATTAAAAACTTTAACAAACTCAAATGGGATTTTCTTGGATTTTTGTGCTTCTCAGTGCACTTATTTCTTTCTGAAATAAACAAAGCCAGGAAGATTTATCTTTCAACACAGTAGGTCAACATTGGAGGATGTGAGGTAACTGCATAGCAGGAATGTCAGGCCCAGCTTCATTCACCAATAATAGAGTGCATATAGTGAGAGTAAAGAGCTAAAGCAGGGTTTCAATGTGAGGTCATGAAATGCGTGGGTTTGTAAGATTGGATTTTGTTAACTAAAAAGCTAGAAGCTGTTCTTAAAATACCCCAAAAGGACTTAAAGGAAATCTACCACCCCCGAAAAGTTAAGTTAAAAACCTACACACACTCACCTGTCCTCCTCTTTATCCTGATCCCGGAACTTGTATTCTCTGATCTTAACACACCAGGATCACATTAAAAAAGAGTTATAAAAAAACTCATGAAGCATATCTTGCCTCAGGGGGCAAGTGGGTTCTCATAATCAGGGGGGAAGAGTGGGTTGGTGTTGGGTAGGATGTGAAAGTGTCTTAGTATTGCCAATGTCCCACGGTATTTTTTTTTTTTTTGTAACACATTTTATTTGGTTTTAAATACGTATTCATCACTTATTATATCATCAATATGGTATAAATGGATATACATATTCTCAAATGCAAGAAAATAACAAGGAAAAGAAACAAAATCCAACATTCCAGCTGCTATGAATCACTGTGTTAGTATTCACACTAACACTAGTAGACTAGTAGACATCTAGTCTTTGGAAGATGGTGCCCTAGGGGGAGATGACCTTATTGTCCCAAGGTACTTAACTGGTATGATTATATCTATAGATATGCAAATGCAGTAAAAGCGGATGAGATTCTGAAATCAAAGTTTTGCGTGTTGCAATTGGGAGAATGTTGAGCAATATAGTGGGTGAATCGATTCGAACAAAGTGGAATTCGGTCCAAATTTCAGGGAAAATTCGAATCTCATGAATCCAAAGTTTACGGTGATTCATGGGAACAAAGTATTTTTTTCCTCCATTATTACCAAAATGGGCACGAGCGCAACGTGGGGCATGAACTCTGGGAAGGAGAAAGGAACACCCTCGATCACTAGTCGCTAGTTGCACCTTTGGAATTACCTGGTGGTATCCTGACGCAGCAAGTCCATCCCGCTTTGCAGCGGGCTCTGGTGAAAACCAGGAGCCACTTAGACTCCGGTCCCAATATGATTAACCAATATGTCAGACAGAGAGGTGGCAGGTGGAGCAGGCACAGGTTGCAGCACAGTAAGGGGACGATGCGGCAGGGGTGACCCTGTAAGGCCAGAACTGCCGTTGTCAGCTAGCGGCAGTGCGTTGATAAACAACCCAAAGGTCATCGATTAGTTGACTAAGTCATCCAAATGATATCTGACAACCCCTGCCAAGAGTCCATGGGTTCGTCAGATACAACCCTTAGTTGGCATGGCCCAGGAGTAGGTCCGCGGCGCTCACCTGTCCTCAACTAGCCTCTGTCTGTTCATTTCCCTCAGTCAGAGATCTACTAGGTGGTCTGGACTCAGCCTATTATTTGAGGACAGTCAGAAGCTGCTTGGCAGTGAAGAGGTGGGCAGACATCCGCTGCTTTGTGCAGTAGGCAGGAAAGTAGAGATGTGGAGAGTGGCATGGGAGGTTTTGTTGCACTTGAAAGTAGTCCGCTGTGCATACTGACACCGTTGAGGGGAATAGCAGTGACAGGAAAACACAAATCGATGATGTTGTAGAAGAGCGCACTTGAGAGCCGGGTGAAGCCAGTGATTCATCATCATCGTCGGGAGAAGAGGGTGTCATCTTGCCTGTCAGGCAGTGAAGCAGGCAACAAGTCGCAACCGTGAGTCAGCAGGGTGGCCGCAGTGCGAGGACGGGAGCTAAAGGCCACGAGGTACAAACCCAGCTTCGCAGGTCCAAGTAAGCAGTGGCACAGGGGCTCAGCGAGGCAGTGGCATTAGTAGACACTCAGTGCACAGTGTTGGCAGTAAAATCACCACCTCGGCGGTGTGGAAGTTTTTTGTTAAGACACCAGAGGAGCCGAGCATGTGCATGTGTAGAATCTGCGGGTAGAAAGTGAAGCGTGGACAGGGAGCTAACGTTGGCACCACGGCCCTGCATCAACACATGCAGCGTCACCATCCAATGGCCTGGGAGAAACGTGGAACAGATGTGGACATCCATCAACAGCAGCAGCATCTTGTGGCACATATGCCATTTCAGTCAGTCAAGGCTCCAGCACCTCTGCTGAAGGGAGCTGTTTGTCTATGACATCATCTCCCAGTCCACATGCTCTTGCTCCTCGCTACGCATGGCGCCAGCAGTCATTGAAAGAGGT
Source organism: Engystomops pustulosus (assembly GCF_040894005.1). Lineage (NCBI taxonomy): Eukaryota > Metazoa > Chordata > Amphibia > Anura > Leptodactylidae > Engystomops > Engystomops pustulosus. The sequence continues at coordinate 94,370,569 of NC_092415.1, read as the reverse complement.
GATTACAAAGAGACAACTGTATGCGTTCAGCCATCCTAAGGTGCAGAAGCTGACCCTGCTCCTGTTGGTTCTGCAGTCCCTCCCTTTTCAAGTCATGGACTCTGCACCATGGCTTGTGCCGAACCGAGGTGGAGAGTTCCAAGCTGAAATTTGTTTACCAAAAAGGCAGTGCAAGCCCATCATAAATATGTAGAACAGAAGGTGGACCAGTCCTTGAGCTTATCTGTTTCTTCCAAGGTACACGGAAGAGCGGACGTGTGGAGCTATAACTATGGTCAGGGCCAGTACATGGCCTTTATGGCCCACTGGGTGAATGTGCTTCCCGCCCAGCCACACCAACAACTTGAACAAGAGACGCCGCTTTCTCCTCCACGTTGTCAAACTGCTGCTCCTGCGCCAGTGTCTCCTCCTTCTCCGACACCACCTCAGCCTCCATAAGTCTAAGTCTAAGCTGCTCCATCCTACCACATATGCAGGGCACAGTGGTGTCATGCAATTCTACACCTGGATTGCCTGGGCGAACAAAGTCACACAGGGGAGGAACTGCTCTGGGTCATGCAAGAAGAAATCAATCCGTGGCTTTCTCCACGACAACTGAAAATCGGAACCATGGTAACAGACAATAGGAGGAACATGGTGTCCGCACTGCACCGAGGAGGGATGGTCCATGCACCCTGCATGGCGCACGTGTTCAATCTGGTTGTCAAGAGGTTCCTCAAGTCTTCCACCCATTTGCATGACATTCTAAAAATGGCCAAACTGTGCATGCGCTTTAGCCATTCATACAAGCCAAGCACACCCTTCTTGAGTTGCAGCTGCAGAACAGCCTCCCCCAAAATAGTCTGATATGCGATGTTTCCACCCATTGGAATTCAAGCCTCCATATGTTAGACCGCCTGTATGAACAGAGAAAAGCCATTACTAATTTTTTGATGATGCAAGAGGACAGGAGTATTCCCCTGTGTTACTTTGATGTCAGCCACTAGTCCCCTGTGTTACTTTGATGTCAGCCACTGGCAGCTCATGTGTGACACCTGCCATTTGCTCAAGCCCTATAAATAGGCCACGTTATTTGTCAGTCGCCAGGACTGCGAGATAAATAACGTCATTTCACTGATTCATGTCCTGGAACTAATGCTGCAAAATCTGTCTGGTCAGGGCACTGGAGAAGTGGCGAATACATCTCATGGCCACATGAGTCCGGTGGGGGCTGAACTGGAGGAGGAGGATATTGGAGCACAAGCAGAGTCTGGTGAAATCAGTGGTTTTTCCACTCAGGTGGCAAGAGAGGAGGAGCAGGAGCATCCGGAGGAGATAGAAGATGAGGCAGATGACCCAGAAGCATCGTGGCAGTATACAGTGGAGATGGAGGCCGGGAGTCCCTCAGAGTCACTTGTGCAGATGGCCTGCAGCATGCTGCTTTGCCTAACTAGTGACAGCCAAATAGTCAACATCTGGCATAGGGATGAGTTTTGGCTCTCCACCCTATTGGACCCTCGCTACCGGTCAAAAATGGGTAACTTTTTTCCAGTTGCCGAGAGGGAGGAACAACTCGCTGCCTATGTGCGCCATTCTCCATCCTCTGTCAGCTTTGACCGGGGGATTCCTGGCAGTCATTGCCATGTACTACTGCCACGGCTGCTGTGGGGAGATGGGGGGGGGGTAGGAGCAGTAGCAGCTCCATTAGCAGAAGCTTAAGTCTGGAGTCCTTAATGAGCAGCTTCCTTCACCTGCCTAGTGAGGAGGGTAGCCGCCACCAGCAGGTGGTTGCCTACTTGGACAGAACTTTACCACCCCAGGTATAGGATCCCCTGGACTACTGGGCAGCCAAACTTGATGCATGGCCGCAACTTGCAGAGCTTGCAGTAAATAAGCTGTCCTGCCCGGCCAGTAGTGTGGCATCAGAGCGGGTGTTCAGTGCAGCGCGGGCCATCTTGACCCCAAGGAGAACCAGCTTGTAAACCCGTAATGTGGAGAGATTGACCTTTGTCAAGATGAATCAGGCTTGGATCAGCCACGATTTTAACACAGCAATGCCTTATGCATCAGATTAAATCAGCCTTGATGCCTCCCCCAAACGTAGAGAAATGAGTATGGATTCTAACTCCCTCAGCCACTATTCTGATTCTGCCACCTGCCAGATGCCACACATCTGATGCCAGTTGCTCCATCTGCCCACCATCTTTACCAGGGACTGAAATTGTCACCCACCTCCACACTCTGTCATTGTGCCCCTCTGTGGCCTACCATGTTGCTGCCAGCTAAAGAATTTGTCATTATGCCACTCTGACCTCCTGCTGCTTCTGCTGCTGCCGCCACCTCCACGCTTTCTCATTGTGCCACTCTGTGGCTTACCATGTTGCTGCCACCTCCACTTTGTCATTGTGACACTTTCTGACCTCCTGCTGCCGCCACCTCCACACTCTATCATTGTGCCACTCTGTGGTTTACCATGTTGTCACCACCTCCACACAGTCATTGTGCCACTTTCTGACCTCCCGCTGCTTCTGCTGTTGCTGCCACCTCCACACTGTGTCATTGTGCCACTCTGTGGCTTACCATGTTGCTGCCACCTCCACACTTTGTCATTGTGCCACTCTGAGGCCTACCATGTTGCTGCTACCTCCACACTGTGTCATTGTGCCACTCTGTGGCCTACCAGGTTGCTGCCAGCTAAAGAATTTGTGGTTGTGCCACTTTCTGACCTCCCGCTGCTGCTGCTGTTGCTGCCACCTCCACACTGTGTCGTTGTGCCACTCTCTGACCTCATACTGCTGCTGCCACCTTTGCATTTCTTTTTTAGTAAATACATAATATTTTCCGGGAAATTATAATGAAGGATGCATGTGGCGTCTCTAATATTACAATTTAAATTAAAAATGTCAACTTCAAATTCATTGCCACTCTCTGGCCTCATGCTGCTGCTGCCACCTCCACGCACTGTCATTGTGTCCCTCTGTGGCCTCCTGCTGCTGCCGCAACCCTCGCTCTGTCATTGTGCCACTTTCTGACCTCCTGCTTCTGCCACCTCCACACTCTGTTATTCTGCCACTCTGTGACCTACCAGGTTGCTGCCACCTTCACACTCTGTCATTGTGCCAATCTGTGGCCTCCTGCTGCTGCCGCCACCTCCACGCTCTAGTGTTGTGCCACTCTGTGGCTTACCATGTTGCTGCCACCGCCACACTCTGTTATTGTGCCACTCTGTGGCTTACTATGTTACCGCCACCTCCACACTGTCATTGTGCCACTCTGTGGCCCACCAGGTTGCCACCACCTCCACACTCTGTCATTGTGCCACTCTGTGGCCTACTGATGCTGCTGCCAACTGACCGCTGTCTCCCTGGAACACCCTGTGACTTCCATAATGCTGTTTTCACCCTCCACCACTCTATGACGTTGCCACTATATTTGGTTCTATCCTTCATTTCATCTGTCAGAAGGAATGAAAAGCCTCAGGATTGATAGCCAAAAGCAGGAGCGGATAGCAGGAGCAGATACAGAACACAGAGGACATGCAAATATCCCATTTACCGACATGGGTCCTGGTCACTGCCTGTGCTGTGCTGCAGCGGCGGTGGATGCCATGTGATGCCGCACACAATAGCTTAGGGACCCACTACAACAAGGTCACCATGAAGTGGTTAGTGGGCTTATACAATTTCATCAAAATGTAACTAAGAACCTCGAGTTTGTTATATAATGTAGCCTAGCGACAGATCATTGTGTTGATGTGCGGTCCAGTTCTTTTTCTCTCCCCACATTGGTTTGGTCCATGTATCGGTCAGCTCTGTTTTGGATCCACTTCTGTTTGTTTTTGGCTTTAGCAATACTGATGATGGATTATTGAACGATTAAAAGTGGACACTGGCGGATGAAATGAAGGGCAAAATGATCAGTGACGCCAATGCAAAATTACTGCCGACACCCTCTCCACTCTTTTCTGGGGTTTCTACATGTGTCCAGGTTTAACAGAACAGGTTCTGTCATAATCTTCGGGTCGAATCAAATTTTTTGGAAAAATTTGGTGAATCGGGTCCATCCGAATTTCAACCAATTCACTCATCTCTACTCATAATCAATCCTTTTGCTTACATACATTGACATATTTATTTTGGTATCAAAAGATCACACTCTATGTGATCACATTCTATGGAAAATCACACTATTTTCCACAACATTGGATGTGGTCCATTTGGAAGAAGAGGTAAGGAACAATGTGTTTACTGATTTTCAGCAAGTGTACAATGTGTTCCCATTGGGATAAAGGAATAAACTACTACGGTGGTGTCACATCTCTTGGAATCCAAAGGAAGTCTATACAAATGTCTTATTATATATATATGAATGATCTATAGTCACGGTTCTTTATTTCACTTTAATAACTTGTGCACTTTAAATTTTAAAATGATTATCTTTTAATATTGTACGCAATAACTCATCAATCCAACCAACCAAACACTCATTTAGGACTATATGTTTTTTTTCTTTACTTCTGCTCACCAAATGTACTTCAGCTGGGAATATGCCAACCACAGATAATATCCTCTAGACCAGCTGTACCAGCTGATGGTATGAGTCCAAATTAAGAATTATATTTCTACAGTATATTTGCCAAACCTAATTTTAATATTTTATATAAATTATATGCAAGAAGTAGAAGTCTCTCCTATTTTATGGCTTTGATCTCTAGCATCTCTCTGATGTTTTAAAGTCCAGTTCACGTCCTTGTTAGGTCTTCAATTATTTGCATTACTCATTATGAGCGAGAATCAGGTGTGGTTGAACAGACAGACCAGGACAAGTCTTTCCAGTGACTATACAGAGGGAAAGTGTAATGATAAGACTTGTTTGACCACTCCTGGTTGTGGCTCACAAAGACTGAAAGAAATAGCTGCAGGCCCAACGAAGATGCAATCTGGGCCTTATAATTTCTTCACACTTGCCTTACATATAACTTGTTTTTCATATGTTTTACATATCCTAAATTAAAAATCTATAATTAGTAGTATAACAGGTGAAAATTTGTATTGTTTTAATCTACATTATATACAGTTCAAGTAAAATGTTAGGTGTTAAAGGAATACAAAATGTATTCTTTCAGGCTTGTTAGCTAAAACCGGTGAAGCAAACTTTCTTCTCAGTGACAAAGCCGGATCTGCATTGATCAAATGGCGTCAGGTTAAATTTAAGTTTAGCAACTTTCTCTCCAATTATATGTGAGTGACAGGAGCATTTCTAAAATCAGGCAGTCCCCAAATTCTTCACAATTTGACTTTTCAGAAGAAGATTAAATATGAGATTGAAATAGGCTACTTGTTCACATTGTTCATGCTTCTGCTAAAATACAACATGAAAAGCTGCTTAAAGGGACTTTAAAAGATTTTTTAAAATGTGGATCTTGTTTCCAAAATCAGCAGCACACACATCCATGGTGTTCGTTATTCCATCTATATGGAAGATAGAAATATAAATTCCATTCAAATCAGTAAAGTGTATTGCTGCTCAAATCTATTTACATTAATAGAGCTGAGCTGCAGTACCATGTGCATATCACACCTACATTTCTGTGGGTGGTTTAGTAGTCAATATGGCTTTATTTTTCTTTTTGCATTCCCACCTCCCAAAATTAATAAAAGCTCAGTTATTAATTACAGGTGTCTCTAAACATTGCTGTCAAGGGTGCCACTGCGACCCATGTCTAGGGTCGCAGGCACACCCATGTGCCTCCATGTGCCTTTCTGGGCATGCTGCAGTCTTACTTATCTCTCCATGATCCATCGGGGTCTCCCACGGCTCGGCATGCACGTTCCCTGAATATGATTCTGCTCAATGTCTCTGCACTTCCAGTTGGCCGTCACGCGGAAAAAGTAGCGCAAGTGGAGCGACCTGGTGGTACCACGCCGAAACAAGCCCAACCTTCTTTGAGGCGGTTTTCTCGTGAAAACTGGGTACCACTTAGACTCTGCTCCCAGATGTCGGCTTACGTCATTGTCTGCGGTGGTACAGAGGGTCCACTACCTCTGACTCACAAAGAGCCTCACAAAAAGCAAGTCCTCATACAGTTAAATACATGGCCTCCAGAAATTTGCAGATACAAAATGAAAGTCCATGGGAGAGTTTTATCAGAAGGGTCTAAGAACTGAACTGTTCTAGTTGCTCATGGAAACCAATTGGAGCTCAACTTTCAATTTATAAACAGATGTGGAAAATGAAAGCTGAGCTCTTATTGGTTGCCATGCACTCAGGCACTTGTGATAAATCTCCCCTCATATCCTTAGAGGGGGTTAAAGGTCCATGTCACTAGTCACAAAATGGATCTTAATTAGTTTTATTGTATGATTCACAAAATTTTATGGCCTCCAGACAGTATGCAGTTATCACCAAGAAGGCCGTCGGTTGAAGCTACAAGTTCCATGATCCTTTAGTTCTCAGTATGCATCCTTCCTGCCCCCAGCCTCCTAACATGCAGTCCAATGTCAAGGCATCCCTCCTGCCCCGCCCCCAACCTCCTAACATGCAGTCCAACGGAAAGGCATAGCTCCTGCCCCCCCCCAGCCTCTTAACATGCAGTCCCATGTAAATACATCACTCCTCTCACTGAAGTTTTCTAACTGCCATGCCATGTAATGTAAACACCCCCCTATTCTCTCTTCAGCCCCAATAAATTACAGTCCTATTGTCCGTTCCACCTGCATATCCAGTTCTGTCCTGACTTACACACCTGCACTTTTCATTTCCATGAGCACACATATTAAGAGTTCTCTGCTGCTTGATGATGTCTCCAACCCATAATCGTCAAAGATCCTGCCCCCTCAGTGACTGCAAGCTAGTGACTACAGCCAGGCAGCGTCGGACTGACCTGCCGGAGTACCGGCCTGCTGGGCCCCAACGCCTGTAGGTACCAGCATCAAGCACCTGCAAGGACCCGGCGTCCAAGGCCTGCCATGCCCTGGCATCCTTGAACGCCAGGGCCTGGCAGGCATCAGGGCCCAGCAGGCGCCAGACGCTGGGGCCTAGCAGGTGTCGGGGCCCAGCAGGCACTCTGTCTTCTATGAGTTAGAGCGTCACGGTTGGTAAGTATAAAGCTTTGGGGTGATGGGAGGCCCTGTATCTATAATGGGGTGAGGGGAGGCCCTGTAGCTATAACGGGTTGAGGGGAGGCCCTGTATCTATACTGGGGTGAGGGGAGGCCCTGTATCTATACTGGGGTGAGAGGTAAAGACCTCCACTGTCCATGATGACGGCAGCCCCAACATGCGTTTTGGCTCGGATTGAGCCTTCGTCTGGGCTGCCGTCATCACGGGCAGTGGAGGTCTTTACCGGTAAGGGTTTACAAGCAGTTCATTGGTGGACCACACTTGGTCCAGTATAGGACAAAGTTGTTTTCTCTCCTATGCCTGATATATGCTAAAGTACTTAATTATATGTCACCTACTTCTCCTTGCCATTATTGTTTACAAACCTCTATTACTTGCATCTACTCCAATCCTGTCTTTTCCCTCTGTGTCACCGTCACTGTACTGCATACCTTCAAAGCACCTTATTTGGGGTGCTTACAAATGTTTTTACCATCATGTTTTATCATATTTTGCAACAATTAAGTGTCATATTTTACTTTACTGGTATAGCTTCATTCATTTAATGTTGTCTTCCTCTCCCCTCATGTCAAGGGGTACTATTGGTTGTTTCTAATATTATATGGAAGCACTAAATCTGGTGTGGCCACTAACATAAAGATGTCAGGATACAATGAATATTTGCCATATTAACCACCTACACATACTTACATTTTTTCAGCATCCCCCCCCCCCTTTTTCCTGTTTTCTATATGTTTGATTTACGCTACACAATTACCTCTATATATGTAGTGGATGGTACAAGGGGCTTATTTGCAACTACTCCTCTGCCTTGCGCATTGGCAGGGGTGTTGCACGTTGCTTACAAGGTGCATGTTCCCTTACCACAAGCATTATAGTATAAATGAAAATGCAAATAGGCCAAGCTCCCCCCTGCTGCCTTTGTAATGCCTTTCAATACATAATTTAAACACAGAATGTGAACACAGACCAAGGGTCCCCAAACTTGTTATTCAACTCAGGCCCAAGTTACCCTTAATATGCCAATGACGGACACCTACAGCTGACTCCGACTGAATGAATATGAGGAGATGAGCCTACATCATATTCACCTGGTGTTCGCTGCCAGTCAAAAAAGGCTGCTTCTGATTTGTGTAAAGCCTGGATGTTGGACCCCCTTTCCGTATTGATCATTAATGCCCCCCCTGCCCAATCTGGAACCTTTATTACCTTAGACATACTTTAGATAAAAAAAAGTGCTGGGACAGACAACTATACATCAACTAAACATAACTCAGAGTGCTGGAGACAGGACTAGTCTCATCTCAGCCACAAACAGCTAAAATAGGAATATCCCTTTAATACAACTAATACAAACAAGCTAATATGACATTTTGCAATATTTTACCTCATTTGGCATCTTGCTTTCTGTTTGGAATGCAGCAAATACCTCTTATGAGAATTACAGTCATTTCCTATAGGTCATGGGCAATTTCTGAAGCCATTTTCTACCACTTTACTTTCAATTTGTAATAATGAGCAGTTTACTCGTAGAAAATGAACAGAATAGAGTATCTGCAACCTCTTTCCTACATGAGAAGTGAAAGCAACTAGTGCAAATTTTGTGAAAGGTTCGACATTTACTATATACTAAATTCTACTAGTATCTTCCTATGTAGGTTCCCTTCATGAGAACTTTGATGCAAATGCTCTACACCCTCTAAAGCTATACTGCAGTCAGAGCCTGTTTTAGACACAGTGGGGCCCTGGGCCAAACTAAAAGTTTGGCCCCAAAATAAAACTATTTTGTGAATAGTCACATTCGGTAAAATTGCAGATTTTAGCCCTGCATAATAAAAGCTCTTTATAGTTTCTAAACTGTAGCATGTAATATGGGGTTTATAATAGAAGTGGCTAGGACACAACTACAGAGGACCCAAAACTTAAGGGCACACAACTTACAGATGGACATCTCTGGCCACTGTGACCACTGATCAAGATCTCTGGATGCTTTACTTTAGTCCCAGGCTGCAATGATCAGATGTTAGCAGTAGTAGATTATAATATAGGCGGTTTGGGTGGTAACCCGGGGCCAAAGCTTTCTTGAGGGCCCATTGCCATCCAAGCCATTTCCAAAATGTTATACTCAGAAGGACATTCACCCATAAAATCAGGTCATTTCAGGAGTTTTGAGGGTCATGCAAAGGGAAAAGCTGAAACTGCAGACAGAAGGGATACATCCTATATTTCCCAAGAAGTTTGATTCTAGTACCATATGTAGGAAGTGAATTCCAGACTTGTAGGGGAAATAATATTGATACAACCCAGGGATGATGGCAGTTTTAATCTGCCCTTGGCTTTAAGTCGTCTGTAATAAAGTTTTATTGATAATCCTTGTTCCCATGGCACCAAAATAAATAGAAAATCCAATTGTCACTCGGACAAAAACATATATATATACATATATATATATATATATATATATATATATATATATATATATATATATATAGTCTATAGAGCGCCCACATGTCTAAACTTTTCCCCCATTTTTTGATCTATACATATAGGTCCCAAATTGATATAAATGAATGCACCAGCACATCCTGAACACCTTACACAGGTCCGTACACCAAAATGTGAAAAAGTTATTGGCCTTATTGGCCTTAGAACTTGGCAAAATGGCAAATATTTTTTATGTACAAAAGATTTTAAGTATTTAAATCTATTAAAACCTATATCAATTAGGCATCCCTGTGATCGTATCGACCCAAAGAATTAAGAGAAAGTGTCATTTGGAGCGCAGAATAAAACCCCTAAAACCAGAGCCCACAAGAAAACACCATAAATTAGTTTTTTTGTCAATTTCACTGGACTTGAAATTTTTTTTCCAGCTTTCCAGTACATTGCATGGAATATAAAAGCACACATTTTGGTGAGTTTTCCCCTTTTAATTGATTTTATTTATCTTGTGTGCTGAATATTGTATTGATATTGAATAAAGGGAATATCTATTAAATTACATGTTACTTTGTTTGATGTTGCATGCTTGGTGGCAACCCACTGTTTCATCTTAGAATGAAAATGGCAGTCTAACAGTCATTGGAGGGTCACATCCTAGTGATATACAGATGCAGCGCTAGTAAACAATGACTTAAAGTGAGATAGCACAGTTAGTTATCACCAGGGGTGGACTGGCCATTGAAACCACACAGACGTCACAGTCTGTGCAATGCCTGCACTCACAGAGCTGTCACTACCGGCCGGACTGCATATTATATTCTTGTAGATAGGGGTCAGTACTATAGTAGTTATATTCTTGTACATAGGGGGCAGTATTATAGTAGTTATATTCTTGTACATAGGGGGCAGTATTATAGTAGTTATATTCTTGTACATAGGGGGCAGTATTATAGTGGTTATATTCTTGTACATAAAGGCAGTATTATAGTAGTTATATTTTTGTAGATAGGGGTCAGTACTATAGTAGTTATATTCTTGTACATAGGGGGCAGTATTAAAGTGGTTACATTCTTGTACATAGCGGGCAGTATTATAGTAGTTATATTCTTGTATATAGGGGTTAGTATTATAGCAGTTATATTCTTGTACATAGCGGGCAGTATTATAGTAGTTATATTCTTGTACATAGGGGTTAGTATTATAGTAGTTATATTCTTGTACATAGCGGGCAGTATTATAGTAGTTATATTCTTGTACATAGGGGGCAGTATTATAGTAGCTATCTTCTTGTACATAGGGGGCAGTATTATAGTAGTTATATTCTTGTACACAGGGGGCAGTATTATAGTAGCTATCTTCTCGTACCTAAAGGGCAGTATTATATTCTTATTTATCAGGGAAGGTATTGTAGTAGTTTTTTTGTATATATGGAAGTCAGTAAACTTATGTTCTTAAAAAAAGAAGCTTTACTCCTGTATAAGGGAGGCAGTGTTAGTCTATGAGTCTCTTTCCTGCACTGTACATGTGGATTTAGATCATCTATCAACAGTGGAGTTTAGGAACGCGACCGATATTGCATGGCCACGCCTACTTGGTTTGCTGGCGGTGTTATATGGCATAGTAGCAGTAGTAATAGTAGTTATATTCTTGTACATAGGGGGCAGTATTATAGTAGTTACATTCTTGTACATAGGGGGCAGTATTATAGTAGTTATATTCTTGTACATAGGGGGCAGTATTATAGTAACTATATTCTCGTACCTAAGGGGTAGTATTATAGTAGTCATATTCTTATTTATCGGAGAAGGTATTGTAGTAGTTTTATTAAATAAATATATATATATATATATGTCAGTAAAGTTATGTTCTTTAAAAAAAAAGCTTTATTCCAGTATAAGGGAGGCAGTATGAGTTTCTTTCTCTGCACTGTACATGTTGATTTAGACCATTTATCAACAGTTTGTGTGGAGTTTTGGAACTCCACCCCCATTTCATGGCCACACCTACTTGGTTTGACCCCATCCACAGAATGGGGCCACTTTTACAGTTTTCCTCTATTGGGTGGTTTCCTCTATTCACTTACACTACAGAGTTATCATGACCGGTTACTGGGTTAAGCTAGTCATTTTAATAAGTGTTGCATGTGTACCTGAAGGTTGGGAAGGGCCGCTACTCCAGAGGACTTTGGGCAAGTGAATACATTCTACCCCACCCTAGGTTTAGTAGTGTCCACAGACAAAGCATGCCATAGCAGCTCGCAATTTCTTAAAAAACAACGGGGGGTTGAGGGGAGCTCCCTGAAACAAATAAAGAAAGCGAGTTAAAATGTAAATTTTAAGGACATTTATCCAACCAAACCATGATAGCTTTTTTTTTTAATCATAGTTGTTAAGACCTGTCAACGTGGAGTCCAGTAATGGGGTGTAATTTTGAGAGTATATAGTCTCACAGTCAGGAGAGATCTACAAGCCCAGGTATTTGTTGGAGCCACTACGCAAATGGAATGGAAAATTGTCTGCAGGGTGTTGTGCTTCCTCAGCAGGGAGGGAGCCATGCCTTCAATTTGGTGTCATTTATCTTAAAGGTGCTATATCTTTCAAATTCATGAAGCAGAGATGGGAAACATGAGATGTGAAAGTGATCCGTGGAGAGACGTCCACAAGCAGGTCATCTGTGTACAATGCATTGAGCATCCTCCATCTGTGCTCTATCAATTTTTGGAATCATATTGCCACAGACACAGCCTTTGTATGCAGCTTAATGTCTACATTAAGTAATGATATAGGCCTGTAACTACCAGGGGCTGAGGGATCTTGTCCAGGCTTTGGAAGCACACTGATGTGCACCTGCAACAATACACCTGCAAATGGTGTGTCATCAGCATACAGATTTATGTGGGCCCCCCAGCAGTTCTGGGCCCTGACACTTGCCCAGGTATTCAAAGAATATATTCCAATCGCACTCCCTTATGGTGTCCAAGGTGCACAGGATTGGAATCCGACTCCAGAGTATAGTATGCAATAAATCCTGGCACACAAGTAGTTTTGATGCAACAAAGTGAAGGCTTTTTTATTTGCGGCAAGTGTAAACGTTTTCGGCTACAATTCAGCCTTTATCAAACACTATAATACAGAAAATCAGTGGTATGAGAAAACTGACATTGACACAAGACAAGATATATACAATATTAACAATATTTACATAATATGTGCAAAAGGTCAAGGTAAGTTAATCTAATGACTAGCAGGTAAGTATCTGTATTAATAGAGAAAATAGAGGGTACTCATATACGTGGGGTCCCTTAAGGGGGCAAGGTGATAATATCTCACGATAAAAATTGCACAATAAAGATAATATAGTATCTAGCACATATTCATTTGATCTCATTTTTGATCTCACAGTATGATTATGATTTTGCAGGTATGCCCAGTGCTGGCGCGGGCCCTGGTCATCAGTAAACGACTTTGGTGAAGAATGGCGTAAGAGTTTACTGCATGAGCTTGTATAATGTATAAACCCAACTAGCCCTTGGCGTTTACCTTACTGTATATCTATAATGGCATGATGAACCTCCTTTTTCGCTAAAAGTTGTTCAAGCAACTTAATGGAGTCCTCTCGAAGCATGGGCGGCTCCTTCTCAGAAATGTAGTTTTATACATCATAAAAATAAACCCGCTGTTGGGAGTCAAAATTTTTTGGGTGTATGTTGCAATGCTACGCAGGTGTAGTAGCCAATCCAGTGGCCTTCCACACTAGTACTTGTATACGTAGCGGGAGAATTGTGTCCTGTTCTTAAGGTGGTTCTGATTAAGAAGATTACAGAGAGCCTCTCTTTTTTCTGTAAGTTCTGCTAAGAGCTCTGACGATAAGAACACATTTTGTTGTAACTCAAAATCCCTGATCTCCCATGCAATGGATGTAATAGTGGCAGATTCTCCTTTTTCTTCCAGGTACCATGCCTAATGAAAACCACACAGAACTCTTCCTTAAGGGTTTCCCGCTGCAACAGTAGTTGCATTGAGTCATCATAATGTGCTGTCAGGAAGCGGTCTATAGAGGATTTTTTTTTTAGCTCCACCACACGTAGGGAGTCTTTTTGCAAGTTATTATTAGGCCGGAGACACAGTGAAGAATATAGGGACGTAACCGGATAAGACTATATGGCATATCGTGGGGGGCCATGCCAATACCAGAAAAGCACCAATTCTGTTATACGTGTTAGGCTACATTTCTGCTGCATGGGGGAGCAGTACGGTGCAGCACACGTGCGGCACTGTACCTGGGAAAAGATAGGACATGCGCCATTTATCCCTTTATATATCCCTATACATGGGATATATACCCCATATAAGCTCTGCTAAGGCACGGCAGGCAACGGCTGTGAATCCAGCCTTACAGTGGGAACAGAGAATATTCATATTCCTTTAAAATGTTTCATTGTTTCATTGCAACCAATTGGTAAGATCACAAAAGTTCATTCTTTAAGTTTCTAATAAGTTTGGCTGGACAGCCAGGTCGAGGAAGAGTTGTGGTCTTCCCAAACTTTTTCCATTTAAGGATTATGGAGGCCACTGTGCTCTTATGAACCTTGAATGCTGCAGAAATTCTTTTGTAACCTTGACACAATTCTGTCTTTGAGCTCCTTGGGCAGTTCCTCAGGGAAGGAATAACATGTCCAGCAATTCTGTAATTGTCAGTGAAAAAAAAAATTAAGTGATTGTGGAGGAAACAGAAGCATTTTTCCTTAAGAATATTAAAAAGTTGACGATTATCACCTGTACTATTAAAATCTACGCTTTATCCCTCATGTTCAGAGGTAGGTTTACAATTGTGGACTTCTGAATTGAATATTTACCACTCTACTTTTGTGCAGCCCAAATGAATTCTATTGGTAAATATTTAAAAGGTTTTAGAGAATTACAGAATTACCCATTTTCTAAAGTCCACTTGCATAATGCCTTCCCTAAGTTAGGGCTTTTCTTCTTTTTTGGACAAAAGTTTACTGTCACGTTTGCACTCACAAAGCAGTAACTCTTAGGGAAATAGACAACTCTAAAAAGAGAACAAAAAAATGTTCTTATCCAGTCCATTAGAAAGGTACACGATGTGAATTGTAGTTATGGTAGTCTTCATAACAGTGGCAGTATTTGAGATTTATGGGAAGCCCAGTTGTTCAGAGCAGGAATTAGTAGCCGTCATATAATAGATCCAGCAGGGTCTAACAGAAGTCACAGAAGTGCTCTCACTGGCTAACTTTGACACCGAATTAGATTAATATAACAAATAAAACCGCTTATGTGACAAAAAATCAAAATATCCCTTACACCTGGACTGTTCCTGTAGTTGTTACATCTTACAGAAAATATTGTGCTATATTCTTTAAGATATATTACTACTTTTGCAGGGTACAAAAGCCTTAATAAAGTATTCATTGTATGGTGTGGTCATACAGCAGGTTTCCACATAATCCATTAGGTATTCTTTGTCTCCAAGGGATGAAGCTTACAATTCTAGTAGCAGTCTTGGATTCTAGAATGAAATGTGTCACTGGAACAAATCTGAGTAAGAAGAATGAATTATTGAGTGTTTTTGTCTCTTACATATTTATCACAGGTAGAGACACCTTACCCATCTTCTCAGCATTGGAAATGCACAATGAGGCTAGATATGACAGTTCTGTAAAGGCACTTTAAAGAAAATATTTAACAGAAGTAATCAGCGATACTATATATACACACAAAAATATATAAAATATGTATAAAATACTATTCTACTTCATTATTATCTGGCATCACTATCTCACTATTTTAAATACCATCTTATCCATACATTGACTTCTCTAGTGAAGCTGTGATTCTGTTTTTACACAGCAGCCAAACTAAGGCGTTAGATATCTGAGGTTTTCTGTAGGCATTGCTGTTACACTGTGATCACTGATCTTACTAAAGCAGCAAGGAAACTAATATCCGATATTCATCACCAGGAGAATAACAAACACTGTCACAGGGGCTGCAACCGGGTCCACAGTGAGGGGGGGGTCCTCAGCTGCCATAATTCTAAATCACAGTAGAGTGACAGCTACATGCCCCCCTAAGGCAGTACACATTCCAGGTGCAGAACAGTACTGTCAGACAATACCTGCATCTGATCTGTACATTTGATCAGGACCTTGACCACTTCATTATCAGATTAAGTATTTGGTAGAGATGAGCGGATCCAAACTTTCAGTTTGGTTTGGGGGTGCAGGTACGACTTAAGTACGACTGGCAGCTGTGCTGTTCCGCAATATGTCCAGGTCACTAGGGATACAACCGATCCTCGAACACAAACTGAAAAAGTTCAGATCCATTCATATCTAGTGATGGGATCTTAACAGGAAGAACCCAGGACTGATCCCACCTATCATCTGTGGCACTTATGACTGGGCCGGGTCCTATGACCTGACCAGACACCAATTTTACATGTCGCCTACAATCCAGCTCAGGAGAGAAGGCAGCGCAAATTTTCTTTTTTAACTAACCTATGGGTGTCCTATTACATTTGGGGGTGGGGGACAGGGATTTATGGCTACTATGGTGGGAAATGTCAGTGTGTGTTGTAGTGGCACCGTTACTATACTGTCTACTGTGAGCAGAACAGTATGAAGTTTATGTTATAATTTTGCTACAGTTTTCTGTGTTAAATCTGAAGAGACAAATCACAGCTACAAGAAGCTGAGATGATGACCAAAGAGTAATAGAAGAAAAAGGAGAATTTCTCTAATCAAATAGGTAATCTGTCACTAGATTTACAGTAAGTGCTGGTATTACACATAAGATCATAGTTCTGCAGCATCTCCTGTGTGAAGACTCTGTTACCTTCTCCTATGAGAGTGACCTATATGGAGACAGTCTTGTACGTCAGATTTATTATCCAGTATCAGACACTGTGATAAATATTTTGCAATATCAAGCTGTCTGTCTCACTCTGCTTTGTTCTATTGTCTTATGTATATAGTAAACTTGGTTATGGTCCTGTGTCCATGTAGTAATTTTGGTTGTGGTGCTGTTTCTATGTAGTCAGCTTGGTTCTAGTAACATTTTCTTGTAGTAATCTTGGTTCTGGTAATGCATTCATGACGTAACGTAGTTCCAGTGCAGTTTCCATATAGTAATATTGTTTCAGGTTCTGCATTTATATAGTAAGCATGGTTCTGGTCATGTATCTGTGTACTAATCTTGCTTTTGGTAACATAGCTATGTAATAATCTTGGTTAAATGTGAGGGTTTCCACATTAGGAATTTTGCCCCACAGGACCTATAGGTACAGATTTACATATAATCTTTAAGTATTAAAGTAGATGGTCCAGATTTTGGAGCATTTAAAGCAGTGAATCTGCTGAAAATCTATAAAAAATTGCATAAAAAGATAAAATAAACACAGTTATAATAATAACATTATAATAATATTAAACCATTGAGTCTATACATTTACAAACAAAACCTGATTTGTTACAGGGTGTCATTGCATCTAATGTAAATGTTATTTTCTATAGCACTATGGTAGAGTTAAACTGTCCATGCAAAGTAGATAATGTATTTCGGCAATATCAGAGGTCCACCTAATATATATCTATCCACTTAAAATGAAAAATGCCAGGTAAAAAGTAATTGGATTTTAAAATGCACACTTTATTGAGTCAGGAGAGAGAGAGGGCAGTCATCTACACTCACCGGCCACTTTATTGGGTACACCTGTCCAACTGCTCGTTTACACTTAATTTCTAATCAGCCAATCACATGGCGGCAACTCAGTGCATTGAGGCATGTAGACATGGTCAAGACAATCTCCTGCAGTTCAAACCAGGCATCAGGATGGGGAAGAAAGGTGATTTGATGCCTTTGAACGTGGCATGGTTGTTGGTGCCAGAAGGGCTGGTCTGAGTATTTCAGAAACTGCTGATCTACTGGGATTTTCACGCACAACCATCTCTAGGGTTTACAGAGAATGGTCCGAAAAAGAAAAAACATCCAGTGAGCGGCAGTTCTGTGGGCGGAAATGCCTTGTTGATGCCAGAGGTCAGAGGAGAATGGGCAGACTGGTTCGAGCTGATAGAAAGGCAACAGTGACTCAAATCGCCACCCGTTACAACCAAGGTAGGCAGAAGAGCATCTCTGAACGCACAGTACATCGAACTTTGAGGCAGATGGGCTACAGCAGCAGAAGACCACACCGGGTGCCACTCCTTTCAGCTAAGAAAAGGAAACTGAGGCTACAATTTGCACAAGCGCATCGAAATTGGACAGTAGAAGATTGGAAAAACGTTGCCTGGTCTGATGAGTCTCGATTTCTGCTGCGACATTCGGATGGTAGGGTCAGAATTTGGCGTCAACAACATGAAAGCATGGATCCATCCTGCCTTGTATCAACGGTTCAGGCTGGTGGTGGTGGTGTCATGGTGTGGGGAATATTTTCTTGGCACTCTTTGGGCCCCTTGGTACCAATTGAGCATCGTTGCAACGCCACAGCCTACCTGAGTATTGTTGCTGACCATGTCCATCCCTGTGCTGACAATGTACCCAACATCTGATGGCTACTTTCAGCAGGATAATGCGCCATGTCATAAAGCTGGAATCATCTCAGACTGGTTTCTTGAACATGACAATGAGTCCACTGTACTCAAATGGCCTCACAGTCACCAGATCTCAATCCAATAGAGCATCTTTGGGATGTGGTGGAACAGGAGATTCGCATCATGGATGTGCAGCCGACAAATCTGCGGCAACTGTGCGATGCCATCATGTCAATATGGACCAAAATCTCTGAGGAGCTTCCAGCACCTTGTTGAATCTATACCATGAAGAATTGAGGCAGTTCTGAAGGCAAAAGGGGGTCCAACCCCTTACTAGCATGGTGTACCTAATAAAGTGGCTGGTGAGTGTATATGGGTTAACAGGCAACTTATGTGTATGCCTTACTTTAATGGGGAAAATATTTGATATGGTTTGATATAAGGAAAAGTTATACAATTTTCCAATATACTTTCTGTATCCATTCCTCGCAGTTTTCTAGATCTTTCTAGGTCATTCTTTAGGAAGGTTTATGTTATTTCCAGTGGATAGAGATCTGTCCCTGGTCTTCTGATGGACATGCAGGGGCACAAACTGTATCACAGAGAGTAATAGGAGTTGTGTGATAGTAGGGCTCGTGCACCTACCTGTCCATCACATGACCATGGACAGATTTCTATCCACTGAAAGTAAACATAGAAACTTTCTATAGCAGGACAGCAAGCAGAGATCTAGAAAACGGTGAGGCATTGATACAGAATTTACATAGGAAAGTTGTATAACTTTTCCTTAAATAAACCATATCAATTATTTGCTGAAAGTGGACAACCCCTTTAATGGTCTTCACGTGCAGGCCTAATTTTACCAGTAATATTTGATTCTCCTTCATGCAGCTGCTGACTTCCCACACAAGTGTTCGAGTTATAGACAGACAGATCTGGATACCTGGGACTGTCCTTTAGAGTTTCTAACGTTCCTCATCATTGCTTTCTATAATGATTCCTTTCTAAAGAGAGCCTGGTATGGGAAGAAGTTGTATAATAAAGCGACTTATAGTAAAGCAGCTATAGTGAATGATAACACTGAATGGAATAAGCACAAATCAAAACAGATTAGCGGTATACTGCCACCTCATCCATTATTTACAAGTGGTATTGATTTTTATGTATGATATTTATCCTTATAATGTTACACAATTCCTTACTGGCTTAAATTATGGATTCATACAGCTTCTGCACAAAATATTATGGATATTGCAAGGCTGCAACAAATAATGTAACCGGAAAACTACAGAAGGGCAGAGGTCAACTGCTATTACATTGGATAATGAACCCTCAAATGATTTCTAATAAATACACAGCTTTACATCAGAAACAGAGTAAAATCTAGTATGTACATTTCCCTAAAGAATGCAGATATAAAGATATCAGATTTATCAATGTACTACATATCTGTATACATATTACAGCGATTCAATATAAACTACAAAATGTACCAAAAACATCACATCAATGTGAAAATAATTTAATTTTTTTTTACTCTGATCATGAGCAGGTTAAACATTCCAATTATTTGAGAGTAACAGATTTTTAAATGATCCTTCAGCAAACAATGAAGCAGACTCACTATAACTGTTCATCTCAAGAAGGCAACTTACTTTAATTCATACACTACATAAAAAGGAATACAATTAAAAGACAGACAATAGTTAAAAAAAGGCATAAAACTCACTAAAACATGAATATATAAAAGAGACAAAGTGAATGAAAAAAAAAATCCTCCAGTTCATGATTTTTCTTCCCATTTAACTGGACACAGCATGAGATGTCTGTAAACACTTGCAACCAGAAAGGAGGGTTCTGTATGGCAGCTGCCCCTAGTGAGTTTGAATGGATACTGTAAGAATGGCAGGCTTTATTTCCTCACATCCTCTGTGTAGTCTTGTTGCTCCCTCTCCAACCTCATTTCTTTCAATTCCTGCCTGTACTTCCGTTCAATAAAACGTTTCTGATGAGCCATCTGGGGGAAGTTATCTGGGGAAAAAAAGAATGACATCACCTATACTATGTCTGTTAGACATTACACTACTCTATCTACAATAGTGATAGCATACTCTATGAACAGGTAGGCACAATGAAATAAGATGTGCCTTTGGTTAGCATCACACAAAGAGTTTTTATTACAGTTTAGTTTTCAGCACAAAGCTAGGCGTGAATTAAAAAAAGAAAAGATAAAAAGAAATACCTATATACTCTTGTAAAAGCCCAGTTTTTCAGCACAAAAAATGTGCTGAAAAATCCCAACTTGGCTTATACACGAGTGTATTAAAAAATTAAAACTGCATACTCACCTTTGGATGCTCCCTGATACTCTGTGCAGCTCCTCTTCCTTCTTCTACTCACCTGTAATAGAGCAGGCAGAGACGTCCGTGCACCTATGATGCTGCCATTGCTGCTGATTTCATAATGTGCGCAGGTGAGAAGAGCGCAAGGACGCCTCTGCCCGCTCTATTACACGTGAGGAAAAGTAGTAAGAAGAGCTGCATGGATCATCAGACAGGTTTTTTATATACCAAGGGGCTGCAGGGCATTTCATCATTAAAGGGGACTGAAGGGCATTTAATTATCGGGGGGAGGGCTGCAAGGCATTTAATCATTCGGGAGGGCTGCTGGGCTTTTCATTACTAGGGAGTCTGCTGCAGGGATTTCATTACTAGGGGGGTCTGCTGCAGCGCATTTCATTATGGGGGTTGCATGGGGCATTTCATTATAGAGGGAGGGCATCATGGAGAATTTCATTACTGGAGGAGGGGAGAATTTCATTACTGGAGGAGGGCAGAATGGGGCATTACTTCACTGGGGCTGATGCAGCATGGGAGATTTCATTACTAAGGGGTCTGCTGTAGGGCATTTCATTACTTGGGGAGGCTGTAACCAATGCATTTCCCACCCTAGGCTTGTACTCGAGTCAATACGTTTTCCAGCTATTTGTGGTAAAATTAGGGGCCTTGGCTTTAACTCGGGTCATCTTATATTCAGGTATATTCGGTACCTCCAAAACATCACATCATGTATGATTCCTGCCTACATTCCATTTAATAGGGCATTGTTTGGTCAAGACGACTCCTTTAGATTGACTAGATCTATACTAACTTATACGGCACATAAATATCTACAGTGCAGTGCTGAGACTGGAATCCCTTGCACTGGGCTCAGTGTCCATCTAGACTCACAATTAACACAGCAAATTAAACTTAGGATGGACGGCATCAAAATTAAAACAGATTCCTTTAATACTTGATTTGTTTTTAAAGGAAATCTACCATGGGGGATCTACTTTTGGAAAGAAACCCAATGGTAGATTCCTCGTCTAGGCTGCAGTTGCATCCTGTTTTTCAACAATTCTTGAGTTCTTTAATTTTGTAAAGGTTTAGTTACTAAAGGAGTACAGGTTTGTGCACAGTCTTAAAGAGGACCTGTCACCCATAAAAAAGGCACTGGGAGCTGATTACATTACTGCTACCCCATTTTTAGCAGTGATAAACTGCTAGCTTTAACAGAACCCTCCGATAATGCTAATGCACACTTCAGCACTGTACAATAGGAATGCCAGACCGAGCTCACAGTGGTCCGCTTATTCATAATGGGGCTTTCTTCCAAAAACAGAGCTACATGGTGTGCTCAGCTCGATGGAGCTTAGTTACAATCCACACAACAAATTCCCACAACAAGCCCTATAAGTATTTTCCCTATTGTATGCCATTTAAAGGTCCCACCTACTAGGTTTATGAGGGTTTTGTCTAAGTACACCAATTTTCTCCCATACTTCCATAAAAACTGTTCAATTTCTGTGTACATTTGTAAGCCCTATTAGGGATAGCACTGTACTATAAAGGGCCACAATTATTTAAAAAAATATATTTTTTATATAAAATATAATGCTGACATAGAACTGTGTTCCATAAGTCCATGGTATTCATGAACAAGAGGTTTCCTCAATCTTCAAAAGTTAAAACAACCATATATACTCGTGTATAAGCCGAGTTTTTCAGCACAAAAAATGTGCTGAAAAACGTCCCCTCAGCTTATACACAAATCAATACTTGTAAAAAATAATTAAAAATGGACTAAAAAAAAAAAAAAAAAAAAAACGTATTTACTCACCCTCCGGTGGCCCCGATGCGCAGCGCTGCTCCCCCGATGTCATCGCGGCTCCTCTTCTGGCTTCCTGGCTACTCTTCTGCGCATCGAGTAGCCAGGAAGCCAGAAGAGGAGGCGCGATGACATCGGGGGAGCAGCGCTGCGCATCGAGTAGCCAGGAAGCCAAAAGAGGAGCCACGATGACATTGGGGGAGCAGCGCTGCGCATCGAGTAGCCAGGAAGCCAGAAGAGGAGCCGCAATGACATCGGGGGAGCAGCGCTGCGCATCGGGGCCACCGAAGGGTGAGTAAATAAGTTTTTTTTTTTTAAATTCTGGGCTGACTGTATACTACTGGGGGCAGGCTGGGGTGGCTGTATACTACTGGGGGCAGGCTGGGGTGGCGGTATACTACTGGGGGGCAGGCTGGGGTGGCGGTATACTACTGGGGGGCAGGCTGGGGTGGCTGTATACTACTGGGGGGCAGGCTGTATACTACTGGGGGCAGGCTGTATACTACTGGGGGCAGGCTGTATACTACTGGGGGCAGGCTGGGGTGGCTGTATACTACGGAGGGGCAGGCTGGGGTGGCTGTATACTACTGGGGGGCAGGCTGGGGTGGCTGTATACTACTGGGGGGCAGGCTGGGGTGGCTGTATACTACTGGGGGGCAGGCTGGGGTGGCTGTATACTACTGGGGGGCAGGCTGGGGTGGCTGTATACTACTGGGGGGCAGGCTGGGGTGGCTGTATACTACTGGGGGGCAGGCTGGGGTGGCTGTATACTACTGGGGGGCAGGCTGGGGTGGCTGTATACTACTGGGGGGCAGGCTGGGGTGGCGGTATACTACGGGGGGGCAGGCTAGGGTGGCGGTATACTACTGGGGGGCAGGCTGGGGTGGCGGTATACTACTGGGGGGCAGGCTGGGGTGGCTGTATACTACTGGGGGGCAGGCTGGGGTGGCTGTACACTACTGGGGGCAGGCTGTACACTACTGGGGGCAGGCTGTACACTACTGGGGGCAGGCTGTACACTACTGGGGGCAGGCTGTACACTACTGGGGGCAGGCTGTACACTACTGGGGGCAGGCTGTACACTACTGGGGGCAGGCTGTACACTACTGGGGGCAGGCTGTACACTACTGGGGGCAGGCTGTACACTACTGGGGGCAGGCTGTACACTACTGGGGGCAGGCTGTACACTACTGGGGGCAGGCTGTACACTACTGGGGGCAGGCTGTACACTACTGGGGGCAGGCTGTACACTACTGGGGGCAGGCTGTACACTACTGGGGGCAGGCTGTACACTACTGGGGGCAGGCTGTACACTACTGGGGGCAGGCTGTACACTACTGGGGGCAGGCTGTACACTACTGGGGGCAGGCTGTACACTACTGGGGGCAGGCTGTACACTACTGGGGGCAGGCTGTACACTACTGGGGGCAGGCTGTACACTACTGGGGGCAGGCTGTACACTACTGGGGGCAGGCTGTACACTACTGGGGGCAGGCTGTACACTACTGGGGGCAGGCTGTACACTACTGGGGGCAGGCTGTACACTACTGGGGGCAGGCTGTACACTACTGGGGGCAGGCTGGGGCAGGCTGTATACTACTGGGGGCAAGCTGTATATTATAAGGGGCTGGCTGGCTATATACTTGGCTGGGTATGTGACCAATGCATTTCCCACCCTCGGCTTATACTCGAGTCAATAGGTTTTCCCAGTTTTTGGTGGTAAAATTAGGGGTCTCGACTTATACTCGGGTCGGCTTATACTCAGGTATATACAGTATTTTTTTTTAGTCTGAAAAGACTGAGGTAATTTATTTCCAATATATTTTTTTAGTAGCTGGAGTTCCAGTGTTCTGATACACAGTATGAAATGCCATGAACACAACAGTCATCCAGCTGTACTTAGTCCAAGGCTCCCTCTATTGGTATCTGCAGACAGCAGGCATGTTATTATATTAAAGATCTCTATGTTATTATAATGATGATAAAAATAATAATCATGATAATAGAAGTTCCAACCATTATAAAAAAATTAAGCGCCATAGAATTCTGTACCTAACAATGACAAGATGATAAAAAGGTAGAAATTCACTGTAAAACATGATATGGGAGCATTATAAGTCTTACTCTGTTAAATCAAGAGACAAAAGATAGAAGAAAAAGAAAACTCACATTTATCCAAAGCGTCCATAGCAGCTCCCATTTCCGCTTGCTGAATACTACAAGATGTAAAAAAAAAAAAAAGAAAACCTCCAATTAACCTAATTACCACCATCAGCTTTAACTGAGCTTTTAAATCCTTTTAAGCGTCAATAAGACAAGAAAATGAGAAAGAAATACCCAATTTTTCTTGAGGGTCTTTAAGAACAAAAAATGAAAATTTCCCTATTAAAGTGATAGCTCTGTGGTTTCCAATGTATTCACAAACCGTCAATTTCTCTGTTGCGCCTCTTTCCTTTTTTTTGTTTTCACAGTTTCTAAACTTAGCCCACAAGCATGGAGATTTTGTTAATTGTTTTGTGTCTGCATAGATTTAAGTGTCCCAATGCTCCGGCAAGCAGCGCTGTCCTAATGAAATACTTTGTAAAAGAAAGAAAAGGCGCGTTGAGCGTCCAATCTTTTCTTCACACAGACGCCGCACACAATTACCCGCTCTTTACTCCCTTTTTTGATTAATGACAGTCAGCCAACAGAACCTACATTAAAAAAATCATCAACAGGCGAATGAGAAGAAAAAAAAAAATTCACAACCCACACAGAACCATTATTAATGGGTCTTCACTAGAAGACTGAGTAAATAATATAATAACATTCCATCTAGATGGGTAGAACAAATCTGAAGCAGAATTCAGTCACAGATGGGTAACAATAGGAGCTGTCAAAGAGCACAAGGAAAGGGGATGCAACATGGATTTTCTGTCAACCTTTCCTTCAAAGATGTCATGCTGCTGCAGAAATGTATATGGCTTTGTTCATATGTATGTAATGAGCTGACAATACGCCTATGATTTAGCTAATTACAGCTGACATTACAAGCAAGGGGTATGTTATTGTGCTCATCACAGGTAACTAAGCATAATGACTTAATATTGTTTGCTACCTTGAAGTCAAGACAGGACAGCACCATGGAGGGGGACAAAGGAAGTTATTAAAGTGTTTGATGCATACTGCTGGAGCCACTAGATTAGAAACCTCTTCAGCATTATCTATTAATCAAACCTAAAGAAGAAGCTTTTACTTTACCTCGGCCCTTTACCGCAGCCAATTCTTTCGCCTTTGAAATACACAGCAACAGTGTATGTTCTTGCATGCGAAGGTCCTACTGTTTGAAGCGTCCTGAAATTAAAAAAATAAATAAAAATTGGGATTTGTATATACCGCTGATTTTCTCTTTATTATGCATATACTCCATGTTAAAAAGTATTATGGTGTAGAGTAAACAGAGAATTGAAATGCACTAAAAAAACATTTGGAAGCATATAGTCATAGATGCTTGGTAAAATATGAAGATTTTATACTGAGAACATGTTGGTCATATACAGTATACTGTCAAAAGTTAACATTCGCACTATTATTACCCTGCTTGTCAAGTATGTTTCCTACACAGATGTCTTCATTATATAGAATCGACACCATCTTAGGGCCCCTGCATGTAGCAGAAATGCAGCAGATTTTCATGCAGAAAATATTCTGCAGAAAATAGGGTCTTTGTAATCCGATTATAAAGACACCGTCAAAGGTTTATTAAAGCTTAGATACTGAGAAGAAATCTGACATAATTTTAAACTGTCTAGTTTAACTTTACACTAGGACTTGGGAATTCTCAAATTCATTAACTTGCCCTTTCAGATGGCCACAGTTTAGATTTTGTTTGGAATTGAAATTAGCTCTATTTACTTTTTTACTGGTCATTTTGGTCATCACTTTTATGTTCCTGTCACATGGCGGATTGCCAGCAGAAAACCATATTCTGGGCTGTGCATGTTATATATCCATTTTACATTTGTAGATGGTTGTGCTTCGTTTGAATTGTTTTTGCATTGAAATCTTGTTGAGACAGATTTTTTTTTAATGTTGCTTTATTCACACTGGAATGAATAGTTAGTTTTACCTTACAAGTGGTTGAGTGATTAATGCTAAATCATCCAACCCTACAATACATCTACTTCAAATTTGCTTAGGTTATCACAGAAAAAGTACTTACTTGTACAGTGGGATGTCTGGCTCTTTCCCTTCAGTTCTCAAAGTGAGACAACATTGCTGAAGCTGTGACTTTGGATCGTTCCAGTCTTGATTTAAAATAAACTCCTATAAGCCGAAAAGAGAACAGAAGAAACGTTCAGCTAAATAGTGCTTGATAAACACCAAAAAATAAAAACAATACAAGAGACAGAAGGAAGCACTTGGTCAAATGTATCGGACCAATAATCTACTGTTATTCAGTTGCACAGAAGCCAAGATAACATCAATCACCGGCAGTATACTACAACTACCTTCCAAACGAGTTTTGATTAATTTGCTTTGTCAAACTGTTCCTTGCTGCCAATGATTGACTATTCCATGTGTTTACTACACAAGAGCCTCACTCACTATGTGATGCCCCCTGAGCCGGCTAGCTTTTCTGGAAAAAAAAAAAAAATCCTGGTAACATATTGATACCCCGAGGGCATTTGAAGAATGTTATCTTTTCTCCTTGCCAATCTATCCACTTTAAACATATCTAAAACGTATATCAAATTGCAAGGTTATGTCCATTGTCTGTTACCGCTGCTGTGGTTTAACCCCTTTAGAGCTGCGGAAAATTACAAATGACTTTTTGCGCTATTGAGATAGGCACGACTAAGCAGTTATTACCAAAGTAAATATCATTTACCTTCAGTCTTGGGAAGAAACATACATTCATAAACGTGTGAACGTACTCCAAGTCCTTGTCGATATAGAGTGCAGCAATAAAGGCTACAGGAAAACACATAGATTAATGAGGGACACACTTTCCCAAATGGCTTTAAAAACAACAACAAAAAAAAGTTGGACACATTCTATTGGGGTGGAATTAAGTGGTCGGGGCACTGAGTGGTTATAGATGCTTAAGACTTAAAAGCGAGTGCCATATAGTTAAGAGAATGGAGCAAGCTGATGAATAGGAAAATGGAACCACTTATACTTTCCCGACAAAGAAATGGATTGTAATATTAAATATTTATACAACAGTCACCAATGCACTACTAGTCCAAAAAATGCAGAACTGTTCATTACACAGCACGGTCTAGTTCTTTTCATACCATTTGCTTCCACTTCACATGGTGACAGGAGAACATTCTGCTACATGAATAAACATTGCTTTTTGGGTAATAGTTACATGAAAAAAAAAAAAGAGTGTTCCTAGCTGTATACTTAACATTTACCTAAGGATCCTGCATGAGAAATTACCATAAGGCACTTAGTATATAACCAGCTGCATGTGTCTCGAGTGTATGTCAAGACACAGACCACCCTCCAATATGAAGGAGCAGCGGTCAGAAGGATTCTGTACCATTTTATATTAAATAACGCCACTCCACAGGGCTACAATATCCTACTAAACCAAAGACATTACAGCTCCGACCCATTTATAAAATAATTAGCTACACAGAGCAAAGGAAATAGAGGCATAAAACAGCATTAAAGATGCATTACATGAAATGTCCTTAAACAATTTGATTGAATGTAGTGGACTTAATCAAATATTAATAAAATATATGGTCTAATCTTCACCAGTGCTGTTTTCCTAAATGCGGGAGAAGTACAGCATCCCAATTTCTAGAAAGCATGTGGGCTGTTTGTAAGGATTTATATTAGATTTGGAAAATGCACAGGGCAGCCTACAGAACTTTAACATGCTTAAATCCTATGATATAGAGGACGGAAGCAGAGGTCTGTCCTGGCTTACAGCTGTTATCTATATTATCTAACCAAATCAACTATATCTGGCACACAGGCATTACAAAAACACAGACTCGAAACACAATTTGCTTTATGGAATATGATAAATTTGGCTTGCTGCTATGATGTTTACTTGCTGTAAATGTAGATGTAACAATTCTAAAAAATTGTGTTTTTATAGACTTCTATTTCAGTTTTACAGCATCTTGCTTTTATTTTTACAACATTCTATTATTACAGTTTAAAGTAAGAGTTTAAAAAGTAAAAACAACTATACAATTGTGTTAAAACATGTCAACTCTTTACTTCAACATACATAAAGCCTCCACTAAACTTAAAGGGAGTCTGTCATCATGCAGACAGCATGGTATGGCGTTGAAGGAGTTTAGTAGATTAATACATAGTTTTGTGGTATTCAGTATAACCCACCTAGACTATTTTAATACGATCAAGTCCTACTTTATTTTATCTATTAGTTGGTCTAGTTTGCTGCACCAAAATATTTTAAAATAATTTTTGGGCACACGGACAGTTTGCTTCGAGGCCACATCACTTTTTTCTACTAGTTGGAAAAGGGCCCAACAATAAAACCCTTAACAAATGTGGCATTTCAGCACATTTAAAGAGGTTTTAAATGCAGAATTCTAGCGCAGGCAGCTTCATTCATCTCCAATACTATGTAGAAGCCGTGCAAGGAACGCCAAATTAAGACATGGTGTAGACCCCACTAAGCCTCACTGGATATATTTACTGGTATTTAAGTGAAAATTCTTCACAGGGTTCAATATGTGAAATAAACTGGTTCATTGGGATTGGCAATCCAAGCCTGTGGTGTTGGAGCAACTATTTACTAAAAACAAAATAAACCAGGGCACAACTAATCAGCTAAAAGGACAACTAGCACTGGGAATAAGAAAACGGAAAAGGAAATTGTTGGCAGTGAAAACATTTCCATCATCAGGCTGCGGTATTTGGGCCAGTTCACATTAGTTATTTTGAACCAAAATGTAGCACAGGTGTAAATCTTTCCTCTATACCTCATCTCTATGTAGAATCCACTCCTGCTTTTGATAATACCTGATGCAAGAAAACTACTGGAATAATTCAGAAGTACACTGACCCTTCAATCAGATTTTTACATGTAAAAAAGATCCTTTGACAAATGTTATGTAACAAACAAAAGGAAACACAATCAAAGAAAACAAAAAGTACAGGCAGTCCCCTGTTAAGAACACCCGACTTACAGACAACCCTTAGTTACAAATGGGCCTCTGGATATTGGTAATTTACTGTATATAGTCCTAGACTACAATAAACAGCTATAAAAGTTATTAACCAGTTTGGGTCGCGCTGCATGGAGAGGGCTCACGGGCTGTGCCCTCTCCATAGCCGGTAAGTCTTTGCCGCATATTGCAGCAAAGGCTTACCGGTAACACCCGTGATTGGTGCTAGCACCGATCGTGCGTGTTTTCACAGCTAGCGGTGCATGGGTCATCCGTCTCCATGGTAGCCTCCTGTCTTCCGTGGCTATTACGTTTTAACCCCTTCATTACAATGTGCTGATGGCACATTGTAATGAATGAGGAGGAAAATCCCCATATACTGCCATACTGTAGTATGGCAGTATATGATAGGATCGATCAGACAACCTAGGGTTAAAGTACCCTAGGGAGTCTGAAAAATAGTAAAAATAAAAAAAAAAATTATAATAAAAAAACCTAAAATTTCAAATCACCCCCCCTTTCCCTAGAACTGACATAAATATAATTAAACAGTAAAAATCATAAACACATTAGGTATCGACGCGTCCGAAAATGCCTGATCTATCAAAATATGATAACGGTTTTTCAATGCGTTTAACCCCGTAACGAAAAATAGCGCCCAAAGTCGAAAATGGGACTTTTTTGCCATTTTGAAAAATATAAAAATATCTATAAAAAGTGATCAAAAGTTCGTACAGTCAAAAAAAATGATATCATTGAAAATATTATCAAATTTCGCAAAAAATGACACAACCCGCAGCTCCGTACACCAAAGTATAAAAAAGTTATTAGCACCAGAAGTTTTTAATTTTTTGTAAATGTATGAAAACATTATAAAACCTATACAAATTTGGTATCCCCTTAATCGTACCGACCCAAAGAATAAAGTAGACATGTCATTTGGGGCGCTCAGTGAAAGACGTAATATCCAAGCCTACAAGAAAATGGCGCAAATGCGGTTTTTCACCATTTTCACTGCATTTGGAATTTTTGTCCCGCTTCCGAGTACATGGCATGGAATATTTAATACCATCACTATGAAGTGCAATTTGTTACGCAGAAAACAAGCCATCACACAGCTCTTTACGTGTAAAAATAAAAAAGTTATAGATTTTTGAAGGTGGGGAGTGAAAAATGGACATGAAAAAACAGGAAAGGGCCCGGTCCCGGTACAAGGTGTCTACAATTAAAATATATCATTAATCCTGATTCTTATGACAGTCCAACATTTTTAAAATACAATTGTCAAAGAGACCCCAAAAAAATTTGTCTAAAGTTACAATTATAAAATATACAGTTGCGACTTGCATATAAATTCAACTTAAGAACAAACCTACAGAACCTATCCTGTACGTAACCTACTTGTACTTCAAGCTGTTACCTCAGTGCAAAAATGACACCTGCTTATTGGATCTCATATTTCATATTAGTTGCACCTTCTTCTGTATACTCACACTCAAGCAGGTCAGCCAAGGTTTTGGTCCGAAGGGCCACGGGTCTTTTGGTTTTATCATTTGCAATAGCAAACTCTTGCATCCCCAGCTCTTCAGCTACCTTGGCCTGGGTCCTGTTGTTCACCAGTGAACTACGCAGCAGCTGCAAGATACACAGGGTACAATATAATAAAGGGACATAAAAACATGGCAACACAATCCAGAATCCTGACACTGTAAAAAATGAGCCCACTTAAGATTAGCTTTTAGTGTTCTTTAGAGTAGGTATGCGTCTTCATAACTCAAGCATTTCCCTAGTCCAAGCCAAAACAAAACAAAAGGAACTAACAAGCCTATCATGGGATTTTAACGTATTAGCATTATCCCTAATTTATGAACACTTTCTGGCTTAAATTCTGCAATGCTGACTGACTCAGAATTTTGTTGAAGACGTTTTCTTCAGCACAGATCTCTCATTATTTCTAAAGCCATTCCTTTATTAAATCTGCTCTTCTCAAACTGTCACTCTGATGGTTTTTCAGACAGATTAGGGCACCCAATGTTACATGAAAGATAAATGCTCATTGTGAATAATAAGAACTTTCTGTTACAGATCTTGGCAATGTCAGTCATGTTTGACAGGATTCGGTAATTATAGTTCAGGATAATATTGCTTTTAGATCTCCAATGTGACTAACTTGTTCATCACACGTACTATGTGTATCGTCTTCCATACATTTGAAAAATTACAGCCACAGTAACAGAAAAGGGACATAAGTTATCAATACTTAAAATACTACAGTTTTGATTTTCAACAAAATATGTAAAAAAAAAAGGTGATGTCACAATCTTTACAGTTATATATAATATAGCTTTCTTTATATAGGTTTTTACTGTGTAGATGTTGATCAGGTTTATGGCCACCACCATATGGTTTTCAGCCCTATGTGCCCTATGTAAGGGATACACCACAGTATTAGCACATATACAAATTTAACAGATTCTACTAAAGACTAGTAGCTGTCATTTTAATGTGTCTGCTGCATGAGCCAACCCTATCCTACAATTCTGTATTTCTGACATTATTATATGGATACTACTATGCCCTGTTATTGTATAAAAATGGACATAGACAACTTTATTGTGTAGTCACTATAAGAGCAATACTTCACAAGCTATTCTATGTGTTGGGCATCATTTGGGCAGCTATTGTGTTGAATAAGGGCAGGAATCATTAGGTAATGTGCACATCACACGCAAAACCACAAAAAGGCTAATGTGTATGCTATTTGTTTTGCTGGGTGGAGATGGGAGGAGTGAGCAGTATGGGCAGGAATAGGTCCTGCTCTATAATTTGCGGCTTGGCGAGACACAGTGTGCTCACCGCACCTTGGACATGCACAATACACTATATTAGGTCCATGAGCTGGCTGCAATTTGTGCGGCTAGCTCACTGCCCCATACATGGTTGAAATCACAAGGCTTTTGGAGAAATCAAAATGGAGTCAATCACAGCCCCTAAAACTTGGCAGGAAAAAATAAACTAAGAAACCATTTTAAAATCTACCAAGAAATCTGTCTAAAAAACTAAGACCACTGGTTGCCAACAATAAGAACAATTTCACCGGTTGCCAACATCAGGAACAAATCTTTGACACCAATATTGTTATACTAATTATATAAAATAATAAAATATAAAATAAAAGATGCAAAAAGTGATATACAGAATATGCAAATATAATGAAATTTGCATACTGTCTACACCTGGATCACACAGTGACTGAAGAAACACTTCAGCTTTAATAATAATAATAATGATAATTCTTTATTTATATAGCGCACACAGATTACGCAGCGCTGCACAAGCATGACAAATTGGTCCCTGTCCCCATGGGGCTCACAATCTAAACAACCTAACAGTATGTTTTGGAGTGTGGGAGGAAACCGGAGTACCCGGAGGAAACCCACGCAAACACGGAGAGAACATACAAACTCTTTGCAGATGTTGACCTGGATGGGATTCGAACCCAGGACCCCAGTGCTGCAAGGCAGAAGTGCTACTCACTCAGCCACCGTGCCGCCCGATAGCTTTGAATGCCAATGGAACACACTCCATTTTAATATATCCATCCGTATAAATAGCATGCCATATTTTTCGGACTACAAGGTGCACAAAAAATCCTATGATTTTCTCAGAAATCAAAAGTGCCTTATATATGGATTAAGCATTACAGCGACCATAGTCAGGAGTCTCACTGAGTGCAGTGATACATACAGCTCTGTATGCAGGAGCCCCGCAGAATATCTGCTTTCAGCATTACTGTAAGTGCATATAATAATTTTTTTTTATACCCACTACCCCAAAAATGCCTCCTTTTAAGAGACATGCTTATGAGGCAGATTTTAATTTTAAAGCCGTAAGTCATGCAGTAGAATATGGAAATAGGGCAGCTGCAGGAGAATTCAACATTAATGAATCTATGGTGCCAAAGTGGAGGAAACAAGAAGGTGCCCTACGCCACAAAAGAGTTAAATTAAGTTTGACTTATGGTCTGAGTTTTGTTTGATTTACCCGGCGTGCCTTATAATCTTGTTTGCCTTATATATGAACCTAGACATCTTAGCAGGCCTTTATTGATAATGCACCTTATAATCCGGTGCGCCTTATAGACCGAAAAATATGGTAGTTTTATTAAATCTTCAGAGAATCCCCTGTGATGAAGAACTAAACATTTCCCATCCAATGTATACAGTTAACTACATACAGTACACAGATTTACTTCACATTAAGGACACAAGTTGGGAGCAAAACAGAATAGGAAGGTTGATTTTGTCAATTTTGCTGGTTAATCCAACAACGCAGATCTTGTGGATGACAAGGTCTGTCTCCTGTTGCAACAGCAACATAATCCTGCAAAAAGCATATGTCATAAACGAAAAAAGAAAATCCGACTGTCTCACACACACAGAGAAAAGATGCTCACTAACAAACAAGCACATTTGACTGACAGTAGGAATCACAATCTGTCCCACTCTCCATTAAATTGCCTTTTGTGTTGTACCAAACAGACAGAACATGAAAGTATAAAGGTTTGGTTTCATGGCTTTTTACAGCAGTATTTACTCTGACTTATGGCTATTGTGTTTATTTAAATTGCATTATATTGCTTAATTTCCATAAATTTTCCCAATTAGGAGAATTGTAAATTCTAATAATGATGTAAATTATGCCAATTTCAGTGAAATTACCAAATCCTGCAATTCAGATGACACACAATATCTGACCATATTCAGCCGCAAAATTCACACAGAATCTGCAGGTAGGATAAACTCCTGCCTGACCAATAATATCCTATAGGAAGTGGCTTTGATTTATAAGCAATAGTGCATTTTGCTTTATACAAAAAGTGAGCAGCATAGTATGAATAACCAGTAGAGCCCGATTACAATATAACTTGTGTTTCCTTAAGGTGTGGGGAAGTAAGACCATGCAACAGGCTAATATTATAATCAGAATTTTATTGAAGATGGATTAAAGAAATGCTTGGAAAGACCCCAGGACAAAGTCATAAATAGCGCCCACACAAGTAAAGGTAGCATGCCGTGTCTCCAGATCTTGATGAAAACAAAAAGAAAAGCCTTCATTACATTTGACGTTTACAATCAGTAACTTTAATTAAGTTAGCAGCATGCAAACAGCCAGCTACCACAGTATAAATCAGCGACACAAAGAGCCTTAATGCTCCTATCTGTGTAACAAGCACTAGTGCCACCACGGCCATACATGGCTTATCACTGATTACTTTATTGATTAGTCAACCTGAAGAAACAAAGAGCGCATAAGGCTTCCGTCTCATAAATCACTAAGCCATACCACTGAAACATATTTCTTAAAGCGCCACAAATCTCCTGCAAGAAGCCATGGTGATGTACTACCTAGTTATTAATCAATAGCAGAATAATTTACTAAATTCCTGGCTCCGCCTGTGATACCTGCTTGCTCGGAGCATGATTTATGTGGTTCTCACCGTTAAGTGGCCCTCATGATGACCAGGGAAATGTATGAATAAATATTCGGAGGCTACCAGTTGCATTATAGAGTCACCCAGGAATTCCATCCTCTGGTTGTGGCCTCTGGATAGGAAAGAAACAAACATTGATGTCTGGAGATTGATAATTCAGTGAATAGCACATAAAAAAAAAAAAGTCATACACATTGCTATTAAAGTGCCTTAAATGGCTCAACTTTACCATTTTCATCAAAGTATTTCTAGTATCAGACTCTGGCATAACATTAGCAGGATATATAGGACATAAATAACCGTCCGACTTTTCTGCATAATATTATGACATTACATTGGCATCATTGGGAGCAACGAAAATGGCGGCACATGCCCAATTGCAACCGTTTCAATGCCCTTGGTGACTTTGCTAGCAGCATTTAAAGAGTTAACACCAGCGATTGGAGCCAGTACTGGTCGCGCGTGTTACTGGTTGGGATACGAGTTCGGTACTCGGACAAGGTTTTTAAATTCAGTTCGGCCAAACTTGAATTCTAATGGGTCCTATCACTACTCTTGACTTATCCTTACTACGGAGGGCTTAAACCTAATACACACATAGCCTAACAATGGTGAGAACTTGACCTAAGTTGGGCACAAATGGGTGCAGCAGCAGACACAACAATGCCCCTGGTGAATCAAGAAGCTTGTTGCTTAAATTGCCAATGGGCAGTCTTTGTTGAACAGTTGGATAAAAAGGACAGCAGACCTGTGCTAGTACTACAAAGCCTATACATAAAAGTTGCATTTCAGAAACTTTCATAAAAAGGTTTATAAAACCTAATCTTCTAATTAAAACTACAGTTCACATATACATTATTATCTTTCATTAGTCAGAGCCACATTTATATTTTGGAATTTGGGAGATACAGCATTCATAAATGTATCTAGCTGTGCAGGATGGCCATTCAATATTGATTCAATACAAGACATCACAATCGAGATCAAAATTTTAACACCTGCTATAGTAAGCTTGGTGCACCACTCTTTTACATCTGGCTGGGTACAATCCCATAGATAACCTTTTAAGTTTATGGATTATTTTACTGACTTATCTGGTAAGTGTTGCAATAAAAAGTTGATATGTTCCCAGCACATCTTTATATATATTTGTAAATGTGCAGAGTACAACTTGGCAGCTTAAGCTGCAAAATCAGTAGGGTTTTAACATATACTTTCAGAGACTCCAGATTTGACGTAGGTTTCAAAACACATACAGGTAAAATTACTGGTTTCATTTATAGTAAAAATGTACATAACTACCAATTCAAACATAATTTAAAGTCATAATGTCAGCCACATTCCTCATTGTTCTCTGGGAGCTGATCTTTTCTTAGAGAGATTGCAGATGTTTTTTTTTTTTTTTTTACTTTACACTGCTATTTTTTACCAATGTGACTGACTTATTGTCAGTGCACAGCAAGTTTTGGCATCTGAAGTTATAACTATATATGCTATTAAGCAAAGTATAGTAGTGGAAAAAAGTGACAAATACTGCATAAAAATGATACCTATGTCTAAAGACAGTAGGATGTCTCACAGGACCAGAAGATGGTGCGAAAGGCAAGTGCTATACAGGAAGTCCCTGGGTTACATACAAGATAGGTTCTGTAGATTTGTAAGTCGGAACTGTATACTTTATCATTGTAACCCCCAGCCAAATTTTTTTTGGTCTCTGTAACAATTGGATTTTAAAAATGTTGGATTGTCATTAGAACTAGGATTAACAATAAAGCTTTATTGTAGACACCTGTGATAACTATTATAGCTGTTTATTGTAGCCTGAGGCTAAAGTACAGTAAATTGCCAACATCCAGAGGTCCGTGTGTAACTAGGGGTCGTCTGTAAGTCAGGTGTTCTTAAGTAGGGGACCGCCTGTATACGTGTCCCTAGAAAGTGATCTTCAGGGTTAAAGTGCCCTGTGTTTACAGCTATGAGGAAGATGTTGTAGATAACTCATAAAGTAAACAGTGCAGAATTCATCCAATATTCCCTACTAAGGACATTCCGGTGGGCTCTGCCCCTCAAACTAATCTCCTAAATAGAATAGCATACATATATATTTATATGTTTAAATAAAGGCTTTGTTTCTGACCAAGCTTAAAGTCAAGTATCCAAAGCGAATGGATAGGTTAAAAGAAATTGGGTTTACGGAATAGGCTGGTATAATGCTGTATCTGCAATACCGATAACATGAATGGAATCACCTCCTTGTCAAGAGGCCTGGCTACGTACTCCTGCAGAATTGTAGGGGCAGGGGGGAAGAGTTCATTGTGGGTTGTCTCCAATGTTGTAAATCGAAAATGTAATGGAGAAGTTTAATAAATATAATCTGATTTGAAAAACAAAAAACAAATTGGTTTTAAATGGGTTGTGTTTTATGGTTTATACTTTTTGTGTGCAATAGATTTGTAGAGGAAACATTAGCTTCTTTCGTGAGGCGAGTTGAGCCTCTTGCCTCAGGCAGCACCACCTGCAGGAAGAAGGGGAGTAGCAACACGGGATTAGTCAGGAGGGCAGGGTAATGTTTCTTTAAGATATTGCTAAATGAACTATACATTGTAAGTATACAATGGGGAATGTATGTTTGGGACCAGTCCAGGGCTTACGGTAAACTTCGTGCATTCCGTTGCCAGGGAGAAGATTTGATGATACAATAGACAATGACTGTAATTCATATTAAAATACCTACTAAAATAGAATGATTTCAGTATCATATGCCTTGCCTAGCATTCACAAGCCGCTCTTCTAAACTAGTGTCAGCATGAGAGGGATGCTGCATGAATAACCAGATCAACAAAAAAATAAAACTTGCTGTGTTACTATTGGATGGTCGGGAGGTTTAACCCTTGGGTGGGTTGTAAGAATTAAGTGCAATTAATCACATTTGCGCCCTTATTCAGTTATTTGTTGTTCTATCTATGCCAACTGTTTGTGCTGGCAATTTTTATTTGTGCTATATGTACCAATCAGATGACAGATAGAGAGATCAAAAGATTTTTCTTACAAGGTCAGATGGTTAAATCCCACTGTTCTTAAGGTGAACGCTCGAGCCAGAAGTCGTATATGTGTAAACATTACTCCAATTGCTTCTTCAAATTTTGTGAGCTTCTTCAGAACTGGTGAGGTCTCAATCAATTGCCGATCAGTGTTAGGTTCTTGCACCTGACAACAGAAGGATGACAGTTCTCAGCAATATTAGTACAATACTGAAATGTAAATGTATTACTTCTGCTGCTGTAGCAAATAAAGTTAGCAGGCTTAGGTTAAATACAATACAAATAACCATCCCTCTTATTCCATAGTTGAATGGTTTATCAATTTGAGACAACAGAAATGATCATATTCCTTCTAATGTCAGTCTAACTTTCCAGTAGATCACATCCATTGCTTATTTACTTATCATATTCTTATCATAAAAAGTGTCTCTACTAAGAATGAGATGACAACCTGCTATGCTACTTTTATACTTTGCATAGACAGTGATCATAATTCTTTCAGCTAGTTTATCTTACTGCAAGTAAAGCAGAATTCAAACTGTACACAGAATATAAAAATGAAAAAGATATGTCATGTTTATGACTCAAAATAAATTACATTTAAATAAAGAAAATAAAATCTCAAAAGGAATTGGTTATCAGCAACATAAATTTACTCAAACACAAAGATGCAAATTACCCATCCATTCATACATACATATATAAATACAAGCAGAGTTTTACCTCCAAAACCATTAGGAGAAAAAAATAAACATCCTATCCTTTTTTTGGGATTTTAGCAGACTTATAACTTTAAGGTGGTATTGAGTAGATTTTTTGTAGAAGTTAGCAAAGCCTTTAGATTTTTCACAGGGGTTACAAATGTGTGGAGATAAAATTTACAAAAGTACTTTCATTAAATAATGATTTCTTTTATTCCTAAAATTTGCAAATTCACAAAAGAAAGATTCATAAAGGAAATGTACCCTACAGATTGTTACATAATTTCTTCTTAGTATGTCAATACCACATATGTGGTGGTAAATTGTTGTATGGGAACATGATGGGCCACAGAAGGGAAGGTGCGCCATTGGGCTTTTGGGAGGTAGATTTGGCTGTAATTGTTTTTCATCAGATGACACCTTTTTACTAGCTAGATGCCACAAGCAATTTATCAATGGGTATAGTGAGCTTTTTCATCCCATATTTATAATATATATCTATCATACAAATGGGCAAAGAATATAAAATTATTTATCACATTAATCAGTCACATTGACCTTTCCTTTTCTTTTCTTTAACAATTTCCCCAAAGTAAGGAAACAGCCAACATGTGGGGCACTCGGTGGGAACAGAAAAGAGATTGGCTAGTCAAGATTTGGCTAGTCAAGTTTTCAGCTGTCATGACACATTTGGAGAGCACCAAACAACAGACACAATTTTGAAAACTAGACCCCTCAGGTTGTTTGTCAAGAGGTATAGAGGTAATTTTGACCCCACAGTTGTTTTCAAAAAATGTATGCCCAAAAGCTGGTTCAAAGTGAAAATTGCTACATTTTTTTACACTTTTCTCCAGTACAAGTAATCTGTAATGATGATAAAATACAACTATAAAGGTCTCATAGATACGGAAGTTTTTTTTCGCTTGGTGATCTGGCTACAGTAGACCTCTATTGTGCATGATGTCAGGTGGGAGGGGTGAAACTTTCCCCTGTTCGCAGTCCATTTGTGCACATTGCCATGTACATGTAGCCTTACACTAAGGGTATCTTCATACGGCAGATTTCTCTGCTCACAAGATATTCGTTGTCCTCTATATTTAGATATACAAGCCTTAACTAACTAGCGCTAAGTTTAAATAAATGTAGATGGCTCATTTGGTCATGATATTAATTAGTTTATCCCAAGACCACCACTCCTTATAAGGAGGAAAACTACTTATGTGCAATCTGTGTGAAATTTTATTCTGATATAAAGTTAAAAGGATATCATGAAGAAAAATATTTATCATCTTTCCAGTGGTCTGACTGCAAAAAATCCTGTGAGAGCTTAATCCTTATAGGCAGGGTTTTTTATGGATATCTACTTGAAGTTTCTAGATAAACTCTTAGCAGCATTGAATTTACTGCTTAGAAAGTTATTAGCAGTGATTGGCAAATGCAACCTATGTTGCCCCCTGAATGTCCCATCTATGATGCCACCCAATGTCCCCCAACTCTCTATGTTTTTGCTCTTATCTCAATGAACTCTTGGTCTCTACTCTGTCTATGTTCACTACTCTTATCTTTTTATGCTTCATCAATCAGGGGCAGAGCTAACCTGTCTTATTTTTCTGGAGTGCATTAAGAGAGGAGGAGGACTTGGTCGTAGATGAAACATCTAGCTCCGGCATCGATTTCACCACCCTTATAAAACATAAAATCATCTTCAATTGAATGGGGAAATTAGTTGAACCAATTTAGTTAATCTGCTGGCCATACCTGACACTGCTGCAAATAGGACATTTACTTTGCTCAAAGCGGTCATTATTAGAGCCAGAGGTTACTGTTAAGGAGGTCGCACTGGTTTCGGACGCCATCTTGACTATTGTCCGCCATCTTAGATACAGCGGCCACCTTGGGGGGGGGGGGGTATGCTTCCCTCTTAGAAGCTATAGGGTTAAATGTTTTAATTCAGCTATTTTTCTCATTTAAACTGTTGTTTGACTTTTCACAATATCCTTGGCATTTCTTACCGTCCTTCGGGCCTCTGTATTCTTGTTATTTATTTTGGTTATGAAGAAGCTTCTAGGAGCCATTGTGTAGATAAGCATGGCTGTAAACAAGGCCTAGTCATATTTCTCAGAATGTGCTGGTACAAAAGCATAATGGCCAATAGGATCTAGGTATCTTATCAACACCCCAAATGCTGATCTTCATGTGTTAAAATATAGTTGTATCTGTTTGAAATAAACAGTTTGATTTGAGTGCATTGGAAGACCGACTGTGTTTTTCATTTTACTCTGTCAGCTCGCTGCCGGCAGCTATCTCATCCTCCCTCAAAGGGTTAATTAGGACTCACCTTACAAAAGTCAAGAGGGCTGTTGGGGCCCTGCATAAAAATCCCTAACATTACATTGGTGCAAATGCTTTTCCATCTGTGCATTGCAGAGCCATTGCTGATGTTCTTGCCATATTAAACAGCAAAATGGTAATGTTTTTGCATTCATGTAGTAGGAACCTCAGGTTCATAATTTAGCAATTCCATATTGAATATTGAACATATGCAAATCATAAACATGAATGCCCCCTCAAAATGCAGTATGTATCACTCAATAGCTTTTAATAATTTGTAGTCTTTGTGAATTGAGTGTATTGGATAAAGGAAAAAAAAACAACAACACAGTACACAATAAAAGGTTCCATAATCAATTCAGTATTTCATGTTCAGATTCTTGGATTGAATCTGACATTAAACTAAAAAAGCCTAAGCGAAACAGAAAAGTTAATATTAAATATTAATAATAAAATGTTTCAAGAGTATGCAAAACTGTTCAGCGTGTCTGTTGTTTTAGATTAAGGCTTCTTTTAAACAATGGCTTGTTCACATCATAAAAAATAAAATATGACATATTTGCCCTCAGCGAAATAAAAAAAGTCACTAAAATAAATGTTCTCGCGGGACAGAAAAGAAATTGGCTCATGTTTGTCGGAGGCAGAGTTAATTCCAGTTGTTTGGTTTCCACACTTCAGAGGATGATATATATATATAGATAGATATATGTATACAGCACACAGCTTGTTAATAAATCCTGCACTGGTATCATGAATGTCACAGGAGGAAATCAAAGAGAAGCAGCAAATAAATAAAAAGCAATAAATGCTACTATATACATTACAATAAGGAGAGCGTTTGCTTACTTGAAGTGGGTGTAGTGGATAATTAAGCCACACGTCCCGCAGGTCCTGTAGATGGTGAAAAATGTCATTAATGCTCTAGGCAATCATTTAGCAAATTCCACAGCACTAAATAAAATGTCATTACTTGATATACACAACTATTTTAGATGCTGACTCGGCTCATGGAAAATCCAATACTGCCTGCAAATTAATTTGAAAATAAAAAGCTTATACACAACTGACATTGCCTCCAGCTCCTACTGAGCAAGGCTTACAGTGGAGAAAGGGAGAACTTCACCCAGCGACCAGAAGCAGGGCCTGAAAACATTACAAACTCTACTGAAACATGATGTATTAGAAGAAGCAGAGTCTACACTTCTACAGGACTACAATTGTATTGCTTCCAAAAAAGGATTTATTAAAGAGAAACTTATCAAAGTATATTTATGAGGACAACTTGACATTTCATGAGTGATAAACTTGTATACACTCATTATAAGGAAACAACATTAACATTGACACGATTTTGGCTCAATATACAGCTGTAACGATAGTGTTCCATCGATATTTTATTATGCCCAATTCTTATGTCAGAGCTTCTATGTTTCAATCCAGTGGATTGAAATCTGCCCATGATCATGAGGTGCACAAGCTCTAAGTATCGCAGTAATCAGAGTTGTGCGATACTTACGGCTTGTGCAACTGTGTATCCATCACATGAACATGGACAGATTTCTGTCCACTGGAAGTAAACATAGAATCTTTCTATACTTGGATGGCAAGCAGAGATCTAGTAAATGATGAGAAATTGATACACAAAGTATATTAGAAAATTGTATAACTTTTCATTACACAAACCATATCAATTATTTGCTGAAGTCCAGCAGGTGTAAAATGCCTTTTTAGGCTAGATACACCTAAACGAGTTGCTCTTGGGCTGCAAACAGATGAGAAGTTTGTTGTTTTGGGGTCTGTGTGTCATCAATGTGTGTACCTGAGCTATATTTATGCAAAATGATCCATGGGCTATGTGTATTTGCTGAAAAAAAGGCTGGGAAAGGATGTAGTAGCTTGTCCAAATCCCTTGACGAGTCACGATTGTGTTACCTAACAACTAATCCACAAATACAATAGCACATGGATGACACCTGCATGGCATCCGTATTTTTCCATTTCCCATAGACTTATATGAAAAAAGGCCTGAGTCGCAAACACGGCAGGCACAGGACCTGCTCCGAGTTAACTTCAAGGTCCTTTGAACAGCGACTCACAGCCCGAAACAATGTACGCATGCATGTAGTCCCCCACAACAATAGAGTCAGTTATTAGGAACAGCAACAAACCATTGTAGACATAAACCAATGATACCAAAGAGCTAACCATCTATTTATTGTTCAGTGTACAAGTACATTAGGAATAAGCTATATTTTCCTACAGCGGCTTCTAGCTGTCAATGTCATCTAAAGCCTCTCCTTCTAATCTGGAAATTCGGACCATGCATTTTCAGGCTGATTTACATTTCCATAAGAAAATGATTATTTCTACAAGTATCAAAAGGTGACATATATAAATGGAAATGACTATTGGACATGTTTCCATCATTCACGAGGGTCATTTGCTGTACAATGGTGATCTTCAAATAAGATTCCTTTATTTTTTTTTGACTGCTAATGAAAAAAAAGAGAAACTCTGTCTATTCATAGAACCTCAGTTGCTGCAGACTTGCATCTAAGGTTGTTACATTCTTGGGTTTAAACTATTAATAAAACATATCATTATATTAAATGAATACAAATTAAGGGGTTGCCAAGTGGATGTATATGTATTATATATATATATATATATATATATATATATATATATATATATATATATATATATATATATTACACTCACCGGCCACTTTATTAGGTACACCATGCTAGTAACGGGTTGGACCCCCTTTTGCCTTCAGAACTGCCTCAATTCTTCGTGGCATAGATTCAACAAGGTGCTGGAAGCATTCCTCAGAGATTTTGGTCCATATTGACATTATGGCATCACACAGTTGCCGCAGATTTGTCGGCTGCACATCCATGATGCGAATCTCCCGTTCCACCACATCCCAAAGATGCTCTATTGTATTGAGATCTGGTGACTGTGGAGGCCATTTGAGTACAGTGAACTCATTGTCATGTTCAAGAAACCAGTCTGAGATGATTCCAGCTTTATGACATGGCGCATTATCCTGCTGAAAGTAGCCATCAGATGTTGGGTACATTGTGGTCATAAAGGGATGGACATGGTCAGCAACAATACTCAGGTAGGCTGTGGCGTTGCAACGATGCTCAATTGGTACCAAGGGGCCCAAAGAGTGCCAAGAAAATATTCCCCACACCATGACACCACCACCACCAGCCTGAACCGTTGATACAAGGCAGGATGGATCCATGCTTTCATGTTGTTGACGCCAAATTCTGACCCTACCATCCGAATGTCGCAGCAGAAATCGAGACTCATCAGACCAGGCAACGTTTTTCCAATCTTCTACTGTCCAATTTCGATGAGCTTGTGCAAATTGTAGCCTCAGTTTCCTGTTCTTAGCTGAAAGGAGTGGCACCCGGTGTGGTCTTCTGCTGCTGTAGCCCATCTGCCTCAAAGTTCGACGAACTGTGCGTTCAGAGATGCTCTTCTGCCTACCTTGGTTGTAACGGGTGGCGATTTGAGTCACTGTTGCCTTTCTATCAGCTCGAACCAGTCTGCCCATTCTCCTCTGACCTCTGCCATCAACAAGGCATTTCCGCCGACAGAACTGCCGCTCACAGGATATTTTTTCATTTTCGGACCATTCTCTGTA
The DNA here is from genome assembly GCF_040894005.1 of Engystomops pustulosus. Classification (NCBI taxonomy): domain Eukaryota; kingdom Metazoa; phylum Chordata; class Amphibia; order Anura; family Leptodactylidae; genus Engystomops; species Engystomops pustulosus. The sequence continues at coordinate 94,325,960 of NC_092415.1, read as the reverse complement.
AACCCTAGAGATGGTTGTGCGTGAAAATCCCAGTAGATCAGCAGTTTCTGAAATACTCAGACCAGCCCTTCTGGCACCAACAACCATGCCACGTTCAAAGGCACTCAAATCACCTTTCTTCCCCATACTGATGCTCGGTTTGAACTGCAGGAGATTGTCTTGACCATGTCTACATGCCTTAATTCACTGAGTTGCCGCCATGTGATTGGCTGATTAGAAATTAAGTGTTAACGAGTAGGTGTACCTAATAAAGTGGCCGGTGAGTGTATGTATATATATATATACATATATATATATATATATATATATATATATACACATATATAATATTTTATATAAACCAAGAAGATAATTGCCTCTAGATCCCCCCCACCATTGCTATGCATATTGGGTGTCCACTTTTCATTACTTATTTGTTCTCCTAAAAGTCTCATGCACATGACTGCGTGCACTTTGAAAGCCACAAAAACTGGCCGGGATTGCAGGTGAGCATCCAGTGGGCAATGGACAAATCTAGTTGAAAGTAACTGGCCACACCGCAAATGAGTGCAGGTATAGGACCTGCTCTATAATTTGTAATGTGGCGGGTCAGCACATTCATGGTGCTGTGCCACACAGTGTATGTACTATGATCGTGTAACAGAATCGGTCACAACTGCAGTCAATGAGGGCCATGAATTAACTGTTGCTTGTGCGGCTAGCTCACGGGCCCCTAATGTAGTAGTGTGCATGAGACATAAGGAAACGGAAAATGCCTTATTCTCTGTCTTCAACAATGACCTGCCTGAGTGTGGGTAACGAGAAGGACAGCAGCCGAGTTGGAGCATTGGTCAAAATCACATTTGTGAGTTTTTCAAAATCACACATAGTACTCTAACAAATAGTTTTCTATTTCCCTACCTCAACTTCGAATCAGAATCAGCCTTATTCTCTATGGCTACCATGCTAACGAAAATTAAAATTCTAACATTGTACATCCTGTTTGCATTGCATTGTGCCAAATTAAAATGTGCAAAACAACACGAAATATGTTGAAAATGTAAGACATT